>NC_091977.1:266242915-266860905 GCF_044704955.1 Pristiophorus japonicus | reverse complement strand
TCGGCGAGTCGGTCGGCCCTGTGAGGTCGGTGAGTCAGTAGGCCCTGTGAGGTCGGCGAGTCAGTAGGTCCTGTGAGGTCGGTGAGTCAGTAGGTCCTGTTAGGTCGGTGAGTCGGTCGGCCCTGTGAGGTCGGGGAGTCGGTCGGCCCTGTGAGGTCGGGGAGTCGGTCGGCCCTGTGAGGTCGGGGAGTCGGTAGGTCCTGTGAGGTCGGCGAGTCAGTAGGCCCTGTGAGGTCGGCGAGTCGGTAGGCCCTGTGAGGTCGGCGAGTCGGTCGGCCCTGTGAGGTCGGCGAGTCGGTAGGCCCTGTGAGGTCGGCGAGTCAGTAGGCCCTGTGAGGTCGGCGAGTCAGTAGGTCCTGTGAGGTCGGCGAGTCAGTAGGCCCTGTGAGGTCGGCGAGTCGGTAGGTCCTGTGAGGTCGGGGAGTCGGTCGGCCCTGTGAGTTCGGCGAGTCAGTCGGTCCTGTGAGGTCGGCGAGTCAGTAGGTCCTGTGAGGTCGGCGAGTCAGTAGGTCCTGTGAGGTCGGCGAGTCGGTCGGCCCTGTGAGGTCGGCGAGTCAGTCGGTCCTGTGAGGTCGGCGAGTCAGTAGGTCCTGTGAGGTCGGCGAGTCGGTCGGCCCTGTGAGGTCGGCGAGTCGGTCGGCCCTGTGAGGTCGGCGAGTCGGTAGGCCCTGTGAGGTCGGCGAGTCGGTCGGCCCTGTGAGGTCGGCGAGTCGGTCGGCCCTGTGAGGTCGGCGAGTCGGTAGGCCCTGTGAGGTCGGAGAGTCGGTAGGCCCTGTGAGGTCGGCGAGTCGGTCGGCCCTGTGAGGTCGGCGAGTCGGTCGGCCCTGTGAGGTCGGCGAGTCAGTAGGCCCTGTGAGGTCGGCGAGTCGGTCGGCCCTGTGAGGTCGGCGAGTCGGTCGGCCCTGTGAGGTCAGCGAGTCAGTAGGCCCTGTGAGGTCGACGAGTCAGTAGGTCCTGTGAGGTCGGCGAGTCGGTCGGCCCTGTGAGGTCAGCGAGTCAGTAGGCCCTGTGAGGTCGGTGAGTCAGTAGGCCCTGTGAGGTCGGCGAGTCAGTAGGCCCTGTGAGGTCGGCGAGTCAGTAGGTCCTGTGAGGTCGGCGAGTCAGTAGGTCCTGTGAGGTCGACGAGTCAGTAGGTCCTGTGAGGTCGGCGAGTCAGTAGGCCCTGTGAGGTCGGCGAGTCAGTAGGTCCTGTGAGGTCGGCGAGTCAGTAGGTCCTGTGAGGTCGGCGAGTCAGTAGGCCCTGTGAGGTCGGTGAGTCAGTCGGCCCTGTGAGGTCGGCGAGTCAGTAGGCCCTGACGGTCGGCGAGTCGGTCGGCCCTGTGAGGTCGGCGAGTCGGTCGGCCCTGTGAGGTCGGCGAGTCGGTAGGCCCTGTGAGGTCGGCGAGTCAGTAGGTCCTGTGAGGTCGGTGAGTCAGTAGGCCCTGTGAGGTCGGCGAGTCAGTAGGTCCTGTGAGGTCGGCGAGTCAGTAGGTCCTGTGAGGTCGGTGAGTCGGTCGGCCCTGTGAGGTCGACGAGTCCGTCGGCCCTGTGAGGTCGGCGAGTCGGTCGGCCCTGTGAGGTCGGCGAGTCGGTCGGCCCTGTGAGGTCGGCGAGTCGGTAGGCCCTGTGAGGTCGGCGAGTCGGTAGGTCCTGTGAGGTCGGCGAGTCGGTCGGCCCTGTGAGGTCGGCGAGTCGGTCGGCCCTGTGAGGTCGGCGAGTCGGTCGGCCCTGTGAGGTCGGTGAGTCAGTAGGTCCTGTGAGGTCGGCGAGTCGGTCGGCCCTGTGAGGTCGGCGAGTCGGTCGGCCCTGTGAGGTCGGCGAGTCGGTCGGCCCTGTGAGGTCGGCGAGTCGGTCGGCCCTGTGAGGTCGGTGAGTCAGTAGGTCCTGTGAGGTCGGCGAGTCAGTAGGTCCTGTGAGGTCGGCGAGTCGGTCGGCCCTGTGAGGTCGGTGAGTCAGTAGGTCCTGTGAGGTCGGCGAGTCGGTCGGCCCTGTGAGGTCGGCGAGTCGGTCGGCCCTGTGAGGTCGGCGAGTCGGTCGGCCCTGTGAGGTCGGTGAGTCAGTAGGTCCTGTGAGGTCGGCGAGTCAGTAGGTCCTGTGAGGTCGGCGAGTCGGTCGGCCCTGTGAGGTCGGTGAGTCAGTAGGTCCTGTGAGGTCGGCGAGTCGGTAGGCCCTGTGAGGTCGACGAGTCGGTCGGCCCTGTGAGGTCGGCGAGTCGGTCGGCCCTGTGAGGTCGGTGAGTCAGTAGGCCCTGTGAGGTCGGCGAGTCAGTAGGCCCTGTGAGGTCGACGAGTCAGTAGGTCCTGTGAGGTCGGCGAGTCGGTCGGCCCTGTGAGGTCGGCGAGTCGGTCGGTCCTGTGAGGTCGGCGAGTCAGTAGGTCCTGTGAGGTCGACGAGTCAGTCGGCCCTGTGAGGTCGGCGAGTCGGTCGGCCCTGTGAGGTCGGCGAGTCGGTCGGCCCTGTGAGGTCGGTGAGTCAGTAGGTCCTGTGAGGTCGGTGAGTCAGTAGGTCCTGTTAGGTCGGTGAGTCGGTCGGCCCTGTGAGGTCGGGGAGTCGGTCGGCCCTGTGAGGTCGGGGAGTCGGTCGGCCCTGTGAGGTCGGGGAGTCGGTAGGTGCTGTGAGGTCGGCGAGTCAGTATGCCCTGTGAGGTCGGCGAGTCGGTAGGCCCTGTGAGGTCGGCGAGTCGGTCGGCCCTGTGAGGTCGGCGAGTCGGTAGGCCCTGTGAGGTCGGCGAGTCAGTAGGCCCTGTGAGGTCGGCGAGTCAGTAGGTCCTGTGAGGTCGGCGAGTCAGTAGGCCCTGTGAGGTCGGCGAGTCGGTAGGTCCTGTGAGGTCGGGGAGTCGGTCGGCCCTGTGAGGTCGGCGAGTCGGTCGGTCCTGTGAGGTCGGCGAGTCAGTAGGTCCTGTGAGGTCGGCGAGTCAGTAGGTCCTGTGAGGTCGGCGAGTCGGTCGGCCCTGTGAGGTCGGCGAGTCAGTCGGTCCTGTGAGGTCGGCGAGTCAGTAGGTCCTGTGAGGTCGGCGAGTCGGTCGGCCCTGTGAGGTCGGCGAGTCGGTCGGCCCTGTGAGGTCGGCGAGTCGGTCGGCCCTGTGAGGTCGGCGAGTCGGTAGGCCCTGTGAGGTCGGTGAGTCGGTAGGCCCTGTGAGGTCGGCGAGTCGGTCGGCCCTGTGAGGTCGGCGAGTCGGTCGGCCCTGTGAGGTCGGCGAGTCGGTAGGCCCTGTGAGGTCGGAGAGTCGGTAGGCCCTGTGAGGTCGGCGAGTCGGTCGGCCCTGTGAGGTCGGCGAGTCGGTCGGCCCTGTGAGGTCGGCGAGTCAGTAGGCCCTGTGAGGTCGGCGAGTCGGTCGGCCCTGTGAGGTCGGCGAGTCGGTCGGCCCTGTGAGGTCGGCGAGTCGGTCGGCCCTGTGAGGTCGGCGAGTCAGTAGGCCCTGTGAGGTCGACGAGTCAGTAGGTCCTGTGAGGTCGGCGAGTCGGTCGGCCCTGTGAGGTCAGCGAGTCAGTAGGCCCTGTGAGGTCGGTGAGTCAGTAGGCCCTGTGAGGTCGGCGAGTCAGTAGGCCCTGTGAGGTCGGCGAGTCAGTAGGTCCTGTGAGGTCGGCGAGTCAGTAGGTCCTGTGAGGTCGACGAGTCAGTAGGTCCTGTGAGGTCGGCGAGTCAGTAGGCCCTGTGAGGTCGGCGAGTCAGTAGGTCCTGTGAGGTCGACGAGTCGGTCGGCCCTGTGAGGTCAGCGAGTCAGTAGGCCCTGTGAGGTCGGCGAGTCAGTAGGTCCTGTGAGGTCGATGAGTCAGTAGGTCCTGTGAGGTCGGCGAGTCAGTAGGCCCTGTGAGGTCGGCGAGTCAGTAGGCCCTGTGAGGTCGGTGAGTCGGTTGGTCCTGTGAGGTCGGTGAGTCGGTAGGTCCTGTGAGGTCAGCGAGTCGGTCGGCCCTGTGAGGTCGACGAGTCGGTCGGCCCTGTGAGGTCGGCGAGTCAGTAGGCCCTGTGAGGTCGGCGAGTCAGTAGGCCCTGTGAGGTCGGCGAGTCAGTAGGCCCTGTGAGGTCGGCGAGTCGGTCGGCCCTGTGAGGTCGGTGAGTCGGTCGGCCCTGTGAGGTCGGCAAGTCGGTCGGCCCTGTGAGGTCAGCGAGTCGGTAGGTCCTGTGGAGTCGGTAGGTCCTGTGAGGTCGGCGAGTCAGTAGGCCCTGTGAGGTCGGCGAGTCGGTCGGCCCTGTGAGGTCGGTGAGTCGGTCGGCCCTGTGAGGACGGCGAGTCAGTAGGTCCTGTGAGGTCGGTGAGTCGGTCGGTCCTGTGAGGTCGGTGAGTCGGTCGGCCCTGTGAGGTCGGCGAGTCGGTAGGCCCTGTGAGGTCGGTGAGTCAGTAGGCCCTGTGAGGTCGGCGAGTCAGTAGGCCCTGTGAGGTCGGCGAGTCAGTAGGCCCTGTGAGGACGGCGAGTCAGTTGGTCCTGTGAGGTCGACGAGTCAGTAGGCCCTGTGAGGTCGACGAGTCAGTAGGTCCTGTGAGGTCGGCGAGTCAGTAGGCCCTGTGCGGTCGGCGAGTCAGTAGGCCCTGTGAGGTCGGCGAGTCGGTTGGCCCTGTGAGGTCGGCGAGTCTGTAGGCCCTGTGAGGTCGGCGAGTCAGTAGGTCCTGTGAGGTCGGCGAGTCTGTAGGCCCTGTGAGGTCAGCGAGTCAGTAGGCCCTGTGAGGTCGGCGAGTCGGTCGGCCCTGTGAGGTCGGCGAGTCAGTAGGCCCTGTGAGGTCGGCGAGTCGGTTGGCCCTGTGAGGTCGACGAGTCAGTAGGTCCTGTGAGGTCGGCGAGACGGTCGGCCCTGTGAGGTCGGTGAGTCTGTAGGCCCTGTGAGGTCGGCGAGTCGGTCGGCCCTGTGAGGTCGCTGAGTCAGTAGGCCCTGTGAGGTCAGTGAGTCAGTAGGTCCTGTGAGGTCGGTGAGTCGGTAGGCCCTGTGAGGTCGGCGAGTCGGTCGGCCCTGTGAGGTCGGCGAGTCGGTCGGCCCTGTGAGGTCGGCGAGTCAGTCGGCCCTGTGAGGTCGGTGAGTCAGTAGGCCCTGTGAGGTCGGCGAGTCGGTCGGCCCTGTGAGGTCGGCGAGTCAGTAGGCCCTGTGAGGTCGGCGAGTCGGTAGGCCCTGTGAGGTCGGCGAGTCGGTAGGCCCTGTGAGGTCGGCGAGTCAGTAGGTCCTGTGAGGTCGGCGAGTCAGTAGGCCCTGTGAGGTCGGCGAGTCAGTAGGCCCTGAGGTCGGCGAGTCAGTAGGTCCTGTGAGGTCGGCGAGTCAGTTGGCCCTGTGAGGTCGGTGAGTCAGTCGGCCCTGTGAGGTCGGCGAGTCAGTAGGCCCTGACGGTCGGCGAGTTGGTCGGCCCTGTGAGGTCGCCGAGTCAGTAGGTCCTGTGAGGTCGGCGAGTCAGTAGGCCCTGAGGTCGGCGAGTCAGTAGGTCCTGTGAGGTCGGCGAGTCAGTAGGCCCTGTGAGGTCGGTGAGTCAGTCGGCCCTGTGAGGTCGGCGAGTCAGTAGGCCCTGACGGTCGGCGAGTCGGTCGGCCCTGTGAGGTCGGCGAGTCGGTCGGCCCTGTGCGGTCGACGAGTCAGTAGGCCCTGTGAGGTCGGCGAGTCAGTAGGTCCTTTGAGGTCGGCGAGTCAGTAGGCCCTGTGAGGTCGGTGAGTCGGTTGGCCCTGTGAGGTCGACGAGTCGGTCGGCCCTGTGAGGTCGGCGAGTCGGTCGGCCCTGTGAGGTCGGCGAGTCGGTCGGCCCTGTGAGGTCGGCGAGTCGATAGGCCCTGTGAGGTCGGCGAGTCGGTCGGCCCTGTGAGGTCAGCGAGTCAGTAGGCCCTGTGAGGTCGGCGAGTCAGTAGGTCCTGTGAGGTCGACGAGTCAGTAGGTCCTGTGAGGTCGGCGAGTCAGTAGGCCCTGTGAGGTCGGCGAGTCAGTAGGCCCTGTGAGGTCGGTGAGTCGGTTGGTCCTGTGAGGTCGGCGAGTCGGTAGGTCCTGTGAGGTCGGCGAGTCGGTCGGCCCTGTGAGGTCGACGAGTCGGTCGGCCCTGTGAGGTCGGCGAGTCAGTAGGCCCTGTGAGGTCGGCGAGTCAGTAGGCCCTGTGAGGTCGGCGAGTCAGTAGGCCCTGTGAGGTCGGCGAGTCGGTCGGCCCTGTGAGGTCGGTGAGTCGGTCGGCCCTGTGAGGTCGGCGAGTCGGTCGGCCCTGTGAGGTCAGCGAGTCGGTAGGTCCTGTGGAGTCGGTAGGTCCTGTGAGGTCGGCGAGTCAGTAGGCCCTGTGAGGTCGGCGAGTCGGTCGGCCCTGTGAGGTCGGTGAGTCGGTCGGCCCTGTGAGGACGGCGAGTCAGTAGGTCCTGTGAGGTCGGTGAGTCGGTCGGTCCTGTGAGGTCGGTGAGTCGGTCGGCCCTGTGAGGTCGGCGAGTCGGTAGGCCCTGTGAGGTCGATGAGTCAGTAGGCCCTGTGAGGTCGGCGAGTCAGTAGGCCCTGTGAGGTCGGCGAGTCAGTAGGCCCTGTGAGGACGGCGAGTCAGTTGGTCCTGTGAGGTCGACGAGTCAGTAGGCCCTGTGAGGTCGACGAGTCAGTAGGTCCTGTGAGGTCGGCGAGTCAGTAGGCCCTGTGCGGTCGGCGAGTCAGTAGGCCCTGTGAGGTCGACGAGTCAGTAGGTCCTGTGCGGTCGGCGAGTCAGTAGGCCCTGTGAGGTCGGCGAGTCGGTTGGCCCTGTGAGGTCGGCGAGTCAGTAGGTCCTGTGAGGTCGGCGAGTCTGTAGGCCCTGTGAGGTCAGCGAGTCAGTAGGCTCTGTGAGGTCGGCGAGTCGGTCGGCCCTGTGAGGTCGGCGAGTCAGTAGGCCCTGTGAGGTCGGCGAGTCGGTTGGCCCTGTGAGGTCGACGAGTCAGTAGGTCCTGTGAGGTCGGCGAGACGGTCGGCCCTGTGAGGTCGGTGAGTCTGTAGGCCCTGTGAGGTCGGCGAGTCGGTCGGCCCTGTGAGGTCGCTGAGTCAGTAGGCCCTGTGAGGTCGGTGAGTCAGTAGGTCCTGTGAGGTCGGTGAGTCGGTAGGCCCTGTGAGGTCGGCGAGTCGGTCGGCCCTGTGAGGTCGGCGAGTCGGTCGGCCCTGTGAGGTCGGCGAGTCGGTAGGCCCTGTGAGGTCGGCGAGTCGGTAGGCCCTGTGAGGTCGGCGAGTCAGTAGGTCCTGTGAGGTCGGCGAGTCAGTAGGCCCTGAGGTCGGCGAGTCAGTAGGTCCTGTGAGGTCGGCGAGTCAGTAGGCCCTGTGAGGTCGGTGAGTCAGTCGGCCCTGTGAGGTCGGCGAGTCAGTAGGCCCTGACGGTCGGCGAGTTGGTCGGCCCTGTGAGGTCGGCGAGTCAGTAGGCCCTGTGAGGTCGGCGAGTCGGTCGGCCCTGTGAGGTCGGCGAGTCAGTAGGCCATGTGAGGTCGGCGAGTCGGTAGGCCCTGTGAGGTCGGCGAGTCGGTAGGCCCTGTGAGGTCGGCGAGTCAGTAGGTCCTGTGAGGTCGGCGAGTCAGTAGGCCCTGAGGTCGGCGAGTCAGTAGGTCCTGTGAGGTCGGCGAGTCAGTAGGCCCTGTGAGGTCGGTGAGTCAGTCGGCCCTGTGAGGTCGGCGAGTCAGTAGGCCCTGACGGTCGGCGAGTTGGTCGGCCCTGTGAGGTCGGCGAGTCAGTAGGTCCTGTGAGGTCGGCGAGTCAGTAGGCCCTGAGGTCGGCGAGTCAGTAGGTCCTGTGAGGTCGGCGAGTCAGTAGGCCCTGTGAGGTCGGTGAGTCAGTCGGCCCTGTGAGGTCGGCGAGTCAGTAGGCCCTGATGGTCGGCGAGTTGGTCGGCCCTGTGAGGTCGGTGAGTCGGTCGGCCCTGTGAGGTCGACGAGTCGGTCGGCCCTGTGAGGTCGGCGAGTCGGTCGGCCCTGTGAGGTCGGCGAGTCGGTCGGCCCTGTGAGGTCGGCGAGTCGGTAGGCCCTGTGAGGTCGGCGAGTCAGTAGGTCCTGTGAGGTCGGCGAGTCGGTCGGCCCTGTGAGGTCGGCGAGTCGGTCGGCCCTGTGAGGTCGACGAGTCGGTCGGCCCTGTGAGGTCGGCGAGTCGGTCGGCCCTGTGAGGTCGGTGAGTCGGTAGGTCCTGTGAGGTCGACGAGTCGGTCGGCCCTGTGAGGTCGGCGAGTCGGTCGGCCCTGTGAGGTCGGTGAGTCAGTAGGTCCTGTGAGGTCGGCGAGTCGGTAGGCCCTGTGAGGTCGGTGAGTCGGTAGGTCCTGTGAGGTCGGTGAGTCAGTAGGCCCTGTGAGGTCGACGAGTCGGTCGGCCCTGTGAGGTCGGCGAGTCGGTCGGCCCTGTGAGGTCGGTGAGTCAGTAGGCCCTGTGAGGTCGGCGAGTCAGTAGGCCCTGTGAGGTCGACGAGTCAGTAGGTCCTGTGAGGTCGGCGAGTCGGTCGGCCCTGTGAGGTCGGCGAGTCGGTCGGTCCTGTGAGGTCGGCGAGTCGGTCGGCCCTGTGAGGTCGGCGAGTCGGTCGGTCCTGTGAGGTCGGCGAGTCAGTAGGCCCTGTGAGGTCGACGAGTCAGTAGGCCCTGTGAGGTCGTCGAGTCTGTCGGCCCTGTGAGGTCGGCGAGTCGGTCGGCCCTGTGACGTCGACGAGTCGGTCGGTCCTGTGAGGTCGGCGAGTCAGTAGGTCCTGTGAGGTCGACGAGTCAGTAGGTCCTGTGAGGTCGGTGAGTCAGTAGGTCCTGTGAGGTCGGCGAGTCAGTAGGCCCTGTGAGGTCGGCGAGTCAGTAGGTCCTGTGAGGTCGGCGAGTCAGTAGGCCCTGTGAGGTCGGCGAGTCGGTAGGCCCTGTGAGGTCGGCGAGTCAGTAGGCCCTGTGAGGTCGGCGAGTCAGTAGGCCCTGTGAGGTCGGCGAGTCGGTCGGCCCTGTGAGGTCGGCGAGTCAGTAGGCCCTGTGAGGTCGGCGAGTCGGTCGGCTCTGTGAGGTCGGCGAGTCAGTAGGTCCTGTGAGGTCGGCGAGTCGGTCGGCCCTGTGAGGTCGGCGAGACGGTCGGCCCTGTGAGGTCGGCGAGTCGGTCGACCCTGTGAGGTCGGCGAGTCGGTAGGCCCTGTGAGGTCGGCGAGTCGGTCGGCCCTGTAAGGTCGGCGAGTCAGTAGGTCCTGTGAGGTCGGCGAGTCAGTAGGTCCTGTGAGGTCGGCGAGTCTGTAGGCCCTGTGAGGTCGGCGAGTCAGTAGGTCCTGTGAGGTCGGCGAGTCTGTAGGCCCTGTGAGGTCAGCGAGTCAGTAGGCCCTGTGAGGTCGGCGAGTCGGTCGGCCCTGTGAGGTCGGCGAGTCAGTAGGCCCTGTGAGGTCGACGAGTCGGTCGGCCCTGTGAGGTCGGCGAGTCGGTCGACCCTGTGAGGTCGGCGAGTCGGTAGGTCCTGTGAGGTCGGCGAGTAAGTAGGCCCTGTGAGGTCGACGAGTCGGTCGGCCCTGTGAGGTCGGCGAGTCAGTAGGCCCTGTGAGGTCGGCGAGTCGGTCGGTCCTGTGAGGTCGGCGAGTCAGTAGGCCCTGTGAGGTCGGCGAGTCGGTCGGCCCTGTGAGGTCGGCGAGTCGGTCGGCCCTGTGAGGTCGACGAGTCAGTCGGCCCTGTGAGGTCGGCGAGTCAGTCGGCCCTGTGAGGTCGGCGAGTCAGTAGGTCCTGTGAGGTCGGCGAGTCGGTCGGCCCTGTGAGGTCGGTGAGTCGGTCGGTCCTGTGAGGTCGGCGAGTCAGTAGGCCCTGTGAGGTCGGTGAGTCAGTAGGCCCTGTGAGGTCGACGAGTCGGTCGGCCCTGTGAGGTCGGTGAGTCGGTAAGCCCTGTGAGGTCGGCGAGTCGGTCGGCCCTGTGAGGTCGGTGAGTCAGTAGGCCCTGTGAGGTCGGCGGGTCAGTAGGTCCTGTGAGGTCGGCGAGTCGGTCGGCCCTGTGAGGTCGGCGAGTCGGTCGGCCCTGTGAGGTCGGCGAGTCGGTCGGCCCTGTGAGGTCGGCGAGTCGGTCGGTCCTGTGAGGTCGGTGAGTCAGTAGGTCCTGTGAGGTCGACGAGTCAGTAGGTCCTGTGAGGTCGGCGAGTCGGTCGGCCCTGTGAGGTCGGCGAGTCGGTCGGCCCTGTGAGGTCGGCGAGTCGGTCGGCCCTGTGAGGTCGGCGAGTCGGTCGGTCCTGTGAGGTCGGCGAGTCAGTAGGTCCTGTGAGGTCGGCGAGTCGGTCGGCCCTGTGAGGTCGGCGAGTCAGTAGGCCCTGTGAGGTTGGCGAGTCAGTAGGCCCTGTGAGGTCGACGAGTCAGTAGGCCCTGTGAGGACGACGAGTCAGTAGGCCCTGTGAGGTCGACGAGTCAGTAGGTCCTGTGAGGTCGGCGAGTCAGTAGGCCCTGTGAGGTCGGCGAGTCAGTAGGCCCTGTGAGGTCGGCGAGTCGGTTGGCCCTGTGAGGTCGGCGAGTCTGTAGGCCCTGTGAGGTCGGCGAGTCAGTAGGTCCTGTGAGGTCGGCGAGTCTGTAGGTCCTGTGCGGTCGACGAGTCAGTAGGCCCTGTGAGGTCGGCGAGTCAGTAGGCCCTGTGAGGTCGGCGAGTCAGTAGGCCCTGTGAGGTCGACGAGTCAGTAGGTCCTGTGAGGTCGGCGAGTCGGTCGGCCCTGTGAGGTCGGCGAGTCGGTCGGTCCTGTGAGGTCGGCGAGTCAGTAGGCCCTGTGAGGTCGGCGAGTCGGTCGGCCCTGTGAGGTCGGCGAGTCAGTAGGCCCTGTGAGGTCGGCGAGTCAGTAGGCCCTGTGAGGTCGGCGAGTCGGTCGGCCCTGTGAGGTCGGCGAGTCAGTAGGCCCTGTGAGGTCGGCGAGTCGGTCGGCTCTGTGAGGTCGGCGAGTCAGTAGGTCCTGTGAGGTCGGCGAGTCGGTCGGCCCTGTGAGGTCGGCGAGACGGTCGGCCCTGTGAGGTCGGCGAGTCGGTCGACCCTGTGAGGTCGGCGAGTCGGTAGGCCCTGTGAGGTCGGCGAGTCGGTCGGCCCTGTAAGGTCGGCGAGTCAGTAGGTCCTGTGAGGTCGGCGAGTCAGTAGGTCCTGTGAGGTCGGCGAGTCTGTAGGCCCTGTGAGGTCGGCGAGTCAGTAGGTCCTGTGAGGTCGGCGAGTCTGTAGGCCCTGTGAGGTCAGCGAGTCAGTAGGCCCTGTGAGGTCGGCGAGTCGGTCGGCCCTGTGAGGTCGGCGAGTCAGTAGGCCCTGTGAGGTCGACGAGTCGGTCGGCCCTGTGAGGTCGGCGAGTCGGTCGACCCTGTGAGGTCGGCGAGTCGGTAGGTCCTGTGAGGTCGGCGAGTAAGTAGGCCCTGTGAGGTCGACGAGTCGGTCGGCCCTGTGAGGTCGGCGAGTCAGTAGGCCCTGTGAGGTCGGCGAGTCGGTCGGTCCTGTGAGGTCGGCGAGTCAGTAGGCCCTGTGAGGTCGGCGAGTCGGTCGGCCCTGTGAGGTCGGCGAGTCGGTCGGCCCTGTGAGGTCGACGAGTCAGTCGGCCCTGTGAGGTCGGCGAGTCAGTCGGCCCTGTGAGGTCGGCGAGTCAGTAGGTCCTGTGAGGTCGGCGAGTCGGTCGGCCCTGTGAGGTCGGCGAGTCGGTCGGTCCTGTGAGGTCGGCGAGTCAGTAGGCCCTGTGAGGTCGGTGAGTCAGTAGGCCCTGTGAGGTCGACGAGTCGGTCGGCCCTGTGAGGTCGGTGAGTCGGTAAGCCCTGTGAGGTCGGCGAGTCGGTCGGCCCTGTGAGGTCGGTGAGTCAGTAGGCCCTGTGAGGTCGGCGGGTCAGTAGGTCCTGTGAGGTCGGCGAGTCGGTCGGCCCTGTGAGGTCGGCGAGTCGGTCGGCCCTGTGAGGTCGGCGAGTCGGTCGGCCCTGTGAGGTCGGCGAGTCGGTCGGTCCTGTGAGGTCGGTGAGTCAGTAGGTCCTGTGAGGTCGACGAGTCAGTAGGTCCTGTGAGGTCGGCGAGTCGGTCGGCCCTGTGAGGTCGGCGAGTCGGTCGGCCCTGTGAGGTCGGCGAGTCGGTCGGCCCTGTGAGGTCGGCGAGTCGGTCGGTCCTGTGAGGTCGGCGAGTCAGTAGGTCCTGTGAGGTCGGCGAGTCGGTCGGCCCTGTGAGGTCGACGAGTCAGTAGGTCCTGTGAGGTCGGCGAGTCTGTAGGTCCTGTGCGGTCGACGAGTCAGTAGGCCCTGTGAGGTCGGCGAGTCAGTAGGCCCTGTGAGGTCGGCGAGTCAGTAGGCCCTGTGAGGTCGACGAGTCAGTAGGTCCTGTGAGGTCGGCGAGTCGGTCGGCCCTGTGAGGTCGGCGAGTCGGTCGGTCCTGTGAGGTCGGCGAGTCAGTAGGTCCTGTGAGGTCGACGAGTCAGTCGGCCCTGTGAGGTCGGCGAGTCGGTCGGCCCTGTGAGGTCGGCGAGTCGGTCGGCCCTGTGAGGTCGGTGAGTCAGTAGGCCCTGTGAGGTCGGCGAGTCAGTAGGCCCTGTGAGGTCGGCGAGTCAGTAGGTCCTGTGAGGTCGGTGAGTCAGTAGGTCCTGTTAGGTCGGTGAGTCGGTCGGCCCTGTGAGGTCGGGGAGTCGGTCGGCCCTGTGAGGTCGGGGAGTCGATCGGCCCTGTGAGGTCGGGGAGTCGGTAGGTCCTGTGAGGTCGGCGAGTCGGTAGGCCCTGTGAGGTCGGCGAGTCGGTAGGCCCTGTGAGGTCGGCGAGTCGGTCGGCCCTGTGAGGTCGGCGAGTCGGTAGGCCCTGTGAGGTCGGCGAGTCAGTAGGCCCTGTGAGGTCGGCGAGTCAGTAGGTCCTGTGAGGTCGGCGAGTCAGTAGGCCCTGTGAGGTCGGCGAGTCGGTAGGTCCTGTGAGGTCGGGGAGTCGGTCGGCCCTGTGAGGTCGGCGAGTCAGTCGGTCCTGTGAGGTCGGCGAGTCAGTAGGTCCTGTGAGGTCGGCGAGTCGGTCGGCCCTGTGAGGTCGGCGAGTCGGTCGGCCCTGTGAGGTCGGCGAGTCGGTCGGCCCTGTGAGGTCGGCGAGTCGGTAGGCCCTGTGAGGTCGGTGAGTCGGTAGGCCCTGTGAGGTCGGCGAGTCGGTCGGCCCTGTGAGGTCGGCGAGTCGGTCGGCCCTGTGAGGTCGGCGAGTCGGTAGGCCCTGTGAGGTCGGAGAGTCGGTAGGCCCTGTGAGGTCGGCGAGTCGGTCGGCCCTGTGAGGTCGGCGAGTCGGTCGGCCCTGTGAGGTCGGCGAGTCAGTAGGCCCTGTGAGGTCGGCGAGTCAGTAGGTCCTGTGAGGTCGACGAGTCGGTCGGCCCTGTGAGGTCAGCGAGTCAGTAGGCCCTGTGAGGTCGGCGAGTCAGTAGGTCCTGTGAGGTCGACGAGTCAGTAGGTCCTGTGAGGTCGGCGAGTCAGTAGGCCCTGTGAGGTCGGCGAGTCAGTAGGCCCTGTGAGGTCGGTGAGTCGGTTGGTCCTGTGAGGTCGGCGAGTCGGTAGGTCCTGTGAGGTCGGCGAGTCGGTCGGCCCTGTGAGGTCGACGAGTCGGTCGGCCCTGTGAGGTCGGCGAGTCAGTAGGCCCTGTGAGGTCGGCGAGTCAGTAGGCCCTGTGAGGTCGGCCAGTCAGTAGGCCCTGTGAGGTCGGCGAGTCGGTCGGCCCTGTGAGGTCGGTGAGTCGGTCGGCCCTGTGAGGTCGGCGAGTCGGTCGGCCCTGTGAGGTCAGCGAGTCGGTAGGTCCTGTGGAGTCGGTAGGTCCTGTGAGGTCGGCGAGTCAGTAGGCCCTGTGAGGTCGGCGAGTCGGTCGGCCCTGTGAGGTCGGTGAGTCGGTCGGCCCTGTGAGGACGGCGAGTCAGTAGGTCCTGTGAGGTCGGTGAGTCGGTCGGTCCTGTGAGGTCGGTGAGTCGGTCGGCCCTGTGAGGTCGGCGAGTCGGTAGGCCCTGTGAGGTCGGTGAGTCAGTAGGCCCTGTGAGGTCGGCGAGTCAGTAGGCCCTGTGAGGTCGGCGAGTCAGTAGGCCCTGTGAGGACGGCGAGTCAGTTGGTCCTGTGAGGTCGACGAGTCAGTAGGCCCTGTGAGGTCGACGAGTCAGTAGGTCCTGTGAGGTCGGCGAGTCAGTAGGCCCTGTGCGGTCGGCGAGTCAGTAGGCCCTGTGAGGTCGGCGAGTCGGTTGGCCCTGTGAGGTCGGCGAGTCTGTAGGCCCTGTGAGGTCGGCGAGTCAGTAGGTCCTGTGAGGTCGGCGAGTCTGTAGGCCCTGTGAGGTCAGCGAGTCAGTAGGCCCTGTGAGGTCGGCGAGTCGGTCGGCCCTGTGAGGTCGGCGAGTCAGTAGGCCCTGTGAGGTCGGCGAGTCGGTTGGCCCTGTGAGGTCGACGAGTCAGTAGGTCCTGTGAGGTCGGCGAGACGGTCGGCCCTGTGAGGTCGGTGAGTCTGTAGGCCCTGTGAGGTCGGCGAGTCGGTCGGCCCTGTGAGGTCGCTGAGTCAGTAGGCCCTGTGAGGTCGGTGAGTCAGTAGGTCCTGTGAGGTCGGCGAGTCGGTAGGCCCTGTGAGGTCGGCGAGTCGGTCGGCCCTGTGAGGTCGGCGAGTCGGTCGGCCCTGTGAGGTCGGCGAGTCGGTCGGCCCTGTGAGGTCGGTGAGTCAGTAGGCCCTGTGAGGTCGGCGAGTCGGTCGGCCCTGTGAGGTCGGCGAGTCAGTAGGCCCTGTGAGGTCGGCGAGTCGGTAGGCCCTGTGAGGTCGGCGAGTCGGTCGGCCCTGTGAGGTCGGCGAGTCGGTCGGCCCTGTGAGGTCGGCGAGTCGGTCGGCCCTGTGACGTCGACGAGTCGGTCGGTCCTGTGAGGTCGGCGAGTCAGTAGGTCCTGTGAGGTCGACGAGTCAGTAGGTCCTGTGAGGTCGGTGAGTCAGTAGGTCCTGTGAGGTCGGCGAGTCAGTAGGTCCTGTGAGGTCGGCGAGTCAGTAGGCCCTGTGAGGTCGGCGAGTCGGTAGGCCCTGTGAGGTCGGCGAGTCAGTAGGCCCTGTGAGGTCGGCGAGTCAGTAGGCCCTGTGAGGTCGGCGAGTCGGTCGGCCCTGTGAGGTCGGCGAGTCAGTAGGCCCTGTGAGGTCGGCGAGTCGGTCGGCTCTGTGAGGTCGGCGAGTCAGTAGGTCCTGTGAGGTCGGCGAGTCGGTCGGCCCTGTGAGGTCGGCGAGACGGTCGGCCCTGTGAGGTCGGCGAGTCGGTCGGCCCTGTGAGGTCGGCGAGTCGGTAGGCCCTGTGAGGTCGGCGAGTCGGTCGGCCCTGTAAGGTCGGCGAGTCAGTAGGTCCTGTGAGGTCGGCGAGTCAGTAGGTCCTGTGAGGTCGGCGAGTCTGTAGGCCCTGTGAGGTCGGCGAGTCAGTAGGTCCTGTGAGGTCGGCGAGTCTGTAGGCCCTGTGAGGTCAGCGAGTCAGTAGGCCCTGTGAGGTCGGCGAGTCGGTCGGCCCTGTGAGGTCGGCGAGTCAGTAGGCCCTGTGAGGTCGCCGAGTCGGTTGGCCCTGTGAGGTCGACGAGTCAGTAGGTCCTGTGAGGTCGGCGAGTCGGTCGGCCCTGTGAGGTCGGCGAGTCGGTCGGCCCTGTGAGGTCGGCGAGTCGGTCGGCCCTGTGAGGTCGGCGAGTCAGTAGGCCCTGTGAGGTCGGCGAGTCGGTAGGCCCTGTGAGGTCGGCGAGTCAGTAGGTCCTGTGAGGTCGGCGAGTCAGTAGGCCCTGAGGTCGGCGAGTCAGTAGGCCCTGTGAGGTCGGCGAGTCAGTAGGTCCTGTGAGGTCGGCGAGTCAGTAGGCCCTGTGAGGGTCGGCGAGTCGGTCGGCCCTGTGAGGTCGGCGAGTCGGTCGGCCCTGTGAGGTCGGCGAGTCAGTAGGCCCTGTGAGGTCGGCGAGTCGGTCGGCCCTGTGAGGTCGGCGAGTCGGTAGGCCCTGTGAGGTCGGCGAGTCAGTAGGCCCTGTGAGGTCGGTGAGTCGGTCGGCCCTGTGAGGTCGGCGAGTCGGTCGGCCCTGTGAGGTCAGCGAGTCAGTAGGCCCTGTGAGGTCGGCGAGTCGGTAGGCCCTGTGAGGTCGGCGAGTCAGTAGGTCCTGTGAGGTCGGCGAGTCAGTAGGCCCTGAGGTCGGCGAGTCAGTAGGTCCTGTGAGGTCGGCGAGTCAGTAGGCCCTGTGAGGTCGACGAGTCAGTAGGTCCTGTGAGGTCGGTGAGTCAGTAGGTCCTGTGAGGTCGGCGAGTCAGTAGGCCCTGTGAGGTCGGCGAGTCAGTAGGTCCTGTGAGGTCGGCGAGTCAGTAGGCCCTGTGAGGTCGGCGAGTCGGTAGGCACTGTGAGGTCGGCGAGTCAGTAGGCCCTGTGAGGTCGGCGAGTCAGTAGGCCCTGTGAGGTCGGCGAGTCGGTCGGCCCTGTGAGGTCGGCGAGTCAGTAGGCCCTGTGAGGTCGGCGAGTCGGTCGGCTCTGTGAGGTCGGCGAGTCAGTAGGTCCTGTGAGGTCGGCGAGTCGGTCGGCCCTGTGAGGTCGGCGAGACGGTCGGCCCTGTGAGGTCGGTGAGTCAGTAGGCCCTGTGAGGTCGGCGAGTCGGTCGACCCTGTGAGGTCGGCGAGTCGGTAGGCCCTGTGAGGTCGGCGAGTCGGTCGGCCCTGTAAGGTCGGCGAGTCAGTAGGTCCTGTGAGGTCGGCGAGTCAGTAGGTCCTGTGAGGTCGGCGAGTCTGTAGGCCCTGTGAGGTCGGCGAGTCAGTAGGTCCTGTGAGGTCGGCGAGTCTGTAGGCCCTGTGAGGTCAGCGAGTCAGTAGGCCCTGTGAGGTCGGCGAGTCGGTCGGCCCTGTGAGGTCGGCGAGTCAGTAGGCCCTGTGAGGTCGACGAGTCGGTCGGCCCTGTGAGGTCGGCGAGTCGGTCGACCCTGTGAGGTCGGCGAGTCGGTAGGTCCTGTGAGGTCGGCGAGTAAGTAGGCCCTGTGAGGTCGACGAGTCGGTCGGCCCTGTGAGGTCGGCGAGTCAGTAGGCCCTGTGAGGTCGGCGAGTCGGTCGGTCCTGTGAGGTCGGCGAGTCAGTAGGCCCTGTGAGGTCGGCGAGTCGGTCGGCCCTGTGAGGTCGGCGAGTCGGTCGGCCCTGTGAGGTCGGCGAGTCAGTCGGCCCTGTGAGGTCGGCGAGTCAGTAGGTCCTGTGAGGTCGGTGAGTCGGTCGGCCCTGTGAGGTCGGCGAGTCGGTCGGTCCTGTGAGGTCGGCGAGTCAGTAGGCCCTGTGAGGTCGGTGAGTCAGTAGGCCCTGTGAGGTCGACGAGTCGGTCGGCCCTGTGAGGTCGGTGAGTCGGTAAGCCCTGTGAGGTCGGCGAGTCGGTCGGCCCTGTGAGGTCGGTGAGTCAGTATGCCCTGTGAGGTCGGCGGGTCAGTAGGTCCTGTGAGGTCGGCGAGTCGGTCGGCCCTGTGAGGTCGGCGAGTCGGTCGGCCCTGTGAGGTCGGCGAGTCGGTCGGTCCTGTGAGGTCGGTGAGTCAGTAGGTCCTGTGAGGTCGGCGAGTCGGTCGGCCCTGTGAGGTCGGCGAGTCAGTAGGCCCTGTGAGGTCGACGAGTCGGTCGGCCCTGTGAGGTCGACGAGTCAGTCGGCCCTGTGAGGTCGGCGAGTCCGTAGGTCCTGTGAGGTCGGCGAGTCGGTCGGCCCTGTGAGGTCGGCGAGTCAGTAGGCCCTGTGAGGTTGGCGAGTCAGTAGGCCCTGTGAGGTCGACGAGTCAGTAGGCCCTGTGAGGACGGCGAGTCAGTTGGTCCTGTGAGGTCGACGAGTCAGTAGGCCCTGTGAGGTCGACGAGTCAGTAGGTCCTGTGAGGTCGGCGAGTCAGTAGGCCCTGTGAGGTCGGCGAGTCAGTAGGCCCTGTGAGGTCGGCGAGTCGGTTGGCCCTGTGAGGTCGGCGAGTCTGTAGGCCCTGTGAGGTCGGCGAGTCAGTAGGTCCTGTGAGGTCGGCGAGTCTGTAGGTCCTGTGCGGTCGACGAGTCAGTAGGCCCTGTGAGGTCGGCGAGTCAGTAGGCCCTGTGAGGTCGGCGAGTCAGTAGGCCCTGTGAGGTCGACGAGTCAGTAGGTCCTGTGAAGTCGGCGAGTCGGTCGGCCCTGTGAGGTCGGCGAGTCGGTCGGTCCTGTGAGGTCGGCGAGTCAGTAGGTCCTGTGAGGTCGACGAGTCAGTCGGCCCTGTGAGGTCGGCGAGTCGGTCGGCCCTGTGAGGTCGGCGAGTCAGTAGGCCCTGTGAGGTCGGCGAGTCAGTAGGTCCTGTGAGGTCGGTGAGTCAGTAGGTCCTGTTAGGTCGGTGAGTCGGTCGGCCCTGTGAGGTCGGGGAGTCGGTCGGCCCTGTGAGGTCGGGGAGTCGGTCGGCCCTGTGAGGTCGGGGAGTCGGTAGGTCCTGTGAGGTCGGCGAGTCGGTAGGCCCTGTGAGGTCGGCGAGTCAGTCGGCCCTGTGAGGTCGGCGAGTCGGAAGGCCCTGTGAGGTCGGCGAGTCAGTAGGCCCTGTGAGGTCGGCGAGTCAGTAGGTCCTGTGAGGTCGGCGAGTCCGTAGGCCCTGTGAGGTCGGCGAGTCGGTAGGTCCTGTGAGGTCGGGGAGTCGGTCGGCCCTGTGAGGTCGGCGAGTCAGTCGGTCCTGTGAGGTCGGCCAGTCAGTAGGTCCTGTGAGGTCGGCGAGTCGGTCGGCCCTGTGAGGTCGGCGAGTCGGTCGGCCCTGTGAGGTCGGCGAGTCGGTAGGCCCTGTGAGGTCGGAGAGTCGGTCGGCCCTGTGAGGTCGGCGAGTCGGTCGGCCCTGTGAGGTCGGCGAGTCAGTAGGCCCTGTGAGGTCGGCGAGTCAGTAGGTCCTGTGAGGTCGACGAGTCGGTCGGCCCTGTGAGGTCAGCGAGTCAGTAGGCCCTGTGAGGTCGGCGAGTCAGTAGGTCCTGTGAGGTCGACGAGTCAGTAGGTCCTGTGAGGTCGGCGAGTCAGTAGGCCCTGTGAGGTCGGCGAGTCAGTAGGCCCTGTGAGGTCGGTGAGTCGGTTGGTCCTGTGAGGTCGGCGAGTCGGTAGGTCCTGTGAGGTCGGCGAGTCGGTCGGCCCTGTGAGGTCGACGAGTCGGTCGGCCCTGTGAGGTCGGCGAGTCAGTAGGCCCTGTGAGGTCGGCGAGTCAGTAGGCCCTGTGAGGTCGGCGAGTCAGTAGGCCCTGTGAGGTCGGCGAGTCGGTCGGCCCTGTGAGGTCGGTGAGTCGGTCGGCCCTGTGAGGTCGGCGAGTCGGTCGGCCCTGTGAGGTCAGCGAGTCGGTAGGTCCTGTGGAGTCGGTAGGTCCTGTGAGGTCGGCGAGTCAGTAGGCCCTGTGAGGTCGGCGAGTCGGTCGGCCCTGTGAGGTCGGTGAGTCGGTCGGCCCTGTGAGGACGGCGAGTCAGTAGGTCCTGTGAGGTCGGTGAGTCGGTCGGTCCTGTGAGGTCGGTGAGTCGGTCGGCCCTGTGAGGTCGGCGAGTCGGTAGGCCCTGTGAGGTCGGTGAGTCAGTAGGCCCTGTGAGGTCGGCGAGTCAGTAGGCCCTGTGAGGTCGGCGAGTCAGTAGGCCCTGTGAGGACGGCGAGTCAGTTGGTCCTGTGAGGTCGACGAGTCAGTAGGCCCTGTGAGGTCGACGAGTCAGTAGGTCCTGTGAGGTCGGCGAGTCAGTAGGCCCTGTGCGGTCGGCGAGTCAGTAGGCCCTGTGAGGTCGGCGAGTCGGTTGGCCCTGTGAGGTCGGCGAGTCTGTAGGCCCTGTGAGGTCGGCGAGTCAGTAGGTCCTGTGAGGTCGGCGAGTCTGTAGGCCCTGTGAGGTCAGCGAGTCAGTAGGCCCTGTGAGGTCGGCGAGTCGGTCGGCCCTGTGAGGTCGGCGAGTCAGTAGGCCCTGTGAGGTCGGCGAGTCGGTTGGCCCTGTGAGGTCGACGAGTCAGTAGGTCCTGTGAGGTCGGCGAGACGGTCGGCCCTGTGAGGTCGGTGAGTCTGTAGGCCCTGTGAGGTCGGCGAGTCGGTCGGCCCTGTGAGGTCGCTGAGTCAGTAGGCCCTGTGAGGTCGGTGAGTCAGTAGGTCCTGTGAGGTCGGCGAGTCGGTAGGCCCTGTGAGGTCGGCGAGTCGGTCGGCCCTGTGAGGTCGGCGAGTCGGTCGGCCCTGTGAGGTCGGCGAGTCAGTCGGCCCTGTGAGGTCGGTGAGTCAGTAGGCCCTGTGAGGTCGGCGAGTCGGTCGGCCCTGTGAGGTCGGCGAGTCAGTAGGCCCTGTGAGGTCGGCGAGTCGGTAGGCCCTGTGAGGTCGGCGAGTCGGTAGGCCCTGTGAGGTCGGCGAGTCAGTAGGTCCTGTGAGGTCGGCGAGTCAGTAGGCCCTGAGGTCGGCGAGTCAGTAGGTCCTGTGAGGTCGGCGAGTCAGTAGGCCCTGTGAGGTCGGTGAGTCAGTCGGCCCTGTGAGGTCGGCGAGTCAGTAGGCCCTGACGGTCGGCGAGTTGGTCGGCCCTGTGAGGTCGGCGAGTCAGTAGGTCCTGTGAGGTCGGCGAGTCAGTAGGCCCTGAGGTCGGCGAGTCAGTAGGTCCTGTGAGGTCGGCGAGTCAGTAGGCCCTGTGAGGTCGGTGAGTCAGTCGGCCCTGTGAGGTCGGCGAGTCAGTAGGCCCTGACGGTCGGCGAGTTGGTCGGCCCTGTGAGGTCGGCGAGTCAGTAGGTCCTGTGAGGTCGGCGAGTCGGTCGGCCCTGTGCGGTCGACGAGTCAGTAGGCCCTGTGAGGTCGGTGAGTCAGTAGGTCCTGTGAGGTCGGCGAGTCGGTCGGCCCTGTGCGGTCGACGAGTCAGTAGGCCCTGTGAGGTCGGCGAGTCAGTAGGTCCTTTGAGGTCGGCGAGTCAGTAGGCCCTGTGAGGTCGGTGAGTCGGTCGGCCCTGTGAGGTCGACGAGTCGGTCGGCCCTGTGAGGTCGGCGAGTCGGTCGGCCCTGTGAGGTCGGCGAGTCGGTCGGCCCTGTGAGGTCGGCGAGTCGGTAGGCCCTGTGAGGTCGGCGAGTCGGTCGGCCCTGTGAGGTCGGCGAGTCGGTCGGTCCTGTGAGGTCGGCGAGTCGGTCGGCCCTGTGAGGTCGGCGAGTCGGTCGGCCCTGTGAGGTCGACGAGTCGGTCGGCCCTGTGAGGTCGGCGAGTCGGTCGGCCCTGTGAGGTCGGCGAGTCGGTAGGTCCTGTGAAGTCGACGAGTCGGTCGGCCCTGTGAGGTCGGCGAGTCGGTCGGCCCTGTGAGGTCGGTGAGTCGGTAGGCCCTGTGAGGTCGGCGAGTCGGTAGGCCCTGTGAGGTCGACGAGTCGGTCGGCCCTGTGAGGTCGGCGAGTCGGTCGGCCCTGTGAGGTCGGTGAGTCAGTAGGCCCTGTGAGGTCGGCGAGTCAGTAGGCCCTGTGAGGTCGACGAGTCAGTAGGCCCTGTGAGGTCGGCGAGTCGGTCGGCCCTGTGAGGTCGGCGAGTCGGTCGGTCCTGTGAGGTCGGCGAGTCGGTCGGCCCTGTGATGTCGGCGAGTCGGTCGGTCCTGTGAGGTCGGCGAGTCAGTAGGCCCTGTGAGGTCGACGAGTCAGTAGGCCCTGTGAGGTCGGCGAGTCGGTCGGCCCTGTGAGGTCGGCGAGTCGGTCGGCCCTGTGACGTCGACGAGTCGGTCGGTCCTGTGAGGTCGGCGAGTCAGTAGGTCCTGTGAGGTCGACGAGTCAGTAGGTCCTGTGAGGTCGGTGAGTCAGTAGGTCCTGTGAGGTCGGCGAGTCAGTAGGTCCTGTGAGGTCGGCGAGTCGGTAGGCCCTGTGAGGTCGGCGAGTCGGTAGGCCCTGTGAGGTCGGCGAGTCAGTAGGCCCTGTGAGGTCGGCGAGTCAGTAGGCCCTGTGAGGTCGGCGAGTCGGTCGGCCCTGTGAGGTCGGCGAGTCAGTAGGCCCTGTGAGGTCGGCGAGTCGGTCGGCTCTGTGAGGTCGGCGAGTCAGTAGGTCCTGTGAGGTCGGCGAGTCGGTCGGCCCTGTGAGGTCGGCGAGACGGTCGGCCCTGTGAGGTCGGCGAGTCGGTCGGCCCTGTGAGGTCGGCGAGTCGGTAGGCCCTGTGAGGTCGGCGAGTCGGTCGGCCCTGTAAGGTCGGCGAGTCAGTAGGTCCTGTGAGGTCGGCGAGTCAGTAGGTCCTGTGAGGTCGGCGAGTCTGTAGGCCCTGTGAGGTCGGCGAGTCAGTAGGTCCTGTGAGGTCGGCGAGTCTGTAGGCCCTGTGAGGTCAGCGAGTCAGTAGGCCCTGTGAGGTCGGCGAGTCGGTCGGCCCTGTGAGGTCGGCGAGTCAGTAGGCCCTGTGAGGTCGCCGAGTCGGTTGGCCCTGTGAGGTCGACGAGTCAGTAGGTCCTGTGAGGTCGGCGAGTCGGTCGGCCCTGTGAGGTCGGCGAGTCGGTCGGCCCTGTGAGGTCGGCGAGTCGGTCGGCCCTGTGAGGTCGGCGAGTCAGTAGGCCCTGTGAGGTCGGCGAGTCGGTAGGCCCTGTGAGGTCGGCGAGTCAGTAGGTCCTGTGAGGTCGGCGAGTCAGTAGGCCCTGAGGTCGGCGAGTCAGTAGGCCCTGTGAGGTCGGCGAGTCAGTAGGTCCTGTGAGGTCGGCGAGTCAGTAGGCCCTGTGAGGTCGGCGAGTCGGTCGGCCCTGTGAGGTCGGCGAGTCGGTCGGCCCTGTGAGGTCGGCGAGTCAGTAGGCCCTGTGAGGTCGGCGAGTCGGTCGGCCCTGTGAGGTCGGCGAGTCGGTAGGCCCTGTGAGGTCGGCGAGTCGGTAGGCCCTGTGAGGTCGGTGAGTCGGTCGGCCCTGTGAGGTCGGCGAGTCGGTCGGCCCTGTGAGGTCAGCGAGTCAGTAGGCCCTGTGAGGTCGGCGAGTCGGTAGGCCCTGTGAGGTCGGTGAGTCGGTAGGCCCTGTGAGGTCGGCGAGTCAGTAGGTCCTGTGAGGTCGGCGAGTCAGTAGGCCCTGAGGTCGGCGAGTCAGTAGGTCCTGTGAGGTCGGCGAGTCAGTAGGCCCTGTGAGGTCGGTGAGTCAGTCGGCCCTGTGAGGTCGGCGAGTCAGTAGGCCCTGACGGTCGGCGAGTTGGTCGGCCCTGTGAGGTCGGCGAGTCAGTAGGTCCTGTGAGGTCGGCGAGTCAGTAGGTCCTGTGCGGTCGACGAGTCAGTAGGCCCTGTGAGGTCGGCGAGTCAGTAGGCCCTGTGAGGTCGGCGAGTCAGTAGGTCCTGTGAGGTCGGCGAGTCAGTAGGCCCTGTGAGGTCGGCGAGTCGGTCGGCCCTGTGAGGTCGGTGAGTCGGTAGGTCCTGTGAGGTCGGCGAGTCGGTCGGCCCTGTGAGGTCGACGAGTCGGTCGGCCCTGTGAGGTCGACGAGTCAGTAGGTCCTGTGAGGTCGGCGAGTCAGTAGGCCCTGTGAGGTCGGTGAGTCAGTCGGCCCTGTGAGGTCGGCGAGTCAGTAGGCCCTGACGGTCGGCGAGTCGGTCGGCCCTGTGAGGTCGGCGAGTCAGTAGGTCCTGTGAGGTCGGCGAGTCAGTAGGCCCTGTGAGGTCGGCGAGTCAGTAGGCCCTGTGAGGTCGGTGAGTCAGTCGGCCCTGTGAGGTCGGCGAGTCAGTAGGCACTGACGGTCGGCGAGTTGGTCGGCCCTGTGAGGTCGGCGAGTCGGTCGGCCCTGTGCGGTCGACGAGTCAGTAGGCCCTGTGAGGTCGGCGAGTCAGTAGGTCCTGTGAGGTCGGCGAGTCGGTCGGCCCTGTGCGGTCGACGAGTCAGTAGGTCCTGTGAGGTCGGCGAGTCAGTAGGCCCTGTGAGGTCGGTGAGTCAGTCGGCCCTGTGAGGTCGGCGAGTCAGTAGGCACTGACGGTCGGCGAGTTGGTCGGCCATGTGAGGTCGGCGAGTCGGTCGGCCCTGTGCGGTCGACGAGTCAGTAGGCCCTGTGAGGTCGGCGAGTCAGTAGGTCCTGTGAGGTCGGCGAGTCAGTAGGCCCTGTGAGGTCGGTGAGTCGGTCGGCCCTGTGAGGTCGACGAGTCGGTCGGCCCTGTGAGGTCGGCGAGTCGGTCGGCCCTGTGAGGTCGGCGAGTCGGTCGGCCCTGTGAGGTCGGCGAGTCGGTAGGCCCTGTGAGGTCGGCGAGTCAGTAGGTCCTGTGAGGTCGGCGAGTCGGTCGGCCCTGTGAGGTCGGCGAGTCGGTCGGCCCTGTGAGGTCGGTGAGTTGGTAGGTCCTGTGAGGTCGGCGAGTCGGTCGGACCTGTGAGGTCGGCGAGTCGGTCGGCCCTGTGAGGTCGGCGAGTCGGTCGGCCCTGTGAGGTCGACGAGTCGGTCGGCCCTGTGAGGTCGGCGAGTCGGTCGGCCCTGTGAGGTCGGTGAGTCGGTAGGTCCTGTGAGGTCGACGAGTCGGTCGGCCCTGTGAGGTCGGCGAGTCGGTCGGCCCTGTGAGGTCGGTGAGTCGGTAGGTCCTGTGAGGTCGGCGAGTCGGTCGGCCCTGTGAGGTCGGTGAGTCAGTAGGCCCTGTGAGGTCGGCGAGTCAGTAGGCCCTGTGAGGTCGACGAGTCGGTAGGTCCTGTGAGGTCGGCGAGTCGGTCGGCCTTGTGAGGTCGGCGAGTCGGTCGGTCCTGTGAGGTCGGCGAGTCAGTAGGCCCTGTGAGGTCGACGAGTCAGTAGGCCCTGTGAGGTCGGCGAGTCGGTCGGCCCTGTGAGGTCGGCGAGTCGGTCGGCCCTGTGACGTCGACGAGTCGGTCGGTCCTGTGAGGTCGGCGAGTCAGTAGGTCCTGTGAGGTCGACGAGTCAGTAGGCCCTGTGAGGTCGGTGAGTCAGTAGGCCCTGTGAGGTCGGCGAGTCAGTAGGTCCTGTGAGGTCGGTGAGTCAGTAGGTCCTGTGAGGTCGGCGAGTCAGTAGGCCCTGTGAGGTCGGCGAGTCAGTAGGTCCTGTGAGGTCGGCGAGTCAGTAGGCCCTGTGAGGTCGGCGAGTCGGTAGGCCCTGTGAGGTCGGCGAGTCAGTAGGCCCTGTGAGGTCGGCGAGTCGGTAGGCCCTGTGAGGTCGGCGAGTCGGTCGGCCCTGTGAGGTCGGCGAGTCAGTAGGCCCTGTGAGGTCGGTGAGTCGGTAGGTCCTGTGAGGTCGGTGAGTCAGTAGGCCCTGTGAGGTCGACGAGTCGGTCGGCCCTGTGAGGTCGGCGAGTCGGTCGGCCCTGTGAGGTCGGTGAGTCAGTAGGCCCTGTGAGGTCGGCGAGTCAGTAGGCCCTGTGAGGTCGACGAGTCAGTAGGTCCTGTGAGGTCGGCGAGTCGGTCGGCCCTGTGAGGTCGGCGAGTCGGTCGGTCCTGTGAGGTCGGCGAGTCGGTCGGCCCTGTGAGGTCGGCGAGTCGGTCGGTCCTGTGAGGTCGGCGAGTCAGTAGGCCCTGTGAGGTCGACGAGTCAGTAGGCCCTGTGAGGTCGGCGAGTCGGTCGGCCCTGTGAGGTCGGCGAGTTGGTCGGCCCTGTGACGTCGACGAGTCGGTCGGTCCTGTGAGGTCGGCGAGTCAGTAGGTCCTGTGAGGTCGACGAGTCAGTAGGTCCTGTGAGGTCGGTGAGTCAGTAGGTCCTGTGAGGTCGGCGAGTCAGTAGGCCCTGTGAGGTCGGCGAGTCAGTAGGTCCTGTGAGGTCGGCCAGTCAGTAGGCCCTGTGAGGTCGGCGAGTCGGTAGGCCCTGTGAGGTCGGCGAGTCGGTCGGCCCTGTGAGGTCGGCGAGTCAGTAGGCCCTGTGAGGTCGGCGAGTCAGTAGGTCCTGTGAGGTCGGCGAGTCGGTCGGCCCTGTGAGGTCGGCGAGACGGTCGGCCCTGTGAGGTCGGCGAGTCGGTCGGCCCTGTGAGGTCGGCGAGTCGGTAGGCCCTGTGAGGTCGGCGAGTCGGTCGGCCCTGTAAGGTCGGCGAGTCAGTAGGTCCTGTGAGGTCGGCGAGTCAGTAGGTCCTGTGAGGTCGGCGAGTCTGTAGGCCCTGTGAGGTCGGCGAGTCAGTAGGTCCTGTGAGGTCGGCGAGTCTGTAGGCCCTGTGAGGTCAGCGAGTCAGTAGGCCCTGTGAGGTCGGCGAGTCGGTCGGCCCTGTGAGGTCGGCGAGTCAGTAGGCCCTGTGAGGTCGACGAGTCGGTCGGCCCTGTGAGGTCGGCGAGTCGGTCGACCCTGTGAGGTCGGCGAGTCGGTAGGTCCTGTGAGGTCGGCGAGTAAGTAGGCCCTGTGAGGTCGACGAGTCGGTCGGCCCTGTGAGGTCGGCGAGTCAGTAGGCCCTGTGAGGTCGGCGAGTCGGTCGGTCCTGTGAGGTCGGCGAGTCAGTAGGCCCTGTGAGGTCGGCGAGTCGGTCGGCCCTGTGAGGTCGGCGAGTCGGTCGGCCCTGTGAGGTCGGCGAGTCAGTCGGCCCTGTGAGGTCGGCGAGTCAGTAGGTCCTGTGAGGTCGGTGAGTCGGTCGGCCCTGTGAGGTCGGCGAGTCGGTCGGTCCTGTGAGGTCGGCGAGTCAGTAGGCCCTGTGAGGTCGGTGAGTCAGTAGGCCCTGTGAGGTCGACGAGTCGGTCGGCCCTGTGAGGTCGGTGAGTCGGTAAGCCCTGTGAGGTCGGCGAGTCGGTCGGCCCTGTGAGGTCGGTGAGTCGGTAGGTCCTGTGAGGTCGACGAGTCGGTCGGCCCTGTGAGGTCGGCGAGTCGGTCGGCCCTGTGAGGTCGGTGAGTCAGTAGGTCCTGTGAGGTCGGCGAGTCGGTCGGCCCTGTGAGGTCGGTGAGTCAGTAGGCCCTGTGAGGTCGGCGAGTCAGTAGGCCCTGTGAGGTCGACGAGTCGGTAGGTCCTGTGAGGTCGGCGAGTCGGTCGGCCTTGTGAGGTCGGCGAGTCGGTCGGTCCTGTGAGGTCGGCGAGTCAGTAGGCCCTGTGAGGTCGACGAGTCAGTAGGCCCTGTGAGGTCGGCGAGTCGGTCGGCCCTGTGAGGTCGGCGAGTCGGTCGGCCCTGTGACGTCGACGAGTCGGTCGGTCCTGTGAGGTCGGCGAGTCAGTAGGTCCTGTGAGGTCGACGAGTCAGTAGGCCCTGTGAGGTCGGTGAGTCAGTAGGCCCTGTGAGGTCGGCGAGTCAGTAGGTCCTGTGAGGTCGGTGAGTCAGTAGGTCCTGTGAGGTCGGCGAGTCAGTAGGCCCTGTGAGGTCGGCGAGTCAGTAGGTCCTGTGAGGTCGGCGAGTCAGTAGGCCCTGTGAGGTCGGCGAGTCGGTAGGCCCTGTGAGGTCGGCGAGTCAGTAGGCCCTGTGAGGTCGGCGAGTCGGTAGGCCCTGTGAGGTCGGCGAGTCGGTCGGCCCTGTGAGGTCGGCGAGTCAGTAGGCCCTGTGAGGTCGGTGAGTCGGTAGGTCCTGTGAGGTCGGTGAGTCAGTAGGCCCTGTGAGGTCGACGAGTCGGTCGGCCCTGTGAGGTCGGCGAGTCGGTCGGCCCTGTGAGGTCGGTGAGTCAGTAGGCCCTGTGAGGTCGGCGAGTCAGTAGGCCCTGTGAGGTCGACGAGTCAGTAGGTCCTGTGAGGTCGGCGAGTCGGTCGGCCCTGTGAGGTCGGCGAGTCGGTCGGTCCTGTGAGGTCGGCGAGTCGGTCGGCCCTGTGAGGTCGGCGAGTCGGTCGGTCCTGTGAGGTCGGCGAGTCAGTAGGCCCTGTGAGGTCGACGAGTCAGTAGGCCCTGTGAGGTCGGCGAGTCGGTCGGCCCTGTGAGGTCGGCGAGTTGGTCGGCCCTGTGACGTCGACGAGTCGGTCGGTCCTGTGAGGTCGGCGAGTCAGTAGGTCCTGTGAGGTCGACGAGTCAGTAGGTCCTGTGAGGTCGGTGAGTCAGTAGGTCCTGTGAGGTCGGCGAGTCAGTAGGACCTGTGAGGTCGGCGAGTCAGTAGGTCCTGTGAGGTCGGCCAGTCAGTAGGCCCTGTGAGGTCGGCGAGTCGGTAGGCCCTGTGAGGTCGGCGAGTCGGTCGGCCCTGTGAGGTCGGCGAGTCAGTAGGCCCTGTGAGGTCGGCGAGTCGGTCGGCCCTGTGAGGTCGGCGAGTCGGTCGGCCCTGTGAGGTCGGCGAGACGGTCGGCCCTGTGAGGTCGGCGAGTCGGTCGGCCCTGTGAGGTCGGCGAGTCGGTAGGCCCTGTGAGGTCGGCGAGTCGGTCGGCCCTGTAAGGTCGGCGAGTCAGTAGGTCCTGTGAGGTCGGCGAGTCAGTAGGTCCTGTGAGGTCGGCGAGTCTGTAGGCCCTGTGAGGTCGGCGAGTCAGTAGGTCCTGTGAGGTCGGCGAGTCTGTAGGCCCTGTGAGGTCAGCGAGTCAGTAGGCCCTGTGAGGTCGGCGAGTCGGTCGGCCCTGTGAGGTCGGCGAGTCAGTAGGCCCTGTGAGGTCGACGAGTCGGTCGGCCCTGTGAGGTCGGCGAGTCGGTCGACCCTGTGAGGTCGGCGAGTCGGTAGGTCCTGTGAGGTCGGCGAGTAAGTAGGCCCTGTGAGGTCGACGAGTCGGTCGGCCCTGTGAGGTCGGCGAGTCAGTAGGCCCTGTGAGGTCGGCGAGTCGGTCGGTCCTGTGAGGTCGGCGAGTCAGTAGGCCCTGTGAGGTCGGCGAGTCGGTCGGCCCTGTGAGGTCGGCGAGTCGGTCGGCCCTGTGAGGTCGGCGAGTCGGTCGGCCCTGTGAGGTCGACGAGTCAGTCGGCCCTGTGAGGTCGGCGAGTCAGTCGGCCCTGTGAGGTCGGCGAGTCAGTAGGTCCTGTGAGGTCGGTGAGTCGGTCGGCCCTGTGAGGTCGGCGAGTCGGTCGGTCCTGTGAGGTCGGCGAGTCAGTAGGCCCTGTGAGGTCGGTGAGTCAGTAGGCCCTGTGAGGTCGACGAGTCGGTCGGCCCTGTGAGGTCGGTGAGTCGGTAAGCCCTGTGAGGTCGGCGAGTCGGTCGGCCCTGTGAGGTCGGTGAGTCAGTAGGCCCTGTGAGGTCGGCGGGTCAGTAGGTCCTGTGAGGTCGGCGAGTCGGTCGGCCCTGTGAGGTCGGCGAGTCGGTCGGCCCTGTGAGGTCGGCGAGTCGGTCGGTCCTGTGAGGTCGGTGAGTCAGTAGGTCCTGTGAGGTCGGCGAGTCGGTCGGCCCTGTGAGGTCGGCGAGTCAGTAGGCCCTGTGAGGTCGACGAGTCGGTCGGCCCTGTGAGGTCGACGAGTCAGTCGGCCCTGTGAGGTCGGCGAGTCAGTAGGTCCTGTGAGGTCGGCGAGTCGGTCGGCCCTGTGAGGTCGGCGAGTCAGTAGGCCCTGTGAGGTTGGCGAGTCAGTAGGCCCTGTGAGGTCGACGAGTCAGTAGGCCCTGTGAGGACGGCGAGTCAGTTGGTCCTGTGAGGTCGACGAGTCAGTAGGCCCTGTGAGGTCGACGAGTCAGTAGGTCCTGTGAGGTCGGCGAGTCAGTAGGCCCTGTGAGGTCGGCGAGTCAGTAGGCCCTGTGAGGTCGGCGAGTCGGTTGGCCCTGTGAGGTCGGCGAGTCTGTAGGCCCTGTGAGGTCGGCGAGTCAGTAGGTCCTGTGAGGTCGGCGAGTCTGTAGGTCCTGTGCGGTCGACGAGTCAGTAGGCCCTGTGAGGTCGGCGAGTCAGTAGGTCCTGTGAGGTCGGCGAGTCGGTCGGCCCTGTGAGGTCGGCGAGTCGGTCGGCCCTGTGAGGTCGGTGAGTCAGTAGGTCCTGTGAGGTCGGCGAGTCGGTCGGCCCTGTGAGGTCTGTGAGTCAGTAGGTCCTGTGAGGTCGGCGAGTCGGTAGGCCCTGTGAGGTCGACGAGTCGGTCGGCCCTGTGAGGTCGGCGAGTCGGTCGGCCCTGTGAGGTCGGTGAGTCAGTAGGCCCTGTGAGGTCGGCGAGTCAGTAGGCCCTGTGAGGTCGACGAGTCAGTAGGTCCTGTGAGGTCGGCGAGTCGGTCGGCCCTGTGAGGTCGGCGAGTCGGTCGGTCCTGTGAGGTCGGCGAGTCAGTAGGTCCTGTGAGGTCGACGAGTCAGTCGGCCCTGTGAGGTCGGCGAGTCGGTCGGCCCTGTGAGGTCGGCGAGTCGGTCGGCCCTGTGAGGTCGGTGAGTCAGTAGGCCCTGTGAGGTCGGCGAGTCAGTAGGCCCTGTGAGGTCGGCGAGTCAGTAGGTCCTGTGAGGTCGGTGAGTCAGTAGGTCCTGTTAGGTCGGTGAGTCGGTCGGCCCTGTGAGGTCGGGGAGTCGGTCGGCCCTGTGAGGTCGGGGAGTCGGTCGGCCCTATGAGGTCGGGGAGTCGGTAGGTCCTGTGAGGTCGGCGAGTCAGTAGGCCCTGTGAGGTCGGCGAGTCGGTAGGCCCTGTGAGGTCGGCGAGTCGGTCGGCCCTGTGAGGTCGGCGAGTCGGTAGGCCCTGTGAGGTCGGCGAGTCGGTAGGCCCTGTGAGGTCGGCGAGTCAGTAGGTCCTGTGAGGTCGGCGAGTCAGTAGGCCCTGTGAGGTCGGCGAGTCGGTAGGTCCTGTGAGGTCGGGGAGTCGGTCGGCCCTGTGAGGTCGGCGAGTCAGTAGGTCCTGTGAGGTCGGCGAGTCGGTCGGCCCTGTGAGGTCGGCGAGTCGGTCGGCCCTGTGAGGTCGGCGAGTCGGTCGGCCCTGTGAGGTCGGCGAGTCGGTCGGCCCTGTGAGGTCGGCGAGTCGGTAGGCCCTGTGAGGTCGGCGAGTCGGTCGGCCCTGTGAGGTCGGCGAGTCGGTCGGCCCTGTGAGGTCGGCGAGTCGGTAGGCCCTGTGAGGTCGGCGAGTCGGTAGGCCCTGTGAGGTCGGCGAGTCGGTCGGCCCTGTGAGGTCGGCGAGTCGGTAGGCCCTGTGAGGTCGGAGAGTCGGTAGGCCCTGTGAGGTCGGCGAGTCGGTCGGCCCTGTGAGGTCGGCGAGTCGGTCGGCCCTGTGAGGTCGGCGAGTCGGTAGGCCCTGTGAGGTCGGCGAGTCAGTAGGTCCTGTGAGGTCGACGAGTCGGTCGGCCCTGTGAGGTCAGCGAGTCGGTAGGCCCTGTGAGGTCGGCGAGTCAGTAGGTCCTGTGAGGTCGACGAGTCAGTAGGTCCTGTGAGGTCGGCGAGTCAGTAGGCCCTGTGAGGTCGGCGAGTCAGTAGGCCCTGTGAGGTCGGTGAGTCGGTTGGTCCTGTGAGGTCGGCGAGTCGGTAGGTCCTGTGAGGTCGGCGAGTCGGTCGGCCCTGTGAGGTCGACGAGTCGGTCGGCCCTGTGAGGTCGGCGAGTCAGTAGGCCCTGTGAGGTCGGCGAGTCAGTAGGCCCTGTGAGGTCGGCGAGTCAGTAGGCCCTGTGAGGTCGGCGAGTCGGTCGGCCCTGTGAGGTCGGTGAGTCGGTCGGCCCTGTGAGGTCGGCGAGTCGGTCGGCCCTGTGAGGTCAGCGAGTCGGTAGGTCCTGTGGAGTCAGTAGGTCCTGTGAGGTCGGCGAGTCAGTAGGCCCTGTGAGGTCGGCGAGTCGGTCGGCCCTGTGAGGTCGGTGAGTCGGTCGGCCCTGTGAGGACGGCGAGTCAGTAGGTCCTGTGAGGTCGGTGAGTCGGTCGGTCCTGTGAGGTCGGTGAGTCGGTCGGCCCTGTGAGGTCGGCGAGTCGGTAGGCCCTGTGAGGTCGGTGAGTCAGTAGGCCCTGTGAGGTCGGCGAGTCAGTAGGCCCTGTGAGGTCGGCGAGTCAGTAGGCCCTGTGAGGACGGCGAGTCAGTTGGTCCTGTGAGGTCGACGAGTCAGTAGGCCCTGTGAGGTCGACGAGTCAGTAGGTCCTGTGAGGTCGGCGAGTCAGTAGGCCCTGTGCGGTCGGCGAGTCAGTAGGCCCTGTGAGGTCGGCGAGTCGGTTGGCCCTGTGAGGTCGGCGAGTCTGTAGGCCCTGTGAGGTCGGCGAGTCAGTAGGTCCTGTGAGGTCGGAGAGTCGGTAGGCCCTGTGAGGTCGGCGAGTCGGTCGGCCCTGTGAGGTCGGCGAGTCGGTCGGCCCTGTGAGGTCGGCGAGTCGGTAGGCCCTGTGAGGTCGGCGAGTCAGTAGGTCCTGTGAGGTCGACGAGTCGGTCGGCCCTGTGAGGTCAGCGAGTCGGTAGGCCCTGTGAGGTCGGCGAGTCAGTAGGTCCTGTGAGGTCGACGAGTCAGTAGGTCCTGTGAGGTCGGCGAGTCAGTAGGCCCTGTGAGGTCGGCGAGTCAGTAGGCCCTGTAAGGTCGGTGAGTCGGTTGGTCCTGTGAGGTCGGCGAGTCGGTAGGTCCTGTGAGGTCGGCGAGTCGGTCGGCCCTGTGAGGTCGACGAGTCGGTCGGCCCTGTGAGGTCGGCGAGTCCGTAGGCCCTGTGAGGTCGGCGAGTCAGTAGGCCCTGTGAGGTCGGCGAGTCAGTAGGCCCTGTGAGGTCGGCGAGTCGGTCGGCCCTGTGAGGTCGGTGAGTCGGTCGGCCCTGTGAGGTCGGCGAGTCGGTCGGCCCTGTGAGGTCAGCGAGTCGGTAGGTCCTGTGGAGTCAGTAGGTCCTGTGAGGTCGGCGAGTCAGTAGGCCCTGTGAGGTCGGCGAGTCGGTCGGCCCTGTGAGGTCGGTGAGTCGGTCGGCCCTGTGAGGACGGCGAGTCAGTAGGTCCTGTGAGGTCGGTGAGTCGGTCGGTCCTGTGAGGTCGGTGAGTCGGTCGGCCCTGTGAGGTCGGCGAGTCGGTAGGCCCTGTGAGGTCGGTGAGTCAGTAGGCCCTGTGAGGTCGGCGAGTCAGTAGGCCCTGTGAGGTCGGCGAGTCAGTAGGCCCTGTGAGGACGGCGAGTCAGTTGGTCCTGGGAGGTCGACGAGTCAGTAGGCCCTGTGAGGTCGACGAGTCAGTAGGTCCTGTGAGGTCGGCGAGTCAGTAGGCCCTGTGCGGTCGGCGAGTCAGTAGGCCCTGTGAGGTCGGCGAGTCGGTTGGCCCTGTGAGGTCGGCGAGTCTGTAGGCCCTGTGAGGTCGGCGAGTCAGTAGGTCCTGTGAGGTCGGCGAGTCTGTAGGCCCTGTGAGGTCAGCGAGTCAGTAGGCCCTGTGAGGTCGGCGAGTCGGTCGGCCCTGTGAGGTCGGCGAGTCAGTAGGCCCTGTGAGGTCGGCGAGTCGGTTGGCCCTGTGAGGTCGACGAGTCAGTAGGTCCTGTGAGGTCGGCGAGACGGTCGGCCCTGTGAGGTCGGTGAGTCTGTAGGCCCTGTGAGGTCGGCGAGTCGGTCGGCCCTGTGAGGTCGCTGAGTCGGTAGGCCCTGTGAGGTCGGTGAGTCAGTAGGTCCTGTGAGGTCGGCGAGTCGGTCGGCCCTGTGAGGTCGGCGAGTCGGTCGGCCTTGTGAGGTCGGCGAGTCGGTCGGCCCTGTGAGGTCGGCGAGTCGGTCGGCCCTGTGAGGTCGGCGAGTCGGTCGGCCCTGTGAGGTCGGTGAGTCAGTAGGTCCTGTGAGGTCGGCGAGTCAGTAGGCCCTGTGAGGTCGGCGAGTCGGTAGGCCCTGTGAGGTCAGCGAGTCAGTAGGCCCTGTGAGGTCGGTGAGTCAGTAGGTCCTGTGAGGTCGGCGAGTCGGTAGGCCCTGTGAGGTCGGCGAGTCGGTCGGCCCTGTGAGGTCGGCGAGTCGGTCGGCCCTGTGAGGTCGGCGAGTCAGTCGGCCCTGTGAGGTCGGTGAGTCAGTAGGCCCTGTGAGGTCGGCGAGTCGGTCGGCCCTGTGAGGTCGGCGAGTCAGTAGGCCCTGTGAGGTCGGCGAGTCGGTAGGCCCTGTGAGGTCGGCGAGTCGGTAGGCCCTGTGAGGTCGGCGAGTCAGTAGGTCCTGTGAGGTCGGCGAGTCAGTAGGCCCTGAGGTCGGCGAGTCAGTAGGTCCTGTGAGGTCGGCGAGTCAGTAGGCCCTGTGAGGTCGGTGAGTCAGTCGGCCCTGTGAGGTCGGCGAGTCAGTAGGCCCTGACGGTCGGCGAGTTGGTCGGCCCTGTGAGGTCGGCGAGTCAGTAGGTCCTGTGAGGTCGGCGAGTCGGTAGGCCCTGAGGTCGGCGAGTCAGTAGGTCCTGTGAGGTCGGCGAGTCAGTAGGCCCTGTGAGGTCGGTGAGTCAGTCGGCCCTGTGAGGTCGGCGAGTCAGTAGGCCCTGACGGTCGGCGAGTCGGTCGGCCCTGTGAGGTCGGCGAGTCAGTAGGTCCTGTGAGGTCGGCGAGTCGGTCGGCCCTGTGCGGTCGACGAGTCAGTAGGCCCTGTGAGGTCGGTGAGTCAGTAGGTCCTGTGAGGTCGGCGAGTCGGTCGGCCCTGTGCGGTCGACGAGTCAGTAGGCCCTGTGAGGTCGGCGAGTCAGTAGGTCCTTTGAGGTCGGCGAGTCAGTAGGCCCTGTGAGGTCGGTGAGTCGGTCGGCCCTGTGAGGTCGACGAGTCGGTCGGCCCTGTGAGGTCGGCGAGTCGGTCGGCCCTGTGAGGTCGGCGAGTCGGTCGGCCCTGTGAGGTCGGCGAGTCGGTAGGCCCTGTGAGGTCGGCGAGTCAGTCGGCCCTGTGAGGTCGGCGAGTCGGTCGGTCCTGTGAGGTCGGCGAGTCGGTCGGCCCTGTGAGGTCGGCGAGTCGGTCGGCCCTGTGAGGTCGACGAGTCGGTCGGCCCTGTGAGGTCGGCGAGTCGGTCGGCCCTGTGAGGTCGGTGAGTCGGTAGGTCCTGTGAGGTCGACGAGTCGGTCGGCCCTGTGAGGTCGGCGAGTCGGTCGGCCCTGTGAGGTCGGTGAGTCAGTAGGTCCTGTGAGGTCGGCGAGTCGGTAGGCCCTGTGAGGTCGACGAGTCGGTCGGCCCTGTGAGGTCGGCGAGTCGGTCGGCCCTGTGAGGTCGGTGAGTCAGTAGGCCCTGTGAGGTCGGCGAGTCAGTAGGCCCTGTGAGGTCGACGAGTCAGTAGGTCCTGTGAGGTCGGCGAGTCGGTCGGCCCTGTGAGGTCGGCGAGTCGGTCGGTCCTGTGAGGTCGGCGAGTCGGTCGGCCCTGTGATGTCGGCGAGTCGGTCGGTCCTGTGAGGTCGGCGAGTCAGTAGGCCCTGTGAGGTCGACGAGTCAGTAGGCCCTGTGAGGTCGGCGAGTCGGTCGGCCCTGTGAGGTCGGCGAGTCGGTCGGCCCTGTGACGTCGACGAGTCGGTCGGTCCTGTGAGGTCGGCGAGTCAGTAGGTCCTGTGAGGTCGACGAGTCAGTAGGTCCTGTGAGGTCGGTGAGTCAGTAGGTCCTGTGAGGTCGGCGAGTCAGTAGGTCCTGTGAGGTCGGCGAGTCAGTAGGCCCTGTGAGGTCGGCGAGTCGGTAGGCCCTGTGAGGTCGGCGAGTCAGTAGGCCCTGTGAGGTCGGCGAGTCAGTAGGCCCTGTGAGGTCGGCGAGTCGGTCGGCCCTGTGAGGTCGGCGAGTCAGTAGGCCCTGTGAGGTCGGCGAGTCGGTCGGCTCTGTGAGGTCGGCGAGTCAGTAGGTCCTGTGAGGTCGGCGAGTCGGTCGGCCCTGTGAGGTCGGCGAGACGGTCGGCCCTGTGAGGTCGGCGAGTCGGTCGGCCCTGTGAGGTCGGCGAGTCGGTAGGCCCTGTGAGGTCGGCGAGTCGGTCGGCCCTGTAAGGTCGGCGAGTCAGTAGGTCCTGTGAGGTCGGCGAGTCAGTAGGTCCTGTGAGGTCGGCGAGTCTGTAGGCCCTGTGAGGTCGGCGAGTCAGTAGGTCCTGTGAGGTCGGCGAGTCTGTAGGCCCTGTGAGGTCAGCGAGTCAGTAGGCCCTGTGAGGTCGACGAGTCAGTAGGTCCTGTGAGGTCGGCGAGTCGGTCGGCCCTGTGAGGTCGGCGAGTCGGTCGGCCCTGTGAGGTCGGCGAGTCGGTCGGCCCTGTGAGGTCGGCGAGTCAGTAGGCCCTGTGAGGTCGGCGAGTCGGTAGGCCCTGTGAGGTCGGCGAGTCAGTAGGTCCTGTGAGGTCGGCGAGTCAGTAGGCCCTGAGGTCGGCGAGTCAGTAGGCCCTGTGAGGTCGGCGAGTCAGTAGGTCCTGTGAGGTCGGCGAGTCAGTAGGCCCTGTGAGGTCGGCGAGTCGGTCGGCCCTGTGAGGTCGGCGAGTCGGTCGGCCCTGTGAGGTCGACGAGTCAGTAGGTCCTGTGAGGTCGGCGAGTCAGTAGGTCCTGTGCGGTCGACGAGTCAGTAGGCCCTGTGAGGTCGGCGAGTCAGTAGGCCCTGTGAGGTCGGCGAGTCAGTAGGTCCTGTGAGGTCGGCGAGTCAGTAGGCCCTGTGAGGTCGGCGAGTCGGTCGGCCCTGTGAGGTCGGTGAGTCGGTAGGTCCTGTGAGGTCGGCGAGTCGGTCGGCCCTGTGAGGTCGACGAGTCGGTCGGCCCTGTGAGGTCGACGAGTCAGTAGGTCCTGTGAGGTCGGCGAGTCAGTAGGCCCTGTGAGGTCGGTGAGTCAGTCGGCCCTGTGAGGTCGGCGAGTCAGTAGGCCCTGACGGTCGGCGAGTTGGTCGGCCCTGTGAGGTCGGCGAGTCAGTAGGTCCTGTGAGGTCGGCGAGTCAGTAGGCCCTGTGAGGTCGGCGAGTCAGTAGGCCCTGTGAGGTCGGTGAGTCAGTCGGCCCTGTGAGGTCGGCGAGTCAGTAGGCACTGACGGTCGGCGAGTTGGTCGGCCCTGTGAGGTCGGCGAGTCGGTCGGCCCTGTGCGGTCGACGAGTCAGTAGGTCCTGTGAGGTCGGCGAGTCAGTAGGCCCTGTGAGGTCGGTGAGTCAGTCGGCCCTGTGAGGTCGGCGAGTCAGTAGGCACTGACGGTCGGCGAGTTGGTCGGCCATGTGAGGTCGGCGAGTCGGTCGGCCCTGTGCGGTCGACGAGTCAGTAGGCCCTGTGAGGTCGGCGAGTCAGTAGGTCCTGTGAGGTCGGCGAGTCAGTAGGCCCTGTGAGGTCGGTGAGTCGGTCGGCCCTGTGAGGTCGACGAGTCGGTCGGCCCTGTGAGGTCGGCGAGTCGGTCGGCCCTGTGAGGTCGGCGAGTCGGTCGGCCCTGTGAGGTCGGCGAGTCGGTAGGCCCTGTGAGGTCGGCGAGTCAGTAGGTCCTGTGAGGTCGGCGAGTCGGTCGGCCCTGTGAGGTCGGCGAGTCGGTCGGCCCTGTGAGGTCGGCGAGTCGGTCGGCCCTGTGAGGTCGGCGAGTCGGTCGGCCCTGTGAGGTCGGCGAGTCGGTCGGCCCTGTGAGGTCGACGAGTCGGTCGGCCCTGTGAGGTCGGCGAGTCGGTCGGCCCTGTGAGGTCGGTGAGTCGGTAGGTCCTGTGAGGTCGACGAGTCGGTCGGCCCTGTGAGGTCGGCGAGTCGGTCGGCCCTGTGAGGTCGGTGAGTCAGTAGGTCCTGTGAGGTCGGCGAGTCGGTCGGCCCTGTGAGGTCGGTGAGTCAGTAGGCCCTGTGAGGTCGGCGAGTCAGTAGGCCCTGTGAGGTCGACGAGTCGGTAGGTCCTGTGAGGTCGGCGAGTCGGTCGGCCCTGTGAGGTCGGCGAGTCGGTCGGTCCTGTGAGGTCGGCGAGTCAGTAGGCCCTGTGAGGTCGACGAGTCAGTAGGCCCTGTGAGGTCGGCGAGTCGGTCGGCCCTGTGAGGTCGGCGAGTCGGTCGGCCCTGTGACGTCGACGAGTCGGTCGGTCCTGTGAGGTCGGCGAGTCAGTAGGTCCTGTGAGGTCGACGAGTCAGTAGGCCCTGTGAGGTCGGCGAGTCAGTAGGTCCTGTGAGGTCGACGAGTCAGTAGGCCCTGTGAGGTCGGTGAGTCAGTAGGCCCTGTGAGGTCGGGGAGTCGGTCGGCCCTGTGAGGTCGGGGAGTCGGTCGGCCCTGTGAGGTCGGCGAGTCAGTAGGTCCTGTGAGGTCGGCGAGTCAGTAGGCCCTGTGAGGTCGGCGAGTCGGTAGGCCCTGTTAGGTCGGTGAGTCGGTCGGCCCTGTGAGGTCGGCGAGTCGGTCGGTCCTGTGAGGTCGGCGAGTCAGTAGGTCCTGTGAGGTCGGCGAGTTAGTAGGCCCTGTGAGGTCGGCGAGTCGGTAGGTCCTGTGAGGTCGGGGAGTCGGTCGGCCCTGTGAGGTCGGCGAGTCAGTAGGTCCTGTGAGGTCGGCGAGTCAATAGGCCCTGTGAGGTCGGTGAGTCGGTCGGCCCTGTGAGGTCGGCGAGTCAGTAGGTCCTGTGAGGTCGGCGAGTCGGTCGGCCCTGTGAGGTCGGCGAGTCGGTCGGCCCTGTGAGGTCGGCGAGTCGGTCGGCCCTGTGAGGTCGGCGAGTCAGTAGGCCCTGTGAGGTCGGCGAGTCGGTCGGCCCTGTAAGGTCGGCGAGTCAGTAGGTCCTGTGAGGTCGGCGAGTCAGTAGGTCCTGTGAGGTCGACGAGTCGGTCGGTCCTGTGAGGTCGGCGAGTCGGTCGGCCCTGTGAGGTCGGCGAGTCAGTAGGTCCTGTGAGGTCGGTGAGTCGGTTGGTCCTGTGAGGTCGGCGAGTCAGTAGGCCCTGTGAGGTCGGTGAGTCGGTAGGCCCTGTGAGGTCGGTGAGTCGGTTGATCCTGTGAGGTCGGCGAGTCAGTTGGCCCTGTGAGGTCGGCGAGTCAGTAGGTCCTGTGAGGTCGGCGAGTCGGTCGGCCCTGTGAGGTCAGCGAGTCGGTCGGCCCTGTGAGGTCGGCGAGTCGGTCGGCCCTGTGAGGTCAGCGAGTCGGTCGGCCCTGTGAGGTCGGTGAGTCGGTCGGCCCTGTGAGGTCGGTGAGTCGGTAGGCCCTGTGAGGTCGGCGAGTCGGTCGGTCCTGTGAGGTCGGCGAGTCGGTCGGCCCTGTGAGGTCGGTGAGTCGGTAGGCCCTGTGAGGTCGGCGAGTCGGTCGGCCCTGTGAGGTCGGCGAGTCGGTCGGCCCTGTGAGGTCGGCGAGTCCGTAGGCCCTGTGAGGTCGGCGAGTCGGTCGGCCCTGTGAGGTCGGCGAGTCGGTTGATCCTGTGAGGTCGGCGAGTCAGTTGGCCCTGTGAGGTCGGCGAGTCAGTAGGCCCTGTGAGGTCGGTGAGTCGGTCGGCCCTGTGAGGTCGGCGAGTCGGTCGGCCCTGTGAGGTCGGCGAGTCGGTCGGCCCTGTGAGGTCGGTGAGTCGGTAGGCCCTGTGAGGACGGCGAGTCGGTCGGCCCTGTGAGGTCGGCGAGTCGGTCGGCCCTGTGAGGTCGGCGAGTCCGTAGGCCCTGTGAGGTCGGCGAGTCGGTCGGCCCTGTGAGGTCGGCGAGTCGGTCGGCCCTGTGAGGTCGGCGAGTCGGTCGGCCCTGTGAGGTCAGCGAGTCAGTAGGCCCTGTGAGGTCGACGAGTCAGTAGGTCCTGTGAGGTCGGCGAGTCGGTAGGCCCTGTGAGGTCGACGAGTCGGTCGGCCCTGTGAGGTCAGCGAGTCAGTAGGCCCTGTGAGGTCGGTGAGTCAGTAGGCCCTGTGAGGTCGGCGAGTCAGTAGGTCCTGTGAGGTCGGTGAGTCAGTAGGCCCTGTGAGGTCGGCGAGTCAGTAGGCCCTGTGAGGTCGGCGAGTCAGTAGGTCCTGTGAGGTCGACGAGTCAGTAGGTCCTGTGAGGTCGGCGAGTCAGTAGGCCCTGTGAGGTCGGCGAGTCAGTAGGTCCTGTGAGGTCGACGAGTCGGTCGGCCCTGTGAGGTCAGCGAGTCAGTAGGCCCTGTGAGGTCGGCGAGTCAGTAGGCCCTGTGAGGTCGGTGAGTCAGTAGGTCCTGTGAGGTCGACGAGTCGGTCGGCCCTGTGAGGTCGGCGAGTCAGTAGGCCCTGTGAGGTCGGCGAGTCAGTAGGTCCTGTGAGGTCGAGGAGTCAGTAGGTCCTGTGAGGTCGGCGAGTCAGTAGGCCCTGTGAGGTCGGCGAGTCAGTAGGTCCTGTGAGGTCGGCAAGTCAGTAGGCCCTGTGAGGTCGGTGAGTCGGTTGGTCCTGTGAGGTCGGCGAGTCGGTAGGTCCTGTGAGGTCGGCGAGTCGGTAGGTCCTGTGAGGTCGGCGAGTCGGTCGGTCCTGTGAGGTCGGCGAGTCGGTCGGTCCTGTGAGGTCGGCGAGTCGGTCGGCCTTGTGAGGTCGGCGAGTCGGTCGGCCCTGTGAGGTCGGCGAGTCAGTAGGCCCTGTGAGGTCGGCGAGTCGGTCGGCTCTGTGAGGTCGGCGAGTCAGTACGTCCTGTGAGGTCGGCGAGTCGGTCGGCCCTGTGAGGTCGGCGAGACGGTCGGCCCTGTGAGGTCGGCGAGTCGGTCGGCCCTGTGAGGTCGGCGAGTCGGTAGGCCCTGTGAGGTCGGCGAGTCGGTCGGCCCTGTGAGGTCGGCGAGTCTGTAGGCCCTGTGAGGTCGGCGAGTCTGTAGGCCCTGTGAGGTCGGCGAGTCAGTAGGTCCTGTGAGGTCGGCGAGTCTGTAGGCCCTGTGAGGTCGGCGAGTCAGTAGGTCCTGTGAGGTCGGCGAGTCTGTAGGCCCTGTGAGGTCAGCGAGTCAGTAGGCCCTGTGAGGTCGGCGAGTCGGTCGGCCCTGTGAGGTCGGCGAGTCAGTAGGCCCTGTGAGGTCGGCGAGTCGGTTGGCCCTGTGAGGTCGACGAGTCAGTAGGTCCTGTGAGGTCGGCGAGTCGGTCGGCCCTGTGAGGTCGGTGAGTCTGTAGGTCCTGTGAGGTCGGCGAGTCGGTCGGCCCTGTGAGGTCGGCGAGTCAGTAGGTCCTGTGAGGTCGGCCAGTCAGTAGGCCCTGTGAGGTCGGTGAGTCAGTCGGCCCTGTGAGGTCGGCGAGTCAGTAGGCCCTGACGGTCGGCGAGTTGGTCGGCCCTGTGAGGTCGGCGAGTCGGTCGGCCCTGTGCGGTCGACGAGTCAGTAGGCCCTGTGAGGTCGGCGAGTCAGTAGGTCCTGTGAGGTCGGCGAGTCAGTAGGCCCTGTGAGGTCGGCGAGTCGGTCGGCCCTGTGAGGTCGGTGAGTCGGTAGGTCCTGTGAGGTCGGCGAGTCGGTCGGCCCTGTGAGGTCGACGAGTCGGTCGGCCCTGTGAGGTCGACGAGTCGGTCGGCCCTGTGAGGTCGGCGAGTCGGTCGGCCCTGTGAGGTCGGCGAGTCGGTCGGCCCTGTGAGGTCGACGAGTCGGTCGGCCCTGTGAGGTCGGCGAGTCGGTCGGCCCTGTGAGGTCGGTGAGTCAGTAGGTCCTGTGAGGTCGGCGAGTCGGTCGGCCCTGTGAGGTCGGTGAGTCAGTAGGTCCTGTGAGGTCGGCGAGTCGGTAGGCCCTGTGAGGTCGGCGAGTCGGTCGGCCCTGTGAGGTCGGTGAGTCAGTAGGTCCTGTGAGGTCGGCGAGTCGGTCGGCCCTGTGAGGTCGGTGAGTCAGTAGGTCCTGTGAGGTCGGCGAGTCAGTAGGTCCTGTGAGGTCGGCGAGTCGGTCGGCCCTGTGAGGTCGGCGAGTCGGTCGGCCCTGTGAGGTCGGCGAGTCGGTCGGCCCTGTGAGGTCGGTGAGTCAGTAGGCCCTGTGAGGTCGACGAGTCAGTAGGTCCTGTGAGGTCGGCGAGTCGGTCGGCCCTGTGAGGTCGGCGAGTCGGTCGGTCCTGTGAGGTCGACGAGTCAGTAGGCCCTGTGAGGTCGGCGAGTCGGTCGGCCCTGTGAGGTCGGTGAGTCAGTAGGTCCTGTGAGGTCGGCGAGTCAGTAGGTCCTGTGAGGTCGACGAGTCAGTAGGTCCTGTGAGGTCGGTGAGTCAGTAGGTCCTGTTAGGTCGGTGAGTCGGTCGGCCCTGTGAGGTCGGGGAGTCGGTCGGACCTGTGAGGTCGGGGAGTCGGTCGGCCCTGTGATGTCGGCGAGTCAGTAGGTCCTGTGAGGTCGGCGAGTCAGTAGGCCCTGTGAGGTCGGCGAGTCGGTAGGCCCTGTTAGGTCGGTGAGTCGGTCGGCCCTGTGAGGTCGGCGAGTCGGTAGGCCCTGTGAGGTCGGCGAGTCAGTAGGCCCTGTGAGGTCGGCGAGTCAGTAGGTCCTGTGAGGTCGGCGAGTCAGTAGGCCCTGTGAGGTCGGCGAGTCGGTAGGTCCTGTGAGGTCGGGAAGTCGGTCGGCCCTGTGAGGTCGGCGAGTCAGTAGGTCCTGTGAGGTCGGCGAGTCAATAGGCCCTGTGAGGTCGGTGAGTCGGTCGGCCCTGTGAGGTCGGCGAGTCGGTCGGCCCTGTGAGGTCGGCGAGTCAGTAGGCCCTGTGAGGTCGGCGAGTCGGTCGGCCCTGTAAGGTCGGCGAGTCAGTAGGTCCTGTGAGGTCGGCGAGTCAGTAGGTCCTGTGAGGTCGACGAGTCGGTCGGTCCTGTGAGGTCGGCGAGTCGGTCGGCCCTGTGAGGTCGGCGAGTCAGTAGGTCCTGTGAGGTCGGTGAGTCGGTTGGTCCTGTGAGGTCGGCGAGTCAGTAGGCCCTGTGAGGTCGGTGAGTCGCTAGGCCCTGTGAGGTCGGTGAGTCGGTTGATCCTGTGAGGTCGGCGAGTCAGTCGGCCCTGTGAGGTCGGCGAGTCAGTAGGTCCTGTGAGGTCGGCGAGTCGGTCGGCCCTGTGAGGTCAGCGAGTCGGTCGGTCCTGTGAGGTCGGCGAGTCGGTAGGCCCTGTGAGGTCGGTGAGTCGGTAGGCCCTGTGAGGTCGGCGAGTCGGTCGGCCCTGTGAGGTCGGCGAGTCGGTCGGCCCTGTGAGGTCGGTGAGTCGGTAGGCCCTGTGAGGACGGCGAGTCGGTCGGCCCTGTGAGGTCGGCGAGTCGGTCGGCCCTGTGAGGTCGGCGAGTCCGTAGGCCCTGTGAGGTCGGCGAGTCGGTCGGCCCTGTGAGGTCGGCGAGTCGGTCGGCCCTGTGAGGTCGGCGAGTCGGTCGGCCCTGTGAGGTCAGCGAGTCAGTAGGCCCTGTGAGGTCGACGAGTCAGTAGGTCCTGTGAGGTCGGCGAGTCGGTAGGCCCTGTGAGGTCGACGAGTCGGTCGGCCCTGTGAGGTCAGCGAGTCAGTAGGCCCTGTGAGGTCGGTGAGTCAGTAGGCCCTGTGAGGTCGGCGAGTCAGTAGGTCCTGTGAGGTCGACGAGTCGGTCGGCCCTGTGAGGTCGGCGAGTCAGTAGGCCCTGTGAGGTCGGCGAGTCGGTCGGCCCTGTGAGGTCGGCGAGTCAGTAGGCCCTGTGAGGTCGGCGAGTCAGTAGGTCCTGTGAGGTCGACGAGTCAGTAGGCCCTGTGAGGTCGACGAGTCGGTCGGCCCTGTGAGGTCGGCGAGTCAGTAGGCCCTGTGAGGTCGGCGAGTCAGTAGGTCCTGTGAGGTCGACGAGTCAGTAGGTCCTGTGAGGTCGGCGAGTCAGTAGGCCCTGTGAGGTCGGTGAGTCGGTTGGTCCTGTGAGGTCAGCGAGTCAGTAGGTCCTGTGAGGTCGACGAGTCAGTAGGTCCTGTGAGGTCGACGAGTCAGTAGGTCCTGTGAGGTCGGTGAGTCGGTTGGTCCTGTGAGGTCGGCGAGTCGGTAGGTCCTGTGAGGTCGGCGAGTCGGTAGGTCCTGTGAGGTCGACGAGTCGGTCGGCCCTGTGAGGTCGGCGAGTCGGTCGGTCCTGTGAGGTCGGCGAGTCGGTCGGTCCTGTGAGGTCGACGAGTCGGTCGGCCCTGTGAGGTCGGCGAGTCGGTCGGCCTTGTGAGGTCGGCGAGTCGGTCGGCCCTGTGAGGTCGGCGAGTCGGTCGGCCCTGTGAGGTCGGCGAGTCGGTCGGCCCTGTGAGGTCGGTGAGTCAGTAGGTCCTGTGAGGTCGGCGAGTCAGTAGGCCCTGTGAGGTCGGCGAGTCGGTAGGCCCTGTGAGGTCAGCGAGTCAGTAGGCCCTGTGAGGTCGACGAGTCAGTAGGTCCTGTGAGGTCGGCGAGTCGGTAGGCCCTGTGAGGTCGACGAGTCGGTCGGCCCTGTGAGGTCAGCGAGTCAGTAGGCCCTGTGAGGTCGGCGAGTCAGTAGGTCCTGTGAGGTCGGCGAGTCAGTAGGTCCTGTGAGGTCGACGAGTCAATAGGTCCTGTGAGGTCGGCGAGTCAGTAGGCCCTGTGAGGTCGGCGAGTCGGTAGGTCCTGTGAGGTCGGGGAGTCGGTCGGCCCTGTGAGGTCGGCGAGTCAGTAGGTCCTGTGAGGTCGGCGAGTCAATAGGCCCTGTGAGGTCGGCGAGTCAGTAGGTCCTGTGAGGTCGGCGAGTCGGTCGGCCCTGTGAGGTCGGCGAGTCGGTCGGCCCTGTGAGGTCGGCGAGTCGGTCGGCCCTGTGAGGTCGGCGAGTCGGTAGGCCCTGTGAGGTCGGCGAGTCGGTAGGTCCTGTGAGGTCGGCGAGTCAGTAGGCCCTGTGAGGTCGGCGAGTCGGTCGGCCCTGTGAGGTCGGTGAGTCGGTAGTTCCTGTGAGGTCGGCGAGTCGGTCGGCCCTGTGAGGTCGACGAGTCGGTCGGCCCTGTGAGGTCGACGAGTCGGTCGGCCCTGTGAGGTCGGCGAGTCGGTCGGCCCTGTGAGGTCGGCGAGTCGGTCGGCCCTGTGAGGTCGACGAGTCGGTCGGCCCTGTGAGGTCGGCGAGTCGGTCGGCCCTGTGAGGTCGGTGAGTCAGTAGGTCCTGTGAGGTCGGCGAGTCGGTCGGCCCTGTGAGGTCGGTGAGTCAGTAGGTCCTGTGAGGTCGGCGAGTCGGTAGGCCCTGTGAGGTCGGCGAGTCGGTCGGCCCTGTGAGGTCGGTGAGTCAGTAGGTCCTGTGAGGTCGGCGAGTCGGTCGGCCCTGTGAGGTCGGTGAGTCAGTAGGTCCTGTGAGGTCGGCGAGTCAGTAGGTCCTGTGAGGTCGGCGAGTCGGTCGGCCCTGTGAGGTCGGCGAGTCGGTCGGCCCTGTGAGGTCGGCGAGTCGGTCGGCCCTGTGAGGTCGGTGAGTCAGTAGGCCCTGTGAGGTCGGCGAGTCAGTAGGCCCTGTGAGGTCGACGAGTCAGTAGGTCCTGTGAGGTCGGCGAGTCGGTCGGTCCTGTGAGGTCGACGAGTCAGTAGGCCCTGTGAGGTCGGCGAGTCGGTCGGCCCTGTGAGGTCGGTGTGTCAGTAGGTCCTGTGAGGTCGGCGAGTCAGTAGGTCCTGTGAGGTCGGTGAGTCAGTAGGTCCTGTTAGGTCGGTGAGTCGGTCGGCCCTGTGAGGTCGGGGAGTCGGTCGGCCCTGTGAGGTCGGGGAGTCGGTCGGCCCTGTGAGGTCGGCGAGTCAGTAGGTCCTGTGAGGTCGGCGAGTCAGTAGGCCCTGTGAGGTCGGCGAGTCGGTAGGCCCTGTTAGGTCGGTGAGTCGGTCGGCCCTGTGAGGTCGGCGAGTCGGTAGGCCCTTTGAGGTCGGCGAGTCAGTAGGCCCTGTGAGGTCGGCGAGTCAGTAGGTCCTGTGAGGTCGGCGAGTCAGTAGGCCCTGTGAGGTCGGCGAGTCGGTAGGTCCTGTGAGGTCGGGGAGTCGGTCGGCCCTGTGAGGTCGGCGAGTTAGTAGGTTCTGTGAGGTCGGCGAGTCAATAGGCCCTGTGAGGTCGGTGAGTCGGTCGGCCCTGTGAGGTCGGCGAGTCGGTCGGCCCTGTGAGGTCGGCGAGTCGGTCGGCCCTGTGAGGTCGGCGAGTCAGTAAGCCCTGTGAGGTCGGCGAGTCGGTCGGCCCTGTAAGGTCGGCGAGTCAGTAGGTCCTGTGAGGTCGGCGAGTCAGTAGGTCCTGTGAGGTCGACGAGTCGGTCGGTCCTGTGAGGTCGGCGAGTCGGTCGGCCCTGTGAGGTCGGCGAGTCAGTAGGTCCTGTGAGGTCGGTGAGTCGGTTGGTCCTGTGAGGTCGGCGAGTCAGTAGGCCCTGTGAGGTCGGTGAGTCGGTAGGCCCTGTGAGGTCGGTGAGTCGGTTGATCCTGTGAGGTCGGCGAGTCAGTCGGCCCTGTGAGGTCGGCGAGTCAGTAGGTCCTGTGAGGTCGGCGAGTCGGTCGGCCCTGTGAGGTCAGCGAGTCGGTCGGTCCTGTGAGGTCGGCGAGTCGGTAGGCCCTGTGAGGTCGGTGAGTCGGTAGGCCCTGTGAGGTCGGCGAGTCGGTCGGCCCTGTGAGGTCGGCGAGTCGGTCGGCCCTGTGAGGTCGGCGAGTCGGTAGGCCCTGTGAGGTCGGTGAGTCGGTAGGCCCTGTGAGGACGGCGAGTCGGTCGGCCCTGTGAGGTCGGCGAGTCGGTCGGCCCTGTGAGGTCGGCGAGTCCGTAGGCCCTGTGAGGTCGGCGAGTCGGTCGGCCCTGTGAGGTCGGCGAGTCGGTCGGCCCTGTGAGGTCGGCGAGTCGGTCGGCCCTGTGAGGTCAGCGAGTCAGTAGGCCCTGTGAGGTCGACGAGTCAGTAGGTCCTGTGAGGTCGGCGAGTCGGTAGGCCCTGTGAGGTCGACGAGTCGGTCGGCCCTGTGAGGTCGGCGAGTCAGTAGGCCCTGTGAGGTCGGTGAGTCAGTAGGCCCTGTGAGGTCGGCGAGTCAGTAGGCCCTGTGAGGTCGGCGAGTCAGTAGACCCTGTGAGGTCGGTGAGTCAGTAGGTCCTGTGAGGTCGACGAGTCGGTCGGCCCTGTGAGGTCGGCGAGTCAGTAGGCCCTGTGAGGTCGGCGAGTCAGTAGGTCCTGTGAGGTCGACGAGTCAGTAGGTCCTGTGAGGTCGGCGAGTCAGTAGGCCCTGTGAGGTCGGTGAGTCGGTTGGTCCTGTGAGGTCGGTGAGTCGGTAGGTCCTGTGAGGTCGACGAGTCAGTAGGTCCTGTGAGGTCGACGAGTCAGTAGGTCCTGTGAGGTCGGTGAGTCGGTTGGTCCTGTGAGGTCAGCGAGTCAGTAGGTCCTGTGAGGTCGACGAGTCAGTAGGTCCTGTGAGGTCGACGAGTCAGTAGGTCCTGTGAGGTCGGCGAGTCAGTAGGCCCTGTGAGGTCGGCGAGTCGGTTGGTCCTGTGAGGTCGGCGAGTCGGTAGGTCCTGTGAGGTCGGCGAGTCGGTAGGTCCTGTGAGGTCGACGAGTCGGTCGGCCCTGTGAGGTCGGCGAGTCGGTCGGTCCTGTGAGGTCGGCGAGTCGGTCGGTCCTGTGAGGTCGACGAGTCGGTCGGCCCTGTGAGGTCGGCGAGTCGGTCGGCCTTGTGAGGTCGGCGAGTCGGTCGGCCTTGTGAGGTCGGCGAGTCAGTAGGCCCTGTGAGGTCGGTGAGTCAGTAGGCCTTGTGAGGTCGGCGAGTCGGTCGGCCCTGTGAGGTCGGCGATTCGGTCGGCCCTGTGAGGTCGGCGAGTCGGTCGGCCCTGTGAGGTCGGTGAGTCAGTAGGTCCTGTGAGGTCGGCGAGTCAGTAGGCCCTGTGAGGTCGGCGAGTCGGTAGGCCCTGTGAGGTCAGCGAGTCAGTAGGCCCTGTGAGGTCGACGAGTCAGTAGGTCCTGTGAGGTCGGCGAGTCGGTAGGCCCTGTGAGGTCGACGAGTCGGTCGGCCCTGTGAGGTCAGCGAGTCAGTAGGCCCTGTGAGGTCGGTGAGTCAGTAGGTCCTGTGAGGTCGGCGAGTCGGTCGGCCCTGTGAGGTCGGCGAGTCGGTCGGCCCTGTGAGGTCGGCGAGTCAGTAGGTCCTGTGAGGTCGGCGAGTCGGTCGGCCCTGTGAGGTCGGCGAGTCGGTCGGCCCTGTGAGGTCGGCGAGTCGGTCGGCCCTGTGAGGTCGGTGAGTCAGTAGGTCCTGTGAGGTCGGCGAGTCAGTAGGTCCTGTGAGGTCGGCGAGTCAGTAGGCCCTGTGAGGTCGGCGAGTCGGTCGGCCCTGTGAGGTCAGCGAGTCAGTAGGTCCTGTGAGGTCAACGAGTCAGTAGGTCCTGTGAGGTCGGCGAGTCAGTAGGCCCTGTGAGGTCGGCGAGTCAGTAGACCCTGTGAGGTCGGTGAGTCAGTAGGTCCTGTGAGGTCGACAAGTCGGTCGGCCCTGTGAGGTCGGCGAGTCAGTAGGCCCTGTGAGGTCGGCGAGTCAGTAGGTCCTGTGAGGTCGACGAGTCAGTAGGACTTGTGAGGTCGGCGAGTCAGTAGGCCCTGTGAGGTTGGTGAGTCGGTTGGTCCTGTGAGGTCAGCGAGTCAGTAGGTCCTGTGAGGTCGACAAGTCAGTAGGTCCTGTGAGGTCGACGAGTCAGTAGCTCCTGTGAGGTCGGCGAGTCAGTAGGCCCTGTGAGGTCGGTGAGTCGGTTGGTCCTGTGAGGTCGGCGAGTCGGTAGGTCCTGTGAGGTCGGCGAGTCGGTAGGTCCTGTGAGGTCGACGAGTCGGTCGGCCCTGTGAGGTAGGCGAGTCGGTCGGTCCTGTGAGGTCGGCGAGTCGGTCGGTCCTGTGAGGTCGACGAGTCGGTCGGCCCTGTGAGGTCGGCGAGTCGGTCGGCCTTTTGAGGTCGGCGAGTCGGTCGGCCCTGTGAGGTCGGCGAGTCGGTCGGCCCTGTGAGGTCGGCGAGTCGGTCGGCCCTGTGAGGTCGGTGAGTCAGTAGGTCCTGTGAGGTCGGCGAGTCAGTAGGCCCTGTGAGGTCGGCGAGTCGGTAGGCCCTGTGAGGTCAGCGAGTCAGTAGGCCCTGTGAGGTCGACGAGTCAGTAGGTCCTGTGAGGTCGGCGAGTCGGTAGGCCCTGTGAGGTCGACGAGTCGGTCGGCCCTGTGAGGTCAGCGAGTCAGTAGGCCCTGTGAGGTCGGTGAGTCAGTAGGCCCTGTGAGGTCGGCGAGTCAGTAGGTCCTGTGAGGTCGGCGAGTCAGTCGGTCCTGTGAGGTCGACGAGTCAATAGGTCCTGTGAGGTCGGCGAGTCAGTAGGCCCTGTGAGGTCGGCGAGTCGGTAGGTCCTGTGAGGTCGGGGAGTCGGTCGGCCCTGTGAGGTCGGCGAGTCGGTCGGCCCTGTGAGGTCGGCGAGTCAGTAGGTCCTGTGAGGTCGGCGAGTCAGTAGGTCCTGTGAGGTCGGCGAGTCGGTCGGCCCTGTGAGGTCGGCGAGTCGGTCGGCCCTGTGAGGTCGGCGAGTCGGTCGGCCCTGTGAGGTCGGCGAGTCGGTAGGCCCTGTGAGGTCGGCGAGTCGGTCGGCCCTGTAAGGTCGGCGAGTCAGTAGGTCCTGTGAGGTCGGCGAGTCGGTAGGTCCTGTGAGGTCGGTGAGTCACTAGGCCCTGTGAGGTCGGCGAGTCAGTAGGTCCTGTGAGGTCGGTGAGTCGGTTGGTCCTGTGAGGTCGGCGAGTCAGTAGGCCCTGTGAGGTCGGTGAGTCGGTAGGCCCTGTGAGGTCGGTGAGTCGGTTGGTCCTGTGAGGTCGGCGAGTCGGTAGATCCTGTGAGGTCGACGAGTCGGTCGGCCCTGTGAGGTCGGCGAGTCGGTCGGTCCTGTGAGGTCGGCGAGTCGGTCGGTCCTGTGAGGTCGACGAGTCGGTCGGCCCTGTGAGGTCGGCGAGTCGGTCGGCCTTGTGAGGTCGGCGAGTCGGTCGGCCCTGTGAGGTCGGCGAGTCGGTCGGCCCTGTGAGGTCGGCGAGTCGGTCGGCCCTGTGAGGTCGGTGAGTCAGTAGGTCCTGTGAGGTCGGCGAGTCAGTAGGCCCTGTGAGGTCGGCGAGTCGGTAGGCCCTGTGAGGTCAGCGAGTCAGTAGGCCCTGTGAGGTCGACGAGTCAGTAGGTCCTGTGAGGTCGGCGAGTCGGTAGGCCCTGTGAGGTCGACGAGTCGGTCGGCCCTGTGAGGTCGGCGAGTCAGTAGGCCCTGTGAGGTCGGTGAGTCAGTAGGCCCTGTGAGGTCGGCGAGTCAGTAGGTCCTGTGAGGTCGGCGAGTCAGTAGGTCCTGTGAGGTCGACGAGTCAATAGGTCCTGTGAGGTCGGCGAGTCAGTAGGCCCTGTGAGGTCGGCGAGTCGGTAGGTCCTGTGAGGTCGGGGAGTCGGTCGGCCCTGTGAGGTCGGCGAGTCAGTAGGTCCTGTGAGGTCGGTGAGTCACTAGGCCCTGTGAGGTCGGCGAGTCAGTAGCTCCTGTGAGGTCGGCGAGTCAGTCGGCCCTGTGAGGTCGGCGAGTCGGTCGGCCCTGTGAGGTCGGCGAGTCAGTAGGTCCTGTGAGGTCGGTGAGTCAGTAGGCCCTGTGAGGTCGGTGAGTCAGTAGGTCCCGTGAGGTCGGCGAGTCAGTAGGTCCTGTGAGGTCGGCGAGTCAGTAGGTCCTGTGAGGTCGGTGAGTCAGTAGGTCCTGTGAGGTCGGCGAGTCAGTAGGCCCTGTGAGGTCGGTGAGTCAGTAGGTCCTGTGAGGTCGGTGAGTCAGTAGGCCCTGTGAGGTCGGCGAGTCGGTCGGCCCTGTGAGGTCGGCGAGTCGGTCGGCCCTGTGAGGTCGGTGAGTCGGTCGGCCCTGTGAGGTCGGTGAGTCGGTAGGCCCTGTGAGGTCGGCGAGTCAGTAGGTCCTGTGAGGTCGGCGAGTCGGTCGGCCCTGTGAGGTCGGCGAGTCGGTCGGCCCTGTGAGGTCGGCGAGTCGGTCGGCCCTGTGAGGTCGGCGAGTCGGTTGGCCCTGTGAGGTCGGCGAGTCGGTCGGCCCTGTGAGGTCGGCGAGTCAGTAGGTCCTGTGAGGTCGGCGAGTCGGTCGGCCCTGTGAGGTCGGCGAGTCAGTATGCCCTGTGAGGTCGGCGAGTCGGTCGGTCCTGTGAGGTCGGCGAGTCGGTCGGCCCTGTGAGGTCGGTGAGTCGGTCGGCCCTGTGAGGTCGGCGAGTCGGTCGGCCCTGTGAGGTCAGCGAGTCGGTCGGTCCTGTGAGGTCGGCGAGTCGGTCGGCCCTGTGAGGTCGGCGAGTCGGTCGGCCCTGTGAGGTCGGTGAGTCAGTAGGCCCTGTGAGGTCGGCGAGTCAGTAGGTCCTGTGAGGTCGGCGAGTCGGTCGGCCCTGTGAGGTCGGCGAGTCGGTCGGCCCTGTGAGGTCGGCGAGTCGGTCGGCCCTGTGAGGTCGGCGAGTCGGTCGGCCCTGTGAGGTCGGCGAGTCAGTAGGTCCTGTGAGGTCGGTGAGTCAGTAGGTCCTGTGAGGTCGGCGAGTCAGTCGGCCCTGTGAGGTCGGCGAGTCAGTAGGTCCTGTGAGGTCGGCGAGTCGGTCGGCCCTGTGAGGTCGGCGAGTCTGTAGGCCCTGTGAGGTCGGCGAGTCGGTCGGTCCTGTGAGGTCGGCGAGTCGGTCGGCCCTGTGAGGTCGGTGAGTCGGTCGGCCCTGTGAGGTCGACGAGTCGGTCGGCCCTGTGAGGTCAGCGAGTCAGTAGGCCCTGTGAGGTCGGCGAGTCAGTAGGTCCTGTGATGTCGACGAGTCAGTAGGTCCTGTGAGGTCGGCGAGTCAGTAGGCCCTGTGAGGTCGGTGAGTCGGTTGGTCCTGTGAGGTCGGCGAGTCGGTAGGTCCTGTGAGGTCGGCGAGTCGGTCGGCCCTGTGAGGTCGACGAGTCGGTCGGCCCTGTGAGGTCGGCGAGTCGGTCGGTCCTGTGAGGTCGGCGAGTCGGTCGGTCCTGTGAGGTCGACGAGTCGGTCGGCCCTGTGAGGTCGGCGAGTCGGTCGGCCCTGTGAGGTCGGCGAGTCGGTCGGCCCTGTGAGGTCGGTGAGTCGGTCGGCCCTGTGAGGTCGGTGAGTCGGTCGGCCCTGTGAGGTCGACGAGTCAGTAGGTCTTGTGAGGTCGGCGAGTCAGTAGGCCCTGTGAGGTCGGTGAGTCGGTTGGTCCTGTGAGGTCAGCGAGTCAGTAGGTCCTGTGAGGTCGACAAGTCAGTAGGTCCTGTGAGGTCGACGAGTCAGTAGCTCCTGTGAGGTCGGCGAGTCAGTAGGCCCTGTGAGGTCGGTGAGTCGGTTGGTCCTGTGAGGTCGGCGAGTCGGTAGGTCCTGTGAGGTCGGCGAGTCGGTAGGTCCTGTGAGGTCGACGAGTCGGTCGGCCCTGTGAGGTAGGCGAGTCGGTCGGTCCTGTGAGGTCGGCGAGTCGGTCGGTCCTGTGAGGTCGACGAGTCGGTCGGCCCTGTGAGGTCGGCGAGTCGGTCGGCCTTTTGAGGTCGGCGAGTCGGTCGGCCCTGTGAGGTCGGCGAGTCGGTCGGCCCTGTGAGGTCGGCGAGTCGGTCGGCCCTGTGAGGTCGGTGAGTCAGTAGGTCCTGTGAGGTCGGCGAGTCAGTAGGCCCTGTGAGGTCGGCGAGTCGGTAGGCCCTGTGAGGTCAGCGAGTCAGTAGGCCCTGTGAGGTCGACGAGTCAGTAGGTCCTGTGAGGTCGGCGAGTCGGTAGGCCCTGTGAGGTCGACGAGTCGGTCGGCCCTGTGAGGTCAGCGAGTCAGTAGGCCCTGTGAGGTCGGCGAGTCAGTAGGCCCTGTGAGGTCGGCGAGTCAGTAGGTCCTGTGAGGTCGGCGAGTCAGTCGGTCCTGTGAGGTCGACGAGTCAATAGGTCCTGTGAGGTCGGCGAGTCAGTAGGCCCTGTGAGGTCGGCGAGTCGGTAGGTCCTGTGAGGTCGGGGAGTCGGTCGGCCCTGTGAGGTCGGCGAGTCAGTAGGTCCTGTGAGGTCGGCGAGTCAATAGGCCCTGTGAGGTCGGCGAGTCAGTAGGTCCTGTGAGGTCGGCGAGTCGGTCGGCCCTGTGAGGTCGGCGAGTCGGTCGGCCCTGTGAGGTCGGCGAGTCGGTCGGCCCTGTGAGGTCGGCGAGTCGGTAGGCCCTGTGAGGTCGGCGAGTCGGTCGGCCCTGTAAGGTCGGCGAGTCAGTAGGTCCTGTGAGGTCGGCGAGTCGGTAGGTCCTGTGAGGTCGGTGAGTCACTAGGCCCTGTGAGGTCGGCGAGTCAGTAGGTCCTGTGAGGTCGGTGAGTCGGTTGGTCCTGTGAGGTCGGCGAGTCAGTAGGCCCTGTGAGGTCGGTGAGTCGGTAGGCCCTGTGAGGTCGGTGAGTCGGTTGGTCCTGTGAGGTCGGCGAGTCGGTAGATCCTGTGAGGTCGACGAGTCGGTCGGCCCTGTGAGGTCGGCGAGTCGGTCGGTCCTGTGAGGTCGGCGAGTCGGTCGGTCCTGTGAGGTCGACGAGTCGGTCGGCCCTGTGAGGTCGGCGAGTCGGTCGGCCTTGTGAGGTCGGCGAGTCGGTCGGCCCTGTGAGGTCGGCGAGTCGGTCGGCCCTGTGAGGTCGGCGAGTCGGTCGGCCCTGTGAGGTCGGTGAGTCAGTAGGTCCTGTGAGGTCGGCGAGTCAGTAGGCCCTGTGAGGTCGGCGAGTCGGTAGGCCCTGTGAGGTCAGCGAGTCAGTAGGCCCTGTGAGGTCGACGAGTCAGTAGGTCCTGTGAGGTCGGCGAGTCGGTAGGCCCTGTGAGGTCGACGAGTCGGTCGGCCCTGTGAGGTCGGCGAGTCAGTAGGCCCTGTGAGGTCGGTGAGTCAGTAGGCCCTGTGAGGTCGGCGAGTCAGTAGGTCCTGTGAGGTCGGCGAGTCAGTAGGTCCTGTGAGGTCGACGAGTCAATAGGTCCTGTGAGGTCGGCGAGTCAGTAGGCCCTGTGAGGTCGGCGAGTCGGTAGGTCCTGTGAGGTCGGGGAGTCGGTCGGCCCTGTGAGGTCGGCGAGTCAGTAGGTCCTGTGTGGTCGGCGAGTCAATAGGCCCTGTGAGGTCGGCGAGTCAGTAGGTCCTGTGAGGTCGGCGAGTCGGTCGGCCCTGTGAGGTCGGCGAGTCGGTCGGCCCTGTGAGGTCGGCGAGTCGGTCGGCCCTGTGAGGTCGGCGAGTCGGTAGGCCCTGTGAGGTCGGCGAGTCGGTCGGCCCTGTAAGGTCGGCGAGTCAGTAGGTCCTGTGAGGTCGGCGAGTCGGTAGGTCCTGTGAGGTCGGTGAGTCACTAGGCCCTGTGAGGTCGGCGAGTCAGTAGCTCCTGTGAGGTCGGCGAGTCAGTCGGCCCTGTGAGGTCGGCGAGTCGGTCGGCCCTGTGAGGTCGGCGAGTCAGTAGGTCCTGTGAGGTCGGTGAGTCAGTAGGCCCTGTGAGGTCGGTGAGTCAGTAGGTCCCGTGAGGTCGGCGAGTCAGTAGGTCCTGTGAGGTCGGCGAGTCAGTAGGTCCTGTGAGGTCGGTGAGTCAGTAGGTCCTGTGAGGTCGGCGAGTCAGTAGGCCCTGTGAGGTCGGTGAGTCAGTAGGTCCTGTGAGGTCGGTGAGTCAGTAGGCCCTGTGAGGTCGGCGAGTCGGTCGGCCCTGTGAGGTCGGCGAGTCGGTCGGCCCTGTGAGGTCGGTGAGTCGGTCGGCCCTGTGAGGTCGGTGAGTCGGTAGGCCCTGTGAGGTCGGCGAGTCAGTAGGTCCTGTGAGGTCGGCGAGTCGGTCGGCCCTGTGAGGTCGGCGAGTCGGTCGGCCCTGTGAGGTCGGCGAGTCGGTCGGCCCTGTGAGGTCGGCGAGTCGGTTGGCCCTGTGAGGTCGGCGAGTCGGTCGGCCCTGTGAGGTCGGCGAGTCAGTAGGTCCTGTGAGGTCGGCGAGTCGGTCGGCCCTGTGAGGTCGGCGAGTCAGTAGGCCCTGTGAGGTCGGCGAGTCGGTCGGTCCTGTGAGGTCGGCGAGTCGGTCGGCCCTGTGAGGTCGGTGAGTCGGTCGGCCCTGTGAGGTCGGCGAGTCGGTCGGCCCTGTGAGGTCAGCGAGTCGGTCGGTCCTGTGAGGTCGGCGAGTCGGTCGGCCCTGTGAGGTCGGCGAGTCGGTCGGCCCTGTGAGGTCGGTGAGTCAGTAGGCCCTGTGAGGTCGGCGAGTCAGTAGGTCCTGTGAGGTCGGCGAGTCGGTCGGCCCTGTGAGGTCGGCGAGTCGGTCGGCCCTGTGAGGTCGGCGAGTCGGTCGGCCCTGTGAGGTCGGCGAGTCGGTCGGCCCTGTGAGGTCGGCGAGTCAGTAGGTCCTGTGAGGTCGGTGAGTCAGTAGGTCCTGTGAGGTCGGCGAGTCAGTCGGCCCTGTGAGGTCGGCGAGTCAGTAGGTCCTGTGAGGTCGGCGAGTCGGTCGGCCCTGTGAGGTCGGCGAGTCAGTAGGCCCTGTGAGGTCGGCGAGTCGGTCGGTCCTGTGAGGTCGGCGAGTCGGTCGGCCCTGTGAGGTCGGCGAGTCGGTCGGCCCTGTGAGGTCGGCGAGTCGGTCGGCCCTGTGAGGTCAGCGAGTCGGTCGGCCCTGTGAGGTCGGCGAGTCGGTCGGCCCTGTGAGGTCGGCGAGTCGGTAGGTCCTGTGAGGTCGGTGAGTCGGTCGGCCCTGTGAGGTCGACGAGTCGGTCGGCCCTGTGAGGTCAGCGAGTCAGTAGGCCCTGTGAGGTCGGCGAGTCAGTAGGTCCTGTGATGTCGACGAGTCAGTAGGTCCTGTGAGGTCGGCGAGTCAGTAGGCCCTGTGAGGTCGGTGAGTCGGTTGGTCCTGTGAGGTCGGCGAGTCGGTAGGTCCTGTGAGGTCGGCGAGTCGGTCGGCCCTGTGAGGTCGACGAGTCGGTCGGCCCTGTGAGGTCGGCGAGTCGGTCGGTCCTGTGAGGTCGGCGAGTCGGTCGGTCCTGTGAGGTCGACGAGTCGGTCGGCCCTGTGAGGTCGGCGAGTCGGTCGGCCCTGTGAGGTCGGCGAGTCGGTCGGCCCTGTGAGGTCGGTGAGTCGGTCGGCCCTGTGAGGTCGGTGAGTCGGTCGGCCCTGTGAGGTCGGTGAGTCGGTCGGCCCTGTGAGGTCGGCGAGTCAGTAGGCCCTGTGAGGTCGGCGAGTCGGTCGGTCCTGTGAGGTCGGTGAGTCGGTCGGCCCTGTGAGGTCGGCGAGTCGGTCGGCCCTGTGAGGTCGGCGAGTCGGTCGGCCCTGTGAGGTCGGCGAGTCGGTCGGCCCTGTGAGGTCAGCGAGTCAGTAGGCCCTGTGAGGTCGACGAGTCAGTAGGTCCTGTGAGGTCGGCGAGTCGGTCGGCCCTGTGAGGTCGGTGAGTCGGTCGGCCCTGTGAGGTCGGCGAGTCGGTCGGCCCTGTGAGGTCAGCGAGTCAGTAGGCCCTGTGAGGTCGACGAGTCGGTAGGTCCTGTGAGGTCGGCGAGTCGGTAGGCCCTGTGAGGTCGACGAGTCGGTCGGCCCTGTGAGGTCAGCGAGTCAGTAGGCCCTGTGAGGTCAGCGAGTCAGTAGGCCCTGTGAGGTCGGTGAGTCAGTCGGCCCTGTGAGGTCGGCGAGTCAGTAGGCCCTGTGAGGTCGGCGAGTCAGTAGGTCCTGTGAGGTCGGCGAGTCAGTAGGCCCTGTGAGGTCGGCGAGTCAGTAGGCCCTGTGAGGTCGGCGAGTCAGTAGGCCCTGTGAGGTCGGCGAGTCAGTAGGTCCTGTGAGGTCGGCGAGTCAGTAGGTCCTGTGAGGTCGACGAGTCAGTAGGTCCTGTGAGGTCGGCGAGTCAGTAGGCCCTGTGAGGTCGGCGAGTCAGTAGGCCCTGTGAGGTCGGCGAGTCAGTAGGCCCTGTGAGGTCGGCGAGTCAGTAGGCCCTGTGAGGTCGGCGAGTCAGTAGGCCCTGTGAGGTCGGCGAGTCAGTAGGCCCTGTGAGGTCGGCGAGTCAGTAGGCCCTGTGAGGTCGGCGAGTCAGTAGGTCCTGTGAGGTCGGCGAGTCAGTAGGCCCTGTGAGGTCGGCGAGTCAGTAGGCCCTGTGAGGTCGGTGTGTCGGTTGGTCCTGTGAGGTCGGCGAGTCGGTAGGTCCTGTGAGGTCGACGAGTCGGTCGGCCCTGTGAGGTCGGCGAGTCAGTAGGCCCTGTGAGGTCGGCGAGTCGGTCGGTCCTGTGAGGTCGACGAGTCGGTCGGTCCTGTGAGGTCGGCGAATCAGTAGGCCCTGTGAGGTCGGCGAGTCAGTAGGCCCTGTGAGGTCGGCGAGTCAGTCGGTCCTGTGAGGTCGACGAGTCAGTAGGTCCTGTGAGGTCGACGAGTCAGTAGGTCCTGTGAGGTCGGCGAGTCAGTAGGTCCTGTGAGGTCGGCGAGTCAGTAGGCCCTGTGAGGTCGGCGAGTCGGTCGGTCCTGTGAGGTCGGCGAGTCAGTAGGCCCTGTGAGGTCGGCGAGTCGGTCGGTCCTGTGAGGTCGGCGAGTCAGTAGGCCATGTGAGGTCGGTGAGTCAGTAGGTCCTGTGAGGTCGGCGAGTCGGTCGGCCCTGTGAGGTCGACGAGTCGGTCGGCCCTGTGAGGTCAGTGAGTCGGTCGGCCCTGTGAGGTCGGTGAGTCAGTAGGCCCTGTGAGGTCGGCGAGTCGGTCGGCCCTGTGAGGTCGGCGAGTCAGTAGGCCCTGTGAGGTCGGCGAGTCGGTCGGCCCTGTGAGGTCAGTGAGTCGGTCGGCCCTGTGAGGTCGGTGAGTCGGTCGGTCCTGTGAGGTCGGCGAGTCAGTAGGTCCTGTGAGGTCGGCGAGTCAGTAGGTCCTGTGAGGTCGGCGAGTCAGTAGGCCCTGTGAGGTCGGCGAGTCAGTAGGCCCTGTGAGGTCAGTGAGTCGGTCGGCCCTGTGAGGTCGGTGAGTCAGTAGGCCCTGTGAGGTCGGCGAGTCGGTCGGCCCTGTGAGGTCGGTGAGTCAGTAGGCCCTGTGAGGTCGGCGAGTCGGTCGGCCCTGTGAGGTCGGCGAGTCAGTAGGCCCTGTGAGGTCGGCGAGTCAGTAGGTCCTGTGAGGTCGGCGAGTCAGTAGGTCCTGTGAGGTCGGCGAGTCGGTCGGCCCTGTGAGGTCGGTGAGTCAGTAGGCCCTGTGAGGTCGGCGAGTCGGTCGGCCCTGTGAGGTCGGCGAGTCAGTAGGCCCTGTGAGGTCGGCGAGTCGGTCGGCCCTGTGAGGTCGGTGAGTCAGTAGGCCCTGTGAGGTCGGCGAGTCGGTCGGCCCTGTGAGGTCGGCGAGTCAGTAGGCCCTGTGAGGTCGGTGAGTCAGTAGGCCCTGTGAGGTCAGTGAGTCAGTAGGCCCTGTGAGGTCAGTGAGTCGGTCGGCCCTGTGAGGTCGGTGAGTGAGTAGGCCCTGTGAGGTCGGCGAGTCGGTCGGCCCTGTGAGGTCGGTGAGTCAGTAGGCCCTGTGAGGTCGGCGAGTCAGTAGGTCCTGTGAGGTCGGCGAGTCGGTCGGCCCTGTGAGGTCGGTGAGTCAGTAGGCCCTGTGAGGTCGGCGAGTCGGTCGGCCCTGTGAGGTCGCCGAGTCAGTAGGCCCTGTGAGGTCGGTGAGTCAGTCGGCCCTGTGAGGTCGGTGAGTCGGTAGGCCCTGTGAGGTCGGCGAGTCGGTCGGCCCTGTGAGGTCAGTGAGTCGGTAGGTCCTGTGAGGTCGGCGAGTCAGTAGGTCCTGTGAGGTCGGCGAGTCAGTAGGTCCTGTGAGGTCGGCGAGTCAGTAGGTCCTGTGAGGTCGGCGAGTCAGTAGGTCCTGTGAGGTCGGCGAGTCAGTAGGTCCTGTGAGGTCGGCGCGTCAGTAGGTCCTGTGAGGTCGGCGAGTCAGTAGGTCCTGTGAGGTCGGCGAGTCAGTAGGTCCTGTGAGGTCGGCCAGTAGGTCCTGTGAGGTCGGTGAGTCGGTCGGCCCTGTGAGGTCGGCGAGTCCGTCAGCCCTGTGAGGTCGGCGAGTCGGTCGGCCCTGTGAGGTCGGTGAGTCAGTAGGTCCTGTGAGGTCGGCGAGTCGGTCGGCCCTGTGAGGTCGGCGAGTCGGTCGGCCCTGTGAGGTCGGCGAGTCAGTAGGTCCTGTGAGGTCGGCGAGTCGGTCGGCCCTGTGAGGTCGGCGAGTCGGTCGGCCCTGTGAGGTCGGCGAGTCGGTCGGCCCTGTGAGGTCGGTGAGTCAGTAGGTCCTGTGAGGTCGGCGAGTCAGTAGGTCCTGTGAGGTCGGCGAGTCAGTAGGCCCTGTGAGGTCGGCGAGTCGGTCGGCCCTGTGAGGTCAGCGAGTCAGTAGGTCCTGTGAGGTCAACGAGTCGGTCGGCCCTGTGAGGTCGGCGAGTCAGTAGGCCCTGTGAGGTCGACGAGTCGGTCGGCTCTGTGAGGTCGGCGAGTCAGTAGGCCCTGTGAGGTCGACGAGTCGGTCGGCTCTGTGAGGTCGGCGAGTCAGTAGGCCCTGTGAGGTCGGCGAGTCGGTCGGCCCTGTGAGGTCAGCGAGTCAGTAGGTCCTGTGAGGTCAACGAGTCGGTCGGCCCTGTGAGGTCGGCGAGTCAGTAGGCCCTGTGAGGTCGACGAGTCGGTCGGCTCTGTGAGGTCGGCGAGTCAGTAGGCCCTGTGAGGTCGACGAGTCGGTCGGCCCTGTGAGTTCGGCGAATCAGTAGGTCCTGTGAGGTCAACGAGTCGGTCGGCCCTGTGAGGTCGGTGAGTCGGTCGGCCCTGTGAGGTCGGTGAGTCGGTCGGCCCTGTGAGGTCGGCGAGTCAGTAGGTCCTGTGAGGTCGACGAGTCAGTAGGCCCTGTGAGGTCGGCGAGTCAGTAGGTCCTGTGAGGTCGACGAGTCAGTAGGCCCTGTGAGGTCGGCGAGTCAGTAGGTCCTGTGAGGTCGGCGAGTCAGTAGGTCCTGTGAGGTCGGCGAGTCAGTCGGCCCTGTGAGGTCGGCGAGTCGGTCGGCCCTGTGAGGTCGACGAGTCAGTAGGTCCTGTGAGGTCGGCGAGTCAGTAGGCCCTGTGAGGTCGGCGAGTCAGTAGGTCCTGTGAGGTCGGCGAGTCAGTAGGCCCTGTGAGGTCGGTGAGTCAGTAGGCCCTGTGAGGTCGGCGAGTCAGTAGGTCCTGTGAGGTCGGCGAGTCAGTAGGCCCTGTGAGGTCGGTGAGTCAGTAGGCCCTGTGAGGTCGGCGAGTCAGTAGGTCCTGTGAGGTCGGCGAGTCAGTAGGCCCTGTGAGGTCGGTGAGTCAGTAGGTCCTGTGAGGTCGGCGAGTCGGTCGGCCCTGTGAGGTCGGCGAGTCAGTAGGCCCTGTGAGGTCGGCGAGTCAGTAGGCCAGGAGTTCGGAGGCCTCGGAGGTCGGTGAGGTGAGTTGGTAAGTAGCTCTCTTTTCTCTATTTCTTTTTAAGTAGGTCAAGAGTTTGGAGGCTGAGAGGTCGGTAGGCCGCAGAGGTCGGTGAGGTGAGTTGGTAAGTAGCTCTCTTTTCTCTCTTTCTTTTTGAGTAGATTTTAAACAAGACAAGGCTAACTAGAGGGATAGCAGGGCAGCTCAGTCCCGTGGAGTGCACATCCTTCGGCATATGGGAAGTCCTGGACGCTTTGCGCAGCCTAGACAACCATGTGTGCAGGAGATGTCACCAGCTTCAACTGTTCGAGCTCCGCATTTCGGAGCTGGAGCAGAGGCTGGAGTCAATAAGGTGCATCCGCGAGGCTGAGAACTACGTGGATAGCACGTTTCAGGAGGTGGTCAGCCTGCAGCTTAAAGGCATGCAGGTAGAGGGGAAGTGGGTGACCACTAGACATAGTAAGTGTGCTAGGCAGGTAGTGCAGGAGTCCCCCCGTGAGTCCATCTCGCTTTCAAACCAATATTCACTTCTGAGTATCGGTAAGGACGATGGTGCCTCTGGGGAGTGCAGCCAGAGCCAATTCCAAAACACCACGGGTGGTTCAGCTCAACAGGGGCGACGGACGAAGAACAAAAGAGTACTAGTGATAGGGGAACAGACAGGCGTTTCTGCGGCTGTAGACGTGACTCCCGAATGGTTTTGTGCCTCCCTGGTGCCAGGGTCAAGGATGTCACAGAATATACTCAGGACATCCTAGGGTGGGTAAACAGCTAGCGGTCGTAGTCCATATCGGGACCGACAGAGGTAAAATGAGGGATGAGGCCCTACAGGAAGAATTCAGGGAGCTAGGAAGAAAGTTAAAGGGTCGGACCTCAAGGGTAATAATCTCCGGGTTACTACCAGTGCCACGTGCTAATGAGAATAAGAATAGAAGGATAGAGAGGGTGAACACTGTTATGTTCTGAACACAGATGAGACTGCACACAGGGAGGTTAAAGTAACAGTGACCTCAGTTTTATTAAGACACTCCAGAGTGAGGAACAGGCCTTCGGGGCCGGCTTTTCTACAGTGCTCCCAAGGGATGCTGGGATTCCTTGGGACTTCAGGGGATGCGCCCCCTGGTGGCGGAACATGGGAGTGCATGCTTTACAGATACACAACATCACTCCCCCCGAAAGTCAAAGTGAAAACTATTTACAAGGTGAGGCGGTCGGGAGCCTTTCTTTCTCTGGTGGACCTCGGTACAAATGTCTGTTCTGGTGTGTTAGCTGTGCCCTCGCTAGGCTGGCGTATTGTTGGCTCTGCAGGGCTGCTGGGTGAGCCTAGCCTTGCTGGGGTGTTGGGCGTAATGGGTTCAATTTCCTGGTCCAGGGTGGTGTCGTTGATCCTTTGGGTCTATGTTGTGGGCTTGAAAAAGGTGGTGTCTGCTGTGGGTTGTTCAGGGCAGTCTGAACCGCAACCTCGTTAGGTCCAGGTGCTTTCTGCAAATTTGTCCATTGTCTAGTTTGACTACAAACACCCTACTCCCTTCTTTAGCTATCACCATGCCCGCGATCCTCTTGGGACCATGTCCATAGTTTAGCACATACACAGGGTCATTCAAATCAATTTCCCGTGACACAGTGGCGTGACCATCGTTTACATTTTGTTGCTGTCGCCTGCTCTCTACCTGATCATGCAGGTTGGGGTGAACCAGCGAGAGTCTGATTTTAAGTGTCCTTTTCATGAGTAGCTCAGCCGGGGGCACCCCTGTGAGCGAGTGGGGTCTCGTGCGGTAGCTGAGCAGTACTCAGGACAGGCAGGTTTGGAGTGAGCCTTCTGTGACTCGTTTAAGGCTCTGTTTGATGGTTTGTACTGCCCGCTCTGCCTGCCCTTTGGAGGCTGGTTTAAACGGGGCCGAGGTGACATGTTTGATCCCATTGCAGGTCATGAATTCTTTAAATTCGGCACTGGTGAGACATGGCCCATTGTTACTGACCAGTATGTCAGGCAGGCCGTGGGTGGCAAGCATGGCTCTCAGGCTTTCAATGGTGGTGGTGGCAGTGCTTCCCGACATTATTTCACATTCAATCCATTTTGAAAAAGCATCCAACACCACCAGGAATATTTTACCGAGAAACGGGCCCGCATAATCTACATGGATCCTCGACCATGGTCTGGAGGGCCAGGACCACAAACTTAGTGGTGCCTCTCTGGGCGCGTTGCTCAACTGAGCACATACGCGGCATTGCCGTACACAGGACTCTAAGTGAGAGTCAATACCGGGCCACCACACGTGGGATCTGGCTATCGCTTTCATCATTACTATACCTGGGTGTGTGCTGTGGAGATCCGAGATGAACGTCTCCCTGCCCTTTTTTGGTAGCACTACGCGGTTACCCCACAACAGGCTGTCTGTCTGAATGCACAGCTCGTCCTTTCGCCGCTGGAACGGCTTGATTAGCTCTTGCATTTCTGATACTGGCCCAGCTCCCATGCAGTACACAGTTTTTTACTAGGGACAGCAGAGGATCTTGGCTGGTCCAAGTCCTAATCTGGCGGGCCGTGACAGGTGATTTATCATTTTCAAACGCTTCCATGACCATCAACAAGTCTGCGGGCTGCGCCACCATCAATAAGTTTGCAGGCTGCGCCATTTCCACCCACGTGCACCATTTCCACCTTTGTATGCGGGTTGAGGCATCAGTATTTATCCCCTTGTTTTCAGCGAACAGGGATATGAGGAGCTTGTGATCGGTTTCCAGCACAAATTTGAGGCCAAATTTGAGGAACTGTTGCATTTTCTTTACCCCGAACACACACGCTGATGCCTCTTTCTCAATCATGCTGTAGGCCCTCTCGGCCTTAGACAAGCTCCTGGAGGCATAGGCGACAGGTTGCAACTTCCCCGCAATGCTAGCTTGTTGTAATACACACCCGACTCCATCCGACGACACATCACATGCTAGCACAAGTCTTGTACACGGGTTATACAATACAAGCAGCTTGTTGGAGCATAAAATGTTTCTGGCTTTCTCAAAAGCAATTACTTGGATTTTTCCCAATACCCAGTTCTCACCTTTACGCAATAACACATGTAGGGGCTCTAAGAAGGTGCTTAATCCCGGTAGGAAGTTACCAAAATCGTTGAGGAGTCCCAGGAACGGCCGCAGCTCCGTGACATTCTGTGGCCTGGGCGCGTTCCTGATAGCCTCTGTCTTGGCGTCTGTGGGCCGAATGCCATCCGCCACGATCTTTCTCCCCAAAAACTCCACTTCTGTTGCCATGAAGATGCATTTCGACCTCTTCACCCGCAGCCCTACGCGATCCAGTCGCTGGAGGATCTCCTCCAGTTTTTGTAGGTGCTCGACGGTGTCCCGACCCGTGACCAATATGTCGTCCTGAAAAACCACCGTGCGTGGTACAGACTTGAGTAGGCTCTCCACGTTTCTCTGGAAGATCGCTGCAGCCGACCGAATTCCAAACTGGCATCTGTTGTAGATGAACAGTCCCTTGTGCGTGTTGATGCAGGTGAGGCCCTTCGAAGACTCTTCCAGCTCCTGCGACATGTAGGCCGAAGTCAGGTCGAGCTTGGTGAACGTCTTGCCTCCTGCCAGCGTTGCCAATAGGCCTTACGTAGCGGGTATTGGTCCTATAGCGAGAAATGATAGTTATTTTATAATCGCCGCAAATCCTGACCGTGCCATCACTTTTGAGTACTGGAACAATCGGGCTGGCCCACTCGCTGAATTCCACTGGGGAGATGATGCCCTCGCATTACAGCCTGTCCAGCTCGATTTCCACTCTCTCCCTCATCATGTGAGGTACCGCTCGCGCCTTGTGGTGAATGGGTCGTGCCTCTGGGACCAAGTGGATCCGTACCTTGGCCCCAGAAAAGTTTCCAATGCCTGGCTCAAAAAGGGAAGGAAATTTGTTTAGAAACTGGGTACATGAGGCCTCATCGACATGTGATAGCACTCGGATGTCATCCCAGTTCCAGCGGATTTTCCCAGCCAGCTCCTCCCAAACAGTGTGGGGCCATCGCCCGGGACATTCCAGAGTGGCAGTTCATGCACTGTGCCCTTGTAGGTGACCTTGACCATGGCGCTGCCCAGGACAATGATGAGCTCTTTCGTGTACATTCTCAGTTTCGTGTGGATGGGGCTCAGGGCTGGTCTGAGTGCCTTGTTGCACCACAGTCTCTCAAACATCTTTTTACTCATGATGGATTGGCTTGTGCCAGTTTCCAGTTCCATGGCTACGGGTAAGCCATTCAATTTTACATTTAGCATTATAGATAGACATTTCATTGAAAATGTGTGCACCCCGTGTACTTCAGCATCTGCCTCCTCCCTCTGAGGCTCGAAATTGCTTTGATCCACCATGGACCGATCTTCCTCTGCCACGTGGTGGTTAGCAGGTTTTGCAGAGCTTGCAGCTCGTCTGAAAACTCGTTGGAGGTGCCCCATTGCTCCACAGCTCTTGCAAACATACCCTTTATAGCGGCATGAATAGGCTGAGTGGAAGCTTCCACCACACCAACAAGGTGTGAATTGCCTTGCATTCATCATTTGTTGGGGACTCTGAGTCATCTGGGTCACCTGAGGCCTGCTGGCAGTTGCAGACTCGTGGTTTCTGCCCTGTACATTTCTGCTCGCAAACACAGTTCCAGTTAATTTATGAACATTGCTAGCACTTGTGTGCTGAGAGATTTGTTTGGTGTTATCACTGCTGGACATAAACGCCTGTGTTATCGCAATGGCCTTACTGAGGGTCGGTGTTTCTACAGTCAAAAGTTTTCATAGGATGGTCTCGTGGCCAATGTCCAGTACAAAAAAGTCTCTGAGCATCTCCAGGTAGCCAGCAAATTCACATTGTCCTGCAAATCGCCTTAGCTCGGCGACGTAGCTCACCACTCCCTGACCTTCAGATCGCTGGCACATGTAGAACTGATACCTCGCCATCAGCGCGCTCTCCCTTGGGTTAAGGTGCTCCAGAACCAGTGTACACAGCTCCTCATATGACTTATCTGTGGGTTTCACCGGAGCCAGAAGATTCTTCATGAGGCTGTAGGTCGGTGCCCCGCAGACCATGAGGTGAACCACTCTCCTTTTTGCAGCGCTTCCTTCTCCGTCCAGCTCGTTGGCTACAAAGTACTGGATGAGCCGTTCGACGTAGGCTTCCCAGTCCTCACCCCCTGAGAACTTCTCCAGGATGCCCACAGTTTGCTGCATCTTTGCGTTGGATTCGTGTACTCGTCGCCAGTTATTGTGTTCCTAACACAGATGAGACTGCACACAGGGAGGTTAAAGTAACAGTGACCTCAGTCTTTATTAAGACACTCCAGAGTCAGGAACACGCCTTAGGGGCTGGCTTATATACAGTGCTCCCAAGGGATGCTGGGATCCCTTGGGCTTCAGGGGATGCGCTCCCTGGTGGCGGAACATGGGAGTGCATGTTTTACAGATAGACAACAAACACATGGCTGGAAAGTTGGTGTAGGAGGGAGGTCTTTAAATTCTTGAGGCATTGGGACCGCCTCTGGGGGAGATGGGACCTGTAAAAACCGGATAGGTTGCACCTCAACAGCGCCAGGACGAATATCCTCGCGGGGAATTTGCTAGTGCTGTTGCGGAGAGTTTAAACTCACTTGTCAGGTGGATGGGAACCTGAGAACGAATTCAAAAGGGAAGGAAGTAAAGCAGAAATTGGATAGCAAGAACCCAGAAAGCGAATCTGTAAGACTGAGGAAAGAGGGCTTAGTATGTAGTAAGCAAGGTGGTCTTCCTGTGCTGAATGGTATATACTTTAATGCAAGGATTATCGCGAATAAGGCGGATGAGCTAAGAGCACAGGTAGACACTTGGGAGTATGACATTATAGCCATTACAGAAACATGGCTGAAAGAGGGTCAGGTTTGGCAGATCAATATTCCTGGCTACAGGATTTTTAGACAAGATCGAGAGGGAGGCAAAATGCGGTGGTGGAGGGGTGGGGGGGGAGGGGGGGTGGTTGTGGTACTGATTAAAGAAACTATTACAGCGGTGAGGAGGGATGGTATGTTAGAGGGATCATCAAATGAGGCCATATGGGTTGAATTGAAAAATAAAAAAGGAGCGATCGCACTGCTGGGCGTGTATTATAGACCCTCAAACAGTGGGAGGGAGATAGAGAAGCAAATATGTAGGCAACCTTGCTGTGAAGTCCAAAAAACAAAGGGTAGTAATAGGGGATTTTAACTATCCAAATATTGATTGGGATAAATTTAGTGTGAAGGGTATAGAGGGTGCGGAATTCTTGAAATGCATTCAAGAGAATGTTTTTAATCAGTTTATAGCAAGCCCAACACGAGAGGGGGCAGTCTTGGATTTAGTTTTGGGGAATGAAGCTGGGCAGGTTGAAGGGGTATTCGTGGGAGAGCACTTGGGTGCCAGTGACCATAATTCAGTCAGATTCAAGTTGGTTATGGATAAGGACAAGAATAGGCCTGGAATAAAAGTTCCAAATTGGGGAAAAGCTAATTTTGCTGAGTTCAGGAGTGATTTGGCCATAGTGGACTGGAAATAGCTACTTGTGTGTAAATCAGTGTCAGAACAGCGAGAGGCATTCAAGGAGGAGATCCGAAAGGTTCAGGCCAAACATGTGCCCTTAAAGAAAAAGCGTGGGAATAAAAATTCTAGAGCCCCCTGGATGTCTAGTGACTTACAGGGGAGGATTAAGAAAAAAAGGGACGCTTATGTCATATACCAATGGCTAAATACTATAGAATCTTTAGAGGAATATAGAAAGTTCAGAGGCAAAATTAAAAAGGATATTAGGAATGCTAAGAGAGAGCACGAGAAATTCGTGGCCAGTAAAATGAAGGAAAACCTTAAGATGTTCTATAACTATATTAAGAGTAAGAGGGTAACTAAAGAAAGGGTAGGGCCTATTGGAGACCATGAGGGTAATCTTTGTGTGGAGGCGGAACATGTTGGTAGGGTTCTTAACGAATACTTTGCATCTGTTTTCACAAAGGAAAGGGGCAATGCAGATACTGCTATCGAGGAGGAGTGTGATATTCTGGATGAAATAAATATAGTGAGAGAGGAAGTATTACGAGGTTTAGCAACTTTGAAAGTAGGTAAGTCCCCAGGCCAGGATGAAATGTATCCCAGGCTGTTGAGTGAAGTAAAAGAGGAAATAGCAGAGGCCTTGACCATCATTTTCCAGTCCCCTTTGGATCTGGGCATGGTGCCGGAGGATTGGAGGACTGCTAATGTATTGTCCTTGTTTAAGAAGGGAGAAAGGGATAGGCCGAGTAATTACAGGCCTGTCAGCCTAACCTCTGTGGTGGGAAAATTATTGGAAAAAATCCTGAAAGGCAGGATAAATCTGCATTTGGAAAGACAAGGATTAATTAGGGACAGTCAGAAGTATTTGTTAAGGGTAGATCGTGTTTGACTAACCTGATTGAATTTTTTGAGGAGGGAACCAAGAGGGTCGATGAGGGTAGTGCGTACGATGTAGTATATATGGATTTTAGCAAGGCTTTTGACAAGATCCCACATGGTAGACTGGTCATTGAAGGTTAAAGATACAGGGCAAAGTGTCAAGTTGGATCCAAAATTGGCTTGGAGGTAGGAAGCAAAGGGTAATGGTTGATGGATGTTTTTGTGACTGGAAGGATGTTTCCAGTGGGGTTCCGCAGGGCTCAGTACTGGGTCCCTTGCTTTTTGTGGTATATATCAACGATTTAGATTTGAATATAGGAAGTATGATTAAGAAGTTTGGAGACAACACTAAAACTGGCTGTGTGGTTGATAATGAAAAGGAAAGTCATGGGCTGCAGGAGGATATCAATCTACTGGTCAGGTGGGCAGAGCAGTGGCAAATGGAATTTAATTCAGAGAAGTGTGAGGTGATGCACTTTGGGAGGGCTAATAAGGAAAGAGTATACACATTAAGTGGAAGGCCACTTAATAGTGTAGATGAACAAAGGGACCTTGGAGTGCTTGTCCACAGAACTCTTTTGATAGGAAACATAAAACATTAAATCGTGGCCCCCCGATCTGGGGGACACACCAAACATTTTCCAGTCCCCTTTTTTGTTTTTTTGGGTTTTTTTTTGTTTTTTTGGGGCATTAACATCATGTTTTTCCTCCAAGTGCCCCCTATAAAAGGGGAGGGGGACACTAAAAAAACACCGGCAATTAAAACAAAATAAACCTTAAAACATAAAATCAAATTAAAATTTGATTGCCGGGGGTGATGATGCACTCCAGTCCCTCCGGCGCCCACTTCTCGCGGAAGGCCGCGAGCGTACCGGTGGACACCGCGTGCTCCATCTCCAAGGATACCCCGGCACGGATGTACGTGCGGAAGAGAGGCAGGCAGTCAGGTTGAACGACCCCCTCGACCGCCCGCTGCCTGGATCGGCTGATGGCACCCTTGGCCATGCCCAGAAGCAGTCCTACGAGGAGGCCCTTGGACCAACCCGCTCCCCTCCGCACAGGGTGCCCAAAGATCAGGAGTGTGGGACTGAAGTGCAGCCAGAATTTCAGGAGCAGCCCCTTTAAATAATAAAACAGGGGCTGCAACCTTGTGCATCTGATAAAAACATGGAACACGGACTCTTCCAGACCGCAGAAATTGCAGGCGGCCTGGGAGCCCGTGAACCGGCTTAAAAATTTATTGCATGGCACTGCTCCGTGCACCACCCTCCAGGCCAAGTCCCCGATAAATACTGGGAGGACTCCCGCGTAGAGTGCCCTCCATCGGGGACCCTCACCTCCTCCGGACGACAAGATGGTACGCCATGGCGTGTCCGGACAGTAGGCGAGGATGGCAAAGTTGAGAGTGTGCAGGAGCAGCCCGTACAGGAAATCCCTCCGCGTGGAACTGAAAGGCACGGAGGTGATTTCCTCGAGGCGGCTCAAGTTGTGAGGCGCCGGCTCCCGAGGGAGGTTCCGGGGTTTGGCGCCGATGAGGAATTCCGTCCGGACGGGGGTCAGTTCGGACGGAATCTCCCCACGTGCTTGAGCCTCCTCGATGCACCTAACGGAGTCAGGGCCCAGAGCTGTTTTTAGCAACTCGATGGCATCGGCCGCGCGGCGGACGTTGGCAGAATTTAGGCGCCGCGCCAGCGTGTCTGGCACCATCCAGCCCGCTCCTCCACCATCGAGCAGGTCCCTGACACTGGTCACCTCACCAGCCATAGCCCTCTCATCCGACCGCCACCTAAAACCTCGGTCGTGGAGGTACGGATTCCCGAGCAGCGGCTCCTGCAGGACAGCCGCCACTCCAGCCGGTGGAGAGCTGCGCTTGGTGGAGACTTTGTTCCAGACCCTGATGAGTTCCCTGTAAAAGACAGGCAGCTCCCGGAGGGCGGTCCTGACGCCCCCCAAGCTCACAAACAGGAGCTGCGTGTCGAAGTTGAGGCCGTGCTGCTGGCGGAAAAAATACGTCGCCAGAGCGCACCACCTAGGAGGGGGCTCGACGTAAAGGTATCTCTGCAGGGTCTGAAGACGGAAAGTCGCGAGCTGGGCGCTGACGCACACCAACGACTGACCGCCCTCCCCAAGCGGGAGACTCAAGACCGCGGCAGAGACCCAGTGCTTCCTGTTGTTCCAGAAGAAGTCCACCAGCTTCTTCTGTATCTTGACGACAAACGCAGGGGGAGGGGTCAAAGTGACCAGCCGGTACCACAACATGGCAGCCACCAGCTGGTTTATGACTAGCGCTCGACCCCTGTAGGACAGCACTCGGAGCAGTCCTGTCCTGTGCCTTAGGCGAGCGGTGACCTTGGCCTCCAGCTCTTGCCAGTTCGCCGGCCAGGCTTCCTCGTCGGGGCTAAGGTAGACTCCCAGATAGAGGAGATGGGTCGTGCTCCAGGCAAAAGGCCTGAGCTCCTCCGGCAGGGAGTCCACCCGCCACTGACCCACCAGGAGTCCGGAACATTTCTCCCAGTTGATCCTGGCAGAGGATGCGGCCGAGTAAATCTCCTGGCACTCACACATCCTCCGCAGGTCAGCGGGATCCTCTACCGCGAGGAGCACGTCAACCTCGTCCGCAGGAGGCGCAGGAAAGGCTCCACGCAGATGGCATATAACTGGCCGGACATGGGGCATCCCTGGCGCACCCCTCTCCCAAAGCGAAGGGGCGCCGTCAAGGACCCGTTAACCTTTATCAGACACTCCGCGGCGGCGTACAAAAGTCGGATCCGGGCGACGAAATACGTCCCGAACCCGAAAGCGCGCAGAGTCCCGAACAGATAGTCGTGATCCACCCTGTCGAACGCCTTCTCTTGGTTGAGGGATAGGAAGGCGACCGACAGACCAGCCTCCTGGGAATGATGGATGAGGTCCCGGACCAGATGGATTGTCCGGCCCGGGACCGTGTAGGACTGGTCGGGGTGGATCATGTGGTCCAGCACGGTGCCAAGGCGAGCAGACATCGCCCTGGCGAAGATTTTGTAGTCCGTGCTGAGGAGGGAGACCGGGCGCCAGTTCTTAAGGAGGCGGAGATCGCCCTTCTTAGGCAGCAGGACGTTGACTGCCCTGCGCCAAGAGAGGGGCATCTCCCCGGTCGCCAGACTTTCCCCCAGGACCCTTGTGTAGTCAACCCCCAGGACGTCCCAGAATGCCCTGTGGAACTCCACGGTCAGCCCGTCCAGCCCCAGGGCTTTTCCCCTCGAGAGCCGGTCGAGGGCGCCGGTCAGCTCCGCCAGGCTTAGCGGAGCTTCCAGATTTTCGGCGCCCTCCGGGCCGACCTCCAGCAGGTCCTCCCACAAAACTCTACGTGCTGCCTCGCTGGACGGCTCCAGAGAGAACAGAGCCCCGTAATATTCACCGGCCCTGTTGTTGACGCCCTCCGGATCTGAGACGAGAGAGCCGTCGTCGGCCAGCAGCGTCAAGAGCTGCTTACGGACACTCTGTCTTTTTTCCAGCGAGTAGAAGAAGGGGGAGCCGCGGTCCAGATCCCGCAGGAACCGGATCCGCGACCTCACGAACGCGCCTCGGGACCCGACGAGCTGCAGGTCCTTCAGCGCGGCCTTCTTCGCTTCGTACACCATCCGCAGGGCCGGGTCCTTGACGACTTGACCGAGACGGGACTCCAGGTCGAGCACCTCTTTTTCTAGGCGCCCGACCTTGGCCGCCCGCCCCTTGGTCGACCCCCTCGCATACTCTTGACAGAAGACGCTTTGCCCACGTCCCACCATAGCCTCAAGGAGGGGAAGCCCCCCTGCTTCCTTCTCCAGTCGGCCCAGAAACGACGGAACGAGTCCTGGAACCGCACGTCCTCCAGCAGCCGGTTGTTAAAGTGCCAGTACGCGGACCCCGTCCTCGCGCGGAGCGAAGCGAGCTCCGCCCACACCAGGTGGTGGTCCGAACACGGCACTGGCCGCATGGAGGCCGCCGGGATGCAGGAAACGTACGCCCGAGACACGTAAAGGCGGTCGACTCTGGACCATCCTCCTCAGGCCTCACCCAAGTAAAGGCGCTGGAGTCGGGATGGAGATTTCGCCAGACGTCCACCAAGTCGAAGGACCCGACCAGGTCCCTCAACTTCTCCATCGCCGTCATGCTCTGCGGGGCACCGGAGCGGTCCCTCGCCTCGAGGGTGCAGTTAAAATCCCCCCCGAGGACAATGCAGTCGCCGACGTCGACGGAGCCAAGAAGAGCGGACACCTCTTCAAAGAAGCGTGTTTGCTGAGGGGCGTACACGTTCACGAGATGGAGCAGCATGTCCCCCAAGCGAACCGTGACGTGCAGCAAGCGGCCTGGCACGGGCTCCTCGACCCCCAAGATCTCCGGCTGAAAATGCGGGGCCAACAAGATGGCCACCCCACAAGAAGTGGTAGTGAGGTGGCTCATGCGGACCTCTCCTTGCTATTCCAGGAGCCACGTGGCTTCGTCTCCCGGAACGGTGTGGGTTTCTTGCAGGACGCACACCGCATATTTCCCCTCCCGCAGGAGCGAAAAATTGTTAAATCTACGGTGTGCCTCTCTGCCGCCGTTGATGTTGAGGCTGGCTATGGTTATCTTCATGACAAAAGCATAGTGCAACCTCCACCTAACCTATTGTGGCGGGTGGAGTGGAGTCGTTTGTTGACCTCCACTCCTTCAGCAGCCCAGCGAGGAACTTTTTGAGCCGGCACAGCTCAAGGCCTTGCGTCTTTGATAAGGGCCCGCCCGCGGCCATGGTTTTAGCTGCGACGCGGACGGACGCGATGAGCAGCACCGGCTCGCTCCATCTTTCCAGGGCCAGATGGGTTCGGTTGCGGCGACCCTGGCTCTGGACCAAAAAGTCCCGGAGTTCCTTTACAGAAATGAGGGGGGACTCAGCGGTGGGCACGAGGAGATCCACCGCCTCACTGGCGATGGACTCGAGATCTTCACCCGCGTCCTCCACCGAGTCCCTGTCCCCCTCCGGGAGGTCGCCGCCAGCAGCCGGCCCGGCGACCGCACGAGGTACGGCAAACGGCCCAGCCGCTCCGTCCGGCCGTGGCTCTGCCCCGATCCCACCCCCAGGATCGTCGACAGAGGAGTCCCCACTGGGCTCTTTTAAAAGCGGTGCTGGGTCAGGAAGTGACAGCGGAAGGGGTTCCTCCTCCGCCCCAGGAACCCGGGGAACACGGAGAGACCTGGTCAAAGTAATGTTCCAGGTCCTCCAAGTACCTCAGCTCCAAAGTAGGGGGCGAGGGTTGTGGTTCTTCCCCCTCCCCGCCGCCACCCCTCCGCCCAGCGTAAAATTGTTAATACTGTGTATTTCTGCCGAGTCGAGCAAGTCCCGGGGGAAGTTGGATATTGGCTGGGCGGGCTCAGGTTCGGCCTTTTCGGCTTCGCCCGCCTCAGTCCCCGGGACGCTCGACCCGGCGGCAACGCATTCCCCCACTGGCCCTACGCCCCCCACGACAGGCAGATATTCCACGCCATCCCCGGGAGGCAGAGGCTGGGCAGCCTCGACTGCCCCACCCTCTCCGGGGACAGATTCCTCCCGTCTACGGCGCTGGTGGGGGACGCGGGACACGCGGTGGGCACCGACTCCTCCGCGGAGGGATGTTGTTCCCCCTCTGCCTCATTGGAGCGGCGCCTCCTTTTGTTCCTGGGGGTGCGCGGAGGTAGGGAGACCTCCATGTCTGCCGAGGCCTCCCGCTCCGCCCCCCCCCCTTTTTCTTATCTTGCCCGTGCCCGAGCCCCTCTGCGGTATTGGTCAAGGGCTCGGGCACGGGCTCAGGGCACCCCGCGCTCGCCGATGACTGGGTTGGGCTGAGCGCGGTGATCAAACTTTCTGGTGCACTGAGGGGACCCGCCTCGAGATGTTTCGCCTTCCTCTGCGCCTTCTTTCCGATCGGACGCTCTCCCTTCCCCCCGCCAGAGGCCGTAAAAACAAAGGCCCCCGACGATGCCCGCGCACCTACGGCTCCCGGTACGCGGACACAACTAGGGGGAGGGGTGGCGGTGGCGCCAGACTTAGCCGCCTTCGGTGGTTTGGCGGCCTTGGAGGCGGGGCAGTTCTTGCGAACGTGCCCCACCTCCCTACAGGCATGGCACCGCACGCCGTCCGACGTCCAGAAGACGCGGTAGGCAGTCCCCTCGTGCACCACATTAAATGATCCGTCTGTTGTCTCCTCCCGCGCCAGCTGGACAAAGAGCTGGCGGCGGAAGGAGAACACGTGGCGCAGGCTGCTCTCCCTGAGGCCGAGCGGTATGGGGTTAATCCCTGACCTTACCTCCCCCAGTTGGTGTAGGTGAGGGAGGAGGAGCTCAGCGGGAACAAAGGGCGGGACGTTTGAAATGATGACCCTCTGCGTGGTGGCCTCGAGAGGGTCCACCGGCAGGAACGTCCCGCCTACCGTGAGCCCCTTTTCGAGGGCCAGGGACACCGCCCGCTCCGACCCCAGGAAGAACACGGCCTTCCCAGACATCTTGGAGGCTGCGACAATGGCCGAGGGGCCGACTACCCCAGCCATCGCCCGCACGCACTCCTCGATGCTCATTGTGGGGTGAGTGTAGCTCTTGACCCCGTGTTTCTTAGTAATTAGTCTGAATGGTGGCAGGGCAGCGGGTGGCGCAGGAGGCGCCGTAGATGTGGACGCCGCCTGCGCATATGTCTTCGCTGGCCCTGCCACCGGCGTGGATGGGGTCGCCATCACGGGGTCCCTTTAAGGGCTACACCCACCCCAAAGTCACAGGCTTTAATCGTCTTAAATTGGCCTCGTTTGAATTTATGAGCAGAGGAGCTCTCAATGAGGCACACCTCTCCCCTAGTTGACAATTGGGGAGGGGCCTTGCTCCCTCTGCTCAGTTGTCTTAATTGTTTTTCCAATTAAGGAGGAAAGGAGCTCTCAGAGAGAGAGGGGAGAGACAGAGAGAGAGAGAGCTGGGGGTGGGAAAGAGGGAAGCTGTGAGGGCAGGTGTCCCCTTACAGCGATGGGTGGGTGTTTTTCTGGGGCGCACTCCCTAGATGATGGAAAAACAAAGCAAGGCACAGTCTTATGGGATGGTCTTCGGGCAGGAGGAGAAGATGTCTTCACCTGGGACAGCTGGAGCCACCCAGGCACACACTCCCAACGATGTTTAATAGGGTGATTTAGTAAATCTTCAGCTAGGTAGCTCCAGCTATCCCGGGCTAGGCAATGGGGGTGGGGTGCTTCAGTGGTGTGTGGGGCCTAGCTGTAAGCAAGACCCCCACACACACTTCCACACACACACGCCCCCCGCGATGTTCCGGGCCTCGAAGAAAATCTTCTTTTCTCCCCCACCAATAAAACAATGTCTTTTGGGGAATGCACCAACACCCACCTGTAGAATGTTGTAGAATCTCCCTCCTTCCACACAGGTTGTTGCTCTTTTCCCACTCTCTCCAACTCTTTGTAGAAATAAATAAAGTTGTTGAAATTTTCAGCTCTCCTCCTCTCCCTCTGGACGTTGTATTGTAGCAAGCCAGCCCTTTCCTCCTCTTCCTGGGCTGGTCTCAGGGTTCACTCCAGGCTTTCCAGACAGGAGCTTCAGCAGGGAGTTCCTTCTCTCACAGCAGCACAGCTCCAACTGAATAGGCCACGCCTCCAAAGCTCCACCATTGGTCCACAGATTCCCTGAAAGTAGCAGGCCAGGTGGATAAGGTGATTAAGAAGGCATACGGAATGCTTGCCTTTATTGGCCGAGTCATAGAATATAAGAATAGGGCGGTTATGCTTAAATTGTATAATACTTTGGTTAGGCCACAGCTGGAGTACTGCGTGCAGTTCTGGTCGCCGTATTATAGGAGGGATATGATTCTATTAGAGAGGGTGCAGATGAGATTTACTCGGATGCTGCCTGGAATGGAGAATTTTAGTTATGAGGACAGATTGGATAGGCTGGATCATTGGAACAGAGGAGGTTGAGAGGAGACCTCATTGAGGTGTACAAAATATTGAGGGGCCTGGACATAGTGGATAGTAAGGGTCTATTTCCATTGGTGGAGGGGTCAATTATGAGAGGGCATAGTTTTAAGGTGGTTGGTGGAAGGTTTTGAAGGGATTTGAGGGGTGGCTTCTTTACGCAGAGGGTTGTGGGAATCTGGAACTCGCTGCCTGGAAGAGTGGTGGATGCAGAAACCCTCACCACTTTTAAGAGATGGTTGGATGGGCACTTAAAGTGCCGTAACCTGCAGGATTATGGACCTAGAGCTGGTAATTGGGATTAGACTGTATGACCTTTTGATGGACAGCGCAGATATAATGGTAAGTACTGCAGGGAATAGAATATGGCCATGGTGACCTCCTGGACTAGTTTTGATCGCCTGGATGGGTCGGAGAGGAATTTTCCCATATTTTTTCTCCCTAAATTGGCCTGGGTTTTTATCTGGTTTTTGCCTCTCCCAAGACATCACATGGCTCCGGTTGGGGTGAAGTGTAGAATGTTTCAGTATAAGGGGTGTCGCAGTTGTGGTGAGGTGGATTGGTTGGGCTGGGTGCTCTTTGCCTTTATGTCATTGTTGATAGGTTTATATGCAATCTTTAGGGCTGCTGACCAAGGGCCGTGTGGCTCTTTGTCGGCCGGCATGGACACGATGGTCCGAAATGGCCTCCTTCTGCGCTGTTAATTGCTACGTTTCCATTTTTCCATCGTAAAACCCCGCAGTAGTCTGGAGGGATGCCAGAGACGTGGTACACATGTGATATTTTGCCCCTATCATCTGAATCCTTTCAACCGGCCGATATGTGGGTTCAAGTACGAGGACGGGCAGCCTATCAGCTGTATCATGGAAGTGACGGCTCACGACCATGTTCCGCCACAGGTTGCGTACAAGGGAAACGGGACATACTATATCACCACCAGTGAAAGTCGGTACAGAGTACACCAGGACACTTGGTGTCCAGTGACAGATTCCATTTTTTGTTTCACACCCCAGGTAGAGACACGCATAGCACAAGAAAGGATAATTCCTATCTCAGACCAAAAACACATAAGTATCACAGTGAACGGTGCTTTACTGAACCTCCAGGAATACATATTGCGTTTTGGATACGATATCCCGCCGTTACCCGAACATTTGTTCAAGTTATTAAAGAATATCGAGCTATCCCACAAACACTATTACACATTACATCTAACGAATGAGAATGTAAGGGAAGAAATCAAGAAATCCCCATTGTGGTGTATGTAGCACACAAATCACTGACTCCACACGGTCTGGTGTAAGTCTAACTGCTGTGACCTTCGTCCTTTATTGTTCAGCTCCAGAGTGCCTCCCAGGTGTGGTGGTCAGCCTTATATAGTCCTTGTTACAGGTACTACCATGGTTTCCCACCGCAGTGCCCTCTGTGGTGTGGCATAGTACTTACATGACATTTAAGGTACTGGGACGATACACACATCATTACATAACATCACTTCCACCCCCCCCCCACCAGGACGCAGGACAATGATACACACATCATTACATAACATCACACTTGTCCAACGGAAGGCAGGTGGGCATAGACAGTGCGTTAGTATTGTACATATTATCTGGTACATTAACTGGTTATTGACTGGTAACGGATCCTTGATTTCCTTGTTAGCCGTTATCATTAATTGTACTTCATCCATTATTTTACACAAATACAGTAGCCATTCAGCATTAAAAAAGTAATTCTTATTATAAATTCACTATATCACATTAACATTGCTCATTTTAGACTCGCTCTGCCTAACAGAAGTCCTTTGTGGGGACCACCTCTTTGTAAGGCCCTTTTAAGACTCCCGGGTGCATTTCCTCTTTAAGGTGCCATCTTTGATGCAGGAAGATTCCACGAGGCTTCTCCTTGGGCGCCGCCATCTTTGATGCTCTGCAGCTCCGACACGATGCCGCCGCCATCTTCTTCTCCGCCGCTCCGAATGCCCTCCGCCGTCGCAGCCTCTGCTCCCCTCCGCTGCCACCTGACTTGCCGCCTCTCCTGCGACTGCCTTGGCCTCTCCAGTGGCCGCACTTGCCGCGTCCCCCGCGGCCTCCGTAGCGACCTCCCCTGCGGCTGCCATGGCCGCCGCCGCCCGACGCTACCAGCTCCTCTGCGGGGCCCTTCCGAACCGCCGGCCCCTGGATCCCTCAGCACCCCGCCCGCAGCGCCCCGCCGGCTCAACCGCCCCCCCCCCCCCCCCCCCCCCCCCCACTAGGCCCCTCTATGCAGGGCTGCTTGCCTGTGGGGGCTGGGGCTGCAGGGTCTCTGTGTGAGATCCGGGCCTGGGACTTGCCTGTGGGGGCTGAGGCTGCAGGGTCTCTGTGTGAGATCCGGGCCTGGGACTTGCCTGTGGGGGCTGAGGCTGCAGGGTCTCTGTGTGAGATCCGGGCCTGGGACTTGCCTGTGGGGGCTGGGGCTGCAGGGTCTCTGTGTGAGGTCCGGGGCTGGGACTTGCCTGTGGGTGGATTGAGGCTGCAGCTCCAGCTCGGTCGGCGCTGCTCTCTGGGGACCCGGGGCACGACAGCACCCCGGGGAGCAGCAGCCTGTGGAGGAATGAAGTCATCCCAGCTCCCACGGACCTTCCCCATCCACCTCTGGCCGAGGAGTGTCGGCCCATCGCCTGCAACGACCCACAAAGGTAAACCATGCGTCTCGTCCCCGTGGGATACCTGCACCAGCGCTCTGCCGAGAACAGGTATTAGTTCCCTGGTGTAGGTACACAACTTCGCCGTGACCGGGACCAGCTTGGGTCGTGCAGCTGGGTTAATCCACAGTTTATCAAAAGTTCTCCGACTCATCAACGACGGACCCGAGCCTGTGTCCACTTCCATACTCACAGGGACTCCGTTGATTTTTACTTCACTTATCACTGGGGGCGAATCGTCGGTGCATGTATACAGTCCAAGCACCTCATCTTCTTCTACCTGCTCCTCGCTGAACAGTGGATCATCCCCCATCTCCTCAGCCACATGGTGAATCCGATTTCTTTTGCACATACGCTGAAGGTGGCCTTTAACGTGGCAGGTATTGCACGTGTACTCCGCAAACCTGCACCGGTGAGCCCCATGGCTTCCTCCACAGCGCCAGCATGGTGCTGCTTGATTGGCCCCCCTCGGCGGACTCTGAGTTCCAGGACCCTGAGGTCCATGCTCTCTGCCCCGGGCAGAGCCACCTTCTGCAGTTTTGTCCGTGGTGGGCACTATCCTGTGGACCGTGCCTGCCGGGTTTGAGACTGTGTGGATTATTTGCTTGGTGCTGCAAGTCGAGGTCATATATGCCCGGCTGATGGTGATGGCCTTTGTCAGAGTGACTGTGGGTTCTGTGGCCAGCAGCTTGTGAAGGAGGCCCTCGTGGCCAATCCCCATAACGAAACGTCCCGCAGAGCCTCGTCAAGGTGTGCCCCAAAATCACACGGCGCCGCGAGTCTCCTGAGGTCCGCAGCATATTTGGTGACATCCTGGCCCTCAGATCTGTAGTGATGGTAAAATTTGTATCTGGCTGTGAGGATGCTCTCCTTCGGTTTCAACTGGTCACGAATGAGTTCAGTCAGCTCCTCGTATGACTTGTCCCTGGCGCTCCCAGGTGCCAGCAAATTCCTGACGAGACAGTAAACCTCATCTCCACAACTGAAGAGCAATATCGCCTTACGCTTCTCTCATTGCGTATGTGTCCTCCGTCAGGTCATTTGCTGTGAAGTAGTACTCGAGCCTTTCCGTAAAGGCCTCCCAATCAGTGCCCATGGTAAAATCCTTTAGCGAGCCCAGAGTAGCCATGGTTGCGTGGAGTTCGTCCGCTTCCTTGTCGCCAATGTGGTGTATGTAGCACACAAATCACTGACTCCACACGGTCTGGTGTAAGTCTAACTGCTGTGACCTTCGTCCTTTATTGTTCAGCTCCAGAGTGTCTCCCAGGTGTGGTGGTCACCCTTATATAGTCCTTGTTACAGGTACTATCAGGGTTTCCCACCGCAGTGCCCTCTGTGGTGTGGCATAGTACTTACAATACATTTAAGGTACTGGGACGATACACACATCATTACATAACACCCTCCACAATGGGATTTGGGATTCAATATTGAGATTCCCCCCTGGGTTCGAATTGTGTCACACGCACTAGTCATCGTACAGTTGGTAATAGTGTTGTGTCTATTTATCTTATCCTGTAAGTTAAAACAGAAAACGAAGGAAGGGAATCTTCAAGGGTTATTAAGATGAACCAAAGCCGAAGTGTTTGTATATAAAACTGAAGTCAGATCAAGGCCAAACATTTTTGTTGTAAAAAGCATTGGTTTATCGGGAAAAAGTACTGTTTTTGTTGTAAAAAAAGAAATGTAAACTGGAGTTTTTGAATGAGACTGCAATATACCCAAAACGGGCTCATGGAAAAATAAGAAACTATGAGTAATGTCTTTGGTTTTATATTTATGAGACATTAAAGGAGAGAGTGTAAGGTTACTAATCTTTAGAAAAGCACAGAAAGAGACCATGAACTAAAAATTGATTAATGCAGGCTTTTGGAATTTGATACAAGTTTTTGGAATATAAGCTTTTGGAATTAAACTGGACAATGGGAGCAAAAAGGTGCCAGCCTTAGGGCAGGTGGTGACTCACCCCAATTAAGGACACTTTGTGGTCAGGAACCAAAACTGACTGTATGCATAACAACAATGGAGTTGTTACATGAGGCCCTGGACGTGATTGGCCAAGGGTGGGGAAAAATAAGCTAACTGGAAACACCAAGTCTTCAAAAAGACCGGACAACAAAGGAATCACAACATTTTGGGGGAACGAGGTGTTAAGATGGGGAGTCATTTTGAGTCTCGCAGACTCCATGTGCAAACTGGGAACAAAAGAGTCCATTATTGCAGTCAATCAATCAGGATCACCACAAAGCAACGTATCAATACAAACACTTTAAACCGCAGAGGCGGGAGATCAGTCAAAACATGGTTATAAATATGCGAGCTAGGAGCAGCTCAAGGCACAGAAGGACATGTAAGAAGAACAGATGGAAGGAACAGACAGAAGTAGAAGAAGGGTACCCGTACAGGTACATGTACACTCACCACCAGTTGTCCATCATCGCTCGGCGGAGTAACGGAAGCGTGGTACCGAAGCGAGGTACAGAACGTACACACAAGGAAAAGCACTGCAGCAAACAGCCAAAAGGATAACCACGGAACCAATGACCACAAACTTACAAGCTACAACCAGGAAGTGTGATTGTATGACTCTAGTCGATTTCTCTCAGAAGTCTTGTTCTGTAGTTTTGGTTCGTTTTTTCTGCATAATAAAACTGACACTGGGTTAAGCCTAAATTTTGTGGCACATATTGTCCTTTTCCCCTGTAAGTTCTGAGGTCAAAGAATCAGAGTAGAGTGAAAAACAAATACATGCCCTAGAGCAGTAACATTTACCTCAACAGGCAGTGCAGTCCTGATGGTGCTGGTAGGCTGCAGATCTCCCTTGATGAGCTGACATATCTCAGCGATGACCTCCTTTCAGAAGCGCAGCCTCCAAAGGCACGTGTTATCGGACAAGTTCAGGTATTATTGCTTTTTCCTGTAAGTTCGTCAGGTGTAATTTCTCCTCCTCCGCATCAGTCTGCCATCTCTTTGATTGGGCACATCGCCTTCAATATACCTTCTCCATCTTCAGTCTGCAGCATGTGATTATTCACCCAATAATTACAGAGAAGTTACAGACCCCATCACTATTGCCATAAATGCCCTAAATGTTGTCCTCAATAAATAGAAATGTGAGCAGGTGATTGCCAAAGAGTCAGTAAGACCCTTAAAATAACTTGCAAATTAATTCTCCTCAGAAGCTCCTTCTTCAAGCAGCCTCTCACTTCCTCCGATGTTCAAAATGGCGTCCGTAGTGCCGAGTCCTGCCAAACAGTGCGAGTCGGGAGCAACTTTTCTCCAGCAATCTTCTCTGTGAGCGATCAGGCCGGCGATGTGTGGGTGATGTGGTGAAAGTTGCACTGGGCGATCACCTCGGCGATGTGAAATTCTTGTGTGCCGCAAGTTGGGTGGGCGATCTTTGGGCGATGTTTCAGCCCAATTTTCTTCCTTTAAAATAAAATAGGCGATAGCTTGCCTATTTGGGCAATAGATGGGTGATAGCCCAGCGATCATCAGGGGAAAGTCTAGTCCCTTCTCTCTGACTTCCACATTTGCCGCTCGAGTCAAAAACTGGGTGGTGTATGGGAGATATCCAGGGATGAGGGCCCCCCAGATTTTCCCTCCCTGTGGGGAGTTGTGCAGGCTCCAGTTACCTAATTCTGGGGCTGTGATCAGGAATTGTGAGAGTGGGGGATCAACCTTGGATCCCACTTTGATGCAACCCAGTGCTGTACCATCAAACCACATGGCTCAAAGAAGTGATCGGAGTTGTGACTAAAGCCTTTGTGCATAACACAGTCATGTCATGAGACAGACCAATGATACATGCTGTGCAGTACTCTAATGGGATAGATAATGTTTTATGCAGATTCTAGTGTTATTAATGCTAATGAATTGTGCATACCACTTTTAATTGGGTTGCCCAAGTATCTTAAGAACATAAAAGAGTGACCTTATTATAGTTTCTTGTAAGAAATGATCATCAATCAGTGATGATACAGTTTCTCTTCTCCGGAGTCGAGGATGATTTGCTTCCCACTGATATGAGTTGTAAGGTGACTAATGAGTGCTATGTGGGATATACAGACTCTGTCACAAGTGGGGCAGGTGGTGGTTGAAGGGACTGGTAGGTGGGATGCTTGGTTTGTCGTATGCTTGGGACGGTTTACTACGTTAAAGGCGCTATATAAATAAAAATTATTATTATTATGCTCCTCCCGCTGTTTGTACTTGGCCGTTGATACAGTTTACTAATACAGAGAGAGCTATGTCCTGTGCTATTATTAGTTGCTTTTATGCATGCGGTTAGCTTGTTTTGTAATTTAGTTATGACAAGTCTGAGAGTAATTACTGTACATTTATTAACCTCTGAGAGTTATCCCTTAGCCACGTGAGTGTAATCAGATTGATCAGGTTTGCCTCTTGTTCTGCTGGTTTGTCAATTGATACAATTCTTATACAAGCCTTTCTATGGGGTCAAGTTTTGGGCTGTGCCTAGAACGGAGCAGCCCCGACATGGACGCCCATTTTTCGCGCCTAAAAGCGCGACAAAAATGTACCTTGCAATTCTCGGGCTCCCTGCAGGTCCTTTGGAGCTCGGCGCGGCGGGGCCACAGAGTCGCGCCGATTCTGCAAGTGCAGGGGGGCGGGGCTAAGTCAAATGAGAGAACGTCGTGCCGGCAGCCCTGCGCGTGCGCGTTGGAGCGTGTGCGCATGCGCAGTAGCCCATAAACATTGGCACTCAGCCATTTTTAAAGGAACTTAAAGAAAAGTGCTGATTTGTCTCGTGGACCTCTGGAAAGGCTTGGGATTGAATTTTGGTGAAGAAATCACCTGCTGAAATCAGTGAGTGCTGCTTTTCACTGATAAACTTCCAGAACAGGTGCTGCATAGGTGCATGCAAAATAAGGACTGTGTGTTTTGAAAAATCAGTGTGTCAATTCAATACAGCACTGGAACAATGTCCATCAAGAACAAAGAATTTCTTGCATGAGGAAGTGGAGATATTAGTCAACGTCATTGAGCAGAGATGGCAGGAGCTAGATACCAGCAACAGAGGTCGCATAAAAGTGCCACCAAAAGAAATGAAGAAACGCTGGAACCAAGTTGCAGAAGATTACTGCGCAGTGGTGCATACCATGAGATCTGGAAGCCAGTGTAAAAAGAAATGGCATGACCTTGGTCAAATAGTTAGTGTAAGTAATATTTTCCATTTTTAATGTAATCGTAATTGTAACGTGACTATCTGTATGTCCCACCCTGCAGAAAGACGCACTCTGTAAAAAGTTATATTTTACTCTTTGCAGAAGAAATTGACCCACAACAAAAGGGAAGGAAGTCGAACAGGAGGAGGCGTGCCCAATCTGCATCCACTGACACCCTTGGAACAGAGGGTAGCTGCCATAGTGAGTCGTACATGGAGAAAAGCAATCAGTACAGCACAAGCTGGGCCCGCACGCAAGGAAGAGAGTAAGTCCTGAAAATGCATTGTGGCTCTTCAAATCAACCTGCTGCCTGGCCTGCTATGTGTGAGAGTACTCATGCCACCCATCCTACCCCCTCCCTTGCTGTTAAACATTTGACTGTTCTGATGTATTTTGCAGAACATGATGATGATGATGATGATGATAACCCTGAGGATCCTGAAGATACAGAACAAGAACCAGTACAACCAGATGCGGACGATCCAGACTGGATGATGGCAGCGATGACTGAAATGTTTACAGGGGAGAGCTTCCAAATTAATGTTTATGAGCCCCCATTAAGGGGCATCAGAGTTTCAACCCCTTGCATAGGTTCTGGTTCCACCTTCCATGGTTTTGATTCCGACGTTGCGGGTCCCAGTGGTGCTGCTGATATCATGGAGCAGTTTACACCCATTCACCCACCATCCCAGCCCACGGCTCGCACTCGAGTGCTGCCGTCTGGAACACCAAGCACCCCACCATCCCAGCCCGTGCCTCCCTCTCTAGTACTGCCGTCTGGAACACAGAGTGTCCCACCGTCCCAGCCCGTGCCTCCCTCTCTAGTGCTGCCGTCTGGAACACAGAGCGTCCCACCATCCCAGCCCGTGCCTCCCTCTCTAGTGCTGCCGTCTGGAACACAGAGCGTCCCACCGTCCCAGCCTGTGCCTCCCTCTCTAGTACTGCCGTCTGGAACACCGAGTGTCCCACCGTCCCAGCCCGTGCCTCCCTCTCTAGTACTGCCGTCTGGAACACCGAGTGTCCCACCGTCCCAGCCCGTGCCTCCCTCTCTAGTACTGCCGTCTGGAACACAGAGTGTCCCACCGTCCCAGCCCGTGCCTCCCTCTCTAGTACTGCCGTCTGGAACACAGAGCGTCCCACCGTCCCAGCCCGCGCCTCCCTCTCTAGTGCTGCCGTTTGGAACACAGAGCGTCCCACCATCCCAGCCCGCACCTCTCTCTCTAATACTGCCGTCTGGAACACAGAGCGTCCCACCGTCCCAGCCCACGCCTCCCTGTGTAGTGGTGCCGTTTGCAACACCGAGCGTCCCACCGTCCGTATCCACGCCTCCCAGTGTAGTGGTGCCACGAGGCAGACCCAGGCAGAGGAGAAGGAGATTGGAGACACGCTCTCCTGAGATGCAGCGTGCAACAGATGCGGCTCAGGTTGTGGCATTGGGTATGGAGACCAATGAGCTTACCCGATCACTCATCGGTAGCGTCAGTGCAGTGGGTGAAGAGTTGACAGTCCTGACGGGAGAAATAACTTTATTGCAGTGGCGCTAACTTTTCAATAAAATATTTTTTCATTAAAACTGAATCATATTCCATTAACACAACACAACGTAGGAACAACTGCAAAAAATAAACATGTCGATGCGCAACAGTGGTCGCAGAGCCCTCAGGCATCAGTAATTGAAGCGTTCACAGATGAGCTGCTGGCGCAGAGCTCGAGCAATTGTTAAAGGAGCACGATGGACGGCCCTCCTTCGACCTCGTGCTCCGGCATCAGGCACTTGTATGCTTTCCTGATCGTCGTCATCATCCTCATCCTGCTCTTCCAAATTACTATCAGGCACTCTCCCCTCATGTGGGTCTTCTGGTTCCACTACCAGCTCCTGCTGCCTCATGATGGCTAAGTTATGGAGCATGCAGCACACAACAGTGAACTGACCGACAATCTGAGGAGAGTATTGCAAGTGGTCTCCGGAATGTCCAGGCATCGGAATCGCTGTTTCAATGTGCCAATGGTCCTCTCTATGATGCTACGCGTCGCAATGTGCGACATGTGCGACAGGTCAGCTTCCGTCTGTGCCACGCGTAGGGGCGTCATGAGCCAGGTGGCAAGGCCGTACCCTTTGTCTCCCAGTAGCCAGCTCTGCCCTTCTGGCTGCTGCTCAAACATGTCAGATATAATGCTGTCGCGTTAGATGAACACATCGTGGGTGCTGCCAGGGTATCTCGCATCGACTGACATGATGCGCTGCTTGTCGTCACACACGAGCTGCACATTGATGGAGTGGTAACCTTTTCTATTCCTGTACTGCTCGGAATACCCCACAGGTGCTTGCAAGGTGATGTGGGTACAATCAATGCAGCCCTGTACCTTTGGGAAGCCGGCAATCCTGAAGAAGCCCACAGCCCTCTCATGGGTTGCTTGTGCGGTCATTGGGAAATTGATGAAGTCATTCCTCCACGCATACAGTGCAGCCTTGACCTGGTAAATGCAGGCATGTATTGCACATTGAGAGATGGCGCACACATCTCCAGTTGTTGCCTGAAACGATCCCGAGGCATAGAAGGCAAGTGCAGCTGTTACCTTCACTTCAACAGACAAGGCAGTTGGCGTTCTGCTTCTGGGCTGCAAATCTGCTCTCAGCATATCACAGATCTCAACGACAACTTCTCTGCGGAAACGCAGCCTTTTGACACAATCAGCCTCGCTCGTGTCCAGGTACGAGTGCCTGGCTCGATATTGCCGACGTGGGTAAGGACTCCTGCCCATCAGCCTACGCGCTATGACGTTCCTGGTGCGGTGAGCTCTAATCAATTCTCTCCTATGCAGTGAATTGCTGGCGAACCATTGCATAATACGTGGTGTTGACAATGCAGCACCCATTTTGCAATTACAAATAAGTTTCAAACTTGCTATCTGGCTGCCTCTCCCTGTCCCCTGACCCGAATGGCCTCAGTCTCCCTCGCAGCTCGAAGGCTGCTTGCTCTGTCTTCGGCTGCCGTCAGCCACTGCCGCTGCCCCTATCCCGTGGCCGAATAGCCTCAGCTTCCCTCGCAGCTCGAAGGCTGCTTGCTTGCTGTTTCTTCGGCTGCCATCGAGCCACTGACGCCGCCCCTGTCTCCTACATGGAAGGAAGGCCTGCCTGAAGCACCGCAGCTCGAAGACTGCTGCTGCTTCACACAGGTAGGAATATTCAATATTTTGTATTTGCTTTGTTTATAATTTTTGATTCAGGATGGCTTTTTATTTGTGTAAGTAAGACTGTTGAATGCTTGTAGAATTTAATTATTTCCCTTCCCCCCCCCCTTCCCACCCCCCGCCCCCTCGTTCCTGCCGCCTGATTTGTAACCTACGCCTGATTTCTAAAGTGTGGGAAAGGTCTTTCTGAGCGTACAAAAATCTACACTTACTCCATTCTAAGTTAGTTTGGAGTAAGTTTTCACTGCCTAAACTTTCAAAACAGGCGTAAGTGGCTGGACACGGCTCCTTTTGAAAAAAATAATCTGTCCCAAAATGAAACTGTTCTAACTGACTAGAACTGGAGCAAACTAAATGCCGAGAATTGCAATTTCTAAGATACTCCATTCTAAACCAGTTGCTCCAAAAAAATAGGAGCCACTCAGGCCAAAACTTGACCCCTATGTGTGTGAGATACTGATGTTTCTGGTCAGGTTTGATATATTATTTTACTGACCGGATCAGCTCCTATCCAGCGGTGATTAGCAGCTTTTAACACAATAAGTCTCGATGCTTCCTGGGGTATTGAAGACTGGGAGCTCAGAGCCATTTCTGATGTGAAAGGAATGCTTTCTACTTCAGCGATCTTGCTGAAAAGTAATGATGGTCATGGCAATGGCAATTATTTTCTCAACAGCAAAAAGGCAGAAGCAAGTTGCTGGAGCCTGTAAGAAGTATTTATCACAAACCACTTCTTCAAAAAGCAATAAACCTGAATGCTGAAAATAAATGAATGCTGCTGCTGGGAACAAATTCTGTAGCATGTTGTTGAAAAAAAAATGTCATCTGAAAAATTCTTCCATAACGCTGTGGGTAGGGCCATCCATTCTTTCTGTGACAATGGTCCAATTTCAGAAAGCTCTTGACATTACAGGATAACAAATGGAAGTTTAATTCCCTATCAACTTGGGGGGAAGAAAAGCTCCAGTTCCTTGTTGTGAGAGAATCAGTCTTGCTCACAGACTGAGCCATATTACAGACGCTCTTTAAGGATTTCACCGAGTGAGAATGTAACATGTCAAATGTAGCCCTAATGGTAATCAATACGCAGTAAATGAACCTTCTCCTCACCAATGTATTTGATCAATGCAATACATTATAAAACAGACATTGCAACCTCTTCAGTAAGTGCTTGAGAGTTGGCAGCCATACACTGTTTTAAATTAAATTCAAAACATACAAAACTGAGACATATGGGACAAATCATTTTCAAATGTTTGGTATAATTACAGTGGGTTAGGCTGTTAAAACGCTGAAATGTGGCAAGTCCTTCAGTAAACCATGGAAACCAAATGCTGAAAACATGCAGCAGTGTTCAATTAATTAATTTGCTTTGAAATGGAATCTTTGACTTCCATTCCATGGGCCTCTTCAGTCAATGGTTCCAGTCAGAATGATTTCAAACTTTAATTTTATGAATTACGCAAGTCATGTGATGGCAACTAACGCACAGTGCAATTAGAGCAGACGGGAACTTGCTATGTTGTCTGTATATATGATTCATTATCGTCTTCAGTTGATGTTAACCCCATGACTGCTTAACTTGGCCTTGCAGAACTTCTCTTTTAGATTTCACTTGTCGAAGTGAAAAGTTGAATTTTTTTCCCAATTATTGGACAGCATTAAAAAAAATCAACGCTACAATTGGAGTCAGTCTGGTAACACAGCAAGTGGGAGCACTAACAGGCAGTGCCAGAGCAGTAGGGATCATGGCTTTGATTGGCCACATTGCTGTGGACAGATGTCAAGCTGAGCACAGATGCCTTCCCAGTAGTGGGAGGTAAAAATCAAAGCAAGAGTTATCCTTGGACTGATTACACATGTACTGAAGTGGAGGGCATTGGAAGAGGCTGGGAACAGTTTGCTTTGCTTTTCCCTTGTTCTCACAGGTGATCCCGGGCCTGTGGAGCCCTGGGATTAGAGTAAAAACATCAGGATGCAGATTCTAATGCCTGGAATCTGTTAACTGATCGCTGGTTTTAGTTTGCTTAATTCTTGTACTGATACATCAACGACATATTTCCTGTTACTTCATCTTCACATATATTTGTAGGTTTTCAATTATTTTTAAGGCTTCTCATCATTCACAATCAGTTAGCTCTTTTTTTTCAGAGTCTTGTGTAAGCCAGGCTTTCTTTCCTACTTGACCTGAAGCATTGTTAAAGCTTTTATACAGTATATAAAAATGAAATGATCCGCTCGCCATTCTTTACAGTTTCATCACTGTTTAATTCCAGGTTCATCTCATGGTTCCGCTATGTAGCTATAGTTCTCTCTGGGGAGGAAAGGGCAATCTATTCAGGACTGTTTGTGTGGTGGATTTTGTCTTCCTTTGTCATCTTTTTGGTTATTTCTTAGAAATGGGTCCCCGGAGAGCACAATTCAAACAGATTGAAGAAATGCTTTCTTTCAGTGTCTAGACCTGTTCCCGTTATTCAACGCCAGTGATAAATACTTGCCGATGTACTGGTTACAACATGCTGGAGCTCTGTTCTTGAGAGATGTTGAGACGTTGTTTCCTCTGGCTGGAGTGTCTGGAACTCGGGGGTCACAGTCTCCGGATAAGGGGAAGGCAATTTAAGACAGAGATGAGGAGCAATTTCTTCACTCAGAGGGTTGTGAATCTTTGGAGTTCTCTGCCCCAGAGGGCTTTGGATGCTGAGTCTCTGAATATATTCAAGGCTGAGATAGATAGATTTTTTGAGTCTAGGGGTCAAGGGATATGGAGATCGGGTGGGAAAGTGGAGTTGAGGTCGATGATCAGCCATAATCTTACTGAATGGTAGAGCAGGCTCGAGGGGCCGTGGGGACCTACTCCTGCTCCTATTTCTTATGTTCTTAGCATACCTGGGTCTCAAGAGATTTGCTATGTGTATTCAATGAGCTCCTTCCACAAGCTTTTGCACACAGCGTTTTTCTTCACTGCAGCCTACCCGTTTGCCGTTCCTGAATGAAGGGCTCACTTCAGATCTTACTTCACTTTTCTGCATGGCTTTCTCAATGGAATTAGTCTGCTCTTTATTTACTGCTTGTTTGGCATCAGTATTATGCACTGGCAAATTCCTACCAGTCTCAAAACTGAAAGCAGCAGCAATATTACATGGAAAGGGGGTTTTTGGTGCTGAATGTCAACTGCAGTATAACTGCAACCAAGACATTGAAGGCTGTAGTCTAGAATGTACTGTGTAAAACACATGTTAACACTGTCTGCCTATTAATGTGTATGTCCACACGTCTGCGCATCCAAGGAACTTCCTGATATATAATCTTCATTCCATTCCCCCCTCTCCAAAGGCAGCATGAGTAAGCGGTATGGAGAACATAAGAACATAAGAAATAGGAGCAGGAGTAGGCCATTTGGCTCCTTGAGTCTGCTCTGCCATTCAATAAGATCATGGCTGATCTGATCTTGGCCTCAACTCCACTTTCCTGCCCGCTCCCCATAACCCTCGACTCCCCTGTAGTTTAAAAATCTGTCTATCTCCACCTTAAATATATTCAATGACCCAGCTTCCACAGCTCTCTGGGGTAGAGAATTCCAAAGATTCACGACCCTCTGAGAGAATAAATTCTTCCTCATTTCCATTTTAAATGGATGACCCCTTATTCTGAAACTATGCCCCCTAGTTCTAGATTCTTCCATGAGGGGAAACATCCTCTCTGCATCTATCCTGTCAAGCCCCCTCAGAATCTTATACATTTCAATAAGATCACCTCTCATTCTTCTAAACTCCAATGAATATAGGCGCAACCTTCCTTCATAAAACAACCCCTTCATCTCAGGAATCAATCTCTTGAATCTTCTCTGAACTGCCTCCAATGCAAGTATATCCCTCCTTAATAAGGAGACCAAAACTGTACACAGTACTCCAGGTGTGGTCTCACCAATATCCTGTACAGTTGTAACAGGACTTCCCTACTTTTATACTCCATCCCCCTTGCAATAAAGACCAACATTCCATTTGCCTTCCTGATTACTTGCTGTACCTACATACTAATTTTTGTATTTCATGTACAAAGATCCTCAGATCCCTCTGTACTGCAGCAGTTTCCCTGACCATCCCCACCTCCACCCCGGCCTTCGCCTTTGGGTGGGAGTAGTGCACCTGACGTGCACCAGGAGGCAAGGGAATGGGGGTGGAGACCTAGCAAAATGGACCCTTGCCCTTCTGTTGCTGAAATTTATACCCAGGAAATAGGTATTCCTCATGGGCAAAGGTCATGAGCATTGGTCCCTACCATCCCACTAGCTGATCACATCACACTGTAAATGAACCAGTTCTTACCAGTACTGACAGAATAGCCACTATATTAGATTTCTTGGGAGGAGTCTTCCACACATCAGTGTGTATGAGTTTCAGCTTGACTGCCCTATTTTTTAAAAGAACAATTAAACATCTTCCAGAGAACCTAAACTATCTGAATAAAATCTCCTGTTATGATATTTGATTCAAACTAAATTGCAAATACTGTTAAACTTACCAAGAGCATTTTGAATAACCAATTGTCCCTGAAAATATATACCTTCACATACTTTGGTTAAGAGCTTAAAGAGTTTATGGGAATGGTAGCATCATGGTTATGTTACTGGACTAGTAATCCAGAGGCCCAGACTAAGGATCCAGAGACGTGAGTTCAAATCCCACCACGGCAACTGGGGAATTTAAATTATTAATTAAATAAATCTGGAATAAAAAGCTAATATCAGTAATGGTGACTATGTAACTACTGGATTTTCTTAAAAACCCATCTGATTCACTACTGGCCTTTAGGGAAGGAACTCTGCTGTCCTTACTTGGTCTGGCCTATATATAACTCCAGATCCATACAGAAATGCGGTTGACTCTTAACTGCCCTCTGACATGGCCTCGCAAGCCACTTAGATGTTCCAAACTGCTACAACAAGTTACTATCGGAGCACCTTCACCACTCAGACTGCAGCGGTTCAAGAAGGCGGCTCACCACCACCTTCTCAAAGTCAATTAGAGATGGTCAATAAATGCTGGCCTTGCCAGCGGCACCCACATCCCATGAATAAAAAAAGAAGTGCACTTATTTAGGACCTGTGGATCTGATATCTATAAGACGTCAGAGCCATCGCTAACAAGGCAGCTCTTTGCAAAACATAGCAAGAGAACAGCAACCTGGCATTTATTTCCTATTATGGTTCCCAATACTTTTCACATGAAGACAAAACAAATAGGGGATTCAGAAAAATCTGTCACTTGTTTTTAAGAGAACCTTCATTGCCAAGACCGAAAACATTATCCACTGGTTTGACTGACAGCAGAGTACATGTGCAGACCCATTATATGTACTCAGTATAGATTACAAATACTGGTTACAAAAAACCATCAGTGTGATTAATCCTATTTTTCTCTTTTTGCCATCTCAGTAACCATTACCTCAACTTGCTGCTACTCTAATGCCGAGTTAGAAATACATTTAGCAAAGGTTACACAAGAAAATTTTCATCTTTGCATGAGCTGAGGGTTTGCCTACTTATGCCGTTTTCTAAAGACTAATAAGGAAACACTGGGTTGCCCCAGTGTCATCAACTGAAAACCATGGGAATTTCCACTCGGGGGCCATCGCCCCCAAAAATGGGCCTTGTTCCAGCGATGCAGGACGTCACAGCCTTACTGATCGCTGGTACATGGCCCATTTTTTTTTTTGTGATTTTCCACTCAGCCTTAGGCCGGTGATGTGGAATGGGCGATCCCTAATTTTCGGCGAAGTCACATTCACCCACTGAAAGGGCAAGTCAAAAAGCTTCCCTAGCAACGGCCTTGTGCGCATGTGTGAGATTTTTTTTCGGCCGAATGGTTTTACTGCGTTTCGGGAGGTCAGGGGTCATCACACATGCTCAGAAGGCAGAAGGCAGAGGGAGGGGCTGGAGAGAGAAAGAGATAGGAGATTGAGAGAGAAGAGGAAGACAGTGTGAGTAAAAGGGATAGTTGATAATCGAATTGTGCTTACAGAGCAATAAAAGAATTTACATAATTTAAAAATGTCGAAATAGAATCTGAGGGGAAAAGAGCGAAGTCTTTTAGTGACGAGGCTAATGAGGCCCTGGTGAACGTGGTCAAGTCCCGGTGGGACGATTTGACTCGGGGTGTACACGGCAAGCCCCCACCTCGTGTTTATAGGAAAATATGGACGGAGATCGCTGCGGAGGTGTCCTCGGCATCCCATGAGACGAGGAGATCTGACCAGTGCCGAAAACGCTGGAATAGCTTGGTGGCTGCAGCAAGAGTAAGTTGCATTTTATATTTTATGTTTTACTGCTTATATTTTATATTTTATATTTTACTGATGCATTCAAATTTTTATTAGAGCAATGAATCTCCTGCATTGCATGTAATTCTTTAATGTTTTAGTTAAATCATGTTAACAGTAAATTGCAAATAATAATTTAAAAATTAATATGTAATATTTTACTTTTGCATGTCAATTTTTTTATAGCAATGAATGTCCTGTATTTAATGCAACTTGAACATTCTATATTGTATTAAATAACAACGCTTGACCGAAATTGTTTGTCATTCTTAAATGTGTTATGTGAACCAGCAGCATGTAACATTTTAAACATTTTAAACTGTTGTGACATCAAGATACTACCTAGTCCAGCAGCTTATGCCATGCCATGCTCTTTTCTCATTTGCATAAGAAGATATCTATCAATAATGCCGAGCAAAGGGGGATGGGGGGCGGCATTGCTCAGCTGCAGCCCTTGGGCGAGATTGAGGAGCGTGCAGCCGCGCTGGTTGGCCGTGAAAGCCATTTGGCCACCACCCGTTGTCTGGCTGAACCCAGCCATGTGTCATGAGTAATTTGTAATTTGTCGCACTGTATTAGAAACAGTATTAAAAACTTAAGTATGTAGCTGATCTAATGTCCTGTAATTAAAATGCAAAATGCAATATACCTGTAATGTGCTTATGATATACGAAGGATGTCATGTCAGTTCATGCATGCATAAGAAGCAGGGCATATGAAGCAGGGATTGCAGCAGTTACAGCTTTCTGGGGTAGTGAAAAGTATTGATATGTAACGTCTCTTCGTAATGTTCATCGTTATGTTCTAATGAGCTATGTAAAAATGTCATCATGTGTGTTTTTAAGGTAAACCTGATGCACTGGTAGAGGTGCAGTCAGCACCAGGACAGTCACCATCCGCATCAGTGGAGCAGGAGGAACCTGATGAAGAGTTTGAGGCAGATCTATTCACCTGAAATATGAGGAGCAAGAGCAGGAGGATGAGATGATGAGGAGGAGCTGGAGCTCCAGCACGAGGAGGCTGTTGATGTGGTCGGGGGCGGGGGGGCGGTGGGAGGAATGAACCTGCGGTCATCTCAATTGAGAGCGATGAGGCACCGGGACCAAGCGGTGTGCAGCACTGGTGATGCCAAGGCGTGACATATTGCACACGCCGACCACACGGACGTTGGGTCAACGAGGTCAGCAATCGCCTACCTCGGACGGGCAGACGGAGTGCTTGATCTCCATATGCAGGGAGATAGTTGCGATAGGTCGCGAGCTTATCCAGGGGTTCAATCAGTTCTCCACGAACTGGAGCCAGTTCTCCACAACCTTCTCCAACTGGTCTGTCAATCAAACGAAGTTAGCATGACAGACCCTGGAGGGGATCAGAGAGCAGACCACCGCAACCAATGCCCTTCGGCATGCGTTGCTGGCTGGACATGGCGCTGCACCCCAAGGTGTCGAGTCGGCTCAGAGTGTGACCCCTAGCACTCAAGCGAGTATGGAGGATACAGTTCCTCCTGACTCGGAAGACGAGACTCAGGCTTCGCCTTCCACTCCGTCACCTCCACTACGGCAGGAAGTCTCGCTGTTGCCCACTGCACAACAGCTTCATTTTGGTCTGCGGAGAAGGTGGTGTTAAAATATAGGGTGGGAAAGGACCTGGAGAGAAACGTGGCCGCAGGTAGGGAGGGGGGTTGGTTTTTCAAATTAATTGTCAATTTTTTTGAAGTTCGTTCATTCATTGTTGTTTGGGGTGGGGGGGAGGGTGTTGTTAAAATATTTTGAATAATTCGTTTTGTTAAATAACATTTTTTATTGAGTTTAACCATTGTTGTGCCTTCTCTCATAGTTACGTTAAGCATAACATTTTAACAATTGTTCTGCATTAGTTGAGCATTGTATTATTGTTACCAAAGTTTACTTAAATTAAGCATTAATGAACATGCCAAGCCACTGCAGGCAAGGCAGAAATGTAACACTATGCAAATGCAACTTTTGCTTAACTATAAATGTAAATGTGACTATCCACAATGAAAGGTAATGCAAAACATTCGTAAATGAGCTGCTGATGCAACAGCTTAGCAACCGCGTAACTGCCACTGGATACAAGTCTGCGGGAGGCGGGCGGCGCAGGGGGGCGTTTGGGACCAGGGCTAGATCGCCAGGCTGATTGCCCTCCCCGAGGTCCTCACCAGCCTCTTCCTCCTCTTGTTCCTCACCGGCTGGCTCTTCCGTCTCCCCTCCTTCTGGAGGTGGACCTGCAGCCTGATCTGGCATTACTTGTCCTCTCCTTATAGCTAGGTCATGCAGCATGCAACACAGCACAATAAACTCAGCAACCTCATCAGGGTGGTACTGTAGGCTGCCACCAGAGTGGTCCAAGCATCTGAAGCGCTGCTTTAGGACTCCAATTGTCTTTTCGACAATGTTGCATGTTGCTATATGGCTTTCATTGTAACATTTCTCTGCTTCAGTGACGAGATTACGCAATGGGGTCATCAGCCAACTGGCAAGGCCATATCCCTTATCCCCCAGCATCCAACCGTGACCTTTTGACTGATTGAGGAACAGGTCAGGGATAGCACTCTCACATAGGATGTGCGCATCATGGATGCTGCCAGAAAATGTAGCATTTACTGTCATGATTATTTGTTTGTGGTCGACAACAAGCTGCACATTTAGGGAGTGGAATCCTTATCTGTTACGAAACACCTCCGCGTTCTTTAAGGGGGCTTTCAGGGCAATGTGCGTGCAGTCTATTGCTCCCTGCACCTTGGGGAAGTCTGCTATTCTGGAGAAACCCAAAGCCCTCCTGGTCTGTGCCTCCCTGGTCATAGGGAAGCTTATAATGTCCATTCTGTGAGCGTAAAGGGCTTCAGTCACTTGTCGAATGCAGCAGTGTGTAGCGTGCTGAGAGATATGACAGATGTCGCCAATTGACACCTGAAAAGATCCCGAAGCGTAGAAGGCTAGGGCAGCAGTAACCTTCACCTCAACGGGCAGTGCGGTTCTGATGGTGCTGGACGGCTGCAGATCCCCCTTGATGAGCTGGCATATCTCATTGATGACCTCCTTCCAGAAGTGCAGCCTCCTAAGTCATGCATTTTCAGACAAGTTGAGGTAAGATTGCGTTTCTTTGTACCTTCGTTGGCTGTACGTTCACCTCCTCTGTCTCCTCTGTCTCTATCTATGCATTTCTCTGCCACCTCTTCGATTGATCCTTTCTGAAACCAGCTTGTGAGCAGTTACAAGTAATGGCACAGAAACATAGGCCCCATCACTATCAATAATAATTTTCAATTACTAGAAATGAACTTTTCACGAAAGAATGTGAATCTATTAAACTACTCTATCTATTCCAGCCCCAGTCTAACACAAGGCCCCCCTCACTTTAAATAATTATTTTCACGAGTTATAAATGAACTTTTCACTAAAAAATGCCTAATCCACTAGGCTACAATTAGTAAAATTAAATATAATTAATAATCTGAGTAGATCTATCTATACAGGACCAATAAATCACTCTCAACTATCTAAGCACAATTTTTTGGCTGTCTCCCCTCTTCCTCCGATCTTTAAAATGGCGCCCGTAGTGCCCATTTCCTTCTGTAAAGCCCGGGAAAAGCAACTATTTCACAGCGATGTTTTTGGCCTTCCATCAGCCCGGCCTTGTGATGGAGATGTGCCAAAAGTTGAGAGGGGCCTTGTGTTGGTGAACTGAGCCGGAACTTGGGGGCTTATTTTTCTGGCGATCTTTCTGGCCTAGTTTCCATTTTTTGCTCAAAATGGGTGATAGAGGTCCGTTTTGGGCGATATATGGGCCATAGATGGGTGATGTGGAAAGTCTAGCCCCATGTTTATAAATGTGCCACCTTTTTTTAAGAGGCACAACTAATAAAAGAAATTAACCATAAAAAAGGAATAAAAGGAAACTTATATCAGGTTATCCATTAAATGCTCCAGTCCCTGCAGTGGTCACCAGTCACAGCCCCTCCAGGGCCACCTGGGCATGGACAAGGGCACGCAAGAAAGACAGGCAGCCAGAGTGATACCACACCTGGGCTGCATCTGTTGTGTATGGAGAGTGAGTCCGTCTGAACACTTGAGCTCAAAGTAAAGTGTGACCTTAGTCTTTTATTGCAGTTCTCCAGAGTGTCTCCAATCTGTGAAGCCTCCTTAAATACCTGTGCTCCCAAGGGATTATGGGATCCCTTGGAACTCCAGGGGATGAGCCCTCTGGTACAGAGTAAATACAAGCATACATATATAACAACACTCCCTCTCCAAAGTCACTAATATAACTTTTTACAATGTGGGGCCCTTCTTGCCCTGGTTGATCGTCTCGGTGTGAAAGCTGGTATTGTTGAATCATTTGTTGGGCCCTCACTGGGCTGCTGTGCAGCTGGCCTTGCTGGGCTGCCTGGTGTGTTGGGCCCTGCTGGGCTGCTGTGGATGTGGGTTCTGCTTCGTGGTCAACCATGGTGCCGGTTGCCACTGGTGTGTATGTTGGGGGATCAAAAAAGGTAGGGTCCAAGGTGGGTTGCTCAGGATAGTCCGTGAATCTGAGTTTGATTTGGTCCAAGTGTTTCCGGTGAATGAATCCATTTGAAAGTTTGACCCGAAACATCCTGCTCCCCTCTTTGGCCATGACAGTGCCGGGAAGCCACTTGGGACCTTGTCCATAATTTAATACAAATACAGGATCATTGATTCAATCTCGCATGACACATTTGCGCTATCATGGTATGCACTTTGTTGAAGCCGCCTGCTCTCTACCTGTTCATGTAGATCAGGATGAACTAATAATGAGAGCCTTGTCTTAAGTGCTCTTTTCATGAGCAGTTCAGCAGGTGGGATCCCAGTGAGTGAGTGGCGTCTCTTGCAGTAGCTAAGCAGGACTCGGGATAGGCGAGTCTGCAGTGAGCCTTCAGTTCCCCTCTTCAAGCTTTGCTTGATGGTTTGCACTGCTCTCTCTGCCTGACCATTGGATGCTGGTTTAAACGGGGCAGATGTGACATGTTTGATCCCGTTACGGGTCATGAATTCTTTGAACTCAGCACTGGTAAAACATGGCCCATTGTCGCTCACCAGGACATCGGGTAAGCCATGAGTGGCAAACATGGCCCGCAGACTTTCAGTAGTGGCAGCGGACTTGCTAGCCGACATTATCTCACATTCAATCCACTTGGAGTACGCGTCTACAACCACAAGGAACATTTTACCCAAGAACGGGCCTGCATAGTCGACATGTACCCTAGATCACATTTTGGAGGGCCAAGACCATAAACTCAACGGCGTCTCCCTGGGTACATTGCTTAACTGCGAGCATGTATTACATCTGTGCACGCTGGACTCTAAGTCCGCATTGATACCGGGCCACCACATGTGGGATCTGGCTATTGTTTTCATCATTACGATGCCTGGGTAGGTACTGTGGAGGTCATTGATGAAGGTGTCTCTACCATTCTAGGGGACCACTTCTCGATTGCCCCATAGAAGGCAGTCTGCCTATATAGACATTTCATCTTTGCGCCGCTGGAACAGCTTTATATCTTCCTGTATTTCCACTGGGACACTGGACCAGCTTTCGTGAAGCACACAGCTTTTGACTAGAGATAATAAGGGGTCCTGGCTTGTCCAGGTTTTGATCTGGGGACAGTGACGGGTGATTGCTCACTCAAATGCTTCCATAACCATGCTAGATCTGCGGGCTGCACCATTTCCACCCCCGTGTTGGGCAATGGCAGCCTACTGAGAGCATTGGCGCAGTTTTCTGTGCCTGGCCTGTGGCGGATGGTGTAGTTGTATGCGGACAACGTGAGCGCCCATCTCTAGATGCGGGCTGATGCGTTGGTATTTATCCCTTTACTCTCGGAGAACAGAAATCTAAGTGGCTTATGGTCAGTTTCCAATTCGAATTGATGCATTGATGCATTTTCTTTATCCCATAGACATACGCTAACGCTTCTTTCTCAATCATGCTGTCGGCTCTCTCCGTCTTAGACAGACTCCTGGATGCATAAGCAACCATTTGCAGTTTCCCGAAATCATTAGCTTGTTGCAATACACACCCCACGCCATATGATGACACATCACATGCTAGTACCAAACGTTTACATGGATCATACAACACAAGCAATTTGTTTGAGCATAACAATTTTCTCGCTTTTACAAAGGCATTTTCTTGGCTTTTACCCCAAACCCATTTGACCCCTTTTCGTAGTAAGATATGCAGTGGTTCTAACAGTGTGCTGAGATCTGGCAAGAAGTTACCAAAGTAGTTCAGGAGTCCCAGAAACGACCGCAGCTCCGTCACGTTCTGTGGCCTCAGAGCGTTCTCGATTGCCTCTGTCTTCACATTGGTGGGCCTGATGCCATCCGCTACAATCCTCCTTCCCACGAACTCCACTTCAGCACCAGGAAAATGCACTTCAAACATTTTAACCTGAGCCCCACGCTTTTGAGTCGACTAAGAACCTCCTCCAGGTTCTGCAGATGCTCGACTGTGTTCCAACCTGTGACCAAGATGTCGTCCTGGAAGACCACGGTGTGCGGGACCGACTTCAGTAAGCTTTCCATGTTTCTCTGGAATATCACTGCTGCCGATCGGATTCCAAATGGCCATCTGTTATAAAAAAAAAGACCTTTGTGCGTGTTGATGCAGGTGAGGGCCTTCGATGATTCCTCCAGTTCCTGCGTCTTGTAGGCCGAAGTCAGACCCAGTTTTGTGAACGTCTTTCCTCCCGCCAGCGTTGCAAAGAGGTCGTCGGCCTTTGGTTGTGGGTATTGATCCTGCAGGGAGAAACAATTGATAGTTACTTTGTAGTCGCCACAGATTCTGACTGTGCTGTCTCCCTTGAGGACTGGGGCGATAGGACTGACCCACTCGCTGAACTCAATCGGGGAAATGATGCCTTCTCTTTGCAGCCGGTCTAGCTCGATCTCTACCCTTTCTCTCATCATGTACGGTACTGCTCTCGCCTTGTGATAGATGGGTCGCTCCCCTGGAATTAGGTGGATCTGCACTTTGGCACCTTGGAATTTCCTGCTGCCTGGTTCGAACAGCGAAGGAAATTTGTTTAAGACCTGGGCACACGAAATGTCGTCAGCGGGCGATAGTGCTCGGACTTCGTCCCAGTTCCAGCGTATCTTTCCCAGCCAGCTTCTGCTGAGCAGCGTGGGACCATCGCCCTGTACCACCGCTCCATCGTAGGAGACCTTAACGGTAGCACTGCCGATTACAGGAATCAATTATTTCGTGTAAGTTCTTAGTTTCGTGTAAACTGGAGTTAAGACTGGCCTTGAGGCCTTGTTGCACCACAACCTTTCGAAAGTCTTTTTGCCCATGATGGACTGGCTCACGCCTGTGTCCAGCTCCATTGACACCGGGAGTCCATTTAGTTCAACATTCAGCATTATCAGGTGAATGTGTACACCCCATGTACCTCTGCCTCCTCGATCTGAGGCTCTGGTTCATTGTGATCCTCCATGGATCTGTCCTCCTCTGCAACCTGGTAGTTTGCAGATTTAACAGGCTTTGCAGCTCGCCTGCATACTCGGAGGTGTCCCATTGTTCCACAGCCCTTGCAAACGTACTCTTTGAATCGGCATAAATGGAAACGATGATCACCCCTGCAGCGCCAACAAGGTGTTAATGACCTTGCATTCATCACCCTTGATGGTGGACTCTGAGACATCTGCGGACGTGTAGCTGCAGGTATGTGTGACCTGCCCTGTACGTTACGATTCGAAAACAACATCACTTTGTTCACACTACTTGTAGCAGCACTTGTGTGCTTAGAGATTTGCTCCGTATTGTCACTGGTGGCAATGAACACCTGGGCTATCGCTGTGTCCTTACTCAAGGTTGGGGTCTCTACAGTCGAATGTTTGCGAAGTATGGTTTCGTGGCCAATGCCAAGTTCGAAAAAGTCTCTGAACATGTGCTCCAAATGTCCTTCAAATTTGCAATGTCCTGCAAGGCGTCTTAGCTCAGCGACATAACTGGCCACTTCTGGGCCTTCAGACTTTTTGTCGGTGTAGAACCGGTACCTCGCCATCAGAACGCTTTCCTTCGGGTTCAAATGCTCTCGGACCAGTGTGCACAAATCGTCGTACTGGAATGAACAGATTCTTCATGAGGCTAGATGTTGGTGCCCCACAGATGGTGAGGGAAGCTAATGTAACACCACTTTTTTAAAAAAAGGAGGGAGAGAGAAAACGGGTAATTATAGACCGGTTAGCCTGACATCAGTAGTGGGGAAAATGTTGAAATCAATTATTAAAGATGAAATAGCAGCACATTTGGAAAGCAGTGACAGGATCGGTCCAAGTCAGCATGAATTTATGAAAGGGAAATCATGCTTGACAAATTTGGAATTTTTTGAGGATGTAACTAGTAGAGTGGGCAAGGGAGAACCAGTGGATGTGATGTACTTGGACTTTCAGAAGGTTTTTGACAAGATCCCACACAAGAAATTAGTGTGCAAAATTAAAGCACATGGTATTGGGGGTAATGTACTGACGTGGATAGAGAACTGGTCGGCAGACAGGAAGCAGAGAGTCGGGATAAACGGATCTTTTTCAGAATGGCAGGCAGTGACTAGTGGGGTGCCGCTGGGACCCCAGCTATTTACACTATACATTAATGATTTAGATGAAGGAATTGAGTGTAATATCTCCAAGTTTGCAAATGACACTAAGCTGGGTGGCGGTGTGAGCTGTGAGGAGGACGCTAAGAGGCTGCAGGGTGACTTGGACAGGTTAGGTGCGTGAGCAAATGCATGGCAGATGCAGTATAATGTGGATAAATATGAGGTGATCCACTTTGGGGGAAAAAACACAAAGGCAGAATATTATCTGAATAGTGGCAGATTAGGAAAAGGGGAGGTGCAATGAGACCTGGGTGTCATGGTACATCAGTCATTGAAAGTTGGCATGCAGGTACAGCAGGTGAAGGCGGCAAATGGTATGTTGACCTTCATAGCTAGGGAATTTGAGTATAAGAGCAGGGAGGTCTTACTTCAGTTGTACAGGGCCTTAGTGAGGCTTCACCTGGAATATTGTGTTCAGTTTTGGTCTCCTAATCTGAGGAAGGACGTTCTTGCTATTGAGGGAGTGCAGCGAAGGTTCACCAGACTGATTCCGAGATGGCAGGACTGACATGAGGAGAGACTGGATCATCTGGGTCTGTATTCACTGGAGTTTAGAAGAATGAGGGGGGTCTCATAGAAACATTTAAAATTCTGACGGGATTATACAGCTTGGATGCAGGAAGAATGTTCCCGATGTTGGGGAAGTCCAGAACCAAAGGACACAGTCTAAGGATAAGGGGTAAGCCATTTAGGACTGAGATGAGGAGAAACTTCTTCACTCAGAGAGTTGTTAACCTGTGGAATTCCCTACCGCAGAGAGTTGTTGATGCCAGTTCATTAGATATATTCAAGAGGGAGTTAGATATGGCCCTTACAGCTAAAGGAATCAAGGGGTATGGAGAGAAAGCAGGAAAGGGGTACTGAGGTGAATGATCAGCCATGATCTTATTGAATGGTGGTGCCGGCTCGAAGGGCCGAATGGCCTACTCCTTCACCTATTTGCTATGTTTCTATGTTTCTAAGTGCAGCCAGAAGCTAAGGGGCAGCTGCTTCAAATCATTGAATAGGGGCTGCAACCTCTCGAACTCAACATTTGTAACGAAATACGTGCTCATCCAAGCCGCAAATGTTACAAGTGGCCTGGGAGTACATGAAACACCATGAAAACTTGTTTGATGAACTGCTTCATGCAACACTCTCCACCCCAGATCCTCAATGGTGCAATGAAGGACCACCTGTATAGAGAGCCTTCCAGTGGGGCCCCCTGCCTCTGCCGGGCAGGGAGATGGAACACCAGGGCATGCCTGGATGGAAGACAATGTCGAGGAAGTGGAGAGTGTGCAGGAGCAGCTTGTACAGGAGATTCCTCTGCGCAGAGTAGGATGGCACGGAGAGAATTTCTATGAGACGGCTCAAACTGCGAGGACAAGGTTTCTGAGGTAGGTTTTAGGAACACGCACCGATGAGAAACTCAGCCCGATCGGGGGTAAGATGGATAGGTTCGCACCACACACTCGGCCCTCCTCGCTACACCCGGTGGAGTTGGGGTTGAGTGTGACTTTTAGCACCTGGATGTCTTTGGCCGCAGTCTGAGCACTCCTCTCAGAAACAAAAGGGGGCTGTCAAAAATCCGTTACCTTTAATTGTGTGTCATGATCAACACCCTGCAATGAATGTTCTTTTCATCCTATAAGTAGGTGCGGGTGGCAGTGTTGGCTGCACTCTCCGTCTGCTAATCTGCTCGTGGTGGGAGATGGATTGGCTAATTCTAAACCTTTAGGCTATGGAAGGAGTGGCGACACTTCCTTTAAATGTCATTAACTCAAAGGTAACACATTTATCTTGGAGTTGGGAGGTCGTGGGTTTAAGCCCCATTCCAGGACTGATGAAGTGCTGCATTGTCGCGAGTGCAATCTTGCAGATGGGATGTTCCCAAGGCCCTGTTTCCACATTCAGGTGGACGTAAAAGATCCCATGGCAAATTCGAAGAGTAGGAATTATTCCAGTTTTCTGGCACAACACTTATTCCTCAATCAGCCCGAAAACAGATGAGAAAGACAGGATTTTTAATCATATAGCACAGGCAAGATGGGCCGAATGGCCGCCTTCTGTTCTGTGTGACTTTACGATACCGTCTTTCACAACCTCAGGATATTGCAAAGTACGTCGCAGTCCAATTAATTGGTTATTACCTCGTTGCTATTTGTGGGGCATTGCTGTGAACAATTGGCTAAGCACTTGCCTATACAGCTGTAGTGACTGCACGTCAAAACTACGTCATTGGCCGTGAAGCACTTGGGGACAACAACAACAACCTGTAGTTATATAGCACCTTTAACATAGTGAAACGTCCCAAGACACTTCACAGGAGTGTTATAAGATATAAAAGTTGACACTGCCCTGAGGATGTGAAAGGCGGTACATAAATAAAGGTTATGGGGGGGATTTGAACTGCCAGTGGATTTCCAGCTAGTTCCAGATAGATTCCCACCCACCTGCGGTAAATGAGGCATTGGAAATTTTCATTGCAGGGCCTCATTAACATGGCTGAGTTCCCACAAGGAATGGGCTGTAGGTGGGTGGAGAGCGGTTGCTGGCTAGTGGTCGCCCGCTGGAATTCAGGTAAGTGTGGGGACTGGGACTCGGGGGGAGTGGGGCGGGGAGGGCAAGTGGTTTTGCAGTGTGGAAGGGGCAGGGGAGCCCTAAACTTTGACCCCACAAAGGAAAGTAAAAAACCTGTCCGGCATTTTCTGAGTTGATAGTGGGCGTGATCGGTTCTGGGTCGGGTGGTAACATTTAAATTTTTGACAGAGGGTCGGAAACCTGCTGTGTCATCCCGCCCCCACGCGCCTTTCCCCGAGGCACGTCTGTCAGCGCGGAGCTGACCTGACTGGCAGCAGGGAGGGATCGTTTGAAATCATTATCAGGTAGTTTACAGGCAGTTAAGATCCTTTTTTCACTTTTTAAACTTCTCTATGTAGCCACGGGAACCACACTGCTCGAGAAACACGTCTTTCATCCTGAGGCGGGAGTTCAGTGGCCATTGCTCCAGCTGATTACTTGACAGCATCAAATGTACAGTAAAAGCTCCCACCTGACAGATCATCACTTTCCTCAGGCAGGAGCCGTTGCTCAGTCCATTTCCAGCATAGATTCTGCAGGTTGCAAGTTGGCATCCAGTCTCACCTCATTGGAAGAACTCTCTCTACTTCACCTGCCATCTATTCCATCAACATTTGTGCCATTTATACTATCTCACCTTGGTCCTCAGAATCGGGCCATGATCAGCCCCAATACCAGCAGCACCAACAACACCTGAGCGCATTGGCCAGGAATGGCCTCATCATGGCCAGATTTAGTTAACTTTACGCTGTATACCCATATGGCTGCCCCATGATGGCACCACCCCACAACAACACCATAAAGTATCCCTACAATGCCTGAGCCATTCCTTTCACACTCATCATTGTGTGGGGTACCATTATGTCTCACCATTCACTGCAACTCACAAAGCTAGGAAAGTGTTGAAAATAAAGATGTTTATGTTTGACACCACATTAACAGAAATTTTACATAAACTTTGGATAAAACATCCAAGTGGCTACCCTTGTGTGCTGTTAGTTGGTGTGATTGGGCAAGGATAAGGTTGAGTGTGAGGGGTGGCTAGTGAGATGGGGATGCGATAATGTCGACAGAGAGAGAGAGATGAGTAGAGGTGCAAGGTATGTTGGTGTAAGGAAGTTCATGAATAGGATAGGTAAGGCAGAGTGATGGGGATGAGATGAGAGGCACAGCAGGATGCAGTTAAGTGTGGCTTTTTACGAATGTTTCAAACGTGTACTGCCTCCCAAATCCGTGACCATCTTTCCATGAATTCAATGTTTGAATCCCTTCAATTTGGTTTTCGCCCCTGCCACAGCATCGAAACGGCTCTCATCAAAGTCACAAATGAAATCCTTTGTGAGTGTGACAAAGGTAAACTTTCCCTCCTTCTCCTTCTGGACCCATTTGCAGCTTTTGACACAGTTTACCACTCCATCCTCCTCCAGCACCTCTCCACCATCATGCAGCTCGGTGGGACTGCACTCGCCTGGTCTATCTAATCATAGCCAGAAAATCTCCTGCAATGGCTTCTCTTCCCACTCCCGCATTGTTACCTCTGCTGTCCCCCAAGGATCTGTCCTTGGCTCCCTCTTCTCATCTATATGCTGCCCCTTGGTGATATCATCCGAAAACACGGAGTCAGTTTCCACATGTACGCTGATGACACCCAGCTCTACCTTTTCCCACTTCTCTCAATCCCTGCCTGGTATCTAAATTGTCAGATTGCTTGTCTTACATCTGCTATGTCCAGAATAAAGTAATGTGATTGAGTACTGTAGACGTGAGAAAAGTATGACCTTAGTCTCTTTATCTAACTCCAGAGTGTTGGTACAGCATGGGAGACCTGCTTATATACAGTGCTCCCAAGGGATGCTGGGATCCTTTGAGACTCCAAAAGATATGCCCTCTGGTGGCAGTAGAATGCTGGTTACATAGGGTTGCATATATAACATCACTCCCTCCCAAAGTCAATAATACACTAAGTTACAGGGTGAGATGATCTGGGGCTTTTCGCTCCCTAGTTGATCGTCTCAGTGCAAATGCAGGTGCAGGTGAGTTGTTTGGTTCTTCCCTGGGCTGCTGGGCAGCTGGCCCTGCTGGGCTGCTGGGAATGGTGAGTTCAGCTTCGTGGTCAACCGTGATGTCGGTTGCCACTTGTGTGTGTATCGGAGGGTCGAAGTTGGTGATGTCCTCTTCAGTTTGCTCGTGGCTCTCTGTGAATCGCAGTTTGGTTTGGTCCAAATGCTTTCTGCAAGTTAGTCTATTTGTGAGTTTGACCTGAAACATAAAAACATAGAAAATATGTGCAGGAGTAGACCATTCGGCCCTTCGAGCCTGCACCACCATTCAATATGATCATGGCTGATCATGCACTTCAGTACCCCATTCCTGCTTTCTCTCCATACCCCTTGATCCCTTTAGCCATAAGGGCCACATCTAACTCCATTTTGAATATATCTAACAAACTGGCCTCAACAACTTTCCGTGGTAGAGAATTCCACATGCTCACAACCCGACTCCCTTCTTTGGCTATGACAGTGCCAGCAAGCCATTTGGGACCATGTCCATAGTTGAGTACAAATATAGGGTCATTGACTTCAATATCGCGTGACAAGTTTGCGCGATCATGGTACATGGTTTTGTTGATGCGGCCTGTCCTCGACGTGATCATGGAGATCAGGGTGGACGAGAGAAAGCTTTGTTTTGAGCGCCTTTTTCATGAGCAAGTCGGCTGGGGGAACCCCGGTGAGTGAGTGGGGTCAGATGCAATAGCTGAGCAGGACTTGGGACAAGTGGGTCTGCAGGGAGCCTTCTGACATACGTTTCAAGCTTTGCTTGATCGTTTGGACTGCCCGTTCTGCCTGGCCGTTGGATGCGGGATTGAACGGGGCAGATGTGACATGCTTAATCCCAGAAGCACGGCCCGTTGTCGCTGACAAGGACATCAGGCAGGCTGTGCGAGGCAAACATGGCTTGTAGGTTTTCGATGGTGGCAGTGGACGTGCTTACAGACATTATTACACATTCAATCCACTTAAAATAAGCATCCACAACAACCAAGAACATTTTGCCTAGAAACGGGCCAGCAAAGTCAACGTGGATCCTAGACTACGGTTTGGAGGGCCATGACCACAGACTTAGCGGTGCCTCCCTGGGTGCATTGCTCAGTTGAGAGCAAGTGTTGCATTGGCACACGCAAGACTCCAAATCTGAGTCGATGCCGGGCCACCACACATGGGATCTGGCGATAGCTTTCATCATTATGAGTACTCTGTAGGTCGCGTATGAACATTTCCCTGCCTATCTTGGGCAAAACCATGTGATTACCCCACAAAAGTCAGTCCGCCTGTATGGACATTTCGTCTTTACGCCGCTGGAACGGCTTGATCTCTTCATGCATCTCCGCTGGGACGCTGGACCAGCTCCCATGAAGGACACAGTTTTTTTACAAGGGACAGTAAAGGATCCTGGCTGGTCCAGGTCCTGATCTGGCGGGACGTAACGGGTGACTTTTCGTTTTCAAATGCATCCATCGCCAAGAGCAAGTCTGCAGGCTGTGCCATTTCCACCCCGGTGGTGGGCAATGGTAACCGACTGAGGGCATCAGTGCAGTTTTCAGTGCCTGGCCTGTGGTGAATTGCATAGTTATATGCAGACAGCGTGAGCGCCCATCTTTGGATGCGAGCAGAGGCATTGGTATTGATACCTTTGCTCTCTGAGAATAGCGATATGGTCAGCTTCTAATTCGAACTTGAGCCCAAACAGATACTGATGCATTTTTTTTATCCCGTAAACGCAAGCCAGAGCTTCTTTTTCAATCATGCTGTAGGCCCTTTTGGCCTTGGACAGGCTCCTGGACGCATAAGAGACCGGTTTGCAATGTTCCTGATTCGTTTGCTTGTTGTAACACACACCCGACTCCATACGAAGACGCATCACAAGCTAGCACTAAACATTTACAAAGATCATACAGGACAAGGAGTTTGTTGGAACATAACAGATTTTGGGCTTTCTCAAAAGCTGTCTCGTGTGATTTCCCCCATACACAGTCATCTCCCTTGTGTAGCAACACGTGTAGGGGTTCTAGCAAGGTGCTTAACCCGGGTAGGAAATTACCGAAATAATTGAGGAGTCCCAGGAACGACTGCATCTCCGTCACGTTCTGTGGTCTTGGCGCGTTCTTGATGGCCTCTTGGCGTCGGTGGTTCTGATGTCGTCTGCCGCGATTATTCTCCTTAAGAACTCGACCTCTGGTGCCAGGAAAAACATCCTTCGAGCGTTTCAATCTGAGTCTCACATGATCTAGCCGACTTAGAACCTTTTCCAGGTTCTGCAAGTGTTCGATGGTGTCCCGACCTGTGACCTTTCCTGGAAAACCACGATGCGTGGAACTAACTTTAGCAGACTCTCCATGTTCCTTTTAAAAATAGCTGTGGCCAATCAAATCCCAAATGGGCATCTATTGTAGATGAACAGACCTTTGTGTGTGTTGATGCAGGTGAGGCCTTTCGAAGATTCCGCCAGCTCCTGTGTCATGTAGGCCGAGGTCAGGTCCAACTTAGTGAACGTCTTCCCTCCAGCCAGGGTCGCAAATAGGTCGTCTGCCTGGTGTAGCGGGTACTGGTCCTGCAGCAAAAAACGGTTAATCGTTACTTTATAGTCCGCACAAATTCTGACCGTGCCATCGCCCTTGAGAACCGGAACAATCAGACTGGCCCACTCGTTGAACTCCACCGGCACGATGATACCCTCTCATTGCAGCCTGTCGAGCTCGAACTCCACTTTCTCTCGCATTATGTATGGCACCGCCCGTGCCTTGTGGTGGATGGGTCGTGTACTGGGAAGCAAGTGGATCTGCACCTTCGCCCCCAAGAAACTTCCGATGCCTGGCTCAAACAACGACGGAAACTTGTTCAGAACCTGGGCATATGAGGCATTGTCAACAGACGAAAGCGCTCGAATGTCATCCCAATTCCAGTGGATTTTTCCCAGCCAGCTTCTGCCGAACAGTGGGGCCATGTCCTGGTACTATCCATAGTGGGAGTTCGTGCACTGCTCCATCATAGGAGACTTTTACTGCTGCGCTGCCAATTACAAGGATCAGCTCTTTAGTGTAAGTTCTCAGCTTGGTATGAATGGGGCTCAGCTTGGGCCTGTGTGCCTTGTTGCACCATAGCCTGTCGAAGGCCTTTTTGCTCATGATGGACTGACTCGCACCCGTGTCCAATTCAATGGATACTAGAATTCTGTTCAGTTCAACTTTTAACATGATCGGTGGACATTTCATTGTGAAGGGGTATACCCCATACACTTCTGCCTCCTCGGTTTGAGTCTCTAATTCCATTTGATCCGCCATGGATCGGTCTTCCTCGGCAACGTGGTAGTTTGCAGCTTGTCTGCACATTCGCTGGAGGTGGTCCATTGTTTCACAGCCTTTGCATGCGTGTTTGAAGCGGAATTGATGGGCTCGATGATCACCTCCGCAGCGCCAACAAGGTGTTAACTGCCTCGCATTAACGCTTGATGGCAGACTCTGAGTCATCTGAGGTCGTGCAGCTGCAGGCGTATACGTTCTGCCATGTGCATTTCTGCCTGAAAACAACGTTTCTTTGTACTTGCCGAAACATCTTTATGCTTTGAAATTTGTTTGGTGTTATTACTGGTGGATATAAATGCCTGGGCTATCGTTATGGCTTTGCTCAGGTTCGGTGTTTCAACAGTCAATAGTTTGCGAAGGATAACCTCATGGCCAATGCCAAGCACAAAAAAGTCTCTGAGCATTTGCTCCAGGAATCCATCAAATTTGCAATGTCCTGCAAGGCGCCTTAGTTCGGTGACGTAGCTCGCCACTTCTTGGCCTTCAGACCGTTGACACGTGTAAAATCGATACCTTGCCATCAGAACAATGTCCTTCGAAGTTAGGTGCTCCTGGACCAGCGTACACAGTTCTTCATACGATTTGGTTGTTGGTTTCACCGGAGCAAGAAGATTCTTCATGAGGCCATAGGTTGTTGCCCCGCAGACGGTGAAGAGGATCGCCCTTCGTTTGGCAGCGTTCACACTCCCTTCCAGCTCATTGGCCACGAAGTATTGGTCGAGTCGCTCCACGAAGGCCTCGCAATCGTCCCCTTCTGAGTATTTCTCCACGATACCAACAGTTCTATACATTTTCGCGTGATGGTTCGTTATCTCATCGCCAGTTGTTATGTCCAGAATAAAGTAATGTGATTGAGTACTGTAGATGTGAGTAAGTGTGACCTTAGTCCCTTTATTCTAATTCCAGAGTGTTGGTACAGCGTGGGAGGCCTGCTTATACACAGTGCTCCCAAGGGATGCTGCGATCCCTTGGGACTCCAACAGATACGCCCTCTGGTGGCGATAGAATGCTGGTTACATAGGGTTGCATTCATAACAACATCCAGTACTTGATGAGCAGAAATTTTCTCCAATTAAATATTGGGAAGACCGAAGCCATTATCTTTGATCCCTGCCACAAACTGCGTTCCCTAACCACTGACTCCATCCCTCTCTCTTGCATCAATCTGAGGGTGAATAAGACTGTTCGCAACCGAGGTGTCATATTTGACCCTGAAATGAGTTTCCAGTTACAGATCCGTGGCATAACTAAAACCTCCTTTTTCCACCTCCGTAACACTGCCAACCTCTGCCCCTGCCTCATCTCTTCTGCTGCTGAAACCCTCATTCATGCCTTTGTTACTCAAACTTGACGATTCCAACTCAGTCTTGAACGGCCTTCCACATTCTACACTATGTAAACTTGAGGTCATCCAAAACTTAGCAGCCCATGTACTAACTTGCACCAAGTCCCGCTGACCCATCACCCCTTTGCTTTCTGAACTACATTGGCTCCTGGCTAAACAACGCCTCGATTTCAAAGTTCTCATCATTTGTTTACAAATCACTCCATGGCCTTGCCCCTCTCTACCTCTGTAATCATTTTCAGCCTTACAGCCCCACAAGGTGTCTGCGCTCCTCAATTTTGCCCTCTTGAACATCCCTCATTATAACTGCTCAACCATCGGTGGCCGTGCCTTCAGCTGTTTGGGCCCTAAGCTCTGGAACTCCCTCCCTAAACCGCTCTGCCTCGCTACCTCTCTTTCTTCCTTTAAGACGCTCCTTAAAACCTACTCCTTTAACCAAACTGTTGGCCATCTGTGTTAATTTCTTTTATGGCTCAGTGTCAAATTTATCTGTTTTGTCCTGTAACACTGCTGTGAAGTGCCTTGGGACATTTTACTATGTTATAAATAAAAGTTATTATTATCAATAATAATAATATTTTGTGATCTACTGAGACCATTGAAAGGTTTGCGGCACTGTAGCCAGGTCCTCCTGACCACATCCCTGCTCGTGCCCTCCTGTGCAAGCTGTCTTGATGATCTGGTGAAGTCTCGTCCATCCATTGGAAGGAAAGAGGACCTCCCTGTGTGCTCTGACACCCTCCTTAAGCATATAGAGGGAGTAATCGGAGAACCTGGGTCCAGCCCTCTGCCTCTTTGAAGTCATTGTTGTTGTGTATGTATATACCCTGTACACTCAATGTACAGTTACATAAGACCAATGAATGTATCTCTACACTGTATACAATATGCCTGTACCACCAGAGGGTGCAACAGGTGGAGACCTAGAGGTCACCTGTACACCACAGGAAACCAGGTATAAAGCGAGCCCACTTTACTGTAACCTCATTCAGGAGCTGCAATAAATGGACTAAGGTCACAACAGTACCTTACCTCGTGGAGTCATTACTAGAGTGCCTGCAAACACCACAATTGTCAGTGTTTGCAGCACTCCAATGCTGTAGTGCACTGACACTTTGTTAGATTAAACTTCATATCTAATGTGGCCACAGCCCTTTAAATATCCTGTCACCAGACCCGCTCCATCTAATTGAGCTGGGTAGCTCGCAGGGTGGGCTTAATAGGCCTCATTAACGTAAATTAATTTTCAACAGTGAGATGGAGCCAGCAGTGGGGTCGCGACCTGCCACAGACCGGACTTGCCCAGGTAGGCAAAATTCCAGCCCATGTCTTAAATGGCCTCTTTTGACTAGAGTTCACTCGGCGGGAAAGCTGCTGCAGCTTCACTGCTAGGGTCAAAGCACGATGATGTCATTGGACTTCGAATCGCAAATTTAAAGAAGGACCCCACCGGCCTTAGGTAGGTGTCAATGCTGCCTGCTTAGAAGAACAGGTTAAAAATATAAGAAAATAAATAGGAGGAGGAGTAGGCCATTCAATACTTCTAGCTCAACTCCAGTTTCCTACACTATCCCCATATCACTTGATTCCCCTAATATCCAAAAATCTATCGATCTCTGTCTTGAATATATTCATCGACTGAGCCCCCACAGCCCTCTGGGGTAGAGAATTCCAAAGATTCACAATGCTTTGAGCGAAGAAGTTTCTCCTCATCTTAGTCCTAAAAGGCCGACCCTTATTCTGAGTCTGTGACTCCTGGTTCTAGACACCCCAACTAGAGGAAACATCCTCCATGAATCTACCCTGTCAAGCCTTGTAAGAATTTTGTATGTTTCAATGAGATCACCTCTCATTCTTCTAAACTCTAGAAAATATAGGCCGAGTCTACTCAATCTCTCCTCATAGGACAATCCCCCCCCCCCCCCCATCCCAGGAATCAGTCTGGTGTACCTTCGTTGCACTCCATCTGTGGCGTCTATCATAAGGACATAAGAAATATAAGCAGGAGTAGGCCATTTGGCCCCTCAAGTCTACTCCGCCATTCAATAAGATCATGGCTGATCTGATCATGGACTCAGCTCCACTTCCCTGCCCGCTCCCTATAACCCTTTACTCCCTTATCGCTCAAATACTGTCCATCTCCACCTTAAATATATTCAATGACCCAGCCTCCACAGCTCTCTGGGCAGAGAATTCTAAAGATTGACAACCCTGTGAGAGAAGAAATTTCTCCTCATCTCAGTTTTAAATGGATGGCCCATTATTCTAAGACGATGTTCCCTAGTTTTAGTTTTCCCTATGAGTGGAAATATCCTCTCTGCATCTACCTTGTCGAGCCCCCTCATTATCTTATAAGTTTCAATAAGATCACCTCTCATTCTTCTGAACTCCAATGTATATAGACCCAAACTACTCAACCTATCCTCATAAGTCAACCCCCTCATCTCCGGAATTAACCTAGTGAACCTTCTCTGAACAGCCTCAAATGCAAGTATATCCTTCCTTAAATACGGATACCAAACTGTACGCAGTACTCCAGGTGTGGCCTTACCAATACCCTGTACAGATGTAGCACAACATCTCTGCTTTTATACTCTCTCCCCCCTTGCAATAAAGGCCAACATTCCATTTGACTTCCTGATTACTTGCTGTACCTGCATACTAACTTTTTGTGTTTCATGCACAAGGACCCCAGGTCCCTCTGTACTGCAGCACTTTGCAATTTTTCTCTATTTAAATAATAATTGGCTTTTCCATTATTTCTGCCAACGTGGATAACTTCACATTTTCCCATATTATACTCCATCTGCCAAATTTTTGCCCACTCACTTAGCCTGTCTATATCCCTTTCCAGATTTTTTGTGTCCTCCTCACAATTTGCTTTCCCACCCATCTTTGTATCATCAGCAAACTTGGCTTCATTACAGTCGGTCCCTTCATCCAAGTCATTAATATAGATTGTAAATAGTTGAGGACCCAGCACCGATCCCTGCGGCACCCCACTAGTTACTGTTTACCAACTGGAAAATGGTCCATTTATCCCGATTCTCTGTTTTCTGTTAGCATGGATAAAGGATTGGTTAACTAATATATTACCCCGAACCCCATCAACTTTTATCTTGTGCAGTAAGCTCTTATGTGACACCTTATCGAATGCCTTCTGGAAATCCAAATACACCACATCCACTGGTTCCCCCTTATCCACCTTGCTCATTATCTCCTCAAAGAACTCCAGCAAATTTGTCAAACGTGATTTCCGTTTCATAAAACCATACTGACTCTGCTTGATTGAATCATGCTTTTCCAAGTGTCCTGTTACTGCTTCCTTAATAATGGACTCCAGCATTTTCTCAACCACACAGATGTTAGGCTAACTGGTCTATAGTTTCCTGCTTTTTGTCTGCTTCCTTTTTTAAATAGGGGAGTTACATTTGCGATTTTCCAATCCGCTGGGACCGCCCCAAAATCCATGGGATTTTGGTAGATTACAACCAATGCATCCACCATCTCTGCAGCTACTTCTTTTAAGACCCTAGGATGTAAGCCATCAGGTCCAGGGGATTGTCCGCCTTTAGTCCCATTATTTTACCGAGTACTTCTTTCCTTATGTAAAGAGAACCGAGCACTATCCTTCCTTATGTAGGGAGAACAAAACTGTACACAATACTCCAGGTGCGGTCTCACCAAGGCCCTATATAATTGCAGTAGGCATCTTTACTTTTATACTCTCATTTTCTTGTAATAAAGGCGAATATACCATTTGCTTTCTTAATTGCTTGCTGTACCTGCATGCTAACTTTCAGTGGCTTGTGTACAAGGACACACAGGTTCCTCTGAACACAAACATTTCCCAATCCGTCACCATTTAAAAAATACTCTGCATTTCTATTTTTACTACCAAAGTGGATAACTTCACATTTCTCCACATATTGGCCCAATCCTGGCCATGACTTGCATCAATTTTTTTGGAGTAAGTTGTTTTTTCTGGCGTAAGTTTAAAAAATGCCATTTTCCCTCCAAAATTTGCTCCAGAGTAAGTCAGTTAGATACAATTTTTTTTAGGTCAGTTTTTTTTTTCAAAAGGGGGCGTTCCCAGACACTTATGTCAGTTTTGGCCATTTATGCCACTTTGGCCAGCAAAAACTTACTTCAAATCCACTTAGGTCAGCGTATTTGGCCAGCTCTGAAAAACCTTGCGGGCAGTGAAGAAAAAGCAGTGCACATTCGGCAGACATTAGGGCAGGGATAAGGGAGGGAAGGGAACTGGAGAGGACCTCAACAACCAAGCACCAAGCATTGCAAGGGAAAGCTCAAACAATGAAAATGCTAATAAAAATGAAGTAAATCCTACCGGAGAAATGCGAGCTACTGGCCACGATGTCACGGGGTGGGGTGGGGTGCGGGGGCAGCGGGGGGAGGGCGGGGGCGGGGGGGGGGGGGTGCAGCGGGGAAGGGGCAGGGGGGTAGCCAGAGAGACACTCTTTCTCCCCACCCCCGAAAACACTCTTTCTCCCCCCTAAAACTCTCCTCCTCCCCCCAATACACTCATTCTCTTCCCCCCCCCCCATACACTCTTTCTCTCCCCCCCCCTCCAAAACTCTCCTCCTTGCCGCCCCCCCCCCCCCAATCAAAAGTCTCAAGCACAGCCACACAAGCACAGCCACTAAATAAAAAATAAAAGCAAAGTCCTACCTGCCTGGGAATTCAGCCGGCCGGCCAGTGCATCGGGTCCTGCTCACAGCCCACAGGCTGCGCTGGGAGGGCAGGAGAATGCGCGCAGCTCTGACTGAGCATGTGCTTTCTGCGCTGGCTTGTTGCTCCGCCTCTCCCCTTCAGTCTCCACACCACGCCATGACTCCGGGGACTCCAAAAAGTGACCAGAATGGGGCCCCTTTTTTCTGGCGCCCTTTCCAGTGCGCAAAGTCGGCGCGCTTCAGGTCAGTACACCAAAAAAACGGCTTGGGCAATGTTGGGCCCTATATTCCATTTGCCATGTTCTTGCCCACTCACTTCGCCTGCCTATATCCTCTTGAAGCCTCTTTGCATCCTCCTCACAACTTACATTCCAACCTAGCTTTGTATCATCAACAAATTTGGATATATTACATTTGGTCCCCTCATCCAAATCATTGATGTAGATTATGAATAGCCTGGGGCCCAAGCATCGATCCATGTGGTACCCTACTAATTACAGCCTGCCAACCCGAAAATGACCCATTTATTCCTACTCTGTTTTCTGTCTGTTAACCCATTCTCAATCCATGCTAATATATTACCTCCAATCCCATGAGCCCTAATTTTATTTAATAACCTCTTGTGTGGCACCTTATCGAATGCCTTCTGAAAATCCAAATACACCACATCCACTGGTTCCCCCTTATCTATTCTGCTAGTTTCAACATGAAAAACTTGTACAGATTTGTCAAACATGATTTCTGTTTCATAAATCCATATTGACCCTGCCCAATCCTATTATTCTTTTATAAGTGCCCATTACCACGTTTTTAATAATAGGTTCTAGTGTTTTCCCTACTACTGATATCAGACTCACTGGTCTGTTGTTCTCTCTCGCTCTTTCTTAAATAGCGGGGTTGCATTTGCTACCTTCCAATCTGTGGGAACCATTCTAGAATCTATGGAATTTTGGAAGATGACAACGAATGCATTCACTATCTCTATAGCCACCTCTTTCAAAACCCTAGCATGTAGGACATCAGGTCCAAGGGATTTATCGGCTTTCAGTCCCATTAATTTCTCCAGTATTATTTTTTTACTAATAATAATTTCTTTCCGTTCCTCATTCTCACTAGACCCTTGGTTCTCCACTATATCTGGGAGGTTTCTTGCGTCTTTTTCCGTGAAGACAGACACAAAGTATTTGTTTAATCTCTCTGCCATTTCCTATTCCCCATTACAATTTCTCCTGTTTCAGCTCGTAGGGGCCACACATTTACTTTTGCTAATCTTTTCCTTGTTACATACCTATAGAAGCTTTTACAGTCTGTTTTTATGTCTCTCGCTAATTTACTCTCATATTCTGTTTTCACTTTCTTTATCAATTTCTTGGTCCTTTGCTGAATTCTAAAATCATCTCACTTCTCAGGCTTACAGCTTTTTTGGCAACATTATGAGCTTCTTCCTTTGATCTAATAGTCACTTTACCTTCTCTTGTTAGCCACAGTTGGACCACTTTTCATGTGGGTTTTTTGTGCCTTAAAGGAATGTATGCTTGTTGTAAAATTATGTATTAACTCTTTAAATGCTAGCCATTGCTTGTCTACTGTCATACCTTGTAATGTAGTGTCCCAATCTTCCTTAGCCAACTCGACCCTCCTACCAACGTAGTTTGCTTTGTTTAGATTTAAGACCCTAGTTTCTGATTGAACTAAATCACTTTCAAACTTAATATAAAATTATTTATATTATGGTCACTCTTCCCGAAAGGCCCCTTTACTAAAAGGTTATTTATTAACCCTTTCTCATTGCACAAGACTAGATCTAAAAGAGCCTGTTCCCTAGTTGGTTCCTCAACATACTGATCTAGAAAACCATCTTCTATACATTCCATGAATTTGTCTTCCACACTATTACTGCAAATTTGGTTTTATGTAGATTGAAGTCCCCCATGATTATTGTATTACCCCTGTTACAAGCACCTCTAATTTCCTGATTTACACTGTACCACTACTGTTTGGGGGCCTATAAACAACTCCCACCAATATTTTCTGCTCCTTGCTGTTTCTTAGCTCCACCCAAACTGATTCTACTTCCTGATTTTCTGAGCTATCTTTATCCCATCCTTTATTATCAGGGCTGCCCCTCCTCCTTTTCCATTTTGCCCATCTCTTGTAAAAGTTAAGCATACTGGAATATTTAGTTCTCAAACTTGGTCACTTTGCAACAACGTCTCCGTAATGGCTACTAGATCAAACCTTTCACTTCTATGTGCTATTAATTCATCTATTTTGCTGCGAATGCATCGCGCATTCAGATTTAGTGCTTTTAGCTAGGACTTTTTTCTATTTTTCCCTGATGTCACCTTAGTCACCAATGCCCTATTACCTTTGTTACTCTCTCTGTCAATTCCTGACCCACTCTGCTAATTTTTACCCAAAACTCTGCTCTGCTCCAGATTCTTTACATTTCTCTTGCTTTTTTAAAATTGACACTTTTCTGAACCCTCCCACCCCCCCATCATTAGTTTAAAGCACTGTCTACTGCCCTGGTTATTCGATTCACCTGTACACTGATTCCAGCCTGGTTCAAGGGGAGCCTGTCCCCGTGGAACAGCTCCCTCTTCCCCAGTATTGGTGTCAGTGCCCCAGGAAGCAAAACCCCTGCCTCCCACATGATTCTTTGAACTACGCATTTAACCTCCTAATATGCTTATCCCTATGCCAATTGGCGTGTGGCTCAGGTACCAATCCAGAGATTATCACCTTTGCAGTTCTGCTTTTTAATTTGGATCCCCAACTACTCAAACTTTCTCCGTAGAACCTCATTCCTAGTTCTAGTTATGTCATTGGTTCCTACATAAGAACATAAGAAATATAAACAGGAGTAGGCATTTGGCCCCTGAAGCCTGCTCCACCATTCAATAAGATCATGGCTGATCTGATCATGGACTCAGCTCCACTTCCCTGCCTGCTCCCCATAACCCTTATCGCTCAAAAATCTGTCTATCTCCGCCTTAAATATATTCAATGACCCAGCCTCCACAGCTCTCTGGGACAGAGAATTCCATAGGTTTACAACTGTGTGAGAGAAGAAATTTCTCCTCATCTCAGTTTTAAATGGGCGACACCTTATTCTGAGACTATGTTCCCTAGTTTTAGTTTCTCCTATGAGTGGAAATATCTTCTCTGCATCCACCTTGTCGAGCCCCCTCATTATCTTATAAGTTTCAATAAGATCACCTGAATTCCAATATGTATAGGCCCAAACTACTCAACCTATCCTCATATGTCAACCCCCTCATCTGCGGAATCAACCGAGTGAACCTTCTCTGAACAGCCTTCAATGCAAGTATATCCTTCCTTAAATACGGAGATCAAAACTGTACGCAGTACTCGAGGTGTGGCCTTACCAATACCCTGTACAGTTGTAGCAGGTCTTCTCTGCTTTTATACTCTATCCCCTGATATGTCCTTACTATACAGTATAAATGCACACGAGGCCCATACTTGAGAGAAGGTCACTCTGTGACCAGTAACCTTTATTAGCCAGCACTGAAGTGATGAAGGTTGGTGGAGCTTCCCCTTTTATACCTGAAAGTCCAGGTTAGGAGTGTCTCCCACAAGTTCACCACCTAGTGGTCAATGTTCTCACAGTGTACAGCTTAGGTCAGTTTATACATGGGTTACAATGACAGTTAAATATATGACATCACCTACCCCTAAAGTCTTATTGGGATCACAGGTTAAGTCTCTCTGGTGGTTTATGCTCCCTTGTCGAGCACCTGAGTTGGGGCTCCGGTTGTAGGGTGCTGGTCTGAGTGTCTGCTGTTTGCAATGCCTCAGGCCTGCCCACAGTGACTGGGCTCTCCTCCGATTGGTTCCGGTGTTCGGTCACCTGTGGAGGAGTGAACTCGAGATTGTGTTCTTCCTCTGCTTCTTCTATGGGGTTGCTGAACCTCCTTTTTGTTTGATCCACGTGTTTGCAGCAGATTTGTCCATTGGTAAGTTTAACTACCAGAATCCTATTCCCCTCTGGCAATCACTCTGCTTGCGAGCCATTTAGGCTTTGCAGTGTAGTTGAGGACAAAGACAGGGTCATTGACATCAATACATCGCGCCCTCGCATTGCCGTCATGGTAGTCACATTGTGACTGGCGCCTGCTCTCAACAATTTCTTTCATGGTGGGGTGTATAAGGGATAACCTGGTTTTGAGCATCCTTTTCATTAGCAGCTCTGCGGGTGGGACCCCTGTGAGCGAGTGTGGTCGGGATCTATTGGCCAACAGGAGACGTGACAAGCGGCTTTGTAGGGAACCCCCTTGGATTCTGAGCATCCCCTGTTTGATTATCTGTACTGCTCGTTCCGCCTAGCCATTTGAGGCCGGCTTGAACAGTGCCGTTCTGACATGGTTAATACTATTTCCTGCCATGAAGTCCTTGAATTCAAGGCTTGTACAGCACAGGCCATTGTCGCTGACCAAGACGTCCGGTAGACCATGGGCGCCGAACATTGCCCGTAAACTTTCTACCGTGGCAGAGGATGTGCTTGAATTGAGAATGTCACACTCGATCCATTTGGAGTAGGCATCTACTACAACGAAAACATTTTTCCCATGAAAGGACCTCCGTAGTCCACATGGATGCGTAACCATGGCTTGGCGGGCCAGGACCAGGGGCTAAGGGGGGCTTCCCTGGGCACATTGCCCAGCTGGGCACACGTGTTGCACCTGCGAACAGAAAGTTCCAGGTCTGCACCTATCCCTGGCCACCAAACGTGTGACCTGGCAATTGCTTTCATTATGACAATGACCGGGTGCTCATTGTGAAGTTCTCTGATGAACATCTCTCTGCCCATCTGGGGCATGACTTCTCGGTTTCCCCACAATAGGCAATTGGCCTGAATCGAGAGTTCATCCTTGTGCCTGTGAAATGGTTTAAATTCTTCAGGGCATGCCCTGTACGTGGCTGCCCAATCCCCATTCAGGACACATTTCTTGACTAAAGACAGTAGCGGGTCTCTATTTGTCCAGACTTTGATCTGATGGGCTGTCACGGGTGAGCCTTCGCTTTCGAAAGCTTCAACAGCCATGACCATCTCAGCAGCATGCTCGGTTGCCTCCTCGGTGGTGGTGAGTGGGAGCCTGCTGAGTGCATCGGCGCATTTTCAGTGCCCGGTCTGTGCCGAATTGTGTAGTCATAGGCGGCTAACGTGAGTGCCCACCTCTGTATGCGGGCTGATGCATTTGCATTTATGGCATTGTTGTCGGCCAAAAGGGACGTTAGGGGTATGTGATCTGTGTCCAGCTCAAATTTCCTGCTAAACAGGTACTGGTGCATTTTTTTTTAAACTGTATATACACATGCAAGCGCTTCCTTTTCTATCATCCCGTAGCCCCTTTCTGCTTGGGACAGATTTCTGGAGGCATAAGCTACCGGCTGTAACTGACCCCTGGCATTAACATGCTGCAACACACACCCGACCCCATAGGACGACGCATCGCATGTTAAAACAAGTTTCTTACATGGGTCATATAGCGTTAACAGATTGTTGGATCATAACAAATTGCGTGCTCTATCAAAAGCCCTTTCCTGGCTGTTGTCCCCCCAGACCCATTCGCGACCTTTGCGTAGGAGCATGTGTAGCGGCTCTAACAGCATGCTCAATTTGGGAAGAAAGTTACAAAAATAGTTCAGGAGCCCCAGGAACTAATGCAGCTCCGTCGTGTTACGGGGTCTGCGTGCTATCTGGATCGCTTCCGTTTTGGACGCATTAGGTCTGATCCCGTCTGCTGCTACCCTCATCCCCAGGAATTCTACCTCTGGAGCTAGGAAGACGCACTTCGCCTTTTTCAGGCACAGCCCTTCCCGGGGTCCAGTCTGCGTAGCACCTCCTCCAGGTTGTGGAGGTGTTCTTCAGTATCGCAATCCGTGATGAGGATGTCATCTTGAAAAACCACCGTCCTTGGAATCGACTTGAGGAGACTTTCCATGTTTCGTTGCCATGGTCAATTATAAAGTCTTGGAATTCTGCGCTGGTGAAGCACGGACCATTGTCACTGACCAATATGTCAGGGATTCCGTGCGTTGCAAACATGGTTGCGAGGCTCTCCACAGTGGTGGAGATTGTGCCTGAGTTTAAAATGGTGCATTCAATCCACTTTGAAAATGCATCTACAACTACGAGGAACATTTTGCCCATGAATGGGCCCGCATAGTCGAGGTGCACCCGCGACCACGGTTTGGTAGGCCAGGGCCAGGGGCTCAGTGGAGCCTCCCTGGGGACATTGCTGAGTTGGGCACAAATGGTGCACCTTCGGATGCAGAGCTCTAAGTCTGCGTCAATACCAGGCCACCATACGTGGGATCTGGCTATGGCCTTCATGAGAACGATCCCCGGGTACTCGCGGTGGAGCTCCCGGACAAATGCCTCTCTGCCTCGCAGAGGCATGACTACTCGGCTGCCCCACATCAGGCAGTCTGCTTGTAGTGATAGCTTATGCACGCGCCTGTGAAAGGGTTTTAATTCCTCGGGGCAGGCATCGCGAGCCTCTGCCCAGTCACCGGTTAGGACACATCATTTTACTAAGGATAACGTGGGGTCTCTGGCCGTCCAGGCTCTGATTTGGCGTGCTGTCATGGGCGAACCTGTGGACTCAAAGGCATTGATTGCCATGACTATCTCACAGTCCTGTTCGTCAGACCCTTCCATGGTTGCCAGGGGTAGCCTGCTGAGCGAGTCGGCACAGTTATCTGTGCCTGGTCTGTGCCTTATGGTATAGTCGTAGGACTCCAGCATGAGTGCCCACCGTTGAATTCGCGCCGAGGCGTTGGCGTTTATTGCCTTGCTCTCAGATAGGAGGGATGTGAGGGGCTTGTGGTCGGTTTCTAACGCGAACTTGGCCCCGAAAAGGTATTGGTGCATCTTTTTGACACCGTACACGTACGCGAGCGCCTCCTTCTCTACCATTCCGTACCCGCGCTCCGCCCGTGAAAGTGACCTGGAGGCATAAGCTATGGGTTGTAATTTGCCCGCACTATTGACATGTTGCAAAACGCACCCGACCCCATACGCTGACGCATCGCATGTGGGAATTAGCTTTTTACCTGGATCAAAGAAAGTCAAAACACTGTTGGAACACAGAAGGTTGCGTGCCTTATTGAAGGCGCGTTCCTGGGTGTCCCCCCAAAACCAATCGCACCCCTTCCTAAGTAGCACGTGGAGAGGCTCCAGCAGCGTGCTTAAGTTCTGCATAAAGTTCCCAAAGTAATTGAGTAGCCCGAGAAAGGTGCGCAGTTCTGAGACATTCCGGGGCCTGGGTGCCAGGCGAATTGCTTCTGTTTTGGACTCTGTTGGGCGGATTCCATCAGCGGCAATCCTGCTGCCCAAAAATTCAACCTCGGGTGTGAGAAACAGACACTTGGATTTCTTGACATGTAGGCCTACCCGATCCAACCGCTTTAGTACTTCCTCCAAATTACGGAGATGGGAGTCGGTGTCCCTGCCCGTGATAAGTATGTCGTCTTGAAATACAACCGTCCCCGGGATGGACTTGAGCAGACTCTCCATGTTGCGCTGGAATATGGCAGCTGCCGACCTGATGCCGAATGGGCAGCGATTGTACATGAAAAGGCCTCGATGTGTGTTGATGGTGGTGAGTAGCTTGGACTCCTCGGTCAATTCTTGCGTCATATACGCAGATGTGAGGTCTAATTTTGAGAAAAGTTTACCTCCAGCCAATGTAGCAAATAAGTCCTCCGCTCTGGACAGCGGGTACTGGTCCTGTAGGGAGACTCTGTTTATGGTAGATTTGTAGTCCCCACAGATTCGTACGGATCCATCAGGCTTCATGACTGGGACGATGGGACTTGCCCAGTCGCTAAATTCCACAGGTGATATAATGCCTTCCCACAGAAGCCTGTCTAGTTCGTGTTCAATCTTTTCCCTCATCACATAGGGTATAGCTCTGGCCTTGTGATGGACCGGTCTAGCATCCTGTGTGATGTAGATTTTGACTTTGGCCCCTTTGAAAGTGCCCACACCTGGCTGAAAGAGATGTTCAAATTGCTTTATAACTGTTGAGCAGGAGGTCCATTCCTCTAATGACATGGCATGGACATCATCCCATTTTCGTCGCCACTGTAAAGTCCTGTCCTCTCAGTACAGATTCACACGAGGCATGTAGTGAAGTCAAGGTCACTCTGGACCTGCACCTTTATTTCACAGCTCTGGAATGCTGCACTTGCCTGAGACCTGTCCTTATATACCTGTCTCTTGCAAGTGCACCCCTGGTGGGAAGGTATGCTGGTGGTTACAGGTCATATCTTAGTCATGTATAGCATGTTAGGATACAGTTATATATAATAATGTAAGATACATGACAGATAGGTCCTTACTATACAGTATAAATGCACACGAGGCCCATACTTGAGAGAAGGTCACTCTGTGACCAGTAACCTTTATTAGCCAGCACTGAAGTGATGAAGGTGGGTGGAGCTTCCCCTTTTATATCTGAAAGTCCAGGTTAGGAGTGTCTCCCACAAGTTTACCACCTAGTGGTCAATGTTCTCACGTTGTACAGCTTAGGTCAGTTTATACATGGGTTTCAATTACAGTTGAATACATGACATCCCCCTTGCAATAAAGGCCAACATTCCATTTGCCTTCCTGATTACTTGCTGTACCTGCATACTAACTTTTTGTGTTTCATGCACAAGGAGCCCCAGGTCCCTCTGTACTGCAGCACTTTGCAATTTTTCTCTATTTAAATAATAATTTGCTTTTCTATTATTTCTGCCAAAGTGGATAACCTCACATTATACTCCATCTGCCAAATTTTTGCCCACTCCCTTAGCCTTTCTATATCCCTTTGCAGATTTTTTGTGTCCTCCTCACAATTTGCTTTCCCCACCCACCTTTGTTCCATCAGCAAACTTGGCTACATTACAGTCGGTCCCTTTATCCAAGTCATTAATATAGATTATAAATAGTTGAGGACCCAGCAGCAATCTCTGCAGCACCCCACTAGTCACTGCCAACTGGAAAATGGTCCATTTAGCCTGACTCTCTGTTTTCTGTTAGTTAGCCAATCCTCTAACCATGCTAATATATTACTCCCAACCCTCTGAGCTTTTTTCCTGTGCAGTAACCTCTTATGTGACACCTTATCGAATGCCTTCTGGAAATCCAAATACACCACATCCACTGGTTCCCCTTTATCCACCCTGCTCATTACCTCCTCAAAGAACTCCAGCAAATTTGTCAAACATGATTTCTCTTTCATAAAACCATGCTGACTCTGCTTGATTGGATCATGATTTTCAAAATATCCCACTACTGTTTCCTTAATATTGGACCACAACAACTGAATCCTCCCCTTCCCACTCAAAGTTCTTCTCCAGCCACGAGGAGATGACTTGAACCCTGGTACCGGGCAGGCAACACAACCTTCGGAACTCCCGGTCGCGAATGCAGAGAACAATATCCCTCTGACTATACGGTGTTCAGCCACACTCCCCCCCACTTGAATGCGCTCTAACACCATAGTGCCATGTTCATCCATGTTGCAGGCTTTTTCATCATCCACACAGGCAGCAAAAACCTCATACCTGTTGGATAAGGGCAAAGGCCGGGGCTCCTCCAGCACAGCACCTGGGGTCCCTTTACCTGCCTGAGTTGCAGTTACACCTTCCTGTCCCTGACCACTAACCAGACCTGTATCACTATCTAACCTAAGAGGTGTGATTGCCTCCTGTATCAAAGTGTCCAGATAACTCGCCCCCTCCCTGATGCCCCGCAATGTCTGCACCTCAGACTCCAGCTCAACAGCTCTGAGCTGAAGTTCCTCAAGAGGCAGACACAGGGTTGCTCGGGATCGCAATGCTCTCCACAAACTCCCAAATGCTGCAGTTGCGGCACACCCACCTGCCCTGCCATCCCGAAAAGACCTCGTTCTATTTAATTAAATGTAATTCAAAATGTATTTAAGTAATTAGTCTACAGTTTAGTTCCTTGAGTACCCAATTGATCTAGATTAAGTTAGAAGAACATAAGAACATAAGAAATAGGAGCAGGAGTAGGCCATACAGCCCCTCGAGCCTGCTCTGCCATTCAATACGATCATGGCTGATCTGATCATGGGGTCAGCTCCACTTCCACGCCTGCACTCCAAAATCCCTTATCCCCTTATCATAAGAAACTGTCTATTTCTGTCTTAAATTTATTCAATGTCCCAGCTTCCACAGCTCTCTGAGGCAGTGAATGCCACAGATTTACAACCCTCTGAGAGAAGAAATTTCTCCCCATCTCAGTTTTAAATGAGAAGCTCCTTATTCTAAGATCGTGCCCTCTAGTTCTAGTCTCCCCCATCAGTGGAAACATCCTCTCTGCATCCACCTTGTCAAGCCCCCTCATAATCTTATACATTTCGATAAGATCACCTCTCGATCTTCTGAATTCCAATGAGTAGAGGCCCAACCTACTCAACCTATCCTCATAAGTCAACACCCTCATCCCCGGAATCAACCTAGTGAACCTTCTCTGAACTGCCTCCAAAGCAAGTATATCCTTTCGTAAATATGGATACCAAAAATACATGCAGTATTCCAGTTGTGGCTTCACCAATACCCGTTATCCCTGTAGCAAGACTTCCCTGCTTTTATACTCCATCCCCTTTGCAATAAAGGCCAAGATACCATTGGCCTTCCTGATTACTTGCTGTACCTGCATACTAACCTTTTTTGTTTCATGCACAAGTAACCCCAGGTCCCGCTGTACTGCAGCACTTTGCAATCTTTCTCCATTTAAATAATAACTTGCTTTTTTGATTTTTTCTGCCAAAGTACATGACATCACACTTTCCAACATTATACTCCATCTGCCAAATTTTTGCCCACTCACTTAGCCTGTCTATGTCCTTTTGCAGATTTTTTGTGTCCTCCTCACACATTGCTTTTCCTCCCATCTTTGTATAGTCAGCAAACTTGCCTACGTTACACTCAGTCCCTTCTTCCAAGTCGTTAATATAGATTGTAAATAGTTGAGGTCCCAGCACTGATCCCTGCGGCACCCCACTAGTTACTGATTGCCAACCAGAGAATGAACTATTTATCCCGACTCTCTTTAATGAAATTAAATATCTACCTGTACACAAAGCACTACAAGTAGTATGGGCAAAAAGCAGCAACTCCTTCCTTCTCTTCTCCGACTTCCTACCCTTTCCAAATTTCCATTAAAAAAATCTCTGATTATGTCACTCCTTTTAAGACTGCTCTGTGCTCTGCAAAACTATTTACTTTTATACTCTAGGTGCTTCATCCAATTTACAAGTGTTGACTCAGCTCCTCTCTCCCCTGTTGAGCACCTATTAAAGACAAAAACTTACAGCTGATTGACAGTTAATTGCCACTGGCTGGCAGCTTCTGTTAACTACAGTTTTTAAAGTTCTAGGTTTAAATCAACATGCTAAACTAAATTTCATTTTTTACAGCTTCTACTTACCCAATACTTACCAGAAAGTCCCACTCTTTACAAATTCCCAAATAAAACACTGTTTAAGACCGCTCTGTGCTTTGCAAAACTGAAGATTGATGGTGGAGGCATCCAGGTGGGACATTGACGGTTAAGTCACTTAGTTGCTTTTAACTGCCTACCCATCGATCGGGTAGGGTTAAAATCGACCACTCTTTTTTTCCTGATGATGGAGTGCTCTGAATAAAAGATTGCCTGATTCTCAAGATAAAAGAAATTGGCCTGAGCTGTGTGGCAACAGGAACAGACTGTTCCAGTGTCCTAACTGTGGTGGTACCTTGCTTAGGCCACTGGAGGGGAGCAAATCCTAATCGCTGCCACTAATGTGTCTGAGAACAGATCAATGTGCATTCATAACATGAGCAGAAGTCTTCTTTCTGGTTTATTGTACTTCCTCCAAGATTATCTAGCCCTGACTGCAGGTTGTCTTGGTTATTAGAACCATGCAGGATATAGCAGGAGAATATTGTGGAGGTATTCATCTCTCCATGCTGCCCAACCTTTCATCCACATTGTGACCAGAATATTCTGTACATGGCACTGATGCTCCACTACCCTCAGTTTAAAAGCAGACCCACAGACCCATCCGCTTATTATTTCCCCTGAAGTCTAGGACCCATCATTGACCTCTTGAAACCACCTTTAGTCAGTGAAAGTTCTGTCTTCCTGGCCAGTGCCTCTTCCACAATCAATTTGACTTCTTTACTGTTTGTGAGAAATGTCCCTGGTTGATTTTTAAGTTCATAGCTTTGATGTTTCCGATCAGCAGAGCTGTATTAGTGAAGAGTTGTTTCTTAGAGGTGTTAAGAGGTTCAATCTCTGCTTGCTGAGGTGATCAACTGTGTTAGCTGCTAAATTCCATTAATAGTCGGTAGTACAGGAGCAGAAACTATAATGTTCTTGCTTCTTTGTAAATTGTACAACTGATAGAAACCCACTGAAAACTTGGTCCAAAAATGTATATCTTACAATCTTCCCAGGAGAACATCCACATAGGTGTCAGCTCCTGGTGGCCCATGCAAAGTCCTTTACCACAGCACGGCAGACAGGGCAATGGAGCACCGGATGATGTCTGCAACATCAGAGCTGGCACAGGGGATGCAGAATCTTCCCAGATGGACTAGGAGATCTGGAACACCTTCCTGTTAGCCATGCCTTATCCACTGTCGATGACACCTCTCATGCTCCTTATTAGATCTCCTTTTCCTGTTTCCATATTAATGTGATTAGTGTGCTTTGTTTTTCTCTTGGATTAAAGTGAATGTGTGTAAACCAGCTTCGCTCGGAGTTTGAGTGCAGCAATCCAAGTCAAATGGCAGCAGTCAGATGGGGAACTATAAAATATAAATTGAACAGTTTAATTACAATGTTTTCTCGAACTAACACAGTGCAGGTTAAGACTGGATTATGGAACTCTCTCTGCAGAAATGAGGGGATCTGGCCTTTTACCTACAGCAGGCTTGGCTAGCAGGCTGTCTAACAAAGTTTGCTTCTGTGAGGAGGACAGGAACAGACTGGTTCCCACCTAGAAACGTAGGAGAGGAGTTTTATACCCCCAGCCACCCCTACCCACCTGCCCGAGAGGGCTCAGCAAAACTCTTCCCTACTGCCAGTCTGACCCAGCGGAACAACTCGACAACAATAGAGCCGAGCACCATTGGCTGGAGCCCTCATCACTTGAAAAACTGTGTACTGTAGAGACAACCCTTCTCTAGTCCAGAGCTATACAAATCTCTTAGTCCTGAGTCTAAAAAAAAGACTTGCAGTTATATAGTGCTGTTCACGACCACCGGACATCTCAAAGCACTTTATAGCCAATGAAGTGTCATCATCATCATAGGCAGTCCCTCAAATCGAGGAAGACTTGCTTCCACTCTAAAAGTGAGTTCTCAGGTGACTGTACAGTCCAATACGGGAATTACAGTCTCTGTCACAAGTGGGACAGACAGTCGTTGAAGGAAAGGGTGGGTGGGGAGTCTGGTTTGCCGCACGCTCCTTCCGCTGTCTGCACTTGTTTTCTGCATGCTCTCGGTGACGAGACTCGAGGCACTCAATGCCCTCCTCCACTTAGGGTGGTCTTTGGCCAGGGACTCCCAGGTGTCAGTGGGGATGTTGCACTTTATCAAGGAAGCTTTGAGCGTATCCTTGAAACATTTCCTCTGCCAACCTAGGGCTCACTTGCTGTGTAGGAGTTCCGAGTAGAGCGCTTGCTTTGCGAGTCTTGTGTCAGGCATGCGGACGATGTGGCCCGCCCAACGGAGCTGGTCGAGTGCGGCCAGTGCTTCTATGCTGGGGATGTTGGCCTGGTTGAGAACGCTGACGTTGGTGCATCTGTCCTCCCAAGGGATTTGCAGGATCTTGTGGAGACATTGGTATTTCTCCAGCAATTTGAGGTGTCTGCTGTATATGGTCCACGTCTCTGAGCCATACAGGAGGGCGGGTATCACTACAGCTCTGTAGACCATAAGATGGTGTTAGATTTGAGGTCCTGACCCTCGAGCACTCTGTTCCTCAGGCGACCAAAGGCTGCGCTGGCGCACTGGAGGGAGTGTTGGACCTCGTTATCGATGCTGATAGTAGGCTCCCAAGGTACGGAAAGTGGTTCACGTTGTCCAAGGCTGTACCATGGATTTTGATGAAAGGGGGACAGTGCAGTGTGGCGGGGTCAGGTTGGTGGAGGACCTTTGTCTTACGGATGTTTAGTGTAAGGCCTAGGCTTTTGTACGCCTCGGTGAAGATTTGACAATGGCTTGGAGTTCAGCCTCTGATTGTGCACAGACGCAAGTGTCGTCCGCGTACTGTAGTCACTGTTGTAATGTAGGACATGTGGAAGCCAATTTGTGCACAAGCAAGCTCCAACAACAACCAGCAATGTAATAATGACCAGATAATATGTTTTTGTTATGTTGATTGAGAGATAAATATTGGCCAGGACACCGGGGATAACTCCCCCGCTCTTCTTCGAAATAGTGCCATGGGATCGTTTACATCCGCCTGAGAGAGCAGACGGGACCTCGGTTTAATGTCTCATCTGAAAGACGGCATCTCCGACAGTGCAGCACTCCCTCAGCACTGCACTGGTGTGTCAGCCTCGATTTTTTTGTGCTCAAGTCCCTGGAGTGGGACTTGAACCCACAACCTTCTGATTCAGAGGTGAGAGTGCTACCCACTGAATCAGAGCTGACACTAATATTAGTGTGAACCTAATGTTAATGTAATGGTTTTATGTGAAGTTCTTTATATTGAATTTTCCATATATTTAAATTATATTGGACACCACTAGCTCTGTATGTAAACACCCTGCAATATGCACTGAATCATACAGACCGAGAAGGGGCTGGGTTTAATTCCTGGTCTGTGTTGACTTAGTTGATCTAAGCAAGGACAACAATGGCTTGCACCACAATGAGTAGCTGTGGTAGGGGGAGGGGGGGGGAAAGCAATTAGATTTTTCACTCTTAATCGCTATTCACTGACTCCCGGACGGCAGGATCTCAAATGAGCTCCAGTTGTGATATCCTTCTAGTGAAGTGCTCTACCAATGCTCTCTGTCCAGGCTCTCAAATGAAGAATGGTTACTGAATGAAGAATATCTTAAAGTGAATCAGTACTTTCAGGAGCAGAGGGAAGAAAATTGGAAAAACCATGTTCAACACATCACTTTCTATGGGGATCAGCTGTAATTCTCAATATTATCATAAAGGTACATTAAGTAAGCATGAGGGAGGTGTAAATGTCACAGATACACTGCAAACATTATTTTATAGCAGGATTCCCTGTGTTTTCTCCTCCTATTCCCTAATCCCACTAAGCAACACACCAGCTGCATTCAGCCTCCTGTCACCATTCATTATTTATTTGTTCTTTCTGAGAATATCTGGAGAATAAGTTTGCAAATGTGTAGACTTAATAGCCATAAACTTCTTTCCCAGTGGCTCACTGCCATGATTTGCTTTTCCCAAGCTTAATGATTTGAGCTACATTCCGACATGGACCGTTTAGCTGAAAAGCATACCCCAGGCTCCCTGCAAGTCTGTTAATAACCTCAACACATTTTACTTTGTGTAATGATGATGCAGAGATTATACGTTACCTTTTATAGGTCCATAAAAACACTTGCCATTTTCCATATGGAACTTTTTAAGGACACATTATCCATGTCTGTCAGGCAGTATGGATTGTATTTCCCAACATTAAAATCAAATCAGGATGATTCCAGATTGAGTTAACTTTGTTTCCAATTTTCTCTCCGCAAGGCTGTATCTCATACTGGAGCGCAATTTCATGGGCAATGGTTTCCCATGGTACCTTGGCTCAGTGGTGAGTCATCTTGTGAGCAAGTGTCAGCAGGCCATCTTGACCATGGGACAGTATCATAGCTGAGCTCGATCTTGTTCCCATCCAACAGTCACCCATGTACACCTTCCTGTAGGAGTCACTGGATGACAACCAGGATCAGGAGCACTGCTGTTCTTCCGCCCCCCCTCCACCCCTCTCGCACCTAGGTTTGTTTGGGCAATTGTATCACAGCCCAATGAGATAAACTCGCTCAGCATAGTCCAGGATGGAACCTGGAACCAGTATGGCTCAGTGTCATGTGATATGGTGCAGTTACACTTGAGCCATCTAAAAAACTCCATGAAATCCATTTTTGTAAAAAAATATATATATATAATTGGAGTTCTGATAAATTTCTGTAGTCAAATGTTTTTCCAGACTTTGAATTGTTTTTTCTTGCAGTGTCGTAATTATTTGAAGTATTTGAAGGATAGTTCCTTGGAAGGGGAGGGTTGTAGATTTTTTTATGTAATCTAAGAATCTTTTAAAGTTGACTGCAAACAAATGTCTTGAGAAGTGTGCTGTTCAGGTTTATTACCCAATTGATTTGAAATAGACCCTGGGCCTAAACAGCTGGTTTATTTTTGCTTTAAAGCTCCTTGAGAAATCTATTTGTTCCCTCTGCGGTTGTATAAATGTTACCTGTTGGCTGAGTCAGCCGACCTTAGAATTTAATTTTATCTGTATGCAAACACTTTCTCTCATTAAGGGTGAAGCAATGATAGAATTCACTCAGGCATAAATTAGAAGTGTTATGTGTGGTGACCAAGGACATTCTTCTCAGCTCCAAGGGCTGACTGTAGCTGAGCGTACAATATTCAAATTAAATATCAAATAACAAACCCATTTCCAGAAACATGAGCCACCCTGTTGGTGGAGCAGCCGAAGAATATTGTAGCATTACAACACAAGATGTTAAGTGATCATGAATAATTTAAAAAGGAGAGAGAAAATATTATATGGTTGGTTTCCATAGCCACGAGATAATACACAATATCATAACTAGGCCCATAGGCATTATCCGAGACAGTCCTGAAATTATCAGAAGTAAAACATCCAACATCTCCCCCGTGCTTAAAAAGAATAAAAGGCCCACTTTCTTGCTACTCCATGATTACTTTAGAAATGATGTAGTAGCCATTGGAATCGGAAGCTTATCTTGCTCCTGATGGCCCAAGGTGAGAGTATTAAATGGATTGTTTTACCAGGCTCTTTTGGGGTGAATTGCATAGACTATCTATGCATTACAAGTCCCTCCCTCCTAACGTGTGCTGTGTGTGTCAAATGCATTGCTTTAATTTTAATACTGTAATAAATCATTAACTAATACCTTTTGTAGCATCCCACAAAGAAACGTACGGTGTTATAGAACCCCAAAATGCTGCATGATCAATAAAGGCTACGTTTGCTGATAGCTAACTATCCACAGTGGAAGTTAAAAGAGAACAGGTATGTGTGCATCAGCCACGTTTATGCAATGCCTAATGCTTTACTTTTGGTGATATTTATTTTTGAAAATATTTATTTTTGAATATTTATATATCATTTCTTTTTTAGTTTTTCGCCTATGTCTATTTGCGTGTGCATTTTGGCTGTCACTTCTGACCAGAGCCATTGAATTCTATTTACACTTCCTTCTTCCGCTTTTTCTCTCTTTCCCTTCCTGGTCAGCATCTAATGTCATTATGCTGCCTCTCATCTCTCCTCTCTCGTATACTCTGTCATCCAAAATCCCAACACCAACACTTCATTACTCTACAACCTTCCTACTCTCTTAGAAACAGAGAAACATAGAAACATGGAAAATAGGTGCAGGAGTAGGCCATTCGGCCCTTCGAGCCTGCACCACCATTCAATAAGATCATGCCTGATCATTCACCTCAGTACCCCCTTCCTGTTTTCTCTCCATACCTCTTGATATCTATAGCCGTAAGGGCCATATCTAACTCCCTCTTGAATATATCGAATGAACTGACCTCAACAACTTTCTGCGGGAGAGAATTCCACAAGTTAACAACTCTCTGAGTGAAGAAGTTTCTCCTCATCTCGGTCCCCTTATCCTTAGACTGTGACCCCTGGTTCTGGACTTCCCCAGTATCGGGAACATTCTTCCTACATCTAACCTGTCCAATCCCGTCAGAATTTTATGTGTTTCTATGAGATCCCCTCTCATTCTTCTAAACACCAGTGAATACAGGCCCAGTCGATCCAGTCTCTCCTCATATGTCAGTCCTGCCATCCCGGGAATCAGTCTGGTGAACCTTCGCTGCACTCCCTCAATAGCAACAACGCCCTTCCTAAGATTAGGAGACCAAAACTGAACACAATATTCCAGGTGAGGCCTCACCAAGGCCCTGTACAACTGCAATAAGACCTCCCTGTTCGTATACTCAAATCCCCTAGCAATGCAGGCCAACATGCCATTTGCCTTATTCACCGCCTGCTGTATCTGCATGCCAACTTTCAATGATTGATGTACCATGACACCCAGGTCTTGTTGCATCTCCCCTTTTCCTAATCTGTCGCCATTCAGATAATGTTCTGCTTTCCTGTTTTTGCTACCAAAGTGGATAACCTCACATTTATCCAGATTATATTGCATCTGCCATGCATTTGCCCACTCACCTAACCTGTCCAAGTCACCCTGCAGTCACTCAGCATCCTTCTCAAAGCTCACACTGCCACCCTGCTTAGTGTCATCTGCAAACTTGGAGATATTGCACTCAATTCCTTCATCTAAATCATTGATATATATTGTAAATAGCTGGGGTCCCAGCATTGAGCCCTGCGGCATCCCACTAGTCACTGCCTGCCATTCTGAAAAGGACCCGTTTATCCCGACTCTCTGCTTCCTGTCTGCCAACCAGTTCTCTATTCACATCAATACATTACCCTCAATACCATGTGCTTTAATTTTGCACACTAATCTCTTGTGTGGGACCTTGTCAAAAGCCTTTTGAAAGTCCAAATACACCAGATCCACTGGCTCTCCCTTGTCCACTCTACTAGTTACATCCTCAAAAACGTCGAGAAGATTTGTGAAGCATGATTTCCCTTTCATAAATCCATGACTTGGACCAATCCTGTCACTGCTTTCCAAATGCGCTGCTATTTCATCCTTAATAATTGATTCCAACATTTCCCCCACTACTGATGTCAGGCTAACTGGTTTATAATTCCCTGTTTTCTCTCTCCCTCCTTTTTTAAAAAGTGGTGTAACATTAACTACCCTCCAGTCCATAGGAACTGATCCAGGGTTGATAAAATGTTGAAAAGTGACCACCAATGCATCCACTATTTCTAGGGCCACATCATTAAATACTCTGGGATGCAGACTATCTGGCCCTGTGGAATTATTGGCCTTCAATCCCATCAATTTCCCTAACATAATTTCCTGACTAATAAGGATTTCCTTCAGTTCCTCCTTCTCGCTAGACCCTCGGTCCCCTAGTATTTCCGGAAGGTTATTTGTGTCTTCCCTCGTGAAGACAGAACCAAAGTATTTGTTCAATTGGTCTGCCATTTCTTTGTTCCCCATTATAAATTCATCTGATTCTGACTGCAAGAGACCTATGTTTGTCTTCACTAATCTTTTTCTCTTCACATATCTATAGAAGCTTTTGCAGTCAGTTTTTATGTTCCCAGCAAGCTTCCTCTCATACTTTATTTACCCCTCCTAATTAAACCCTTTGTCCTCCTCTGCTGAATTCTAAATTTCTCCCAGTCCTCAGGTTTTCTGCTTTTTCTGGCCAATTTATATGCCTCTTCCTTAGATTTAACACTATCCCTAATTTCCCTATTTAGCCACAGTTGAGCCACCTTCCCTGTTTTTTTTAACTCCAGACACGGATGTACAATTCTTGAAGTTCATCCATGTAATCTTTAAATGTTTGCCATTGCCTATCCGCCGTCAACCCTTTAAGTATCACTCGCCAGTTTATTCTAGCCAATTCACGTCTCATACCATTGAAGTTACCTTTCCTTAAGTTCAGGACCCTAGTCTCTGAATTAACTGTGTCACTCTCCATCTTAATAAAGAATTCTACCATATTATGGTCACTCTTCCCCAAGGAACGTCGCACAACAAGATTGTTAATTAGTCCTTTCTCGTTACACATCACCCAGTCTAGGATGGCCAGCCCTATAGTTGGTTCCTCGACATATTGGTGTCGAAAACTATCCCTAATACACTCCAGGAAATCTTCCTCCACCGTATTGCTACAAGTTTGGTTAGCCCAATGTATATGTAGATTAAAGTCGCCCATGATAACTGCCTTTATTGCATGCATCCCTAATTTCTTTTTTGATGCTGTCCCCAACCTCACTACTACTGTTTGATGGTCTGTACACAACTCCCACTAGTGTTTTCTTCCCTTTGGTATTCTGCAGCTCTACCCATACCGATTCCACATCATCCAAGCTGATGTCTTTCCTTACTATTGCGTTATTGCGTAAACTATCCCTCCTTGTCCTTCTGGACCTGTCTGCAGCCTTTGACACAGTTGACCACTCCATCCTCCTCCAACACCTCTCCACCATCGTCCAGCTAGGGCAAAGTGGCAAGTTGGATCCAAAATTGGCTTGGAGGTAGGTAAAGAATTATAATTATCATAATAATCATGATTACAACTGTTGGTTATGTGTTGACTGTGTGACACTACCTATCAATGATATCACGCAATGATCTCATGCCATGTCGTCCTGTCACCTTTTATAGAAGAAGCTATCGACGATGAGGTCCGTGCAGAGGCGAACGGGTGGGGGGACACCAGTCCTCAGTGACATCACAGCGATGGAGGAGCGGATGCTCACACTCATGGGGAGGCACCCCCAGACGGCCACACAAGCATCTGCAGACCCTGGAGTGATGCGACGTGAGTAAAGTTTACACCATTGTGTGATGTAAAGTCAATAGATGCCACAACCACTGATATCTGACTATTCATATATGATAGATGATTTCTAAAATTGTCCTATAAATAATGCTGGCCTAATGAAAATCATTGCCAATGCACAATGTGCTGATGGTCATGAAATGTGATGTCTGTGATGATTTTGATAGTAGTGGTGCTTTTGTCGTGCATTTGCTGTGTGTAGCACTGGACTCACCTTGTGACCCTAGAACTCCCTTCTCCTCTAATAACCTCATTTGTGTTTTGCAGCTCAGCCAGCAGCGCGGCCCCAGGCAAGACCACAGAGGCCAGAAGGTGGGGGCGCGGGGCCGGACTCACCAGACGATCCTGCTTCTGATGCTGAGGAGCTCTGATTCTTGCCTGTCAATCCACTGGGTCTGTTCTCAACAGGTGAGAGCGTGGACTTCGGGGAACCTGCATCACCACGCTGTAAGGGGTGGTCTTCGAGGTGGGGTCAGCTTTCCCTTCTGACCTTATATTTGCGGTTTGGAATCGCTCCCACACCCTTGGTTCTAGAATCTGGAATTATGAAGGGACTGTGACAGACTTGGACAGACAATCGGTTTAAAGGTAGGAAGCAGGTATGGCTTTATTGTGTTTAAAAGGAAGCAAAAGGAACACCTTTAATAACACACAAAGAATAGTGATACCAATGCACACTGAGGGGTACAACACGTTGAATAAATTGTCAACATACAGCCTGTGAGGCAAAGAATGCAGCTTAAACTCTAAAGAGGAGAATGTAGAGACAGTTACACAAGTTATCCCAGCCTCCCCCCTCCCAATTCCCCTAACTAAGTTATAGCTCTGGGGGTTCAGGGGCTATGCTCACCAATCCCTTTTGACAGTTGCCGGTGAATCACGGTTTCGGGGTTCACTGCACTTGGCCTTCTAGGTGAGCTGTACCCCGGACGGAAGAGAGGACTTCGGACTGCGTAGTCTTCAGTTGGGGTGAGTCCGTTAATGCGGTAAGTTGCGTTTTGAATATATGAGGTAAGTACCCATTTTCTTTGGTTAGCAATAGTTTTAGTTAGTCCTTTTTGGTAATTTCTCACTCGTTGGTCGTTCAGAAGTAGATTGTAGAGTAGAAATAAATGTCGATTCTTCGGTTTTTGCTGAGTTGGTTTCGGTTGGTTGTTTCGCTGGTTGTGGTGGCCCGGGTTGTCAATTTGGTTGCTGACAACCTTCCGTTTCGTGGGCCTCGTGCTCGGTCGGTCCTTGATGATTTCTTGTAGTTTTCTCCACTACTCTATTTCTTCACTCCCCACCTCCGGCTGCTTGTGTTCTTTTCCTTGTAAAACTGGGAATAGATATACCCCAAAAAGGCTTCCTTATCTCCCACCAAATCTGGCCCAGCTCTTTGTTTCAAAGGAGCTGTTCATTAGTTTTAAGCTCTTTTCTTTGTCAGAATTTGTCGGGCTCATTCAACAGTAATTTGATTATGATGTGTTAATGTGGAAAATCACCTGTTGGTATTGTTGAAGCAGTGTTTAAACTCTTGGGCCGTTGGGCAGGGCCCGTGATTTTCTATAGGTCTATTTGAACATGCATACCACTAATGGTCTCCGGTGATTAGCCTGATAGCTCTTGATGCGTTTATTGTCACTAGGGAGCGAATTTTTATGTTTCACAGTTCTTGTTAGTTATCGATCGATTCATTCTCCCAGACAGATTGAATTAGCTCCAATACCCAATTCCTGAGTGAAGTCCCACCCTCTGTTCTGGCAGTCTGTTCCAAAAATGTTCCTTTAGAGATCTTAAACTTGTAAAGCTCTTAGGTATTTTCCTCAGAGTTTTTCCTAGGATACCAAAATGTTCATCAAGTTCCAAATGAAATTCCCTTTCCTATGAGTCCAAACACGGGGGAGGGGGGTTCTCCATGAATGCAGGCCCCTGCAGGCCTCGTCTGCCTCTTTAAACTCATTTGTGTCCGAAGTTTTTTCTTCCATTTTAAAAATCCAGAAAGGGATTCTTCTCCTCTGCAGGGGAAAGGTACAAGGAATCTTTGTGAAATATTGGTAAATTCTACAATGCTCCAGAAGCGATTACACGCGAAGGCCATCTAGTGCTCCTCTGGTCATTCTCGCCTCCACTCTGGAGGTAACGGCCCCAAGCACCTCGCCACAGGGCACCCCATTTGTCCCTAAGATGGCACCGACCCGCGGCAGTTTTGTGGACGCGGCAGGTCTGGTCCACGAGCGCCACAAGAGATCGGAGAGATTAACAGTTGTCCAGGAGGACTGTAGACATCGGTGACCAGATCCTCGGTGCATTGGGGGGCATATCCCGACAGCTGGCCACCATGACTGAGTACGTTCCACACATAGCGGAGGCTCTGCAGGTGATAGCCAGGAACACTGCTGGCACAGGCCTCCCAGTGGTCCCGGAGTGCGGCACTCCACCCCTAGGTTCCGCACCACCACTGCGAACGACAGATGAGAGGTAGGACTAAGATCTTGCTTCTGGTTCCCCCCTCGTCACCCCCCCATTCCCGTATCCGTGCAACCGCCGCCTCTGCCTTCATCCCCCCCCAATGAGGCACCGCCTGAGGAGCTCTTCGGCCAGGCCACGTGGAGCGAGGGGGGAAGGGGTAGTAGTGGGGAGAAGAAGAGGGGGGAAGGAAAGTGAGGTACATGCCCGCAGGTGAAGGCTGTGTTATATCTCCATCTGGGTGTTTGTAATTTGTTGTACTGTATGGGGGGAAGGGGGCCACCTTCCTGCTTTGCATTTGTATTCTGTGTTGCTGGACATGTTGACCATTTGATTGATGTCAATGGTGGAAAAAGTGGGTTGTGGGTAGGGGTGGAGTGTTTTTGCCCGTGATACTTATGATTTCAGACCAATGGTCGCATAAAACTTTTTAAATTCAACATAGCCTTGTTGCACATTGTCTCAGATAGCTGGTGATTCCTTAACATGAAAGGGTTAAATAAAACATAACTTCAATCAACTTATACTTTAACTGGCACCAAGGTGATGCCCACCATTGATGTCTGAGCTGCACACACAGCAGTGTGTCAGCGTTGTCACTCACAGCAACGTTCTTTCAGGCAAATCGTTCAGTTATCAGCTTCTGACATAAGAGTCTTGCAGCTATGTAGCCACCACGGGCCCTTTCTTGCAATCTGGAGGGGGGCGTGGGCATGGTTGCTGTTATTTATGCATGCTTGTTTATTGTGTGATGTTTGTAACACTGTATGTACCCTTACACTGTACACACTTTACCTGTACACCAGAAGGTGCTGCTACTTAAAGAAGGCTAACTTTGAAGGTATGAGGCGTGAATTGGCTGAGATGGATTGGCGAATGATACTTAAGGGGTTGACTGTGGATGGGCAATGGCAGACATTTAGAGACCGCATGGATGAACTACAACAATTGTACATTCCTGTCTGGCATAGAAATAAAAAAGGGAAGGTGGCTCAACCGTGGCTATCAAGGGAAATCAGGGATAGTATTAAAGCCAAGGAAGTGGCATACAAATTGGCCAGAAATAGCAGCGAACCTGGGGACTGGGAGAAATTTAGAACTCAGCAGAGGAGGACAAAGGGTTTGATTAGGGCAGGGAAAATGGAGTATGAGAAGAAGCTTGCAGGGAACATTAAGACGGATTGCAAAAGTTTCTATAGATATGTAAAGAGAAAAAGGTTAGTAAAGACAAATGTAGGTCCCCTGCAGTCAGAATCAGGGGAAGTCATAACGGGGAACAAAGAAATGGCGGACCAATTGAACCAGTACTTTGGTTCGGTATTCACGAAGGAGGACACGAACAACCTTCCGGTTATAAAAGGGGTCGGGGGGTCTAGTAAGGAGGAGGAACTGAGGGAAATCCTTATTAGCCGGGAAATTGTGTTGGGGAAATTGATGGGATTGAAGGCCGATAAATCCCCAGGGCCTGATGGACTGCATCCCAGAGTACTTAAGGAGGTGGCCTTGGAAATAGTGGATGCGTTGACAGTCATTTTCCAACATTCCATTGACTCTGGATCAGTTCCTATGGAGTGGAGGGTAGCCAATGTAACCCCACTTTTTAAAAAAGGAGGGAGAGAAAAAACAGGGAATTATAGACCGGTCAGCCTGACATCGGTAGTGGGTAAAATGATGGAATCAATTATTAAGGATGTCATAGCAGTGCATTTGGAAAGAGGTGACATGATAGGTCCAAGTCAGCATGGATTTGTGAAAGGGAAATCATGCTCGACAAATCTTCTGGAATTTTTTGAGGATGTTTCCAGTAGAGTGGATAAGGGAGAACCAGTTGATGTGGTATATTTGGACTTTCAGAAGGCGTTCGACAAGGTCCCACACAAGAGATTGATGTGCAAAGTTAGAGCACATGGGATTGGGGGTAGTGTACTGACATGGATTGAGAACTGGTTGTCAGACGGGAAGCAAAGAGTAGGAGTAAATGGGAATTTTTCAGAATGGCAGGCAGTGACAAGTGGGGTACCGCAAGGTTCTGTGCTGGGGCCCCAGCTGTTTACACTGTACATTAATGATTTAGATGAGGGGATTAAATGTAGTATCTCCAAATTTGCGGATGACACTAAGTTGGGTGGCAGTGTGAGCTGCGAGGAGGATGCTGTGAGGCTGCAGAGCGACTTGGATAGGTTAGGTGAGTGGGCAAATGCATGGCAGATGAAGTATAATGTGGATAAATGTGAGGTTATCCACTTTGGTGGTAAAAACAGAGAGACAGACTATTATCTGAATGGTGACAGATTAGGAAAAGGGGAGGTACAACAAGACCCAGGTGTCATGGTACATCAGTCATTGAAGGTTGGCATGCTGGTACAGCAAGCGGTTAAGAAAGCAAATGGCATGTTGGCCTTCATAGCAAGGGGATTTGAGTACAGGGGCAGGGAGGTGTTGCTACAGTTGTACAGGGCATTGGTGAGGCCACACCTGGAGTATTGTGTACAGTTTTGGTCTCCTAACCTGAGGAAGGACATTCTTGCTATTGAGGGAGTGCAGCGAAGGTTCACCAGACTGATTCCCGGGATGGCGGGACTGACCTATCAAGAAAGACTGGATCAACTGGGCTTGTATTCACTGGAGTTCAGAAGAATGAGAGGGGACCTCATAGAAACATATAAAATTCTGACGGGGTTAGACAGGTTAGCTGCAGGAAGAATGTTCCCAATGTTGGGGAAGTCCAGAACCAGGGGTCACAGTCTAAGGATAAGGGGTAAGCCATTTAGGACCGAGATGCGGAGGAACTTCTTCACCCAGAGAGTGGTGAACCTGTGGAATTCTCTACCACAGAAAGTTGTTGAGGCCAATTCACTAAATATATTCAAAAAGGAGTTAGATGAGGTCCTTACTGCTAGGGGGATCAAGGGGTATGGCGAGAAAGCAGGAATGGGGTACTGAAGTTGAATGTTCAGCCATGAACTCATTGAATGGCGGTGCAGGCTAGAAGGGCCGAATGGCCTACTCCTGCACCTATTTTCTATGTTTCTATGTTTACTGGAGACCTAAGGGTTACCTGCTGCAGGTAACCCAGTATAGAAGGAAGCTCACAGCTCAGTGTCCTCACTCGAGGAGCTGCAAATAAAGGACTACAATCTACACAGTTTAAGTATCATACCCTGCCTTGTGGAATCATTACTAAAAGTGCCTACATACACTACAACTGGCGACGAGGATACGAGGTCATGAACTACACGCTCAGCATGTCGAATCTCAGCAACTTTCAGCAATTTACTGAGGGGGAAGATTAGGATGCTTTTGTAGAAACACTAGAACATTTCTTTATCGCTAATGACCTGAATGGGGACACACCGGCTACATGACCGAACAAGCGCAGGGCCTTCCTGTTTAGCAGTTGTGGGCCCACCATCCATTGTCTCGTCAGGGACTCACTAGCCCCAGCGAAGACAACCACCAAAAACTATGAGGAACTTGTAAACTTATACAGGAGCAATTAAAATCGAAAGAAAGCATCCTCACAGCCTGGCAAATGTTCTACATTTACCGACGACCCGAAAGCCAAGAAATTACTCAATATGCTGCACACTTTGACTAGCTGCACCGTGTGATTTTGGAGACCACCTTAATGAAGCACTAAGGGACATGTTTGTCATCGGAATCGCCCACGAGGACCTCCTGCACAAGTTGCTCTCTGCCGACATCACGGTCACCCTGCAGAAAGCAATTCAAGTGAGCCAGGCCTACATGGTTTCGGCCAGCGACTCCAGGCGAATACTGATCAAGGACTCTAAACCGGCGAGCGCAGTGCACCGCATGGATATTTCGAAAGGCAGGAATGCTGCCCCGAGTCCAGCAACCCTGAGTCCACCACATGGGGCAAACCGGATGACCCCGTGCTGGCGCTGTGGAGGAAACCACAGGGCCCACCAGTGCCACTACAAAGACTATGCATGCAAAGACTGCAAAGAGAAAGGGCACCTTCAGAGAATGTGTAGGAAAAGCTGTACTCACTGTGTCTCTGATGAGTTGGTTGATCACCGGGGCTCTGACACAGATGAAGGTGAAGCTGCTCAAACTCTGGACGAAGAGTATGGAATTTATACCTGCTCCACTGAAGGTTCTCCATGGACAATGGAAGTAGACATCGATGGGGTCCCAGTTTCTATGGAGATCGACATAGGGGCGAGCCAGTCTGTGATGAGCCAAACGATCTTTGAAAAACTTTGGATAAATCCCACCAATCAACAAAAACTGCATCCTGTCCAAGCGAAGCTGCTCACCTATACCAAAGGTAAAATCCCGGTCGTTGACAGTGTAGACGTCCAGGTCTCCCAGGGCGGCGTGTTGAACAAACTCCCCCTGTGGATGGTAACTGGCAATGATCCCACGCTGCTGGGAAGGAATTGGATGAACCCGGTCTAAGTCGGTCGAAGCAGCGACGGCCTCCGGGCTCCAGCAATCGACAGTAAACATGGATCCATCCAGAGATCCCATCATCCAGCTCGATTGCGTGGCGATAACTCCACAACATCGCGCAAAATCTCCAAGACCGAAAATCCAAACTCCACTTTCCGGGCCGGGGCAGGACTTCAAGAGGTGAACATCGTCGAAAGAAGTGGATTCCCAATGTCCAGGGACGAAGCTGTGGAAGAAAAGACTACCACATCCTACCTGGAGGAGAGCCAGAAGATGGTGGCCACATCACGAGGAGAAGAAACTGCAATCCAAATGGCCGTGGCCATACCACGAGGGGCAGCGTTGGAGGAGCGACATGTGGCACCAAGTGGCCAATCGGATTGGAAGCCTCCCTTAAAGGAGACCGGTAACCAAAGAAATTTAAAGGGACAGTTTCAACTAAATGAGGATAAGGACTTTAAAGCTAAAGATGCAATAAAAGGGTGCAAGTATGATAATGTATGCAATGTAACCATGAATTGCGATGCTGGTGTAACTAATGTGACTAATGAGATGAATGCTTGTGTAAGTAAGGTTAAGAACAAGTTTGCTATGTTTGATGAATATGACAGAGAGTTTGAAATGCCTAATGTAACCATGTCTGGTGAGACCATGACACCCAAAAGTGATGCAAATGCTGTAATTTATAATGTAGGCTCGACTATGTGTGGCCAGAGCCAAAGTGTCATGTATACAGGTGGGACACTGCTAAAGGACATTGGTTTCGACAGGGACCATGCTAATGCTAGAGGAATCCCCCTGTGGGAGACCCCTGGGTCCAGCTGGCTACCAGACCATGTAGCCTGGACCTTTGGAACAAATGTGATGCCCCTGGAAGGACACACACACCCAGTGGGAGCACTACAGGGACAGTGGTCAATGGGCAGCACAGCCACAACCTGCAGCAGACCAGCCCTATAGCCCCTGGCCACCAGGGCCAACACCAGGAGCGAGAGGCCAATACCCTCCAGCTTCCCTGGAAAACCCTGGGCTGACAAGACCCTCATCCCAATTGGAGGACAAGGAGCCCACCCAGTCCTGTGGCCCTGTCCACCACCATACAATTACCCACATCACAGTGTATGCACCCTACCTACTGCTGCTGTGGCTACCCCCCTGAAGGATCCCACAACAGTGACACCCACATGATCTGTATGTGAGGGAGGGGAAACATATGAGGCCAGCCTCAAGCACGGGAATCACACCTGGCACCTACACAACCCTCACCACAATCTCCCACAGCCCTACTGATCACCTCCCCAGGTCATGGCAATAAGGATATTAAAACTGCTTAGGGGGGAGTGTTGTGAAATATGCATGCTTATTTGTTGTGTGACGGTTGTAACACTGTATGTACCCTTACACTGTACACACCTTACCTGTACACCAAAAGGTGCTGCTGCTGGAGACCTAAGGGTTACCTGCACACTGCAGGTAACCCAGTATAAAAGGAAGCTCACAGCTTGGAGTCCACACTCGAGGAGCTGCAAAGGACTACAGTCTACACAGTTTAAGTTTCATACCCTGCCTCGTGGAGTCATTACTAAAGGTACCTACATACACTACAGTTGCATAGCCAGCCTGATTGTCTGGCCCTAGTTCAGCGTCCAGCCCCTCATCCTCCTCTTCCTCTCTCTCCTGAGATGGACCATCAATCCTGTTGTGTATGTATTTACACTGTACACTCAATGTACAGTTACATAAGACCAAGAATGTATCTTTATACTGTATACAATATGCCTGTACCACCAGAGGGTGCAACAGCTGGTGACCTAGAGGTTACCTGTACACTGCAGGTGACCAGGTATAAAAGCGAGCCCACCTTACTGTAACCTCATTCAGGAGCTGCAATAAATGGACTAAGGTCACAACAGTTCAAGTGCAATACCTTACCTCGTGGAGTCATTACTAAAGTGCCTGCAAACACCACAATTGGCGACGAGAATACGAATTCCATGTGAGAAATGGCTAACCTTAGCAACTTTCAACAATTCGCTGATGGAGAAGATTGGGATGCCTTTGTGGAAAGGGTAGAACACTACTTCATCGCGAACGACCTGGCTGGAGACACACTGACCTCGCTGGCTGATAAGCACCGAGCCATCCTGCTCAGCAATTGTGGGCCCACCATTCCTGGCCTGGTCAGGGATTTGCTAGCCCCAGAGAAGATGACAATAAAAACGTTCACGGAGCTCGTAACGATAATACAAGAACAACTTAAGCCAAAAGAGAGCCAGACACCAGTTCTACACATACCGGCAGCCTGAAGGCCAAGAAATTGCAAAAAACGCTGCAGACCTGAGACGATTGGCTGCACCGTGTGATTTTGGTGACCACCTCACCAATGCACTGAGGGACATCTTTGTTATTGGAATCAGCCACGAAGGCCTGCTCCACATGCTGCCCTCTGTAGACACCATCATCACCCCGCAGAAAGCAATTAGCGCGAGCCAAGCATTCATGGCCTCGGCCTGCGATTCCAGAAGGATAATGACTCAACCCCAGGACTCCAACATGAAAAGTACAGTGAACCGAATGGCGCCTTTCAGAAGCAAGACTGTGACCCCGAGCCCCGCAACCCTGAGTCCGCCGCAGGGGGCCAACCGGCAAGCCCCATGCTGGCGCTGTGGAGGAAATCACAGAGCCCACCAATGCAGATACAGAGACTATACTTGCAAAGGCTGTAACACTAAAGGCCACCTACAGTGAATGTGTAAAAGAAATTCTACTCACCAAGTCGCTGAAGAGTTGGCTAATCACCCGGGCTCCAGCGCTGATGAAGATGAAGAGAGAGTCCAGAAGGTAGCTCAGCCCCAGGAAGAGGTGTACGGGTGTTTACCTGCTCTACCGAGAGTTCCCCACTAAAGATAGAAGTTGAAATCAACGGTGTTCCAGTCTCGATGGATGAACCAGGCGGCTTTCGAGAAACTCTGGGACAACCCTATCGAACAACCTAAAATGTTACCAATCCAGGTGAAGCTGCTCACTTACACAAACGACACCATCCCAGTCGTTGGCAGCGTGGATGTCCAGGTGTCCTATGGTGGCGCGATGCACAAGTTACCTTTGTGGATCGTTGCTGGTGATGGTCCAACGCTGCTAGGAAGAAGTTGGATGAAGCAAATCCAAATCTGTTGGAGCTGAGAAAGCCTCCAGGCCCCAGCGATCGACGTCCTAGGTGGCCCCAAATTTGGATCCATCACAGTACCTGGAGATCCTACTGTCCAGCTTGACTGCGCGACGACGACACAGACCGCACAACCCAACGGCGAGATGATCCAATCCAAACGGACAGAGCACACCTTCCGGGCCGTGGCAGGACTCAGAAGGGAGCAGATCGACGCAGAAAGTATTTCCCCAGCTTCAGTGCAGACCCTGGGGAGAGAAGGATCACAGCAGCCTATCTCGAGGAGAAGGAAAAGATGGCGCCCGCACCACGAGGCGAAGTGCCTGAAATCAAGATGGCCGCGACCATACCACGAGGGGCAGCATTGAGGGAGCAACACGTGATGCCGAGCAACAAACCGATTGGGGTAAAGATTGCAAGGCCCTCTTAAAGTAGATCGGCAACCCAGAACAATTAAAGGGACAATTCCACTTTTTGTACAGAGATGCGGGTGATACTACTGTGAGACATGTAATTAACAAATGTAAGTATTTAACTGTACCGTTGAACAGCGATGCCGGTAGGATATGTGGAAAAGATGTAATTGATGAACACAAGTATCTAAATGTAATAGTGTATAGCAATGCTGGTAATATACAGGGAAAAATATGTAGTTGAGTGTAAAGATGTCATTGACAAATATGAACTCGTACCTGAAAGCGATCGGAGTCAATGTATTATGAATGTAAACGATGGAATAATGTGTAATGTCGGGTTCAAGATGCTCGCCGACAAAACCAAAGGCAATCTCCCGTTTGAAGCACCCAAGTTCAGCCAATCATGTAGCCTGCACCTCCGGGACCAAGGGAGTGTGGCCACACACAATGGGAGCTTACCCACTGCAAGGCCAGTGATCAGCGGACGGCACAGGCACCACTACTGGCACCCTGCTCCAGATTGGCCCTATCCCTCTGGCCACCAGGGCCAGCACAGGGAGCAAGAGGCCAGCACCCTCCAACCCTCCTGAGGGGACCTGGGATGACCAGGCTCCCACTACCACTGAAGGGCAGCAGGGAGACCCTCAAAAGAGGACAGGGAGGCCACACATTCCTGTAGCTCTGCCCACCACTAGGCAATGGCAAAGGCCCTGAGTCCCAGCCAAGAAGCGATCCGAGCCCACCCAGCTGGCAGGGGGGTACAGCGCCGCCATCAGACAACCTGGACACAGTCCGGTTACTCTGGAACTAGCATCCTCACCCACCTGCACCTACACCCCAGGGGCAAGACTGTAACACCATGTATGTACCTTACATGTAAAATGTACTTGTTCCACCACTGCTAAACCCAAACAGTCATGTAACCAATTATTTTTTACATGTATGTAAATGCAACTGTCGAGCCACACACATGGTCTATGTATTGGGGGTGGTGGGGGAGGGGGGGGGAAGGAATGGGGTTTGTAGCCATGGACACATGGATCACACCCAGAACCCACTCAAACCCCCACTTCAACCTCTAACCGTCCACTGCTGACCATTAACTAATGTTGTGGCAATGAGGACTTGGGGGTCCACAGGAAGAGAGCCATTCCCAAGCACAGACAAAGTGCAAGGGCTTTGGGCACTCAAGTCAAGGGCCAGAGCACCCAGTGCAAAGGCCAGTGGCAAGACTTAGGGGGGAGTGATGTTGTGTATGTATATACCCTGTACACTCAATGCACAGTTACATAAGACCAATGAATGTATCTTTACACTGTATACAATATGCCTGTACCACCAGAGGGTGCAACAGGTGGAGACCTAGAGGTCACCTGTACACCGCAGGTAACCAGGTATAAAAGGGAGCTCACCTTACTGTAACTTCATTCAGGAGCTGCAATAAATGGACTAAGGTCACAACAGTTCAAGTGCAATACCTCACCTCGTGGAGTCATTACTAAAGTGCCTGCCAAAACCACAAATCCCTTCTAGCAATTCTTGGCCCCTCCTGATAGCCAGGTTGTGCAGCATGGAGCACAAGAACACAAATTTAGCTAATTACTCAGTTTTGTATTGTAGCTCCCCTCCTGAATGGTCCAGGCATCTAAAGCGCTGCTTAAGCACAGTTATTGTTTTCTGAACCACATTGCATGTGTCTCTGTGGCTCTGGTTGTATTGCTTCTCAGCCTCGGTGTGGGTGTCACGCAGGGGGGGGTCATCAGCCAGGTGGCTAGGCCATATCAGTTGTCACCAAGCATCCAGCATTGTCCTTGTGGCTGACTCATAAACATGTCAAAGACAGCGCTCTCGCGCAGGATGTGTGCCGCATCGAAGCTTCCTGGACATTTGGCATTCACTGCCATTATTTGGTTGTAGTCGACAACTAGTTGGATCTTCAGGGAGTGAAATCCTTTTCTGTTACGAAAAGCTCCGGGTCCTGAGAAGTTGGCCGCATGGCGATGTGAGTGCACTGTATTGCTCCCTGCACCCCGGGGAACTTAGCAATGCGGTAGAATGCTCCAGCCCTGTCAGTCTGAACCTCGGTGATCATGGAGAAGCTGATAAAGTCCATCCTACGCGTGTACAGGGCCTCCGTGATCTGTCTAATGCAGCGATGTGTGGCATTGTGAAACAGAGGGGAAATCTCGACCGTGGAGGCCCGAAAGGAACCGAACGCGTAGAAAGACAGTGACCTTGACCTCGGTGACCTTGACCCCGACTGACACTGAGGTCCTGATGGCAGGCTGCATATGTGTCAGATGAGCAAGCATATTTCGTAAGAACATAAGAAATAGGAGCAAGAGTAGGTCACACGCCCCTCGAGCCTGCTCCGTCAGTCAATAAGATCATGGCTGATCTGATGATGGACTCAGCTCCACTTCCCTGCCCGCACCCCATAACCCCTTATCCCCGTATCGTTTAAGAAACTGTCCACTTCTGTCCTAAATTTATTCAATGTCCCAGCTTCCACAGCTCTCTGAGGCAGCGAATCCACAGATTTACTACCCTCTGAGAGAAGAAATTTCTCCTCTTCTCAGTTTTAAATGGGCGGCCCCTTATTCTAAGATCATGCCCTCTAGTTCTAGTCTCCCCCATCAGTGGAAACATCCTCTCTGCATCCACCTTGTCAAGCCCCCTCATAATCTTATACATTTCGATAAGATCACCTCTCATTCTTGTGAATTCCAATGATTAGAGACCCAACTTACTCAACAATTCCTCATAAGTCAACCTCCTCATCTCCAGAATCAACCTAGTGAACATTCTTTGAACTGCCTTCAAAGTAAGTATATCCTTTCGTAAATATGGAAACCAAAACTGCACGCAGTATTCTAGGTGTGACCTCACCAATACCCTGTATAACTGTAGCAAGACTTCCCTGCTTTTATGCTCCATCGCCTTTGCAATAAAGGCCAAGATTCAGTGATCACCACCTTGTGGAAGTGCAGTCTCCGAGGCAGGTGTGCGCGGACACGTTGAGGTAAGACCTCTTCTCCCTGTCAGTGCGGGTTGTGTATAGTCTGGACCTCCTCTTCATTCTGTCATGTCTTAAATTGGGCCCATAATGATGTACATCAGACATTGAACCATGTGCACTCTGCAGCATCTGTGCATTAATCGATACAGGCTGAGAAATGGCTGGCACCATTGTAATGAAAGTATAATATCAATTGCTCAGAAACAATAATTTCTTCACTAAAATACACCTATAGTAAACCCCAATAGTCCAGAGTCTGAAAATATGTTTGTTGAGATGGTCACTTCAACTGAGAAGAACTCAGAGTCAATCCAAACTCCCCCGGTTGAAGCAGCCTTTTGAATGAAGCGACCTGCGATTTTAAAAAAGGCGCCCACACCGCTGTGATTCGTTCAGAACACTTCCACTTTTTCTGAGTGGTGTTTTGGGCGAGTGATATTGTGGGCGAGATGTGTGCGAGGTGGTGAAAGTGACGCTGGGCGATCTCCTGAGCGTTAGTTTCGGCAAATGTGATCTTCACGACAAAGAAATGTGGGCGGTCGGTATTATTGAATCTCAGCGTTAATTACGTGCGGAGAGTAACGCTGGACAATATTATGGCCGTTGGTTTTGCCCATTCTGATGATTCCGCCCAAAAAAAGTGGGTGGGTGATATTATTTTTTCCAGGCATTACGCACATGGGGAAAGTAACGCTCAGCGATAAGTGTTCGAAAAATGGGCATCAGTTTCCATTTTGTGGCTAAATGGGCTATCTGGGCGTTATACCTCATTTCAGCGGTAAAATGGACGTTAAGTGGGCGTTATGCATGCAAAAGAAGTGTACGATCTAGCACAATGACTTCATGCACAACAACTACAGTATGTCCAGAATTTTAATTACCAGCTGCAGTGTGTGAATATGTCTTCTGTTTCTAACCACAGTGCTTGCCTTTGTTTCCATTGTATGAAAATGCCGGGGGTTAAATTGAATAGCCACCGAAAAAAGGCACGGGGATCACAATGCCTATTCAGTTTAATGCAGGCATGCACCAACTTCAAGCTGACAGCTCATTTTAATGATTGCTGCATGCAGCCAGTGCAAACTACCCTGTTTATTGGCTGCACACATTAGCAGGAGGCTCGATATGGTTACTTCCGAGCGGAGAGATGCCTTATACCCTCAGGGGGGCTGGAAATCCGCCAGACACATGCTCAGAAGGCAGTGGAAACAGATAGCCATGGCCAGGAGTGTCCCCAAGGACCTGGATGCAGTGCCGCAAGAGGTTTAATGACCTCATATGAGTGGTCAAGGTCAGTGAATGTATCTTCAAATGACATATCCTACCAACTGCATCACTAGCCTCAGCCACTGCTCACCCTCACTCACCTACCAACAATCTCTATCAATCAGGACTCATATCTAACATTCATAGCTTTACCTCACCCTCACACACTGTTGCAAGCCTGACGCCCACATCTCACAGCTTGCATGCACCACCAGCTATTCAACCATTACAGCCACATCACCCAAACATATTGCATGATATTCACTGACACACTTCCCTCTCACTTTCAGGAGAACGTGATGCACAACCAGAAGCAGCAGGAACTAACCAGAGGGTGGGAGGCGCGCTTGCAAGTTCTAATCCCCATGGAGGAGATGGTGCTGACCATTATGGGAAGGCCCATTGCTGAGGCCGGGGCCACCGGAGAGGCTGATCCAATGAAGAGGACAGTATCTTCATACCTAATCCTCCTTCTCACTTCCTACTTCCCCCTCACATCTAACTCTTTTTTGACTTACAAGCTGCTGATGGTGTAAGCATGCACTTTTGTACTTTCTCCTCTCCGCTCACCACAACTTTACCCTTGTCCCGTTTACCTTTCAGATACCCAAGAACTGTAACCTGACCAGGCAGTGAAGGAAGAGCAAGAAGATAGTGATGATGAAGACACATTGTCACTCGATTTCAGACTCAGATACTGACTCTGCGCATATCTTAGAGGCAGATCTATGCTATCGGGCACAAGTGCATTGCAGCCAGGGCAAGGGGCAAGATTAGCGCAGGTGCCAGCTTGCAGGAGGGTGAGATCGCACATGGGTTCTGCTGCACAGGACTCAGATAAGGACTTTGATGGACCAGGGCTACAGAAAAAGGCTGATGGGTCAACACACCAAAATGCTTGGTGCATTGGGAAGCCTACCAGAAAGCCTGTGCTCAATGTCAAGGGGCATGGAGGATTCCGGCAGCAACTTGGTACAGGGCTTGGCGCAGAGTTTGGAGCCCATTCTTTACAGCAAGGAAGTGGTGGCCAACTTGTGGACCCCAACCATTATGGAATGCCTGATGGCCGATGTCTCAGATTTCATTACAGCACAACAAGCAGCCACCCAATGTCTGAGTGCTGCAGTGGAAGTTCAGACTGCTACCATCTTGGATGTGGATTATAGTGTTCAAAGGAGCTTGCAGGGCATCACAGCAGTCCAATAACCTGTTCTCCAACAAATTACTAGGGTTGCTAAGACGCTGTTGCGGGGGAGTGGCAGTGGCTCCGACAGCATTCATCCTCCCACCACTGCCATTCTGTCAGTGCCCTTGCTGTTGCCTGTCAGCCAGCCAGCCCAGATTGCTGCTGCCCATGCCGAGATGCTGCAGTCTGCAGCCAGGCCTTCTAGGCCATCTGCGGTCTCCCCCACTGAAAGTCAGCAGCCTTCCACCAACGACGGGGGGAGCACTGTGTCGGAGCACTAGGACAGACAAAAGCGCATGGAAAAACAGGCACTAGAGAAATGCACAAGGGTGATTAGTTTAATTTTGTATGCAATATTGCATGATTTCATTTATAAATTTAGTTTGGAATTTAGTTTTGGCTTTTATTTTTGCATTGTGGTCAAGAGAATGATGTAATGGTCAGTGATAGAGGGAAGGTAAGGTGTGGGACTTGTTGGTGAATGGGGAATTGGGGTTGAGGTTACTGGTATGGCATTTGAATTAGTTATTCACGTACAGCCCGGGCAGAAAAGGTGTTGTCTACGTTTCAGTCTCCCTTCCTCTTCCTCTTCTTCCACCTCCTCCTCTTCCTCGTCCTCCCCAACCTCTCGCCTGATAGATATTGGCAAGGGCTGTTCCCTTTTAATGGCAAGGTTATGCACCACCACAAATCTTGAGACACGCTCAGCTGAGTACTGCAGCAGAATCATTGCTTCAGGACACCAATGGTCTGCTCCATCAGATTTCTTGTGGCTCTCATTGTACGCATGCTGTGCACGTGGGTTGCGGATTGGAGTCATGAGCCATCGCGTCAGCGGATAGCCATTGTCGCCCAGTAGCCACCCGTTGCTTTGCCATGGTGGCTGAAATAGAGCACAGCATGAACACATCGTCATTGCTGCCAATGTACCAAGTATTGACCTGCTTTATGCACTATTGATGGTCACACTCCAGCTGCACATTGGTGGAGTGGTTCTGGCACATGGCAGAGTTGACATGAGGTGCCCGCAATTCAATGTGCGTGCAGTCAATGGCACCCTACATCCTGGGGAAGTCTGCAATCCCTGAAAACCCTTGTGCTCCCTGCTTCTCCTTGGCAAGTGGGAATGAAATGAAGTTAGCTCTCTTTGAATAGAGAGCCTCAGTCACCTCCCTTATGCAGCAATGCACTGTAAACTTCGAGATGTTGCTAATATCTCCAGCAGCAGCCTGGAAGGAGTCAGGTGCATAAAAGGTCATTGCCACGGTAACCTTCACAGCCACTGGCAATGCGGTCCTCTGAGGTTCAAGTTTGTGATAGCAGCAGGAGGACCTCCTTAATCAAGCACAGACATCTCAAATATTGGTTATTGCTGAAGTTCAGGTAGGAGAAATGTTCGCTGAACACCCTGGGCAGGTATGGCTTCCTACTGAGAACCCATCTCTCCCTCTTCTAGCAGCTTGTCCTGCTCTGCGTGGCCTCTGCTCATTGTCCCAGTCATACTCGCTTGCAAAAGTAAGGACTACTAGTGTTTGGGAGCAACTTGTTTGTGCAGAAGCTTTGAAATCAGCAAAAAATCCATCAGCACTTGCCACACAACTCCCTGTAGACTTTTGAAACTTGAAACAACTGGGGAAAGCAGCCAAAACGTGTAGAATTGTAGCAACAGACAGATGAAATAAACCAGAAATGAATCTGTATGTAGTTGATGATCCCTTTAAATACCATTGGTGACGTGTCCTTCTTGCTGCTTAACATTGTGTTTAGCTGTGTAAGGTTAAGAGGGGGCTTTAGCTGGAGTGTTGAGTTCCAAAATGGCACCACTGGCATCAAATCAGTGTTGCATGCTGATTGACGTCATGATCTGTCTGCTCTGCATGCTTCCGGTGGACGTTAAGTGCATGCGCACTAACCCCTTAACCAATATGGCATCCACGCACTTTATGGCAGAAGTGTGCGCACACATCGCAGACACCATTTTGTGACCCTAAGAGACCTTGTAGCACCGAAAAAATGGCTGATACCGAGTCCAATTTTGCCCCCGCTATCTCTTAATCATGATCCAGTACTCCTCCTATGTGCTGCACTATGAGCGGCATGAGAGCGTGGGGTGGCTAGCTGCAGTGTGTCAGTATGAGCCTCTCATCTCACAGCCGAACCCTGAGATGAAGCTGCTGCAGACTGCACCTACTTGGCTGCTGCTAGACTCTGCCTGCTTCTGCCTGATGTGGTAAGCATCTGAGGCAGGGCACTCCGGTGTTGCCATCCTGAGAGCCAGCGCCACCATTTGAAACCACTCCTGCCATGCCTCTACAGTTGGACCAGCGGCGTTGCTTAGCCACTGATCTGTGGGAAGTTACGGTACCACTGAGATCAGTGAAGCCTGCAAGGTAATTGTCCATCTCGTAGCCCCGTCCTGTGGAGGCCAGAAGAGACAGGCCAGCTGCCGCACAGTGTTAAAGATGATCCCCAGTGCCTGAACACGCATTTGCTGCTCTGCAAGTATCATTCTTTTAAAAACAGGGGTCGTAAGATCTGAATACCCAGGTTCTTCATTTCCTGACCCTCCAGTTTTTTGTCTCCCTTGGCAAGAGTAAGGTTGGGGCAAGAGCACAGCCCTGACACACTCTGGTATTAAACTCAAAAGGCTCAGGAAGTTGTCCATCAATAAGGACCTAGCTGCTTGTGTGAGCATAAAGCTCTCTGATTAATGATATCATTTCGGTAGGAATACGTACAGACTGTAACAGGAGCCATAGGCACTCTCTAGTCAGTGGGTCAAAAGCTTATTTTTCCCAAATCGATGCAGCAGCATATAGTGGCTCATTGTATTCACGCCATTTGACTGCCACCTGCAGTAGTGTAAATATCTATTTAATGGTGGACCTGTTCTCTGTAAAGCTAGCCTGTTGTTTGCAACATTTGTCTCTCAGAGAGTTCTTGATGTAATTGAGTGTCACCCAAGTGAATCCCTTAGCCACTATTGCCATAGGGTAATACCCCTGTAGCAGTTACAGTCTATCATGGATCCCTTCCCTTTGTAAAAATGCATGAGGATGCCTCGATGACCCTGGAGGGGAATAGTTTCATCGGTGCCTACCTCTGTGAAGAGCTGGTCCAGTCGACCGATAGTGCCTTCGTCGGCATTTTTCAGCAGTTCTGGAGTGATGCTGCATATGCCGGATGCTTTCAATTTAGCCAATGCTCTGGTGGAGGGAGCGGGGGATGGGGGGACTGCACCAGTTATTAACGTTTCAATTGTTGGTTCCGTCGATGAGCCGTGCGTGGGATTGTAGAATTGGAAATGGCTGGCCTGGGCACCTCTTGTCAATGCCACTGCACCGTGCTGCAGGGTTCCTGATGTCCCACGCCTCTGCCTAACTTCATTAAGAAGCACTTCCACTGACTCTTCTGTGAATCTCTCATTCATCCTGTTAGCCTATCAGATAGCCGTCTGCTCAAGAGCTGCTACAATTCAAACAGTTTGCGGAGCTGTCTCTTTAAGCTGCTGCAAACCTTTAAATCCCGCAGTAACAGGCAAATTTCCACCCTTACAATGGCGAGCTCCCAATGACTGCTGTCACTGACACTGGGAGTTTGTGATATTGCTGAAACTTAATCAACCCCAGTGGGTCAACCCACTTGGTAAATGGGTATGAAATACATTGGGGGAGAAATTTAGTTCGATAGTAACCCACGCGAGGGGTGCTACAGGGGCGCTAAAAGGTTTGCAGCCACGAGCGCCGGCATTCGTGCCGTTTGCCAAATTCAGTGTGCCGGTACTGGCAGCGCTGAGGAGTATTGCCCGGGAGCTGAGCGCCAGTGTGCAATGCCCCCGGTATCGCCACGGATGCAACATTTGGTTTGCGCTGTACCCGTAGTGCCCCATAGTGACCCCGCCAGAGAAAGCTAGCATGCAGAGCTGTCCCGGGGCGCTAAGTGGAGAAATGACTGCATGAGGTAAGTGCGATTGATATTTTTTGTTTTGTTTGAAATTGAACTTTATTTGGGGTGAGTAATGTATAGGGAATGTTTTTTGTATTTTTTGTTCCGATTCTTTTTTTTGCAGGGAGGCCTCTCTTAGGGCGCTACGAAGCCGGCTCTTTAGCACGGGATATTCGGTGGCTCACCTGGCCGAGCACCTTTGGAGAAGTCCCTTAGTGCTCCGCTCCACTGTCAGGGCGCAACCACTTTGTGGCTCCCGTCGCTAACCATTTCCCAGCACTAAATTTAGCACCCACCCGACATTAGCACCTTAATAAATCAAAGGGGATGCTTGGGTTTTGGTCAGAATGGTAAATCTAGGCTAAGTAGTTTTATGCAGCCCCTTTGATTTACCCTATAAATGTTGAGTTATCCCTGCCACCTAACAACATTTCTTTGCTGTCTTTTTCATATTACCAAGAAACGAAGAGGCAACAGTCCAGAATATCAGTTCTAGAAACTCTTGCTCGATTGGCAATCCAATGAATAGAGACTTCGAGGGCTGTGGAACAACAAGTCCACTGCCAGCCAAAGATGACTAGGCTTCAGGTGACTGGAATTATACTATAAGTAGCATTATGCCGGGGGGCGGGGCGGGGGATTGCTTGCTTTGTTTTGTTGTCTGGAGTAAAGGAGGGAAACAAACAGCCCAGGAGTTCTTTCCTGCGTCGCTCACACATCTCTCCTGCCAAACTGTCAAAAGCAAAGCTTTGATGCTTCCATGGAGATATTGATCACCTGTATGGTACTGAGGAACTGAGAATCTAAAGGAAGGAGAAAAATCCTGCTGATCTGCTACAGAGACTAAGCAAATAGAGCACAACAAATATTTCCTCTTCGCAATACAGATGAAATCATTTGTTTCAATATGCTTGCAATATTGGAGGAGCAGAACTGAAGTGAAGCCCGTATACTCTAAAGGATCCAATGCTGCCAACTGGCTGGTAACTATTAGCATCCCTCCTTAGCGGTAACTTGGCCAAGTTAATTCCAAGTTAATGCTGCTTCACTTAGACAAGGCTTGTTGTCCCATGTTAGTTCCCTCACAGGGCCTATAGATCAGGAACTTCAGACAGAAGATTAATAGGCATCTCTCTATATATCTCCTGGACTAGTTTTCGCTCACCTAGATGGGTCGGAGAGGAATTTCCCAGATTTTTTTTCTCCAAATTGGCCTGGGTTTTTTATCTGGTTTTTTTGCCTCTCCCTGGAGATCACATGCTTTTAGGTGGGGTGGAGTGTATAAGTTGTGATACACAAGGTATCACAATTGTATGGGATAGGCTCGATGGGCCAGATGGTCTTTACCTGTCCGTCATTGTTCGTATGTTCGTCTAATGCTGTCATGGTGACCAACAGTTCCAATAGGAGGAACAAGATGGAAATTGCCCTCAAGCTAACCCGAAGTTGGGGCATCTGCTCTGTACTGCCCCAACTAAAAAACAGAGAGCTGTGGTGAGAACACTCTCCTAATTGCTCCCCACTTCCAAGCCACATGGTTAGGGTTTCCAACTCTGATTGGTGGCATTCGTGGAGAGTCGATCACATGATGTCCTGACCACATGACATCAGATCATGTGCCATGTGATTATGACATCTGCATTTACCTTATAAAAGTTGAGACCCCTGTAGTTTTTTAAAAATTCATTCGCGGGATGTGGGCGTCACTGACAAGGCCAGCATTTATTGCCCATCCCTAATTGCTTTTGAGAAGATGGTGATGAGCCGTCTTATACAACTGAATGGCTTGTTCGGCCACTTCAGAGTGCAGTTAAGAGACAACCACGTTGCTGTGGGTCTGGAGTCACATATAGGCCAGACCGGGTAAGGAAGGCAGATTTCCTTTTTAAGCAACATTAGTGAACCAAATGAGTTTTTACGACAATTTGATAGTTTTATGGTCGCCATTACTGGTACTAGCTTTTGATCTCAAATTTACTTAATTAATTGAATTAAAATTTCCCAGTTGCTGAGGTGGGATTTAGAACTTGTGGCCAGAATCTTACCAGCACTGCGAGTGTTGGTTTGGAGACAGGTCCGCAGTCAAAGTGACAGTGATTGACAGTGGGTTGGAAGTCCGCTCTGAACCCGCCTCTTTATCAGCTTCTCAAGTGTCAGCTCTGCCAGCAGTTTGCAGATCCGACACTAAGCGGCGTGTCAGGCAATTGAGTTATTAAGAAGCTGTTTAAAGCTATTTAAGCAGCATTTTAACAGGTCCTAACAAGTTTTCCAAGTTTGTTATGAGGTTCCCGGCACTCGGGGATCAGGTAAGTATGTCAGGTTCTCAATGACCCTCCATTGCTGTGAATAATTGACAGCTGCAAAAGTGATATAAAAACTACTATTTCACAGATGTTCAATTGCTAATCTTAGAAGCTGCAGCCTTCAGGATTTGAAAGACACTTTTCAGCTTTATGGAGGTTTGAAGTGTTTGCAGTGAATTCTCTATCCAGTATCACCTCCTCGGAGGAACCTCTCTCACTACTGACAGATCACTTCTGTCATCTCAACTTCATCTGCCATCTATTCCCTCAGCATTGGTGCCCTTGAAAAAACCTCTCCTTGGTCCACAGAATCCCACCATGATCAGCCCCAATACGACCAGCACCAGGCACACCAGCATCACCAACAACAACACCAAACTTCTCCACAATCACCTGCTGCTGCACAGAACACAAGGTATCAGCACCCGACCGCATTGCTGCGCGGGATGCCAGGGATGGCCTCACCATGGCCAGATGTACTTCACTTGATGCTGTACACCCTGGCTGACACATGATGCGCCAGGTTGGCATCACTCCACACCAGCACCATAAAGCATCCCTGCAATGCCCAAGCCATTCCTTTCACACTCATCACCATTATGGGGATACCGTTATGTCTCCCATTCACTGCAACTCACTAAGCCACTTCCAAAAGTGCACATGAATCTGTCCAAGTACGCAAAATATTGAAAATAAAGATTTCAATGTTTGACATCACATTAGCAGAAACTTTACATGAACATTGGTGATAACACCCAAGTGCCTCCCCTTGTATGATATTAGTCGGTATGGTTGCACTAGGATGGGGTGAGTGTGAGGAGTGGCTAGTGAGATGGGGATGTGATAATGTAGATAGAGAGAGAGGAATGGCTGCTAATTGGCTGTTCCCCCATTTAAAATTGTCAGCCCAGCGACCTTTGAATCCCTCCATCTAAATAAAATAACCTGCAGCAAAAGGTAGATCAACTCCAAATGGACTTTTCTCCCGAGTTGCCAGCAGCAATGCTCGGCAGACGAACAACTGATCTTGGGAGACTCCCACCGAAAGCGGGAGATTTAGGAATCCTGCACATGGTGCCTCCAACAACAAGCAACAGAATGCAATTATCATGTGACAGTCCAGTGTCATGTGCATACAGCGTGGGGGTACATTTTACCATTGGAGATGGTAGACAGTGTTTATGGACACAATGTCATACATGCCCTCATGATGATAGACAAGGAAAGTTAATTTGATGCTTTTTGTCAAGTAAAGTGGCAGCTTTAGTTTTTGTTCCGCATAATAATATGAATAATACATTTTATTTATATAGCGCCTTTAACGTAGTAAAATGTCCCAAGGTGCTTCACAAAAGTGTTACAAGACAAAACAGATAAATTTGACTGTGAAGAGGTTTAGGGAGGGAGTTCCAGAGCTTAGGGCCTAAACAGCCACCGATGGTTGAGCAGTTATAATGAGGGATGTTCAAGAGGGCAGAATTTGAGGAGCACAGATATCTTGTGGGGTTGTGAGGCTGAAAAAAATGACAGAGATAGGGAGATGCAAGGCCATGGAGTGATTTGTAAACATGGATGAGAATTTTGAAATAGAGGCCTTGTTTAACTGAGAGCCAATGTGGGTCAGAAAGCAAAGGGGTGATGGGTGATCCTGACTTGGTGCGAGTTAGGACACGGGCTGCTGAGTTTTGGATGATCTCAAGTTTATCTAGTGTAGAATGTGGGAGGCCAGCCAGGAGTGAGTTGGAGTAGTCAAGTCTAGAGGTAACAAAGGCATGAATGAGGGTTTCAGCAGCAGAAGAGCTGAGGCAGGGGTGAAGGCGGGCAATGTTACAGAGGCAGTTTAAATTTTGCCATGGATATATGGCTGGAAACTCATTTCAGAATCAAATATGACACCTCGGTTGCGAACAGTCTTGTTCACCCTCAGATTGATGCTAGAGAGAGGGATGGAGTCAGTGGTTAGGGAACGCAGTTTGTGGCGGGGACCAAAGATAATAGTTTCTGACTTCCCAATATATAATTGGAGAAAATTTCTACTCATCCAGTACTGGACATTGGACAAGCAATCTGACAATGTAGATATCAAGCAGGGGTTCAGAGAAGTGGTGGAGAGGTAGAACTGGGTTTTGACAGCGTACATTTGAAAACTGACTCCGTGTTTTTGGATGATATCGCCAAAGGGCAGCATATAGATGAGAAATAAGAGGGAACCAAGGACAGATCCTTGGGGAACATCAGAGGTAACAATGCAGGAGTGGGAAGAGAAGCCATTGCAGGAGATTTTCTGGTTACGATTAGATAGATAAGAAAGGAACTAGGCAGGTGCAGTCCCCGGAATCAAAGGGTAATGATTGATGGATGTTTTTGTGACTGGAAGGATGTTTCCAGTGGGGTTCTGCAGGGCTCAGTACTGGGACCCTTGCTTTTTGTGGTATATATCAACAATTTAGATTTGAATATAGAGAATATGATTAAGAAGTTTGCAGACGACACTAAAATTGGCTGTGTGGTGGATAATGAAGAGGAAACTCATGGGCTGCAGGAGGATATCAATCTACTGGTCAGGTGGGCAGAGCAGTGACAAATGGAATTTAATTCAGAGAAGTTTGAGGTGATGCAATTTGGGAGGGTTAATAGTGTAGATGAACAAAAGGGACCTTGGAGTGTTTGTCCACAGATCCTTAAAAGTAGCAGGCCAGGTGGATAAGATGGTTAAGAAGGCATATGGAATGCTTGCCTTTATTGGCTGAGCCATAGAATATAAGAGCAGGGAGGTTATGCTTAAATTCTTTAATACTTTGGTTAGGCCACAGCTGGAGTACTGCGAGCAGTTCTGATTGCTGTATTATAGGAAGGACGTGATTGCAGTAGAGAGGGTGCAAAGGAGATTTACTCGGATGCTGTCTGGAATGGAAAATCTTAGTTATGATGACAGATTGGATATGCTGGGTTTGTTCTCATTGGAAAAGAGGAGGTGGAGAGGAGACCTCATTGAGGTGTACAAAATATTGAGGAGCCTGGACATAGTGGATAGTAAGGGTCTATTTCCATTGGTGGAAGGAACTATTACGAGGGGGCATAGCTTTAAGGTGGTTGGTGCTGGTTTAGAGGGGATTTGAGTGGGGGGGGGGGCTTCTTTACACAGAGGGTTGTGGGGATCTGGAACTCACTGCCTGGAAGAGTGGTGGATGCAGAAACCCTCACCACTTTTAAGAGATGGTTGGATGGGCACTTAAAGTGCAGTAACCTGCAGGGTTACGGACCTAGAGCTGGTAATTGGGATTAGACTGGATGACCTTTTGTTGGATGGAGTAGATATAATGGTAAGTACTGCAGGGAATAGAATACGGCCAGCGTGATCTCCTGGACTAGTTTTGATTGCCTGGATGGGTCGGAGAGGAATTTTCCCAGATTTTTTCTCCCTAAATTGGCCTGGGTTTTTGCCTCTCCCAGGAGATCACATGGCTCCGATTGAGGTGGAGTGTAGAATGTTTTAGTATAAGGGTATCGCAGTTGTGCGAGGCAGACTGGTTGGGCTGGGTGTTCTTTGCCTTTCCGTCATTGTTTATAGGTTTATATGTAACCTTTAGGGCTGCTGACTAACGGTCATATGGCTCGTTGTCTGCCGGCGCGGACACAATGGACTGGAATGGCGTTCTTCTGCGCTGTAAATTTCTATGTTTCTATGTTCTATGTTTCGATAACTCCCTTTTAGCTTCATCGCATAGCTGCCCTTCAGAAGATCTTTTTGGTCTTACTCAGACCCTTGTGCAGACTTCCTTTCTGCTTACGACTACTTTAGCTGACCTGAGACTTAACCAAGCCTCTCTAGGGTTTATTGTCTGTGATCCTATTCCAAATGCCAAGGTCCCTTTGTGGTTGCCATTTTCTGTAGGGTGTTTGTTTTACACTCTACCTGATTCGTAGACCTCAGGAATTACAGGAAAAAGGACTACACGTGACGCAAAGTTTAAGCTTAACCTAGTGTCAGTTTTATTACGCAAACTAACTAGAAACTACAGAACTAGAGATCTGAGAGAATTGACTGAAGACATAGAATCACCCATCCAGTTCATAGCTGTAATCGTGGATTATCGGCTCATGGTCGTTGGTTCTATGGTGTATGAAATGATACTATGAACTCCGTACTGTGAGCCAGTGACCAGGTGTAACCTGGTCAGTCTTTAATGGCTTCCAGAAGTGAAGATACAAAGGTGAAGTTCAGGTTATATACCGGGCCTAGCAAGAGTGTACGTATGACTCTAGGACCTCTGACAGTAGTGCCCTCTGGTGGTGGGCAGACCTTATGTACATACATTACATCATTCCCCCCCCCAGTTCTTGGCACGTCCATATTACAAGTTCAGACGGTCCAGAGCTCCTCGTTCCCTGGTTGATCATCTCAGTGCAATCCCAGTGCTTTCCGAGTCTCTCACGACTTGGGGCTGGGCGTTGACCTCAGAAGGTTCTTCTGATGGCTGGACGTGAGTTGGTTGGTTGTCTAAGCTCATGGTGTCTTCTTCCAACTGTTCCGGTTCGTCAGTCTGTCTTAGCTTGATTTGATCAATGTGTTTCCTGCACATCTGCCCATTCTTGAGCTTAACCATATACACCCGGTTACCCTCCTTATCTGTATCATTGCCCAGGTGCCACTTGGGCCCTTGACCATGGTTAAGTACATACACTGGGTCATTTACAGATATGTCGCGTGACACTGCGGCGCGGTCATGATACCACTGCTATTGTTGACTTTGGGTTTCGACATGATCTTAAAGTTCAGGATGGACTAGAGAGAGCCTGTGGTTGAGACCTCTCTTCATTAATAGTTCCGCAGGCGGGACCCCGGTAAGCACGTGTGGCCTTGTCCTGCAACTGAGCAGTATGCGTAACAAGCATGCCTGCAAGGAACCCTGAGTTACGCATTTCAGGCTCTGCTTGATGGTTTCAACTGGCCGCTCCGCTTGACTATTGGACGCGGGTTTGAACGGGGCTGACCTCACGTGCTTTATGCCATTGCGTTTCATGAAATCTTGAAACTCCAGGCTCGTGAAACACGGTCCGTTGTCACTGACAACGATGTCTGACAGACAATGTGTGGCAAACCTAGCTCTCAGGTTCTCAATGGTGGCAGTGGAAGTGCTGGATGACATGATCACACATTCTATCCATTTGGAGTATGCATCCACCACCACAAAAAACATTTTACCGAGAAAGGGGCCCGCAAAGTTGATGTGGATTCAAGACCACGGTTTGGATGGCCATGACCACAGACTGAGCGGAGCTTCCTTTGGGGCATTGCTTAACTGCATGCAAGTGCTGCATTGATGCACGCATGACTCTAAGTCCAAGTCAATGCCAGACCACCAAACATGGGACCTGGCGATGGCCTTCATCATGACAATACTGGGATGTGTACTATGTAACTCCCATACAAATCTCACCCTGCCTTTCTTGGGCATTACAACACGATTACCCCACAGTAAACATTTGGACTGGATGGAAAGCTCATCTTTGTGACAGCTGTATGGTTTGGTTTCATCACCCATTTCCTTGGGGATGGTCGACTAGTCCCCATTAAGAACAGAACGTTTTACAACCGATAGGGTCGGATCCTGGCTGGTCCAGGTCTTAACTTGTTGAGCAGCGACAGGCGACCCTTCACTCTCAAAGGCATCCATGACCATGTGTTGCTCTGCAGGTATTGGCGTCTACCTCCGGTGTGGGCAACGGTAACCGGCTCAATGCATTGGCGCGGTTGTCGGTGCCTGGTCTATGGCGAATGACATAATCATAAGCAGATAATGTCAGTGCCCACCTCTGGAAGTGGGACGATGTGTTGGTATTGATATCTTTGTGTTCCGAGAACAATGATATAAGCGGCTTGTGATCGGTTTCCAGCTTGAAGCGAAACCCAAACAGGTACTGTTGCATTTTTTTTACCCCATAAACACATGCTAAAGCCTCTTTCTCTACCATGCTGTCGGCTCTTTCCGCCTTGGACAGGCTTCGAGATGCGTATGTAACTGGTTGTAGTTTGCCTGACTCATTGGCTTGCTGGAGTACGCAGCCGACCTCTTAGGACGAAAACTAGACCACAGGTCAAAATTAGACGCTTGCATGGGTCATACAGTACCAGTAGCTTGTGGGAACACAACAGATTCCTAGCCTTCTCAAAGGCTCTGTCTTGAAGTTCACCCCACACCCAGTTGTTTCCTTTCCTGAGCAGCTTGTACAAAGGCTCTAATACTGTGCACAATTTGGGTAAGAAGTGACCGAAGTAGTCGAGAAGACCCAGGAACAAACGCAGCTCCGTCACATTCTGGGGCCTGGGCGTATTTTTGATGGCCTCTGTTTTCACGTCTGTAGGCCTGACTCTGTCTGTAGCAATCTTTCGTTCAAGGAATTCGACCTCTGGTGCCATGAAAATGCACTTCGAACATTTCAGCCTGAGTCCCACTTTGTCCAGACGATGCAGACCCTCTTCCAGATTGTGCAGGTGCTCGGCGGTGTCATGACCTGCGACGAGGATGTCGTTTTGGAATACCACGGTCCTGGGGACGGATTTCAATAGGCTCTCCATGTTTCTCTGAAATACGCCGAACGAACGCCAAAAGGGCACCTGTTGTAAATAAACAGTCCTTTGTGCATGTTCATGCACGTAAGTTTCTTTGATGATTCAACCAGTTCCTGTGTCATGTAGGCCGAGTTAGATCCAATTTGGTGAACGATTTTCCCCTAGCTAGCATTGCAAACAGGTCATCAGCTTTCGGTAGTGGGTACTGATCTTGTTTAGAAACTTGATTGATCGTGACCTTGTAGTCTCCATAAATCCTGACTGTGCCGTAATTCTTTAACACTGGAACAATGGGACTAGCCCATTCATTAAATTCGATCGGTGAGATGACCCCCTCGCATTGTAGCCTGTCCAATTCGAGCTTGTCCTTTTCTCTTATCATGTGCCCTGGCTTTGTGATGGATGGGCCTTGCGTCTGGGCCTAGGTGAATCTGCACCTTGGCTCCCTTGAAGCTGCCAATTCCCGGTTCAAACAGTGAGGGAAATTTGCTCAGCACTGGAGCACACAAATCATCATCCGCTGATGACAAAGCTTTGATATCGTACCATTTCCATTTTATTTTCTTGTGCCAACTCCTGCCGAATAATGGGCCTTTGCCCGGAATAATCCATAATGGTAGATCATGAACCGCTCCCTTGTACGACACTCTTACTGCTGCATTACTGATCACTGGTATGAGTTCTTTGGTGTAGATACGCAACTTCGCATTTATCGGACTCAGCTTGGGTCTCTCTGCCTTGGTCTCCCACAGCTTTTCGAAAGCCCTCTGGCTCATTATCGATTGACTCGCACCCGTGACTAATTCCATGGATACTGGCATGCTATTTAATTTTACCTCCATCATTATCGGTTGGCTCTTTGTTCGTAATTTTACCTCCATCATTATCGGTTGGCTCTTTGTTAGGAACGCATGTACACTATACACTTCCTCCTCGGAGCTCTCAAATGCTTCAAGCTGCATCGCCAGATCCACACTGAATTGATCATCATCCATGTGGTGTGTCGCAGCTCGCTTGCTCTGCTGTGGACACGTCCGCTGAAGAGGCCTCGTCTTCGCACACCCTCTGAATACATACTGCCTGAAGTGGCACTGATGGGGTTGTTGATTGCCCCTGCAATGCCAACACGTTGAGCTTGGATTTGCACCCGATGACGTGCTTTGAAACATTGAAACATCGGCCCCAAGTTTCCACACACGGCAAAACAGGCGCCCCTCCAAACTGGGCGCCCGTTTTTCGCGCCGAAAACGGCACCTGAAAAAAAATGCGCTATTCTCGAGCGCTTTGCAGCTCGATGTCAGCTTGGCGCGGCGCCCAGGGGGCGGAGCCTACCACTCGCGCCGATTTTGTAAGTAGGAAGGGGCGGGTACCATTTAAATGAGTTTTTTTCGTGCCAGCAACCCTGCGCGTGCGCGTTGGAGCGTTCGCACACGCGCAGTGTGAAGGCAACATTGGCACTCGGCCATTTTTGTAGTTCTTTGCAGCTGTTCATTTTTTTAATCATTTTTTAATAAAACCACATTGCCCTTCCATGATCAGCACTGAGGCTTCTTGCAGCAGTGAGAAGGCTGCAGGAAGCCTCAGAAGTTGAGGCAGCCGTTTCCCGACGGGCCCGACCGATGGCAGGGGGGCCTCCCCCCCACTGCCATCGGGAATGGCTGCCTCAACTTCTGAGGCTTCCTGCAGCCTTCTCCCTGCCTCCCCCCCTGCTGCCGTCGGTCGGGCCCTCACTGCCTTCCCCCTCTCCCCCCCCCCCTGTCATCGGTCGGGCCCTCACTGCCTTCCCCCTCTTCCCCCCCCCCCTGCCATCGGTCGGGCCCTCACTGCCTTCCCCCTCTCCCCCCCCTGCCGTCGGTCGGGCCCTCACTGCCTTTCCCCCCCCCCCCCCGCGCCGGCGGTCGGGCCCTCACTGCCTTCCCCCTCTCCCCCCGCTGCCGTCGGTCGGGCCCTCACTGCCTTCCCCCTCTCCCCCCCGCTGCCGTCGGTCGGGCCCTCACTGCCTTTCCCCCCCCCCCCCCGCACCGTCGGGAACGGCTGCTGCCGTCGGTCGGTCCGGCCCTCACTGCCTTTCCCCCCCCGCCCCCCCCCCCCCCCCCCCGGGAACGGCTGCCTTAACTTGTGAGGCTTCCTGCAGCCTTCTCCCTGCCTGAAGCACTTTCACACAGGTAGGAACATGGTTTATTTAATCTTTTCTTTGCTTATAAATTTTTATTCAGGTTGGAATTATTTGTATAATATTTGTATAAGTATAACTAAGGATTTATTATAGAATTTAATGACTTCCCTTCCCCCCGCCTCCCCCCCACCTCGTTCCGGACGCCTAATTTGTAACCTGAGCCTGATTTTTTTAATGTGTAGACAAGGTTTTTTCAGGCCTACAAAAATCTTCACTTACTCCATTCTAAGTTAGTTTGGAGTACGTTTTCACTGTGGAAACTTTCAAATCAGGCGTCAGTGGCCGGACACGCCCCCTTTTGAAAAAAAAATTCTGTTCCAAAGTGAAACTGTTCTAACTGACTCGAACTGCAGAAAACTTAAATGTGGAGAATTGCGATTTCTAAGATATTCCGTTCTCCACCAGTTGCTCCTAAAAATCAGGAGCAAATCATGTGGAAACTTGGGGCCATAGAAAGATAGAAAATAGGTGCAGGAGTAGGCCATTCGGCCCTTCTAGCCTGCACCGCTATTCAATGAGTTCATGGCTGAACATGCAACTTCAGTACCCCATTCCGGCTCTCGTTCTCGCAGACACAGTCGAGTAGGCCCTCGATGGCGAACCTTGAGCGGCTCCCATTCTCACATACGCTGTCGAGTAGACCCTCGCTGGCGAACTTTGATCGGCTCCCGGCCTTGCAGACACAGTCGAGTAGGCCCTGCCATGTGCAGCTCTGCCGGCCGTCGATACAATTTTGTATACAGTACTTTTCGTGGAGTTCCTGTTTTGTCGTGATATCTGCTTCGTGCTTTTCTGCGTGGACATGCTAGCCTGGCCGATGATGATGACCTTGCTGAGGTCCGGCGTCTCCGCAGCCAGCAGCTTACTTAAGATCGCCTCGTGGTTGCCTCCGATCACGAAAAAATCACGCAGCATGTCTTCCAACGCAGGCCCAAATTTGCAAGGCCCTGCAAGACGTCTCAGTTCGGCAACAAATGCCACTACGTTCTGGCCTTCTAGACGAACGTGCGTATAGAAGCGATATCTGGATATGAGGATTCTTTCCGTGGGTTTAAGGTGTTCCCGAACTAGAGCACACAGTTCTTTGCATCCTTTTCTGTAGTAAGAGTGGGTGAGAGCAGACTCTTGATGAGTGCATAGGTCGTGGGGCCACAGATGGTGAGAAGAACTGCCCTGAGCTTCTCTGTATCCTTGGCTTTGTTTAGGTCATTTATCACGAAATACTGGTCAAGACGATCCGTGAAATCTCCCCAATCCTCTCCCTCATTCAATCTCTCGAGAATTCCAACAGTACTCGATCGTGCTGTGCTCACCATACTTTTGCATGGGTTCGTATTTGCCTCGTCGTCAGTTATGGTGTATGAAATGATACAATGAACTCCGTACTGTGAGCCAGTGACCAGGTCAGTCTTTAATGGCTTCCAGAAGTGAAGATACAAAAGGGAAGTTCAGGTTATATACCAGGCCCAGCACGAGTGTACCTATGACCCTAGGACCTCCGACGGTCATGTCCTCTGGTGGTGGGCAGACCTTATGTACATACTGTTACACTCACAATAAATGGTGAGACTGAGTACTTGTATAATGAGCAAGTGTGACCTGAGCTCCTTTATTAAAGTTCCAGAGTGCAGGTACCTCGTGGGTGGCCTGCTTATATACTGTGCTCCCAAGGGATACTGGGATCCCTTGGGACTACAACACATGGGCCCTCTGGTAGTCAGGTGTAATGCAAGTTACAAATACATAACACATATATTACAGGTTCCGTGACCGGTTGTTCCCTCTTCTGGTCATTCTCTTCAGTTCTGTTCCTTTCTATTTGCTTCCGTACTTCACTTCACTTCTGTAACTCTCTCCTGAGCTGCTTCTAGCTTGTATACTTATATCCATTTTATGAATAATACCCACGCTGCGCTGTGGTTTCCGATAATGTATTTGGATCGACACGTTGTTTGTGGTGATTCGTTTGACTGACTGCAATGATGGACCTGGATGTACCCAATTTGCACACGGAGACTACAGGGCAAAAGATAACTCCTCATCTTAAGTACCCCGTTCTCCAAAAATGTACACCTAGTGGGGTCCCTTTGTTGTTCTGGTTCCTTGCAGACTTGGAGTCAACAGAGAGATTTGTTTTTCCACCTCTGGCCAAACAGTTCAGGGGCTCTTTGGTTAGTTCATATCAAATGTATCAGACCCATTGTTTCTATGTATAAAACCAGTCTGGTTCTAAACTGCAGAGACTCATCACCACCTGCCCGAGGTTGGCGCCTTTTTTCTCCCCTTGTCCAGTCAATCCGAAAAGTTTGTATTAAATCAATTTAATCAATTTTTAGTTCATGGCCTCTTTCTGTGCCTTTTTGAAAAGTGTGTAACCTTACAGCAGTTCAGGTTACCACATTATAGGAAAAATGTGATTGCACTGGAAAGGGTGCAGAGGAGATTTACAAGAATGTTGCCTGAACTGGAGAGTTTTGGCTATGAGGAAAGATTGTATAGGCTGGGTTTGTTTTCTTTGGAACGGAGGAGGCTGTGGGGAGACCTGATTGAGGTATATAAAATTATGAGGGGCCTGAATAGAGTGGATAGGAAAGACCTGTTTCCTTTGGCAGAGGAATCAACAACCAGGGGGCATAGATTTCAAATAATTGGGGGGAGGTTTAGAGGAGATATGAGGGGAGATCCCCTCACCCAGAGGGTGGTGGGGGTCTGGAACTCTACTGCCTGAAAGGGTGATAGTGGCAGAAACTCTCACCCCATTGAAAAACTACTTGGATGTGCACTTAAATTGCCATAACCTACTGGGCTGTGGACCAAGAGCTGGAAAGTGGGATTAGGCTGGATAGCTCTTGGTCGGCCGGTGCGGACACGATGGACTGGAGTGGCCGCCTTCTGTGCTGTAAATTTCTTTGATTCTATGAAATAGGAACTGTGGAAAAGAAGGCACATTATGCCACCACAACATTACCACCAACGCTGCCTCCGCAAAACCCTGAAAATCCATTGGTAGGAGAGGCCAACGTCGGTGTTCTCTCTCAGGCCAACGTTCCCAGCATCAAGGCATTGATCACGCTCACTCATTGTCCGCATGCCTGATATTAGACTCCCGAAACAAGCACTGTACTCTGAGCTACGTCACGGCAAGCGAGTCCCAGGAGGGCAGAGAAAATGCTTCAAGGGTGTCCTCAAAGCCTGCTTGAAAAAATGTAACATCTTGGGAATCCCTGGCCCAAGACCGCTCAAAGTGGAGGAGAAGCATACGAAAAGGCGCCGAACACTTTGAGTTTCTCCGTCGGGAGCACGTGACAGCCAAGTACAAACAGTGGAAGGAACATATGACAAACAAAGTACCCCACCCACCTGTCCATCCAACCACTATCTGCCCAATCTGTGACAGAGACTGTAGATCCCACATTGGACTCATCAGTCACCTTAGAACTCATATTACCGACTCCGGGGAACTGTCTTCGAAGAAGACCATCTCAATTAAATACACCCATCCATTATTGTCCAGAAGTGATGGTGCAAAATTGAATGACTGCAAAAATGGGCGGGGACCTGACAGAACTGAAAATCGGGTGGTGTAACTCAGAAAATCCAAGCTATTGTGTTACTAGAACTGTCGATTTTGTTAATGAGCGACATGACTCCGGCAGAAATCTAATGACCAATATCAGTCAAGACTGAAGTTTGAAACTCAGAACTCCTGGTCAGGAGCCCAACATGCTGTACTTACTGGACCAGCAAGAACAGCCCTATTCTGATAGAGCAACTAAGAATAATCTCATATAATCAGGATTAGGCTCTGTTGCAGCTTCTGATGACTGAGTAAATGGATTTTAGGATTACTGCAAGTCTTTACAATTGCTTCAAAAGTCATTTCAGTCTACAATTTTATTCCTGATTGGAGGTGTTAGTTACTGAAGTGTGACCCAATTATAGGATTAACAGGACAAAAAAAGTGGTTCTTCACCTTCAAGGTGTTTTATTTCCTTTTAAATAAAAGTTGCATGATGTCGCGTCAGTTGATCTCAGTTTGGTAGCTACAACTGGCCTCAGGAATAAAAACAGAAGCTGCTGGTAATTTCAACGGTACCTGTCGGCGACCCTTCGTCAGAACTGGAGAGTGTTCGGAATGAACACATTCTTGACGAGCACTGAAAGGGGGAGGGGAAGAAAGAACAAAAGGGTGGAAGGCAGGAGAGATTAGAGAGACAAAAGGGATGATGGGCTGAATTGAAATGGTAATGCCAAGAGTTAGAAAAACATTAGTCAAGATAGGGTGTGAATGGCAGGATAATGACCAGCTGCCATTAGAGACAAGGAGAAAAAAAGAAACAGGCTCGGGGGGTGGGGTGGGGGCGGGGGGCGGGGTGGGGGGGTGCTGGTAAAGGGAACCAAAGATTGGCAGCGGTTACGCTCTGAAATTGTTGAACTCGATGTTGAGTCCAAAAGGCTGCAACTGCCTAAACGAAAGATGAGGTGCTGTTCCTCGAGCTTGCGTGAGCTTCATTGTAACAGTGTAGGAGACCGAGGACAGAGAGGTCAGATTGGGAGTGGAGTGAAGAATTAAAGTGACAGGCGACCGGAAGCTCAGGGTCACACTCACGGACTGAACGGAGGTGCTCTGCAAAGCGGTCCCCCAATCTACGCTTCGTCTCCCCAATGAAGAGGAGACCACATCGTGAGCAGCGAATACAGTATACTAAATTGAATGAAGTACAAGTAAATCGCTGTTTCACATGGAAGGAATATTTGGGGCCCTGGGTAGTGGGAAGGGAGGAAGTAAAAGGGCAGGTGTTGCATCTCCTGTGCTTGCACGGATAGGTGCCGTGGGAAGGGGAGCAGGTGCTGGGGGTGATTGCAGAATGGACCAGGGAGTCACGGAGGGAGCGGTCCCTTCGGAATGCTGAGGGGGGAGGGGAAGATGTGATTGGTGATGGGATCACACTGGAAGTGGTGGAAATGGCGGAGGATGATCTGTTGAACGTGGCGGCTGGTGGGGTGAAAGGTGAGCACAAGGGGAACCCTGCCATGGTTGTGAGAGGGAGGGGAAGGGGTGGGAGCAGAGGTGTGGGAAATAGAACAGACATGGTCGAGGGCAATGTTAACACTGGTGGAGGGGAATCCTCTGTTGAGGAAGAAGGAAGACATGTCAGAGGCACTAATGTGAAAGATGGCGTCATCAGAGCAGATGCGACAGAGACGGAGAAACCGGGAGAATGGAATGGAGTCCTTATAGTATGCAGGGTGGGAGGAAGTCTAGGTAGCTGTGAGAGTCAATGGGCTTATAGTGGATACTGGTCGAAAGCCTATCCCCAGAGATGGAGATGAAGACGGAGAAACATGGAAACATAGAAACATAGAAAATAGGTGCAGGAGTAGGCCATTCGGCCCTTCGAGCCTGCACCACCATTCAATATGATCATGGCTGATCATGCAACTTCAGTATCCCACTCTTGCTTTCTCTCCATACACCCTGATCCCTTTAGCCATAAGGGTCACATCTAACTCTCTTTTCAATATGTCCAACGAACTGGACTCAACAACTTTCTGTGGTAGAGAATTCCACAGGTTCACAACTCTCTGGGTGAAAAGGTTTCTCCTCATCTCGGTCCTATATGGCTTACCCCTTATCCTTAGACTGTTACCCCTGGTTCTGGACTTCCCAACATCGGGAACATTCTTCCTGCAACTAAACCTGTTCAATCCCGTCAGAATTTTATATGCTTCTATGAGCTCCCCTTTCATTCTTCTAAATTCCAGTGAATATAAGCCTAGTCGATCCAGTCTTTCTTCATATGTCAGTCCTGCCATCCCGGGAATCAGTCTGGTGAACCTTCGCTGCACTCCCTCAATAGCAAGAATGTCCTTCCTCCGATTAGGAGACCAAAACTGCACACAATACTCAAGGTGTGGTCTCACCAAGGCCCTGTAAACTGCAACAAAATCTCCCTGCTCCTACACTCAAATCCTCTCGCTATGAAGGCCAACATGCCATTTGCTTTCTTTACTGCCTGCTGTACCTGCATGCCTACGTTCAATGACTGATGTACCATGACACCCTGGTCTCGTTGCACCTCCCCTTTTACTAATCTGTCACCAGTCAGATAATAATCTGCCTTCCTGTTTTTGCCACCGAACGTAGGCATGCAGGTACAGCAGGCAGTAAAGAAAGCAAATGGCATGTTGGCCTTCATAGCGAGAGGATTTGAGTATAGGAGCAGGGAGGTTTTGCTGCAGTTTACAGGGCCTTGGTGAGACCACACCTTGAGTATTGTGTGCAGTTTTGGTCTCCTAATCTGAGGAAGGACATTCTTGCTATTGAGAGAGTACAGCGAAGGTTCACCAGACTGATTCACGGGATGGCAGGACTGACATATGAAGAAAGACTGGATCGACTCGGCTTATATTCACTGGAATTTAGAAGAATGAAAGGGGAGCTCATAGAAGCATATAAAATCTCACACTTATCCACATTATACTGCATCTGCCATGCATTTGCCCATTCACCTAACCTGTCCAAGTCACCCTGTAGCCTCTTAGCATCCTCCTCACAGCTCACACTGCCACCCAGCTTAGTGTCATCTGCAAACTTGGAGATATTACATTCAATTCCTTTGTCTAAATCATTAATGTATATTGTAAATAGCTGGGGTCCCAGCACTGGACCTTGTCTTACCCCACTAGTCACTGCCTGCCATTCTGAAAAGGACCGGTTTATTCCCACTCTTTGCTTCCTGTCTGCCAACCAATTCTCTATCCACGTCAGTACATTACCCCCAATACCATGTGCCTTAATTTTGCACACAAATCTCTTATGTGGGACCTTGTCAAAAGCCTTTTGAAAGTCCAAATACACCACATCCACTGGTTCTCCTTGTCCACTCTACTAGTTACATCCTCAAAATTTTTTAGAAGATTTGTCAAGCTTGATTTCCCTTTCATAAATCCATGCTGACTTGGACCAATCCCGTCACTGCTTTCCAAATGCGCCGCTGTTACATCTTTAATAATTGATTCCAGCATTTTTCCCACCACCGATGTCAGGCTAACTGATCTATAATTCCCTGCTTTCTCTCTCCCTCCTTTTTAAAAAAGTGGGGTTACATTAGCTACCCTCCAATCCATAGGAAATGATCCAGAGTCCATGGAATGTTGGAAAATGATCACCAATGAATCACTATTTCTAGGGCCACTTCCTTAAGTCCTTGGGATGCAGACTATCAGGTGCTGGGGATTTATCGGCCTTCAATCCCATCAATTTCCCTAACACCATTTCCTGACTACTTAGGATTTCCCTCAGTTCCCTCAGTTCCTCCTTCTCGCTAGACTCTCGGTCCCCTAGTATTTACGGGAGGTTATTCGTGTTTTTCTTAGTGAAGGCAGAACCAAGGTATTTGTTCAATTGGTCTGCCAGTTCCTTGTTCTCCATTACGAATTCACCTGATTCTGACTGCGAGGGACATACATTAGTTTTCACTAATCTTTTTCTCGTCACATATCTATAGAAGCTTTTGCAGTCAGTTTCTATGTTCCCTGCAAGCTTACTCTCATTTTCCCCCTTCTAATTAAACCCTTAGTCCTCCTCTGCTGAATTCTAAATTTCTCCCAGTCCTCAGGTTTGCTGCTTTTTCTGGCCAATTTATATGCCTCTTCCTTGGATTTAACACTATCCCTAATTTCCCTTGTTAGCCACGGTTGAGCCACCTTCCCTGTTTTATTTTTATGCCAGACAGAGATGCGCAATTGTTGTAGTTCATCCATGTGATCTTTAAATGTCTGCCATTCGAGGAAGGGAAGAGAAGTCGAGTAAGGGAAGGGAAGAGTCGGAGATAGACCATGTGAAGGTGAGGGAAGGGTGGAAATTGGATGCAAAGGGAATGAAATTTTCAAATTCAGGACGAGAGCAGGAAACAGCTCCGATACAGTCATCAATGTACCAGAAAAAGAGGTGAGGGAGGGGATCTGAGTAGGACTGGAACAAAAAATGTTCCACAAATCCCACAAAAAGGCAGGCATAGCTTAGGACCCATGCGAGTTCTCATAGCAACACCTTGACTGTGTCGGTTCTATTTCCCGCACCTCTGCTCTCAACCCTTCCCCTCCCTCTCAGAACCATGACAGGGTTCCCCTTGTCCTCAACTTTCACCCCACCAGCCTCCATGATCATTCCTTAGGTAAGGAGACCAAAACTGTACACAATTCTCCAGGTGTGTTCTCACCAGCGCTCTGTATAATTACAATCTGTGTTTAGCTCAAGTGGATTAATAAATTAAAATTTAAAACAAAGATTAAAATTATGAACAACAAAATGTTTCAGAGGAGCTTGTTACAATTCCTTGTGAGCTTGATTCTTCATCAATTAGCCCTTGTTTTGCATTCACATCATGCTATGCGTATATGCTTGTGATGTAGTGTGTCTTAAGTCATTGCCATCGGACATGGGATGATGAGATACGTGTCTTCCTCAGATGTAAAAAAAAAATTGTCCTCAACAGAAGTCCACCATCTTCAAGGACCTCATAGAACCTGATGACCATTTGTCTTCAATCCTGGGCTCTCTTCCACTCTTTTCCATGACCAATGGACAACGCTGTCACCACACCTCCCTCCCTCAAAGGTGAAAGATCATTGGCTCCACTGTAAGAATAATGAGCCAATCTGTGCTTACCTTCTGAGCAAGGAGAACAAGTGCAGGGAGAACTGGTGAGCTTCTCTTGCACACTTTCAATTACTTTTGGTTTGATTACATTTCTTGGTTTACCTATTAATTGCTTAATTCTTCTGTTGATCAACCTCTGCACCAGACCACTTCCCATTCGCTGTAAAGATCTATTCCTATAATCCTCACTGTTAAGTAGCGACCTCCTTGTTAACTTCACTTTTTCATAAGAGGTTTTGATGGTTGGACTATTGATTCTATCTTTCCATTTATCTTGGTGATATTTGAACTTGTACTTGGATTTTTCAGCAGTAGCCTTGGGGCCACTGGCGACAAGAAGCATTCAGTATTCCAAACTTGCATATTGAGATTTTAAGTTTTCTTACCTGTTTACTGAGTAGTCAATTTCCTCGTAATTCGAATAGTAATTGACAGTGATCTCAGAGTCATTAGCACCAAGACAAACAGGTTGATTCCATCCTTCAACTCTAGATGATTAGGTACTTCATGTGGTATCCTCTTCCCCTTGCCCACCAAACCAAACCTCTTCCCAAACCCCTACCCGAGCTCTCAACCTCTGTCTCTTGCCAGTTTCACTCCAATCGCTCCAAGTTCATCTCGTCCAAAATTACTGACCATCCAATTCCTCTCTAAAGTCCTTGAAAATGCCATTTCTCAGATCCATGACCTACTCGCCCATAACTCCCTGTCTGAATCTCTCCCGCAGCTCTGAAACATGTATAAACAAAGTCATGCATGACATTCTCTGATTGTGACTGTGAGAATGGTGCATTGTTCCTCCTCATCCCCTTAACTTCTCCACAGCCACACCATCCTCCTCCTACGCCTCTCCTCCACTCTCCAGCTCGATGGGACTTCATTTGCTGGTTCCACTCTTACTTATCCGATCATGGTCAGAGCATCTATGCCAATTGTTTCTCTTCAAATGCCCGCATTGTTAGGATTCCCCGAGGATTCAACCTCGGCCTCCTCATCTTCCTCAATGCTGCCCATTGTTAATGTCATCCACTGACATAGGGCTGGATTTTTGAGCTGTTTGCGACCCATTTAGTGCCCGGGTGGGGCGCAAAAATGATTTTGTTGAGCACAAAATGAGGCGCATAACATTTTGCACCTGGGCGGAACTTTTGTCTATAGATTTGCGGCAGGGCTAAAACTTAGCACGGCCAATGCTTTCACCGTTTGGATGACGTCAAACGGTGTTCAACACTGCGCTAGCACCCCGAGCGGAACTTTCGAGCATATTGCTCGAATTAGTGTCTGCCTGAGAACGCGCCAGTAAAAAGCAGTCACACCCAGGGTGCACCCGACGCTAACAGCACCATCTTGAAAACGGATCAGAAGTTGAGTGCATAAAAGGATTGGGAGAAGAAGGCTGTGTTTTTCATACTGCTGGAGCACTGCGTGCAGTTCTGGTCACTGTATTATAGGAAGGATGTGATTGCACTAGAGAGGGTGCAGAGGAGATTTACTAGGATGCTGCCTGGAATGGAGAATCTTAGTTATGAGGACAGATTGGATAGAATGGGTTTGTTCTCATTGGAACAGAGGAGGTTGAGAGGAGACTCATCGAGGTGTACAAAATATTGAGGGGCCTGGACATAGTGAATAGTAAGGGTCTATTTCCATTGGTGGAGGGAGCTATTATGAGGGGGCATAGTTTTAAGGTGGTTGGTGGAAGGTTTAGAGGGGATTTGAGGAGTGGGGGGGGGGGCTTCTTTACACAGAGGATTGTGGGGATCTGGAACTCGCTGCCTGGAAGAGTGGTGGATGCAGAAACTCTCATCACTTTTAAGAGATGGTTAGATGGGCACTTAAAGTGCAGTAACCTGCAGGGTTACGGACCTAGAGCTGGTAATTGGGATTAGATGAGATGACCTATTGTTGGTCGGCGCAGATATAATGGTAAGTACTGCATGGAATAGAATATGGCCAGGGTGATCTCCTGGACTAGTTTTGATCGCCTGGATGGGTCGGAGAGGACTTTTTCCAGATTTTTTTCTCCCTAAATTGGTCTGGGTTTTTATCGGGTTTTTGCCTCTCCCAGTTTGGTTCTGGTTGGGGTGGAGTGCAGATGCTTTTAGTATAAGGAGTGTTGCAGTGGTGTGGGGTGGACTCGTTAGGTTGGGTGCTCTTTGCCTTTCCGTTATTGTTCATGGGTTTGTATGTAACATTTAGAGCTGCTGATGAAGGGCCGTGCAGCTTTTTGTCGGCCGGCGCAGACACGATGGGCCAAAATGGCTTCCTTCTGCGCTGTAAATTTCTATGTTTTTATGTTTCTAAGTTTTATGTGAGTTTATAATTCGTTTTAAAGGACATTTAAAGACATTTTAAAAAATGGGGTCTCTACTATGTCAGCCATTATTCCTGGCTGCTACATTTATACGGCATCGAGCTGGAAGAAGGCTTATTGATGATAATTTTGAACATAATTGAAGAGGACGCAGACGTATGGAGAGGAGGCCTTACACACACCAAGTTTACAGGGAACATCGCTCATACCTGCATCTCTCTGAGGCACAGTGTGTTAGAAGGCTGTGCTTCCGAAAAGAGATATGCCAGCTCATAAAGGCAGACCTACAGCCTACCAGGGGCAACAGGACTACACTGCCCGTCAAGGTGAAGGTGATTGCAGCACTTGCCTTCTATGCCTCCGGCTCCTTTCAGGCATCAACTGAGGACATCTGCTCCATCTTGCAGTTCGCTGCACATTACTGCATTCGCCAGGTGATGACTGCACTGTACGCATGCAGGATGGACTTCATAAACTTCCCAATGACCAAGGAGGCCCAGAATGAGAGGGCTGTAGGTTCTGGACGATTTGCTGGCTTCCTCAAGGTTCAGGGTGCCCTTGAATGTACGCATAACGCCCTGTGAGCACATTTACACAATCCAGAGGTTTACCGAAACTTCTTCACCCAGAGAGTGGTGAACCTGTGGAATTCTCTACCACAGAAAGTAGTTGAGGCCAATTCACTAAATATATTCAAAAGGGAGTTAGATGAAGTCCTTACTACTCGGGGGATCAAGGGTTATGGCGAGAAAGCAGGAAGGGGGTACTGAAGTTTCATGTTCAGCCATGAACTCATTGAATGGCGGTGCAGGCTAGAAGGGCTGAATGGCCTGCTCCTGCACCTATTTTCTATGTTTCTATGTTTCTATGAAAGGGATTCCATTCCATGAATGTACAGATTGTCTGCGACCATACTCAGCGCATCATGGCAGTCAATGCCCAATATCCAGGGAGCATCCAAGATGCTTTCATTTTGCATGAGAGCATTGTCTCAGGCCTGTTCCAGCATCAACCACAAGGCCAGAGCTGGATGCTGGGGGACAAAGGTTATGACCTCACCACCTGGCTCATGACCCCGCCTCCGGATCCCTCAGACAGAAGCCGAGCTTCACTATAATGACAGCCATGCAGCCACATGCAACTTTGTCAAACAGACAATTGGAGTGCTCAAGCAGGGCTTCTGATGCCTGGACCATTCTGGAGACTGCCTACAATACTCCCCTCAGCAGGTCTCTGAGTTCATTGTGGTGTGCTGCATACTACACAACTTAGCCATCATGAAGGAACAGGATTTGCCACTGGGGACTGCAGGACCACCTCAGGAGAGAAGGGTGGGGTTGGGGGGTGGGGTTGGTGAGGAGGAGTAGGAGGAAGATGAGGAAGGGAGCCTGGCGAGGAACCCGTGCCATCACCACCGCCACAACCACAGGGGTGGCCTCGTGGAAGTATCGCCGCTGCAAAAGCCTAACGTCAGCAGTTCATAATTCAATGCTTTGCTTGAAGAGTGAACAGCACATTTGACCGTTGTCTGGCCACTCGATCCCATCATGTTGACTATTCCCACTCTTATTCTGAAAATGAGACAATGCACAGGAATGGTTAAGGTGAACAAAATAATTTATTAAACATTATAACCGTAATTGAGAAACTGGAATCAAATTTATTAAACATTGTGAACTTTTATAATGTAACAGAATTGGGAAACTTTGAAAACTTTTATAAAATAACAACAATAACAACAACAAAATAACAACCGCTGCACCAACTGTCTTTTACCCTTACTCCCAGCCTCCTCCCTCACCTGCTGCCCCTACCCAATGTGGCACCAAGAGTTCGTGCAGCAAGGCGGTCAGAGTCCTGCTGAATTGGGGGGAGAGACATTGGAGACTGGGGACGCACTGGATCTGCTCGAGGCATAGAAGACCCGGCTTCTGACGGGTGAGCCTCCTGATCGGCGTTGTGAGTCAGAGGTGGTGTGGGGATGTGCCTGGGTGTCACACTAGGGACTCCAGTGTGACTGGTGGAGGCCACTAGCCTCGTGTTGGCATTGATGGCCTCACAGGTTACGTGGCTCACACTGACAATCTATGACCCTACCTCCATTATGGTCGTTTTCAGACTGTCGATGCTCACAGGAATCATTCCCAGGACATCAAGGAGCTCACGGGTGAGCTGGATACTCTCCCTAGACAGTCGCACCATGTCCAGTTCTGCATCTGCTTGTCTGTTAGCAGACCGACTTTGCCGACTCACCCTCTGGAGAGATGGCTTACGGGATTTGACCCCAGAACTGTGTTGCTGCATGCTATTAGTCCCAGCAGCCTCAGCGATCTCAAAGCCCAGGAATGTTTAATCATCCTCGGACAAGATGTTTGCTGATGGCAAAGTGCATCTGCCAGCCCCCCGCCTCCCGGAGTAGGCTGCTCTATCAGTTCCTCTTCCTCCTCAAATTCATCCTCCTTCTCCTCCCCCACGTGAAGGCCTGAGGTGGAGGTTTGCTATAGTGGATTTGGTGCCTGCAACGCCTCATCTGGAAGTAGAAAGCAACAGATGAGTGGTTATCAGCAGGGGAGGGGGCAGGGTGATGTGAGGAAGGTCACATAACACAGGCTCATTTGAAGGACTGCCGCTACTCCATTATATGTTGTCCAGAGACTCTGCAGAACATTGCCCAACCCTAGTCCAGAGACACTGTATCACATTGCCCCAACCCTAGTCCAGAGACACTGCATCACATTGCCCCAACCCTAGTCCACAGACACTGCATTACATGGCCCGAACCCGAGTCCACAGACACTGCATCACATTGCCCCAAACCCGAGTCCACAGACACTGCATCACATTGCCCCAAACCCGAGTCCACAGACACTGCATCACATTGCCCCAAACCCGAGTCCACAGACACTGCATCACATGGCCCCAAACCTAGTCCACAGCCACTGCATTACATTGCCCGAACCCGAGTCCACAGACATTGCATCACATTGCCCTAACCCGAGTCCACAGACACTGCATCACATTGCCCCAACCCTAGTCCACAGACACTGCATCACATTGCCCCAACCCTAGTCCATAGACATTGCATCACATTGCCCCAACCCTAGTCCACAGACATTGCATCACATTGCCCCAACCCTAGACCACAGACATTGCATCACATTGCCCCAACCCTAGTCCACAGACATTGCATCACATTGCCCCAAACCCTAGTCCACAGGCACTGCATCACATTGCCCCAACCCTAGTCCACAGACACTGCATCACATTGCCCCAAACCTAGTCCACAGACACTGCATCACATTGCCCCAACCCTAGTCCACAGACACTGCATCACATTGCCCCAACCCTAGTCCACAGACATTGCATCACATTGCCCCAACCCTAGTCCACAGACACTGCATCACATTGCCCCAACCCTAGTCCACAGACACTGCATCACATTGCCCCAACCCTAGTCCACAGACATTGCATCACATTGCCCCAACCCTAGTCCAGAGACACTGCATCACATTGCACAAACCCTAGTCCAGAGACACTGCATCACATTGCCCCAACCCTAGTCCACAGACATTGCATCACATTGCCCCAACCCTAGTCCACAGACACTGCATCACATTGCCCCAACCCTAGTCCACAGACATTGCATCACATTGCCCCAAACTTAGTCCACAGACACTGCATCACATTGCCCCAACCCTAGTCCACAGACACTGCATCACATTGCCCCAAACCCTAGTCCACAGACACTGCATCACATTGCCCCAAACCCTAGTCCACAGACACTGCATCACATTGCCCCAAACCTTAGTCCACAGACACTGCATCACATTGCCCCAACTCTAGTCCAGAGACTCTGCATCACAATGTCCCAACCCAGCCCAGGGAGTGTGCAGAACTTACCCTCAATATTCAAGAGGGGGTCAGCATCCCCACGGACAGTTGCCTGACCTGAGATGCCGATGAGGCCTGTCACTTGCTCCTTGAGGTCGGTGAGTGGCAGGGTCTGAGCCGGACTGCCGCCTATCCTCACCTGCTCCCGGCAGTTGTGGGACTTCTTTGCTTGCAAAGATGAAAATGGGAATGGTTACCAGAGGGTCCATCTGCTCTTGTAGCACACACAGATAGTGTGTGAATGTAATACAGTCCTCTAGGGTTGGGGCAATGTGATGCAATGTCTGTGGACTAGGGTTGGGGCAATGTGATGCAGTGTCTGTGGACTCGGGTTGGGGCAATGTGATGCAGTGTCTGTGGACTAGGGTTGGGGCAATGTGATGCAGTGTCTCTGGACTCGGGTTGGGGCAATGTGATGCAGTGTCTGTGGACTAGGTTTGGGGCAATGTGATGCAGTGTCTGTGGACTAGGTTTGGGGCAATGTGATGCAGTGTCTGTGGATCAGGTTTGGGGCAATGTGATGCAGTGTCTGTGGACTAGGTTTGGGGCCATGTAATGCAGTGTCTGTGGACTAGGGTTGGGGCAATGTGATGCAGTGTCTCTGGACTAGGGTTGGGGCAATGTGATGCAGTGTCTCTGGACTAGGGGGGGCGTGGGGCGGGGGGTGATGTCCATGAATGCATCCCCTTTTATCCCCTGCAGGCCTCATCTGCCCCTTTAAACTCATTTGTGTCCCGAAGTTTTTCCTTCCATTTTAAAAGTCCAGAAAGGGATTCTTCTCCTCTGCAGGGGAAAGGTACAAGGAATCTTTGCGAAATATTGGTAAATTCTACACTCCCCCCTGTGATACCATGCCACTGACTCAGTTCCTGACTCCCAAGAGATAACCTTCCCCGTAAATTAACTAAACTAATACCCAAAATATGCATTACACTTATGCAACATCACCATAGATACACACTTTTCCCTTTACAGGCACAAACTTTTTACATTTACACACTCCCAGCTTGGAGGGGGTTCAATCACTACAATTGCATTTCAGCACAGTTACGTTTCAGTTCAATTACATTATATTCACCAGCATGTAGGTAACGTACAACTACATTACAGAAGGAAGAAACATAGATTAAAATTAAACAACATCAATTGGTCTCCTGAGGTTTGTCCATCACCCGGTAATGTCTGGATCCTGCCCTTGAGAACTGCTCTCAGGCTGGCTGACACACAAGACAAACTCAAAACAATCACCTAAACATTACTGCAACATTAACCTTAATTTTAAACTAAACTTAAAATGTAAAACAGTGCAGTCAGCTGCCTTAAACTAAAAATTAGGGCTATATACAACCGCCACCTGTCTCCGGGTGGCCTGGTTAATCCCTGTCAGGCCCATGCCTTGTGCGGCCTGATAGCCGCCTGGATGCTCGGGTTTCCCCGCAGCCGGTGAGCTGGAGATGCTTGTCTCTGGGACAGCTCGTTGCTACTGCTCTTGTGAGACCCTCACCGCTGGAGGCGGCTAGCTGGGGGCCCCTACTCTGAGCGGCCTCTGTACTTCTGACCTTCGGCCTTCCCTGTCGGGTTGCCCTTCTCCTAGGGTAGAATCGCTGAGGCTCAGATGCCGGTGACCACGTATCTTTGGCCGTGGTGTACGGAGGGTCCTTCTCAGGGTTTCGGTTACTGGGGGTGCGTCCGAATCACAAACGATGGGTGGGATAGCCCCTCCAGTAGTGCAATTCACCGCCCCTATAGGCACGGTTTCCGAGCCTGCCACATTCCCTGTGGGCCCTCCACCATCGGGGGCGGCCAACGGTGGGTCTCCGTCCTGAGGACGGTTTACCCCTCCCGGCTGCCCTCTGTGCTTGGCTGACCCTGGGTTGTACAGCTTACACTGGTTGATGTGGAACCACTTAGTACGGTGGGGCAGCTTTATGGCATAGACAATCGGGCTTGCCTTGTCGACAATGCTGTATGGCCCCATATATAATGCTTCAAAAACCCCTACCCAAGCATAGTTCCTCACTATGACCTGGTCCCCTCTCTCCCATTCGTGGTGTTTGCTGGGTTCTAGTGGCAATCGGTTACTCCGATGCTGTCTGCCCATGTTACTAGCAGCCTGCCAGTGAATCTGTTTGAGGTGTTCAAACAGGTTCCTGACAAACCGATCCCGGTTCACCTCTCTGAGCTGACCTTCTTTGAGCACCGAGGCTAGGACATGGGTGGGGGTCTACATGATCCGGCCAGTCATGAGCTCGTATAGGGAATACCCCGTGCTTTTTGACTGGCTGGCTCGGATCCCTATTAGGAGCAACGGTAAGACCTCCATCCACTTTTGGGGTGAGTCTCCCGTCTCCTTCCGCAGCCTTTCTTTAATGGTGTGGTTTAAACGCTCCACAATACCAGATGACTATGGGTTGTGGGCAACATGCCATTTCCCGTCAATGCCGAGCACCTTAAGGGTTGCCTGCATTATCTGCCCGGTGAAATGGCTCCCCTGGTCCGACTCCACATACTATGGGAGTCCCCACCAGCAGAACACTTCCCTCACTAGAATCTTAGCTGTTCAGCAGGGGAAGGCTTCCACCCATTTTGAGAACACTCGGCAGTATTTGTAGCCTCCCTGGGCGGTGGGTAGGGGCCCGATGTAGTCAATTTGGATTGACTGCCATGGTCCCTCTACCCTCCTGACGTGTCCTAGGGACACCTTCCTTTTCTGGGGGTCAGGGTTGTTCGCAGCACACGCCAGGCAGTTCGCACAGAACTCGCGGACGTCCTCCCTGAGTCCCGGCCACCATCCTGCCTGTTCTACCCATTGCCAGGTGGTCTCAGGCCCGGGGTGACCCGCTCCTGGACCCTCATGGACCAGTTTTAGGAATTCCCTCTGGTGCTGCTGCAGCACGACCCATTGTCCCTCTTTAAACAGCATGCCTTCCTTAATGGTAATGGCTGCTGTGCCGTACGGACCTTCTACTCTCTCTCCTCTAGCTAGTGCGTTCAGGACAGCTTTCAGGACCGGGTCCTGCGCCCGAACTGTTTTTAAGTCCGGGGCCAAAGTTATCCCTGTACTCTCTGCTGCCCTGTTCTGATTCTTGACCGCTGCTATGTGGCTGGTGTCATAGGGGTCCCAGAACCTTCCCGTGCGAGCACCTTCTTTGGCCAGTTTGTCAGCCTGTTGGTTTCCCTCTGCACGAGGTTCGGTTTTTGAATGGGCCTTCACCTTATGTATGTAGACCTTTCACTCTTCCCCCATTGCTGTCATGATTTTCTCCAGCAGGGGCTTGATTGCCAGGGGTGTCCTGTCAGCGGCCGTGTATCCGCGACGGGACCAGATAGCCAGGTACTCCGTACACGAATTGCAGGTGAACATACTGTCCGAGCAAATCGTGTACGGGGTAGGGAATTCCTTGGAGTGGGTCACCACGTACATTATGGCGGACAGTTCAGCATGCTGGCCGCTCATGGTGCTGGGGAGCTTGATTGCCAGGGCAATACCTGCCCTTGGGTCATAGATTCCGCACCCAGTGAGTCGCTCGCCAGCAGATACCGTGCTGTACCCGTCCACGTAGATATCCCGGCCTGTAGGGTGTAACCCAGCCCGAAGGCCAATGTTCACCTCCTATACCCCTTCTATGGAGCACCTGTGGGCTTTCCCTGGGTAGACTAGGTTGGCTGCGAGTCTTGGCTTGCGGGGGCCTTCTACTCTGAGGTCCATCTGGGAGAGGAGCAGGGTCCAGCGAGCAATGCGGGCACTGCTCACCATCCCGTCCTTAATCCTCCCATCTAGGAGCATCTGAGTAGGTGTGTGGTGGGTTGGGAGTGTTAGAGGAGACCCTCCCATGAAGATCAAGGATCTTTTCACTGCCCAATGTGTGGCTAGGAGGTGTCTCTCACAGTTGGAGTACCCCTTCTCCACATCTGTGAAGATCCTGGAGGAGTAAACCATCGGTCTCAGCTGGCCGTGCCACTCTTGAAGCAGCACTGAGCTCAAACTGTCCCCGCTGGCTGCCACCTCCAGGAAAAACTCCTTTCCTACATCTATCGCTCCTAAGGCTGGCGCGGTCTGCAAGTCCTTCTTGAGCTGATTAAATGCTGCCTCGCAACCCTCATCCCAGTCCCACTCGACACCCTTGTGTAGGAGCCTGAGCAGAAAGGCTGTGGTGGCTGCATAATCCTTAATAAAATCTCTGCAGTACCCGGTGAGTTCTAGAAAGGACCTTACCCCTGTCACTGTGTTGGGGGCTTGTAACTCCTGTACTGCCTCCCTTCTAGCCTTGTCTATGGCCCTTTCCCCAGCGTGCACAGTCAGCCCCATGGAATGTGACTTCCTTCTGGCCGATCTGTGCCTGCCTTGGGGTTTACTTTAAATCCTTCTTCTTTTAGCAGCTCCAGCAGCTCAGCCAGCAGTGGACCATGCTCCTCCCCCTGATCGGTGAACAGGAGCAGGTCATCCACATACTGCACCAACTGCTGGGGTCTGCTAAAGCCCTTTAAACAGTTCGCCATGCATTGGTGAAAAATGCTGGGGGCTGTTGTGGAAGCCTTGGGGAAGACAGTTCCACATGTATTGTTGGCCCTTAAAGGTAAAGGCGAACTTGTACTGGTCCTCCCGTTTTAAAGGAATGGACCAGAACCCATTTGAAATGTCCAGCACCGTGAAAATGGTCGCAGATGCTGGAATACTCCCGATGAGGTCCGCTACAGTGGGTGCAGAGGCAGGGATATTCTTATTTAGTACTCGATAGTCCACGGTGGCCCTCCATGAGTTGTCTGGTTTCTTGACCGGCCACAGTGGAGAGTTCACATGGGTAGCTATCGGTCTTAACACCCCTTGCTCTACCAGTGATCCCAGCGCCATTGTCAGGTCTGCCTCTGCCTCCCTGGGGAAGTTATATTGCTTTTGTGGTCGGGTCATGGGGTCCCCTTCTATACTAACTTCCACCCCCGTTACCCAACCACAGTCATGTTTGTAGGTGGCGAATGCTGCAAGCTGTGCCCGTACATATGCCTGGTACTCCACTGGGGTGTTACTGACCAGTAATTCCAAGTCATAACCCTCCTTTGGCTTCACGGTACACAATGTTCCCTTGGCCCCTTTTTCTGGGATTACCATCACCTCACCTTCCCTGTCAGTCCGTATGGCTCCCCATAGACAGTGGTTCCTGAGATCCATTAGGATCTTGTGGCTAATGATAAAATCAGCTCCCAGGATCCCTTTTCCCTTCTGCTCCCATTTCATCAGGACACACTTCCATTTGGTTTTGAGTGTCCCTAACTGAATGGCGAGCGGGATGGAAAACGAACCAATTTGCTCATTGCCTGTGAACCCCACTAGAGTATACGGGACCCCGTTCGATAGAGGTGAGGTAGCCGGGTTATCTGCACATACAAGGGTGCTGGAAGCACAAGTATCTAGCAGGTAGGTCCCTTTCACTTTCTCCACCTCCATCGTAACGCACGGTCTCTTCCAGACATCGTACTCTAGGGAACACAGGTACACAGGCTGCACTGGCATTAGTCATGCATCTGGGTGGGTTGGAGCAGAGGGTTTTACCGTACCGGCTACTGCACCGGTTGCGATAGCTACTGCTCCCTGTCCATTTAGGAGTGTCTGTAGGGCGGCTACGAGTGTCTCATATGTGTCTGGTGTTCCTGCCCCGGCCTTACGGGCTGGGGCTGGAGTGGCCTTTCCCTTAGTCTCTTTCCAGGGGTTCCTACAGTCCTTCCTCCAGTGCCCACTTTTCCCACACCCAAAACACTCGCCCCCTTTGTGGGGTGGGTTCCCACCTTCCTGATGCCACTCTCTCTTGCCTTGGCTGGGTTTAATCTCATGGACCTTCCCTTTAGAGGAGGGCTCCTCTGTCACTCCACCGTTCCGGTAAGCCAGGATCAACTGTCTTGACCACTGTCTCGGTGGTTCTGGGATCTCTTGGAGCGAACCAGACCTCGGCTTTTGCCTTTACTCCAGGTAAGCTGTTTGCCACCAGGCTGCGGAGCCAGTGAGCCAGCTCATTAGGGGTCAGGTGGGCCCGGTCAAGAACCCGACTACAGGCCCTTTCGTAGACCAGCCACAACCTGTCGGCGAAAGCCTGTGGAGTCTCCCCATAGAGCGGCACTGTTTTTTCCACTCGGGAGAAAGGACTCCCGTTGTTCATACCCATGGCCTCTAGAACCTCCTCCTTAACTAGCGTACGTGTTTCGCCCCTTTCTGCTGTCTGCACAGAGGGAATGGCACAGCTTGGTGTCTAGCAAGAAGAGCAACAGCTTAGCCTGCTCCGAATCATCGCACCTGTTAATATCCCCTGTGTGTTCCACTTCCAGGAAGTGTACCGAGGGATCCCCCTGTTGGGTGAGCTTACTTAGGTGGCCTATCATAGCCCTCAGTTTTTGGGTGTCGTGGGGGACTACGAAGTTGCTTTCTAGGGGTCCTGCTGCCCCATTGGCATCAGGCGGGCAAAACTTCTGCTGCCGGACCGGGTGCATTGGCCCTGGTTCCGGCCCTTCTTGTATTGGTTTGCCCTCTTCCCCCTGCTGCCAAGCCGAGTTAAATCTTGGGGCTGCCAGTGTTGGTAGTTCGCAATCCTTGCCTGCCCCGCACTCTGGCTCACACCCCTGCTGCTCCAGGCTGTTCCCGGGAGCTTCAGGCAGTGACTGAGGGGTTTCTCCTTGCTTCTACCAGGTGTTCCTGGGCTAAACCCGGGTTTATCAGGCACACCATGCCTTTAGCCCGGGATAGAGCAAGGTTCAAGCTTTGGATCTACTGCTGGCAGGGGCCGTGGTCTCCTGCCTCAAATTCCCTGGTACTGGCTACCTTATAGGCTACCTGAATGTCTCACACCCTCTCCCCGTACTCTTTAACTTGCTTGGCGAGGCAGGAATTCTCTTCCCGCAACGCCAGTTCGCTATTCTTGGCTTCAATAATCTGACACTGTAAAAGGTCCAGTTGTGTTTTGTGCCTTTCTTTAGTGAGCTCTCTACTTTCCTTTAACTACCCCACCTCTGTCCACAGCCTTTCCCTGATTGTGGCCCTTGCGTTGGACCTCTCTTCTGCCTGCCTCAATACTTCCTTTAATTTCTCATTCTCATCATCTAGAAGCCGGATCTGTCGCTGACGGCAAATTAGCCAAAAGGCCTTCTCTATCGACTTTTTATGGTCCGTGCTCTCGGTCCATTGAGCTGCAGCATCTTCTGGATGCTCAGCATACAATAGATCGAGTACCCACTCCTTAGCCACATTTATCTTCTTAAACACATACGAGGAAATCCCCTCTTCCATTTTGCTTCTTTTCCTGAAACCAGTCTCTCTCTTATCATGTCCCTTGTACCAGTGTCCCTTTGTGGTCGCCATTATGTAAGGAGTGGTTTTCAGGGGGTCAGCTTTCCCTTCTGACCTTATATGAGTGGTTTCGAATCGCTCCCACACCCTTGGTTCTAAACACTGGAATTATGAAGGGACTGTGACAGAGTTGGACAGACAATCGGTTTCAAGGTAGGAAGCAGGTATGGCTTTATTGTGTTTAAAAAGAAGTAAAAGGCACACCTTTAATAACACACACACAATAGTAATACCAATACACACTGAGTGGTACAACACATTGATTAAAATGCCAAAATGCAGCCTGTGGGGAAAAGAATACAGCTCAAACTCTAAATGGGGTAAAGAGGAGAATGCAGATACATTTACACAAGTTAACCCAGCCTCCCCCTCCCAATTCCCCTAACTAACTAAGTTATAGCTCTGAGGGTTCAGGGGCTATGCTCACCAATCCCTTTTGACAGTTGCCGGTGAATGGCGGTTTCAGGGTTCGCTGCACTTGGCCTTCTAGGCAAGCCGTACCCCGGATGGAGGAGAGGACTTTGGACTGCGTAGTCTTCAGTTGGGGTGTATCCGTTGATGTGCTAAGTTGCGTTTTGGATGTAACAGTTTTAGTTAGTCCTTTTTGGTAATCACCCGTTGGTCGTTCAGAAGTAGATTGTAGAGTGGAAATAAATGTCGATTCTTCGGTTTTTGCTGAGTTGGTTTCGGTTGGTTGTTTCGCTGGTTGTGGTGGCCAGGGTTGTCAATTTGGTTGCTGACAACCTTCTGTTTCGTGGGCCTCGTGCTCGGTCGGTCCTTGAGAATTTCTAGTAGTTTCCTTCACTACTCCATTTCTTCATTCCACAGCTCCAGCTGCTTGTGTCTGCACCCTTTTCCCTTGTAAAACTGGGAATAGATATATCCCCAAAAGGCTTCCTTATCTCCCACCAAATCTGGCCCAGTTCTTTGTTTCAATTTTGCAGCCAGCTAACTGAAACTTGATTAAGTGGTTTTAATCTGGCGTTAATAGGCTTTTAGCTCTCGTCCATTGTGATAGTCTGGCCTGAGCCAGATATTTCTATGCCTGTTGAAAAGGTGTTGGAATATGTATGTGACATTTGGGTCCTCTGGGTGGGGTGGATAATGTTTCTTCCGTGGTCGATTGTTAAAATGTAAATGTCTTCCAGGGACAGGTTTCGAGGGTAAACAGTTCCCAGACAATTTGATTTGCTCCAATTTCCAAACTGGCCCTTTAGAGATTGACCCCACCTCTTTTCTTGCAAACCCATCATTCACCTTTTAAAAATCCCAAATTCGATTAAAGTTTGTAGTTTCTTCAATGTGCACTTTAGGATTTCAAACTTTCTGGTAGATAGTTCCAAATTAAATTCCCTTTCCTATGAGTCCAAACACGGGGGCGGCGTGGGGGGGCGGGGGGGCGGGGGTCTCCATGAATGCATCCCCTTTTATCCCCTGCAGGCCTCGTCTGCCCCTTTAAACTCATTTGTGTCCCGAAGGTTTTCCTTCCATTTTAAAAGTCTAGAAAGATATTCTTCTCCTCTGCAGGGGAAAGGTGCAAGGAATCTTTGCGAAATATTCGTAAATTCTACAGATGTGACATGTTTGATCCCGTTGTGGGTCATGAATTCCTTGAATTCAGCACTGGTGAAGCACGGCCCATTGTCACTGACTAGGACATCAGGCAAGCCGTGCATGGCAAACATGGCTAGTAGGCTTTCAATGATGGCTGTGGATGTGCTTACAGACATAACACTTACATTCAATCCATTTTGACTAAGCGTCCACAACAACCAAGAACATTTTGCCTAGAAATGGGCCCGCATAGTCTACATGGATCCTCGACCACGGTTTGGATGGCTATGACCTCAAACTTAGCGGTGTCTCTCTGGGTGCATTGCTCAACTGGCGCAGGCATGACTCTAAATCTGAGTCGATGCCAGGCCACCACACGTGAGATCTGGCTATGGCTTTCATCATTACGATGCCTGGGTGGGTGTTGGGCAGTTCACAAATAAATGTTTCTCTGCTTTTCTTGGGCAAGACCACACGATTGCCCCAGTAAAGACAGTCCACCTGCAGGGACAACTTGTCTTTGCGTCTGTGGAACAGCATAATCGCTTCCTGCATCTCCACTGGGACACTGGACCTGCTCCCATGGAGGACACAGCTTTTTTTACCAAGGACAGTAAAGGATTCTGGCTGAGCCAGGTCCTGATCTGGCAGACCGTAATGGGGGACTTCTTGTTCTCAAATGCCTCCATGACCATGAGCAAGTCCGCTGGCTGTGCCAATTCCACCCCGGTGGTGAAAAATGGTGACCGACTGAGAGCATCTGCGCAGTTCTCTGTCCACGGTCTGTGGCGGATTACATAGTTGTATGGCGACAGCGAGAGCGGCCATCTTTGGATGCAGGCAGAGTTCTAATCCCTTTGCTCTCAGAGAACAGCGATATGAGCGGCTTGTAGCCAGTTTCAAGCTCGAAATTGAGGCCAAGTAAGTACTGGTGCATTTTTTTTACCTCGTAAACTCACGCCAGAACCTCTTTTTCAACCATGCTGTGTAGGCCCTTTTGGCCTTGGACAAACTCCTGGATGCATACGCAACCGGTTGCAAAATCCCCGAATCATTAGCCTATTGCAACACACACCCGACCCCGTATGACGACGCATCGCAGGCTAACACTAATCATTTACAAGGATTATACAGGACAAGCAGTTTGTTAGAATACAATAAAATTCTGGCTTTCTTAAAGGCAGCCTCTTGTGAATTCTCCCATACCCAGTCGTCTCCCTTGCGCAGTAGCGCATGTAGGGGTTCTAGCAGGGTGCTTAACCCAGGTAGGAAATTACCGAAATAGATAAGGAGTCCCTGGAATGACGCAGCTCCATCACGTTCTGTGGTTGCGGCGTGTTCTTGATGGCCTCTGTCTTGGCGTTGGTGGGTCTGATGCCGTCTGCTGTGATTCTCCTTCCTAAGAATTCGATGTCCTGTGCCAGGAAAACACACTTCGAGTGTTTCAACCTGAGCCCCACACGATCCAACCGACTAAGAACCTCCTCCAGATTCTTCAAGTGCTCCATGGTGTCCCAACCTGTAACCAATATGTCGTCCTGGAAGACCACTGTGCAAGGAACTGACTTTAGCAGGCTCCCCATGTTCCGTTGGAAGATCGCCGCGGCCAACCGAATCCCGAACGAGCACTGGTTGTAGATAAACAGACCTTTGTGCGTGTTGATGCAGGTGAGGTCTTTCGAAGACTCCTCCAGTTCCTGTGTAATGTAGGCCGAGGTCAGGTCCAGCTTAGTGAACGTCTTCCCTCCAGCCAGGGTTGTAAATAGGTCGTCTGCCTTGGGTAGCGGGTACTGATCCTGCAGCGAAAAATGGTTCATCGTTATTTATAGTCCCCGCAAATTCTAACCGTACCGTCCTCCTTGAATACCGGGACAATCGGACTCGCCCAATCGTTGAATTCCACCAGCGCGATGATGCCTTCACGTTGCAGCCTGTCCAGCTCAATTTCCACTTTGTCACGTATCATGTACGGTACCGCCCGAGCCTTGTGGTGGATGGGTCGCGTACCGGGAATCAAATGGATCTGCACTTTCACTCCCGAGAAGCTTCCAATGCCTGGCTTGAATAGCGATGGACGAAAGCGCTCGGATGTCGTCCCAGTTCCAGCGGATTTTCCCCAGCCAACTTCTGCCAAACAACGTGGGGCCATCCCCTGGCACAATCCACAGCGGGAGTTCGTGTACTGCTCCATCATAGGAGACTTTGACTTCAGCACTGCCAATTACAAGGATTAATTCCTTGGTGTAAGTCCATAGTTTGGTGTGAATGGGGCTGAGCTTGGATCTGTGTGCCTTCTTTCCCCACAGCCTGTCGAAGACCTTTTTACTCATTATGGACTGACTTGCCCCCGTGTCCAGCTCCATAGATACTGGAATGCCGTTCAGTTCAACTTTCAACATTATTGGTGGGCATTTCATCGTGAACATGTGTACCCCGTACACTTCTACCTCCTCCGTACGAGTTTCCAACTCCGTCTGATCCACTGTGGATCAATCTTCCTCTGCAATGTGGTGGTTTGCAGGGTTTGCAGCTCGCCTGCACATTCATTGGAGGTGTCCCATTGCTCTTCAACCATTGCATGCATAGTGCTTAAAGCGGCATTGATGGGGCCGATGATCACCCCCGCAGTGCCAACAGGATGTTAACTGCCTCGCATTAATAGATGATGGCAGACTCTGGGTCAATTGAGGTCAGGCCACAGCAGCCGGCGTGTACGTTCTACCATGTACATTTCTGCTCAAAACCAACGTTACTTTATGCACAGCACTGGCCGAAACTTCTTTGTTCTGCGAAATCTGCTTGGTGTTGTCGCTCGTGGACATAAATGCCTGGGCTATCGTCATGTCTTTACTCAGATTCGGAGTTTCTACAGTCAACAGTTTGCGAAGGATTGTCTCATGTCCGATGCCCAGTACAAAAAAGTCTCTTAACATGTATTCTAGGAATCCCTCAAACTCATAATGTCCTGCGAGGCGCCTTAGTTCGGCGATGTAGCTCGCCACTTCCTGGCCCTCCGACCGTTGACGCGTGTAGAACCGATATCGCGCCATCAAAATGCTTTCCTTAGGATTTAGGTGCTCCCGGACCAGCGTACGCACATCTTCGTAGGATTTCTCTGTTGGTTTTGCCGGGGCCAGGAGATTCTTCATGAGGCCATAGGTTGTTGCCCCACAGACAGTTAGGAGGATCACCCTTCGTTTGGTGGTGTTCTCGTCCCCTGCCAGCTCATTGGCCACAAAATATTGATCGAGTCTCTCCACGGAGGCCTCCAAATCGTCCCCTTCTGAGAACTTCTTCAGGATGCTGACTGCTCTTTGCATTTTTGCGTGGTTATTCGTTACCTCGTCGCCAATTGTTATACTCATAATAACTGGTGAGACTAAATACTGTATGTAATGAGCAAGTGTGACCTTAGCTCCTTTATTTAGGTTCTAGAGTGCAGGAACCTCGTGGGTGGCCTGCTTATATACTGTGCTCCCAAGGGTTGCTGGGATCCCTTGGGACTCAAACAGGTGGGCCCTCTGGTGGTCAGGTGTGATGCAAGTTACAAAGGGTTAAATACATAACAGAGGGTAAAATGTATTACTCTCCCCAGTCTGGTGCCTTCCGATTGATTTTGACCCCGTGATTCCGCAGCCCTGCACTATCCGCACGTAGCGCTGGTCCCGTGGCCCCACAAAGATAGCATGAAGATTGATTGAACCCATCATTGGCCCTTCCCTTTAAGGAAGGGAAGGAGCCTGTAATGACAACAGCGTTGCCCCGAACATTGTTCAGCGCTCTGTCGCTACCACCCCTCTCACTCCCTTCAGTGCTCTAAGGGAAGTGGTAGTGCTTGATTTAGCGCTCTACTTCCCTCTTGGAGCAATAAAGCTGAAGTTCCGGGGATTGCAAATCTTTTTCGGATGGCGATACTTTTGCGTTCCCTGAAAAGTTATCGCACCAAATGGAGCACTGCGCAATTTCTAGCCCTCAGTCTTGGATAGATTGCAATTTCCTTCAACTAAACATTGACCCCCCTCATGGCCATTATCTCAGACTGAACCAGACTGCTTACAATCCTTAACTGAGCTTCTGACCCCATATCCTCTCCATTACCAAGACTGGCCACTTCCACCGACTTAACACCGCGCACTTCTGCTCTTCGTCAGCCCACCTGTCCCTGAAACTCTCACCCACGCCTTTCTTACCTGCAGTCTCCACTATGCAGATGCTCCTCTAATAGCCTCTCTCCCTCCACCGTCTGAAAATTTCATCCCAGCAAAATCTCTGCTGCCTCTATCCTATCTTGCACTGTCCCGTTCATCCATCATCACTGTCCACATTTAAAATTCTTATCCAATCCCCTCATGGCCTCACCTCTCCTTGGGCTGGATTTTCGTTTCGCTTGCGTCTCATAATGGGTCTGGAAACAATTACCGCCCGGGCGGCCAGCTTCCAGCGTCCCGCCAGTACATTTGGTGCCGGTTTTGCGGCAGCTATTAGCAGTGCAGCCCTGGTGTTAAAAACCCTCCCCACTACGGTAAATTTATTTTAAGGCATAATTAAAAAAAACTTTTTAAAAAATCAGGAAATGTTTTTTTATATAAGATATTAATAACTTAAATTTAAATGAATCTTAAATATGTAGTGTATATTTTCTATTTTTTATTCGCGTTTTCGGTGCTTGGGAGAGTTCCCATTAATGTGAATGAGAAAATACTGTACCTTGATTGGCTTCCCAGAGCCATGTGACTCCAGCTCCAGCTTACGGATGTCCCTTCGAGCACGCGCTGTGATGCGCAGGGAGAGGAGGCCTGTGGACCGGGATCTCGAGCAGGCGCAGCAGCTTCAGGTAGGTGCGCATTTTGGCTCTAAAATCTAGTCGAACGCCTGCGGGAAGGAGAAAGCGGAATTTCTGGGTCTTAATTTGGGGTCAGCAATATATTGGGAATGTTTTTTGTGACGATTTGTTTTTTCCAGAGAGGCTTCTCTTCGGGCGCTCTGAAGCTGGTCCTTTAGCAACGAATTTTTAGTTGCTCACCCGGCCAAGCACTCGAAGAGAGGTTTGGAACGTTTCCCTTAACACTCCACCCCACACTCGGGGCGCAGTAACCGAATTTGTAGGCTGCCGCTGCAAACCATTTCCCGGCAAAAATTTACTGCCCCGCTGCCATTAGCGCCCTAAGAAGCCACCAACCAAAAATTCAGTGCCTTATCTTTATAATCGTCTCTGTTATGTATCCGACATGGTTACTGCTTGTACTATTACAAGGTGTGCCACCAGAGGGCACCGCAGTGGGAGACTTGTAGGTTACCTGTACAGGTGTGCCTGGCCTTTTATAAAAGGCCAGGCCACCAGGTGTGATCGTCACTCTGGAGCTATCAATCAAGGACTAAGGTCACTACAGTTCAAGCAAAACACATTGTCTCGTGGAGTCATTATCGGAGCATCTAAAGACATAACAATTGGCGATGAGATTACGCACCTTCACGTGAAAATGGCTACCCTTGGTACGTTGCAGCAGTTCGCCGATGGTGATGATTGGGTCGCCTTTGTGGAGAGGCGCGACCATTTCTTCACAGCAAACGACCTGGCAGGTGACAATCCGGCCACACTGGCTGATAAGTGCAGAGTTATCCTGCTAACCAGTTGTGAGCCCACTGTCTATGGCCTTGTCAGGGACTTGCTGGCACCAGTGAAGACAACGAACAAGAAGTATGATGAGCTTGTAATGCTGATCCAAGAACAACTCAAGCCCAAAGAGAGCATCCTCACAGCCAGACACCGGTTTTACACCCACCGACGGCCCGAAGGCCAGGAAATCGTGGAATATGTTGCAGACCTCAGGAGACTGACGGCACCGTGTGATTTTGGCGATCACCTCACCGAAGCGCTGCAGGATATCTTTGCCATTGGAATTGGCCATGAGGGCCTTCTTCATAAGCTACTGTCTGCGGATACCACAGTCACACTGCAGAAGGCCATCTCCGTGAGCCAGGCATTCATGACCTCGACCTGCGGCTCTAGGCAGATGACTCATCCTCAGGACTCAAACTTGGCAAGTACTGTGCACAGAGTGGCGCCTTTTAGAGGCTGGACTGTAGAACGTGAATATTCTCAGGGAAGAGAGAACAGGCCCCTGAGTCCCTTAACTCAGAGTCCGCCGAGGGGGGCAACCGAATAGCTCCATGCTGGCGTTGAGGAGGGAATCACAGGGCTCACCAGTGCCATTTTTGATACGTCCTTACTATACAGTATAAATGCACACGAGGCCCATGCTTGAGAGAAGGTCAGTCTGTGACCTGTCCTTTATTTCATAGCACTCAAGTGCAGGAAGTGGGTGGAGCTTCCTCTTTTATATCTGAAGTTCGAGGTTAGGAGTGTCTCCCACACGTTCACAACCTAGTGGTCATTGTTCTCAGTGTACAACTTAGGTCAGATTATACTTGGGTTACAATGCTGGTTGAATACATGACATCACCTCCCTCCCCAAAGTCTTATTGGGATCACAAATTGAGTCTCTCTGGTGGTTTACGCTTCCTTGTAGAGCGCCTGAGTTGGGGCTCTGGTTGTTGGGTGCTGGCCTGAGTGTCTGCTGTTTGCGATGCCTCAGGCCTGTCCGGACTGCCCACAGTGACTGGGCTCTCCTCCCTTTGGTTCCTGTGTTTGGTCACCTGTGGTGGAGTGAACTCTACATCGTGTTCTTCCTCTGCTTCTTCTATGGGGTTGCTGAACCTCCTTTTTGTTTGATCCACATGTTTGCGGCAGATTTGTCCATTGGTAAGTTTAACTACCAGAATCCTATTTCCCACTTTGGCAACCACAGTGCCTGGGAGCCATTTGGGCCCTGCAGCGTAGTTGAGGACAAAAACAGGGTCATTTACATCAATACATCGCGCCCTCGCATTCCTGTCATGGTAGTGATATTGTGATTGGCGCCTGCTCTCGACAATTCCTTTCATGGTGGGGTGTATAAGGGATAACCGGATTTTGAGCGTCCTTTTCATTAGCAACTCTGCGGGTGGAACCCCTGTGAGCGAGTGTGGTTGGGATCTATAGGCCAACAGGAGGCGTGATAAGCGGGTTTGTAGGGAACCCCCTTGGATTCTGAGCATCCCCTGTTTGATTATCTGCACTGCTCGTTCTGCCTGGCCGTTTGAGGCCGGCTTGAACGGTGCCGTTCTAACATGGTTAATTCCATTGCCTGCCATGAAGTCCTGGAATTCAGTGCTTGTGAAGCACGGGCCATTGTCGCTGACCAAGATGTCCGGTAGACCGTGGGCGGCGAACATTGCCCGTAGGCTTTCTACCGTGGCAGAGGATGTGCTTGAATTTAAAATGTCACACTCGATCCATTTGGAGTAGGCGTCTACTCCAACCAAAAATATTTTCCCCATAAAAGGACCAGCGTAGTCCACATGGAATCGTGACCAAGGCTTGGCGGGCCATGGCCAGGTGCTAAGGTGGGCTTCCCTGGGCACATTGCCCAGCTGGGCACACGTGTTGTACCTGCGAACACAAAGTTCCAGATCTGCGTCTATCCCTGGCCACCAAACGTGTGACCTGGCAATTGCCTTCATCGTGACAATGCCCGGGTGCCCATTGTGGAGTTCTCTGATGAACACCTCTCTGCCCATCTGGGGCATGACAATGCGGTTTCCCCACAGTAGGCAATCGGCCTGAATCGAGAGTTCATTCCTGCGCCTGTGAAATGGTTTAAATTCCTCAGGGCATGCCCTGTACGTGGCTGCCCAGTCCCCATTCAGGACACATTTCTTGACTAGAGACAAGAGTGGGTCTCTATTTGTCCAGACTTTAATCTGACGGGCTGTCACGGGTGAGCCTTTGCTTCCGAAAGATTCAACAGCCATGACCATCTCAGCAGCATGCTCGGTAGCCCCCTCAGTGGTGGCTAGTGGGAGCCTGCTGAGTGCATCGGCGCAATTTTCGGTGCCCGGTCTGTGCCGAATTGTGTAGTCATAGGCGGCTAACATGAGTGCCCACCTCTGTATGCGGGCCGATGCGTTTGCATTTATGGCCTTGTTGTCGGCCAAAAGGGACGTTAGGGGTTTTGTGATCTATCTCCAGCTCAAATTTCCTGCCATACAGGTACTGGTGCATTTTCTTTACCGCATATACACATGCGAGCGCCTCCTTTTCTACCATCCCGTAGCCCCTTTCTGCCTGGGACAGACTTCTGGAGGCATAAGCTACCGGCTGTAACTGACCCTTGGCATTGACATGCTGCAACATACACCCGACACCATAGGACGACGCATCGCACGTTAACACAAGTTTCTTACATGGGTCATATAGCGTTAACAGATTGTTGGAACATAACAATTTGCGTGCTCTATTAAAAGCCCTTTCCTGGCTGTCCCCCCAGATCCATTCGCGACCTTTGCGTAGGAAAACGTGTAGCGGCTCTAGCAGCGTGCTCAATTTGGGAAAAAAGTTACCAAAATAGTTCAGGAGCCCCAGGAATGAACGCAGCTCCGTTGTGTTACGGTGTCTGGGTGCTCTCTGGATCTCTTCCGTCTTGGACACAGTAGGGCTGATCCCGTCTGCTGCTACCCTCATCCCCAGGAATTCTACCTCTGGAGCTAGGAAGACGCACTTCACCTTTTTCAGTTGCAGCCTTACCCGGTCCAGTCTGCGTAGCACCTCCTCCAGGTTGTGGAGGTGTTCTTCAATATCGTAACCCGTAATGAGGATGTCGTCCTGAAAAACCACCATCCCTGGAATCGACTTGAGGAGGCTTTCCATATTTCGTTTGATGATCGCGGCGGCTGAGCGAATCCCGAATGGACATCTGTTGTACTCAAACAATCCCTTGTGTGTCGTGATGGTGGGCAGCTTCTTCGACTCACTCGCCAGCTCCTAGGTCATGTAAGCTGAGGTCAAGTCCAATTTTGAAAAAAGTTTGCCACCGGATACCATCGCAAAGAAGTCCTCCGCTCTCGGTAGCGGGTACTGGTCTTGGAGTGACACCCGATTGATGGTGGCCTTGTAATCACCACATATCCTGACCGACCCATCCGCCTTGAGCACCGGCTCGCCCAGTCACTGAATTCGACTGGCGAGATGAGGCCTTCCCTCAACAGGCGGTCCAATTCGCCTTCTATCTTTTCCCGCGTCACGTACGGCACCGCTCTGGCCTTGTGGTGTACTGGCCTGGCGTCCGGGTTTATGTGAATCACTACCTTGGCCCCCATGAAAGTGCCAATGCCGGGTTGAAATAATGAGTCAAATTTGTCCAGGATCTGTCAGCATGATACTCGCTCCACAGAGGAAATTGCATTGACATCGCTCCATTTCCAGTTCATGACAGCAAGCCAACTCCTCCCCAGTAGTGCGGGGCCGTCCCCTGGGACAATCCAGAGTGGCAGTCTGTTCTACGAATCTTTATGGATCACGACTACCGTGGCGCTGCCTAGCACCGGAATGATCTGCTTTGTGTAAGTCCGTAGCTGTGCGTCAATCGGCGATAATTTTGGCCTCCTGGCCTTGGACGCCCACAACTTTTCAAACTGTTTGATACCCATCAGGGACTGGCTGGCCCCCGTGTCTAGCTCCATTGATACTGGGATGCCATTGAGGAGCACTTTCATCATTATCGGTGGCGTCCTGGTGTATGAACTGTATATGTGCTCCACATGAACTCGCTGAACTTCAGCTTCCAGCGATTTTCCCCAGCGTTCATTTCTGCAATTTCTGCAGGTATTTTGCTCATCTTTGCAAACTCCGGCTGAGTGTGTGCCTCCACGCCTCCAGCATGAGCTGCGGTTTGAAACAAAAGGTCCCTTGCCAGTCGATCGTCCCTGACTGCCCCTGTTATTGCTAGTGGCCATGCTCGCGTGGTTTAAATCCCAGTTTCTTGTCGTCATTGATACGTCCTTACTATACAGTATAAATGCACACGAGGCCCATGCTTGAGAGAAGGTCAGTCTGTGAGCTGTACTTTATTTCATAGCACTCAAGTGCTGGAAGTGGGTGGAGCTTCCCCTTTTATATCTGAAGGTCTAGGTTAGGAGTGTCTCCCACACGTTCACCACCTAGTGGTCATTGTTCTCAGTGTACAACTTGGGTCAGATTATACATGGGTTACAATGCTGGTTGAATACATGACAGTTTTAAAGACTATGTATGTAAAGGCTGCAGCACAAAGGGCCACCTCCAGCGAATGTGTAAAAGAAATATGACTCACTGTATTGGTGAAGAGTCTGCAGATGGCCATGAATCCAGCACAGATTATGAAACGATAGGCAGAGAGGCAGCTCAGCCCCACGATGAGGTATATGGCATGTTTACCTCCACCACTGAGTGTTCCCCGTTGAGGATGGAAGTTGAGATAAATGGCGTTCCAGTTTTCATCGAAGGGGACATGGGGGCGAGCCAGTCAGTAATGAATCAAGAAGCCTTTGAGAGGCTATGGGACACCAAGCTGAACGACCCAAGTTGGTCCCGGTTCAGGCAAAGCTGCGCACCTGCACCGATGAACTTACCCCAGTCGTTGGTTGTGTGGATGTAAAGGTACTCCATGATGGTACGGTGCACAAGTTACCCCTGTCGTTTGTTGCAGGTGATGGACCAATGCTACTTGGAAGAAGGTGGATGGAGAAGATCCATTGGAGTTCGGAAGATTTCATCCCTCCAGCGACTGCCGACCTCCACGCTCAGAGCAAAGCAAGCTCTCACCTGAAGGTGGACCCGGCACCAGAGAGCAGACCAGCACAGCACCCAAGGCACAGACCACTCGACGCGACTGCATGGAGATGATCCAGCTGAAACAACCCGAACGCACCTTCTAGGCTCTACTGGCAGGATTCCAGAGGAAGAAAATCGGATCCAAAGGCGACTTCCCAGCTTCGGTGGCAGAACCCGGGGAGAAGAGGATCACCGCAGTTGACATTGTAGATGGAGGAAAGATGGCGCCCAAACCACGAGGTGATGCACTGAAGAAAAAGATGGTGGCAGCCAAACCACGAGGTGCAGCGCTGATGGAGCAACACGTGGTACCAAACGGAGAAGAGGATTGGGGTAAAGATAGCAAGGCTCTCTTAAAGGAGGCTGGCAACCCACCACACGTAAAGGGACAGTTCCACATTCTCAATCAATGTAAGAGCAACTGTAAGTTAGATGTAAAATGTAATTGATAATCAGAGTTGTGCACATGCAAATAGCAAATAAAAATCGTGCGATCGCGATCGGAGCTACAGGTTATTTACTATGAGTAATGAAACGTTGTGTGATGTACGATTTCAACTGCATACAGTCAATGCAGCAGGCAGACACCCATCGGGAGCACATAGGTCCAACAAGCTAACCAATGTAGTAGCCTGCGTTCCAAGGACCAGAGTTATGTACCATGGAGTGTGGCCACAAACAACCAATACATACAAGCTGAACGACCCAAGTTGGTCCCGGTTCAGGCAAAGGTGTGCACCTACACTGATGAATTTATCCCAGTCATTGGTAGTGCAGATGTAAAGGTACTCCATGATGGCGTGGTGCACAAGTTACCCCTGTGGATTGTTGCAGGTGATGGACCAACGCTATTTGGAAGAAGGTGGATGGAGAAGATCCATTGGAGTTGGGAAGATTTCATCCCTCCAGCGATCGACGTCCTCCGCGCTCAGAGGCAAAGCCAGCCCTCACCTGAGGGTGGACCCGGCAGAGCAAGTGATCTCAGGAGGGCAACGTCACCGGTATCAATACCCTGCCCCTGATCGGCTCCACCTCTCAGGCACCCGATGGCACCAACCGCTACGAGCATGAAAGAGCAAACCGCGCTAAGGCACAGCCCCCAGACCCTATCGCCACCAAGGCTACATTCGGGAATGAAGGGTCACCCGCAACGGTTCTCCCAAATGGGACCGGGACCAGCCAGGATCCCAAACCAAATAATGCCCAGGCAAGCGAGTCAGCAGTTCCCTGTGCGCTGCCAGACGACTGCTCCTCAGGGAGCAGCAGCGACCCGAGGCGCAAGGAAAGGACAGGGAGGTCACAGGCATCTGTGAACCTGCCCGACACTAGGAGCAACGGCAAAGACCCCGAGAACAGGCAACTTGAGCCAACTGGGTTCCCACTGTCAGCACTGGGCACCGCGCCGCCACCAGACTAACTGGACACCATCCAGCAGTTCTGGTACTAGTTTGTCCTCACACATCAGTACTGATTCCAAGTATATATCAAGTATGTACCTCACCAGTCAAATGTACTTGCCTCACAACTGTACCACAAATGTAATGATGTAAATGCAATGTTTTTTTTTCTGGACTTGAATGTATATGAATGTGATGAGCCACCGGCATAATCTATATGTGGGGGTGGAGAGAATGGAGTGGTCATTGATGCACAAACAGAAACCACCAGCACCTCTACTGCCAACGAAACACCACCTACTCACCCAAGATGGAAACAACCCTCCAAGGGTCAACCAGTTAGAGCTAAGCCCAGAGCACTGTCAATGCACGAAGGAAATTTGCACTAAAGGCTTGAAGGAGAGTGATATCATGTATCCTACATGGTTACTGCTTGTACTATTACAAGGTGTGCCACCAGAGGGCACTGCAATGGAAGACTTGTAGGTTACCTGTACAGGTGTGCCAGGCCTAGTATAAAAGGCAGGCCACCAGGTGTGATCCTCACTCTGGAGTTATCAATAAAGGACTAAGGTCACTACAGTTCAACTGCAACACATTGCCTCGTGGAGTCATTATCAGAGCATCTAAAGACATAACAGTCTTATTGTGTCTGTAAGCACTCTAGTAATGACTCCATGAGGTAATGCATTGCACTTGAACTGTTGTCACCTTAGTCCATTTATTGCAGCTCCTGAATGAGGGTACAGTAAGGTGAGCTCCCTTTTATACTTGGTTACCTGCAGTGTACAGGTGACCCCTAGGTCTCCACCAGTTGCACCCTTTGGTGGTACAGGCACAGTGTATTGTAAGGGAATGGTCTCTATGAGGGGATCAGGTTCCCTTCTGACCAACTTGAGTGGTTCGAATCGCTCCCACTCCCTTGGGTTCTAGAGTCTGGATTTATTTGGGGGGTGTAACAAAAGTGCAAAGGACACTGGTTTGATGCAAAAGAACTTTTGTTTTATTACAGTCAAGGAAATACAAACTTATTACTCTCGTAAGAGAGTACAAGGCCAAACTTACAATCGTTCTAATAAGGGATAATACAAGGAAAGATACAAGGTTAAACTTACAATCACTCTAATGAAGAACCATACATTACATATTCAAAGGGAGTTACAGTAAAATTATACCTCCCACCTCCCAATACCTAATTCTAGCTAGGTTGGACTCCAGGGCAGACAGGGACTATGCTTACCAATCCTTTTGACAGTTAATGGTAGATCTGGTTTTGGGGTTCGCTGGATGCGGTAGGGTCTGCTTGCCGTACCCCGAATGTCGGAGAGGACTTCTTGCTGCGCAATCTTCAGTTGGGTTGAGTCTGCTGATGCGGTAAGGTGCGTTTTGGATCTGTGGGGTAAGTAACCATTTTCTTTGGTTAGAAATATGTTTTACCCATTGGTAGGTCAGGATTAGATTGTAGAGTGAAAACTTTTCGATTCTTCGTTTTTTTTCCGTTGGAGTTTTGTTCGAGTTTGGTCGATTGCGGTGGTTTTTCCATTGATACCACGCTGACTGTGGTCGGTTGCTGCCGTAGTGATGTTCTTCCTTCCTTCAGGACTTCAGGACTTCGAGGCTGGAGAAGTTAGTTTACAACTGTTGCATTGGTTTCTCTCCTTGTCGTGATGACAACAGCTTGGTCTCGGTTGTATAGCGAAGTGTGTCACACCCTCTGTTGGAAACAGGGGAGGTTATACGATTTCAGTGGCTCTAATCTTGACATCAAATCTGTTCAGAATTTTTTGTTTAAATTTGGCGGGCTTGGTTCTTCTTTGTAATATTTTGGCGGGCTCGTTAAAAGTTGATATGTCTTGGGTGGGTTGATGTTCGAAAACTGTTTCCTGATGGAAATATTAGTTTGGTAATTGCAATGTTCTTTTAGTTTTCCACATACAGGCTGGATTGGGTCTCTTTGTGATGTATATGCTAAAATGGCTTTTCAGACCCATGTTGATGGGTAGCTATATCTGGGTGATTTTGTGATGTTAATGTCTCTTGTGGAGAAGGATTCTCAAATACTCATTCCTCCAGACAGGTTAACTTAGTCCTCACACCCAAGTAGCCTCCCTTAATCAGATGTTCTCCTGCTAGTTCCTTAGGTCCACCCACAGCCTTGAATTTGTCTTTTAAAATCCAAAATTCGATTAAAGTTCGTAGTTTCTTCCATAAGCACTTTAGGGTTCCAAACCTTTCGGTAGATAGTCCCAAATTAAATTTCCTTTCGAATGAGTCCAAACATTGGGGGGGAGGCGGGGGGTTCTTGTGAATGTTGCACCTCCTTCAGTATACAGTGTGAAGATACATTCAGTGGTCTTATGCAACTGTACATTGAGTGTACAGGGTATATACATACACAACATCACTCCCCCCTAAGTCTTGTGCCACTGGCCTTTGCACTGTGTGCTCTGGCCCTAGATTTGAGTGCCCAAAGCCCTTGCACCTTGTCTGTGCTTGGGAATGGCTCTCTCCCCCAAGTCCTTATTGCCACAATATTGGGAAATGCAGTGGACGGTTGAAGGTTGCAGTGGGAGTTGAGTGGGTTCTGGGTGTGATCCATATGTGTCCATGGTTGCATACATCCATTTTCCCCCACCATACATAGACCAAGTGTGTGGCTCAACACCTGCATGTGCATACATGCAGAGAGAAAGAAAAATAAAAGGATTAGTTACATCACTGTTTGGGTTTAGCAGTAGTGGAACAAGTACATTTTACAGGTAAGGTACATACGTGGTATCACAGACTTGCCTCTGGGGTGTAGGTGCAGGTGGGTGAGGACGCTAGTTCCAGAGTAACCGGACTGTGTCCAGGTTGTCTGATGGCGGCGCTGCGCCCCCTGCCAGCTGGGTGAGCTCAGGTCGCTCCCTTGGCTGAGTCTCAGGGCCTTTGCCGTTGCCTAGTGGTGGGCAGAGCCACAGGAATATGTGGCTCCCTGTCCTCCTTTGAGGGCTGCACTTCAGCGGTAGTGGGAGTCTGGTCATCCCAGGTCCCATCGGGAGGGCTGGAGGGTGCTAGCCTCTTGCTCCCGGTACTGGCCCTGGTGGCCAGAGAGATAGGTCCGATCTGGGGCAGGGTGCCAGTAGAGGCGCCGTTGTCATCCGCTGATCACTGGCCCTGCAGTGAATATGCTCCCACTGTATGTGGCCACACTCCCTGGGGCATCACATTGGTCCCGGAGGCGTAGGCTACATGATCGGGTAGCCCGCTGGACCTGGGTGCTTCCAACGGGAAGTTGCCCTTGGTTTTGTCGGCGTACATGTAGAACCCGGCATCGCACATTATTTCTTCATTTACAGTCATAATACATTGGCTCTGACTGCAATCACACGAATTGACATTGTTAGTTCTCTTTACATATTCGCATTTGTCAATTACATCTTCGCATTTGTCAATTACATCTTTTCCATGTGTACTACTGGCATCACTGTACAATGTTACATTTAGATACTTGCATTTGTCAATTACATCTTTTACATGTGTATCACCGGCATCGCTGTACAAAGAGTGGAACTGTCCCTTTAATTGTGCTGGGTTGCCGGTCTCCTTTATGAGGGCCTTGCAATCTTTACCCCAATCCGATTCGCTGTTCGGCATCACGTGTTGCTCCCTCAACGCTGCCCCTCATGGTCTGGTCGCGGCCATCTTGACTTCAGGTGCTTCACCTCGTGGTGCGGGCGCCATCTTCTTTCTCTCCACGAGGTAGGCTGCGGTGATCCTTTTCTCCCCAAGTTCTGCCACGGAAGCAGGGAAGTTACCTTCTGCGCCAATCTTCTTCCTCCAGAGTCCTGCCTCTGGAGCCCTGAAGGTGAGGTCTGGTCGTTTGGGCTGGATCATCTTGCCATTGGGTTGAGTGGTCTGTGTCGTCACCATGCAGTCGAGTTGGACTGTTGGATTTTCAGGTGCTGTGATGGATCTAATTTGGGGCTGTATAGGACATCGATCGCCGGGGCCTGGAGGCTTTCCCTGCTCCAACAAATTTGGATTTGTTTCATCCATCTTCTTTGTAACAGCATTGGACCATCACCAGCAACGATCCACAAAGGTAGCTTGTGCTGCCGAGGGACACCTGGACATCCACGCTGCCAACGACTGGGATAGTGTAAGTGAGCAGCTTCACTTGGATTGGGAACATTTTAGGTCATTCGATAGGATTGTCCCAGAGTTTCTCGAAGGCCACCTGATTCATCAGTGATTGGCTCACCCCTGTGTCAACCTCCATTGAGACTGGGACACCGTTGATTTCAACTTCCATTTTCAACGGAGAACTCTCGGCGGAGCAGGCAAACACTCTGTACACCTCATCATGGGGCTGAGCTGCCTCCTGGAATCTCTTCCTCTTCATCAGCGCTGGAGCCCAGGTGATCGGCCAACTCTTTAGCGACTCGGTGAGTAAAATTTCTCTTACACATTTGCTCGAGATGGCCTTTCGCATTACAGCCTTTGCAAGTTTAGTCTTTGTAGCGGCACTGGTGGGCCCTGTGATTTCCTCCACAGCTTCAGCATGGGGCTGGCCGGTTGGCCCCATGTGGCGGACTCAGGGTTGCGGGACTCAGGGTAGCAGCCTTGCCTCTAAAAGGCGCCAGTCAGTTCATGGTACTTGCCGGGTTAGAGTCCTGGGGGTGAGTCATCATCCTCTTGGAATCGCAGGCCGAGGCCATGAACACCTGGCTGACGTTAATTGCCTTCTGCAGGGTGACCGTGGTGTCCACAGAGAGCAGCCTGTGGAGGAGGCCCTCGTGGCCGATTCCAATAATGAAGATGTCCCTCAGTGCTTCGGTGAGGTGGTTGCAAAATCACACGGCGCAGCCAATCATCTGAGGTCTGCAGCGTATTTTGCGTATTCTTGGCCTTCGGGCCGCCGGTGTGTGTAGAACCGGTGTCTGGTTATGAGGATGCTCTCTTTAGGTTTGAGCTGTTCCTGTATCATCGTTACACGCTCCGCATATATTTTGGTTGTTGTCTTCTCTGGAGCTAGCAAGTCCCTGACGAGGCCATAGACGGTGGGCCCACAACTGCTGAGCAGGATAGCTCTGCGCTTATCAGCCAGCGAGGTAAGTGTGTCTCCCGCCAGGTCGTTCGCAATGAAAAAGTGTTCAAGCCTTTCCACAAAGGCCACCCAACCTTCCCCATTGGCGAATTGTTGAAAGTTGCCAAGGTTAGCCATTTTACGCGTGGAAATTCATAATCTCGTTGTCAGTTATTGTGTCTGTAAGCACTCTAGTAATGACTCCATGAGGTAAGGTACTTGAACTGTTGTGACCTTAGTCCATTTATTGCAGCTCCTGAGTGAGGGTACAGTAAAGTGAGCTCCCTTTTATACCTGGTTACCTGCAGTGTACAGGTGACCCCTAGGTCTCCACCAGTTGCACTCTCTGGTGGTACAGGCACAGTGTATACAGTGTGAAGATACATTCAGTGGTCTTATGTAACTGTGCATTGAGTGTACAGGGAATATACTTATTTTATACATACACAACACATCTCAAGTTTAGAATTCCCCACCACTTCTCCCCCTCTCCACCGAATTTTTAATTCCTTTGTCTCTGGTCTTTTGTGAATCCCTCCCTTGTTCTGCTCCACCATTGACGGAGTGCTAACCTAAGCCCCATGCTCTGAAATCTTAAACAGCTCCTTTACACCCACCTTACACCCTCCTTATAACCCACCTCTTTGACCCAAGCATTTGTTTCCACCCCCTTTCTCAATTAATATCTTCTTTAGGTCAGTGTTCATTGTTTCCTTATGCCTCTACAATATTTTTCCACATTAAAGCTACTATATAATTGCAAGTTGTTCTTGTTGTATCAGTGTCTCTTTATAGTTTCTATTGATTGACCAACATTACAAATTCCTACATTACACCAGTGACTACACTTCAATAAAGTACTTTATTAGCTGTAAAGCACTTTGGGACATCCGGTGTTCATGATAGGTGCTATATAAGTGCTATCCCTCAATCAGCTCCGATGGAAAGGAAATATTGTCAGCATGCCCGATACGAGACTCCCAAAACAAGCGCTCTACTACTCGGAGCTCCGACACGGCAAACAAGTCTCCGGTGGGCATTTCCTCTGCTTGAAGGACACCCTCTCAAGGCCTCCTTGAAAAAGTGCAACACCCCACTGACACCTGGGAATCACTGACCAAGATTGCTCACAGTGGAAGAGAATAATCCTGGAAGGCGCCGAACACTTCGAGTCTCTTCGCCGGTAGAAAACTGAGACCAAACGTAAATAGCAGAAGGACAACCCAAGCACCCCAAACAATCGGTCCTTCAACCAACTTTCCTTCAACCACTGTCTGTCCAACCTGCGACAGAGACTATGGTTCCTGCTTTGGACTCATCAGTCATCTGAACTCATTTTTAGTCTGGAAGCAAGTCATCCTCGACTCCGAGGGACTGCCTAAGAGATATAAATGAAAGTCTTCTTTCTTTCAACATCATATTTCTCCATGTAATCTTTCAGCTATGTTTTTATCCTTGGCCAATAAACATTCAAATTCTCCTTAAAACCTTGTGTGGGATGAATAAGATGCTACATCGTGTCCTTTCTCAAGAGAGCTACTCATATTCTTCAAAATAAAACATTGTTTAGACAACAAATTCATCTGCACACTGAAAGAATGGAGCAACTGGAACTAGAAGAGTTGCCTTACTTTTTGGCTGACCATTCGAAATAAGTTCCTTCAGAACCTGATATTTTTCTTCATCTGCAGTGTGTGTCTGAATATCTCACTGTTATGGAACTGTAATAGACAGTTTTATCATACTAACTGTCTGAACTCTTCATGAATCTTGACCTTGGAACTATAGTATAAGTGAGCTCTGGTTAGGGTAATAACAAACTTCATCTGTTTTTATGGTCGATAGGCATTCTCCATGTCATATATGTGAAGAACTTTTTTGGAGTATGATAAAGTGGTTTCTTCATTGTAACTTCTAAGGGCTTTTGATCTGTCTGTACAGTTACGGGTTGATTATATGTATACTTATGGGAACACTCATATCCAAATCCAAATTTCAAAATGTACATACTGAGTCTCCGTATCTGTAAATGCCCTGTTTGAATATTCAACTGGCTGTGCCGTTGGTGTGATTGCTGGTCCAAAGTCTGTTTCTGAGGCATCCTTTCACAAGCTGGGTCTTTCCTGTAGTTTGTGGAATGTCAGTGCTGGATGAGCAATTGCTAGCTGCTTGACTTGGTCAGTGGCTTGGTCATGGATATGCAACCAACAATATTCTGTTGCCTTCAGTGTCACTGGTTTCTAAGTGCTTCACACAAACCATTGGCTTTCAATAAGTATTTAGTGAGGTAAGAAGCAAAGTCCAAATGAATCTTTGAATTCCTGCTTGGGTATTCCCTAAAACTGACCGTGTGTATGTCTAGGTTCAGACCTTGGTCTGTAATAAGATGTCCAATGCAAGACCTCAGAGCCTTAGTCTAGCTTTACCTTTGTAGAATTTTAGATTATAGTCATGACATCTTTCCATGAGGGTATGATGGAAGCATAGTTTTGTGATATGTCAATTGGGCAAAATTTCATAAAGTGTTCTAAAACATAACCAGGGTTAAAATTAGAAGCTTTCTCCCCTTATCTTTTTTAAAATGGAGACTTGAGTCAGCCTTCCATAAGAAAACAGACCAGATTGTTTGATTTGGAAATTGGGCCGATAAAGGACTTTGTTCCAAGAGAAATTAACCATGCAAATTGTTTAAGGCTGTTGTATATGCAGACTATGGATGTACTCTCTGTGTAGTCACTGTGTGATTGCATAAGATGGAGACTTGTTAACCTGATGTACTATCAATAAGGTTTACACAATATATATACTATGCTGGCACCACTAGAGGGTGCAACTGGTGGAGACCGGGGGTTTCCTGCCCTGGTGGCAGGGCTCAGTATAAAAGGCTGCACATCATGCTTGTGTCTCACTCTGGAGTTTGGAATAAAGGACCAAGGTCACTACAGTTTGAGTACAACACACTGCCTCGTGGAGTCATTCATAAGTACATTACAGAAATAATAACTGTTGACGAGAATACGGACTTTCACGCGATTATGGCTACCTTTGGCACACTAAAAGACTTCGCAGAGGATAATGATTGGGATGCCTTCACGGAAAGACTTGAGCTATATTTCGTGGCAAACGACCTGGCAGGGGAGATGGACGCATCGGTGGAGAAGCGCAAGGCTATACTGCTGACCAGTTGTGGGCCGGAGGTCTACCGCCTCGTCAGGGACTTGCTGGCACCCACGAAGGTCAAGAATAAGACATACGATGAGCTGACTGAACTAATTCACGACCAACTAAAACCAAAACAGAGCATCCTCACGGCCAGGCACAGATTCTACACTTACCGCAGACCTGAAGGCCAGGAGATTGCAAAATATGCTGCCAACCTCAGGAGACTTGCAGCACCGTGTGATTTCGGCACGCACCTCAACGAAGCATTGCGAGACATCTTCGTTTTGGGAATTGGCCACGAGGGCCTCCTTCACAAGCTATTATCTGCCGACACCACAGTCAACCTGCAGAAGGCCATCAGCATCATTCAGGCATTCATGACCTCGACCTGCAGCACCAAGCAAATTATTCATCCTGTGGACTCAAACCCAGCAAGTACTGTACACAGAATGGTGCCTTTCAGAGGCAAGACTGTAGAATGTGGCTCTGCCCAGGGCAGAGAGCACATACCTCAGGGTTCCAGAACTCAGAGTCCGCCGAGAGGTGCTAATCGAGTAGCACCTTGCTGGTTTTGTGGAGGAAACCACAGGGCTCACCAGTGTCGGTTTGTTGAGTGCGTATGCAAAGCCTGTAACACGAAGGGCTACCTCCAGCGTGTGTGTAACAGAAATACGACTTACCGTCTAGCAGAGGAGTCGGTAGATGACCTTGAATCCAGCGGGGAGTATGATGATTTGGCCAGAGAGGCAGCTCAGCCCCAAGAAGAAGTGTATGGAGTGTATACCTGCACCACCGATTGTCCTCCAGTGAAGGTGGAAGTCGAGATAAACGTCATTCCAGTCTTCATGGAAGTGGAAACGGGAACGAACCAGTCAGTGATGAGCCAGGATGCCTTTGAGAGGCTATGGAACGAAAAACGACCCGAGCTGGTTCCAGTACAGGAAAAGTTGTGCACCTACACCAAGGAGCTGATCCCAGTCCCTGGTAGTGCGGATGTAAGTGTAATCCATAATGGCGTGATGCACAAGTTACCTCTGTGGATTGTTGCAGATGATCGTCCAACGTTACTTGGAAGAAGGTGGATGGGGAAGATCCAGTGGAAATGGGAAGACCTCTTCACTCCAGCAATCGATGTCCCCCATGCTCAGAGGCAGAACAAAACCTCACTTCGCTTGGGCCAGGCACCAGAGAACAGACCAGTGCAGCACCTGAGGCACAGACCGTCCATCATGACTGTGTGGCAATGGTCCGACTGGAATGACCTAAAAGTACCTTCACGCTCCAATGGCAGGACTCCTGGGGAGGAAGATCGAATGCACACGCACTCTTCTAACTTTTGTGGCAGAACCGCGAGAGAGGAGGATCAAGGCAGTCGACCTCGAGGACAGAGGCAAGATGGCGTCCCTGCTGCAGCGAGTTGCAGTGTGGCTGAAAAAAAGATGGCCGCGGCCTTATCACGAGGTGCAATGCTGAGGGACCAAAACATGGTGTCGAACAAAGGATTTGACTGGTGTAAAGCCAGCAGGGTTCTCTTAAAGGAGACCTGCAACCAACTGAACTTAAAGAGACATTGTATGCATGGCAATCAATGCAACGAACAGATTAAGATTGTGAACAAAATGTTGTTGCGAATTGTCGGTACTATTCCTAATAAAGAACAAAATGTTTGGCGAGATGTCGGGAATAGAGTGTCCCCAAAAGTAGCAAACGAGTGACCTCAGGAGAGTGAAGGCACTGATCCTGATATGTTGCCCCAGGTCTATCCCACGCTGCAGGCACCCGATGGCACTATTCGCCACAGACCCGGAAACGAAAACAGCGCCAATACACACAGTCGGCCGCCGTTGCCCATCACCCGGGTGAGACGGCGCAGCCCCCAGACCCAGTCGTTACATCGGCCATGTCCGGGAGCAAAAGGTCAGAACCAATGAGTTCCCCAAACGGGACCTGGAACAGCCAGGTTCCCAACACCGTTAGAGAGCAGGCAGAAGATTCTGCAGCCCTCAAAGGAGGACAGGGAGGGCACACACATCTGTGGCTCTACCCACCACTAGGCAATGGCAAAGGCCCTGAGTCCTGGCAAGGTGAGCAAACCAAGCCCACCCCGCTAGCAGGGGGTGCAGCGCCGCCATCAGACGACTAGGACCCCGTCCAGTTGCTCTGGAACTAGCGTCCTCGCATACCTGTCCTGGTACCTCAGTACTGACCATGACTGAACCATGAATGCAATCTACCCAACCTGGTGCACAACCACAAAACGTAATGAATGTAAGTCACTGAACCAAGGTTTCACGACACGACACAAACTGTAAAAAAAATGTTTTTTCTTCCTTTCTTTGTACTTGCACTGTGTCCAATCCTGTATGTTAATGTAACGGGCCAGCTGCATGATCTCACTGTGGGGGGGGGGGGCGGAAATGGGTGTATGTAACCATGGATACACACATGGATCACACCCAGAACCCACTGGAACCTCCACTGCATCATTGAACCATCCAATCTGGTAACCACCACTCAACGTTGTGGCAAAAGGACTTGGGGGTTAACAGGGAGAGAGCCAAGCCAAAGCACAGCCAAGGTGCTCGGGCTATTGGCACTTAGGTCTGGGGAGAGCGAAGCCAGAGCACATAGTGCAAAGGTAATTGACACAAAGGACTTGGGGGAGAGTGATGTTGTATATGCAGACTATGGATGTACTCTCTGTGTAGTCACTGTATAGTTGCATAAGATGGAGACTTGTTTACCTGATGTACTATCAATAAGGTTTACATTGTGTACATACATGCTGGCATCACTAGAGGGTGCAACTGGTGGAGACCAGGGGTTTCCTGCCCTGGTGGCAGGGCCCAATATAAAAGGCTGCACACCATGCATGTGCCTCACTCTGGAGTTTGGAATAAAGGGCCAAGGTCACTACAGTTTGAGTACAACACATTGCCTCGTGGAGTCATTCATAAGTACATTACAGACATAATAAAGGCCTTGGATCCAGATGATCTGTGACAAATTGTTCATTAGTATGCCATACTGTTGTCCTTTCATCTAGTGTCTTTGTTGCTGCTAATTGCTAGTATTGCCTTTGGAGAAATTGTATTAAAGCTGCGGGTTGCTTCTGTAATCTTTAGTTCTAACTGATCCCTGATATTTCATTCCTTTGTGCATTCTCAATTGGTTCCTAGGGGCAGAGAACATTGATGGCTGATCTCTGTCCCCTTTATGTTATTTCCAGGACTTCCCTGGGGAAGGCCGGGAAGGGGCGGAGGGGGAATGTATGTCAGAGAACCTACATCTCTAATAGATGCTTGCACTTTAATGCCATAAAAATGAGGTAGGAATGGCCTGTTGCTTCCTCGGGGAACACTGGTTGGACACCCATTTTCAGTGGCAGCCAAAGAAGCTATTGCTTACCCTTGCACCATTCACCACCACCCCACTCCCCCAACCACACCCGTCTATCAGAGGATCTGAGAAGAGTAGGCAGTGAGGTTTAAAAGGCTGACAAAGGTAAATGGACTTTACTAATAACTGTAGCCATTTGATATTCAGAGATAGAAGCACACTGGTCTCTGTTTATGGACAGTGGCCAGAAGGCCCCATGATTTCTGCATGTCTGTGTGAGGGACATGGGGGTGGCAAGGGATGGGCATGTCCAAGTAAGGTGCAATGCAACGCACAAGGAATAGACTCCATGGGACAAAAGAGCACCCACATTACCCATGTACAGAAATACATTTCCTGGTCCACCCTTCTGTGTCTGTGGACAGCAATCAACGTGGACTGGCTCCGAGCTCAGCATTGCGGCTAATGGAAGTGATTCTGGCTGCTGCATACTGTACACCAATTCCTGTTTTCGCAAGATTCAATGGGCAGGAACTGGAATCATTTCTATTAGCAGCAGGATTTGGATAGGAGCAGGTAGGACTCAGTTCACACTGAGATTTGTCCACAAATATTCATAAGGACCTGTCCCCCAAAATGTTGACTGTCAGTGTGAAGGAACTTGCACTCATTTGAAAGAAAGACTTGGATTTATGTCGCGCCTTTCATGACCACTGGACATCTCAAAGCTCTTTACAGCCAATGAAGTACTTTTGGAGTGTAGTCCTGTTGTAATGTAGGAAAGACGGCAGCCAATTTGCACACAGCAAGCTCCCACAAACAGCAATGTGATAATGACCAGAAAATCTGTTTCTTTTGTTCTGTTGATTGAGGGATAAATATTAGCCAGGACACCGGGATAACTCCCCTGCTCTTCTTCGAAATAGTGCTATAGGAACCTCTGACAGTGCAGCACTCCCTCAGTACTGCACTGGATTTTTTTTTATGCTCAAGTCTCTGGAGTAGGACTTGAACACACAACCTTCTGACTCAGAGGCGAGAATGCTACCCACTGAGCCATGGCTGACACTGCATTTATATAGCACCTTTCACGTCCTTTCGCAGCCAGCAAAGTACTGCCACAGCAAGTTTGTACCTTATTTACTTCACTGAGAATAAATCAGTGATTGTTCCCTGCAGTTCCACAATGCCAGGTGATTATATACATAGTTACCGTTCATTTCTCAGCCTATACACTAAATGGCAGCATTCGAGGAAGCTACATCTAAGCTAGAAAATGTTGGAAATCTCAGCGGGTCAGGCAGCAACTGTAGAGAGAAAAACAGAGATAACGTTTCGGGTCGATGACCCTTCAGTCTGACAAAGGGTCATCGACCCAAAACGTTAACTCTGCTTTCTCTCCACAGATGCTGTCTGACCTGCTGAGATTTCCAGCATTTTCTGTTTTTATTCCAGATTCCAGCATGCGCAGTAGTTTGCTTTTGTACATCTAAGTTAGTTGTTTCAGCTTAACAATTCACATGTGTACAGCTGTGTTTTTTAAATATCCGAGGTATGTTGAGAGTACGGACTTTGTTACTGTGCTGAATTTTAAAAGGTCTGAAGGAATTTTTTTTTTGTAGCTTTATGGGTGTTGTCTATCTGTAAAGCATGCACTCCCATGTTCCGTCACCAGGGAGCTCATCCCCTGAAGTCCCAAGGGATCCCAGCATCCCTTGAGAGCACTGTATATAAGCCGGCCCCTAAGGCCTGTTCCTCACTCTGGAGTGTATTATTAAAGACTGAGGTCACTGTTACTTTAACCTCCCTGTGTGCAGCCTCATATCTGTGTTAGGAATAGTGGGGGCAACATTTTTTTTTATACTGGATTATGGGACATTTTCTTCTTTCCCTAGGGCTGCTCCTTTGTGATAAGAGTGGATGTGTTTTTAATAATACTAATTTTACCAGGTTGTATTTGGGCCAAGTTATTTCCCATTCAGTTAGTGTTTCCCAAAGAAATGACATGATGAGCTCACAGCAGATGTTCCATTATGGTGTTAATGGTCCATGCTGGAATGCCAGAGGCAACCATTTTGTATTTCATCCTCCATTTTAAAATAAAATATCAGCTTCTTGCTCACCAATGCCAACAACACTGAATGAATAGGTATTTAATGCGAGTGCATTTAAAAACATACCTTAAACATTGCTGGTTGGTGGATAAAGGTTAAAGGTACAATGTTGGTTTACAATCTTTTACAAATTTCCCTCAGATTATAACTAAATGTGTCTTGCTGCGCTACATAGCAAATGCAAGTGAGTAAGGACTTCCTCAAGACAAATGGTGAAGGGTTGTTTTTGAGAAAAAATAGCACAGTAAACACCAAAGAGTCAGTCTTTATTAGTGGTTTAAAATTAAGTGTCAATGTAATGGGTTTAGGCAGAGAACTAACTTTGTGGCTGTTGTATAGCACTTAACTTACATTACCAGTAATTAGAGCAGACAATTTCAGTTTGTTGACTTCAGTATGGGATAACCAGAGGACCTTGCAAACCACAACAGGGCAACACATTAAGAACATTGAAGAAAAATTTATCAAACTTAAATTTTTTTTTCATCCAAAACTCCTTTTTATTCTTGGGCTCCCTCGTTCACCCAAGAACATGTTCATCGGTTAATGAAAGTTATACTAAATTTCAGACGATGACTTCAAAAAAATATTTCTCTAGTTGTGCACAGTTAAAAATGGCGTGAAATTAAATCTCTCCTCCTTCTCCTTCCACCCAAACAAATAGAAATGAACCATTGATAATGAATGTATCTGAACTTCGAAATGTCATAGTCCTAAAGCCAAGAGAAGCTTTGAAACATGTATATTGATATGTCTTTACTATACAGTATAAATGCACACGAGGCCCATACTTGAGATATTACCAAGACCTCAAGTGATGAAGGTGGGTGGAGCTTCCCCTTTTATACCTGAAAGTGCAGGTTAGGAGTGTCTCCCACAAGTTCACCCCTTGTGGTCAATGTTCTCAAGGTGTACAACTTAGGTCAGTTTATATATGGGTTACAATGACAGTTGAATACATGATAGTGCAAAGCTTAGTGAACATTTTTAGGTCAGCAACACCTATAACAATTGGCCTTTTTCTGTAAAGGGGAGAGAATTTGGAACAATTCATTTATTTACCACTTTTCACAAGTTGGCTTCTGGACTATAGAAATAGGATACACGACCAATATCTGAAATCTATCCTCACTTGTGGTATTGCATAACTATTGAAGTCCGTAGAAAAGTAAATTGAGAATAATTGAACAGATTAAACCTCAGCTAAATTGGAACTGGAAGAGCTCAGTCTAAAAGGGGTCATTTAAAACCCCACAGACTGTGAAAATAATGGTCCTCTGTTTCACAGCATATCTTCAGCATGCAACTGGGAATAGAAACAGGATGTGACACGGCATGTGGTTGAGAATGTAACCAATAAAACTGTTTTCAATGTAACTCATCTTTGTTTTATTTGTTTGTCAACCTTGGATAAATAAAGACTATTATTCCTTCTCATATTCCTCTTTATTTTGGGTGGGTTCTTTTGTTTTACTTGTAATGTACCATAGCCCCTATTTTTGCTACGATTGTGCGCTGTTTTTTTGGTGTGCGCCGTTTTTTGGCATGACATTCTCCGTTTCCAACTTTCGCCAATGTTTGTACGCCAGAACTGACCATGTGCGGCAGTTTAACATTTTTTGGTGCAGACACGAGTGAAAACGGGGTCGGGTGCCGTTTTTGTTCAGTTAAGCGATTTTGGCCGTCCACGAATTTTATCAGCGCGGCGCACATTGCCCAAAAGCCCCGAAAAAAAAAAACCTTCTGTGAACTTAAGGAAATCGGTGCAGTGCACAAAAGGATATTGGGGTCAGGCAAAAGAAGACAAAATAAAGTACAAATGCGAGGATTTTTTTTGACACGGTACTCTGAAAATAACTTGGAAAGAAATTTCTGAGTTTTTGGAGCGAGACAATGTAAAAAAAAAAATGTATAATTTTTTCGGAGGGAACTGAAATAACTGGGTTCTTTTTCACCCAAATCGCGACTGTCCACCCCAACACAATCGTTGCTGACCGGGCTCCAGGCACAGGTCGAAGGAGTGCCAGGCAGGATTGGCAGCTCAGCCAGAAACAAGCACCAGAGCCCGGGCTGCTTTTGAAGCTGTAACATTTCATGATCAAGACACAGCAAGAGGCTACAGGCTAAAATGGTTTAAACAAAACCTGTGGGACTGTTGGGTAGTAGAAAGAACACCAGCCTAGGGCAGGTCGTGACTCATAACTGATTAATGCAATTTCTGTGGTCAGGAGCAAGACCTGATTAACATCGAGACAAAGGGTTTTGATACAATCAAGCAGAGGAGTCCATGGATTAATTGGCCAGAGGGGAAAAACCTGTTCCCAATGGAGACTAAAAGTCTGCGAAAACCCAGGTCAACAAAGGATCCCACAAGGCATGCATTTTTGGATAACGGGGCACAAAAGATAAGGAGTTATCTTTTGCCCGATCGATTCCGTGCACTGAAGTAAGTGTGAATTGTGGCCATCCAAACAGATCTAGACACATCATCACAGCCAACGAGACTCATCCACTCACATTAACTGAAAGCAGCCCAGTAAGAAGATGTGTAAAATGAAATGGATATATATGTAAGAGCTGAGAACAAGAGCTCAGAACAACAGGAAGAGCTAGGAACAACAGCTCAGGGGAACAGGTCGAAGAAACACCTCAGAACAGCAGGTCAAAGGAACAACGACCATGAAGCAAGCAGCTGGAACCCAACATCTTCCCGAGCTCCACGAGCCTACAATTGACAACCGCAGCAACTGGTTGTATGTCTTTGATCAATCTCTAAGAAGTCTTTTCTGTAATTTTTTGTTGTTTTTTGTGTAATAGAAACATAGAAACAGAGAACATAGGTGCAGGATCAGGCCATTCGGCCCTTCGAGCCTGCACCACCATTCAATATGATCATGGCTGATCGTGCAACTTCAGTACTCCAATCCTGCCTTCTCACCATACCCCCTGATCCCTTTAGCCGTAAGGGCCACATCTAACTCCCTTTTAAATATATCCAATGAACTGGAGTCAACAACTTTCTGTGGTAGAGAATTCCACAGGTTCACAATTCTCTGAGTGAAAAAGTTTCTCCTCATCTCGGTCCTATATGGCTTACCCCTTATCCTTAGACTGTTCTGGACTTCCCCAACATTGGGAACATTTTTCCTGCATCTAACCTGTCCAATCCTGTCAGAATTTTACATGCTTCTATGAGATCTCCCCTCATTCTTCTAAATTCCAGTGAATATAAGCTTAGTTGATCCAATCTTTCTTCATATGGCATCCTGCCATCCCGGGAATCAGTCTGGTGAACCTTCGCTGCATTCCCTCAATAGCAAGAATGTCCTTCCTCAGATTAGGAGACCAAAACTGCACACGATATTCAAGGTGTGGTCTCACCAAGGCCCTGTACAACTGCAGCAAGACCTACCTGCTCCTGTACTCAAATCCTCTCACTATGAAGGCCAACATGCCATTTGCTTTCTTAACTGCCTGCTGTACCTGTATGCCTACTTTCAATGACTGATGTACCATGACACCCAGGTCTCGTTGCACCTCCCCTTTTACTAATCTGTCACCATTCAGATAATAATCTGCCTTCCTATTTTTGCCACCAAAGTAGATAACTTCACAATTATCCACATTATAATGCATCTTCGATGCATTTGCCCACTCACCGAACCTGTCCAAGTAACCCTGCAGTCACTTAGCATCCTCCTCACAGCTTACACTGCCACCCAGCTTAGTGTCATTTGTAAACATGACGATATTACATTCAATTCCTTTGTCTAAATCGTTAATATTGTAAGGAGAGCTTGGAGTGTGGGTTCGAATCCACACTCCCCTGGGGTTCTGTACATGCGATTTATGAGGATGGGTGGGTAATGAGGCACCAGACACAGTGGGTAAGAGTGCAAAATGGCTCATGTTGTTTATTTAGAATAGTAAACACCAAGATAGAGGGCATAGGAAGAGGTCATAAATAGCAGTAATGGCACAATCTCACTCAACAACACAAAAAATCTCGCAACAGGGAAGGGGAAAATAAGAGGTTAAAACATTCCACTCACACACAACCACACCTCCCACTTCCACCCTTCCTACCAATTCCTATCCAACATTGAGTCTGTGAGGGGGTTTGGGCTATATACTCACAATCCTATCAACTCCGGGGTTCTGGGGGCATTTATTTCAGCTCGGGGTGGATTTTACGTTGTTGGTCGGTTCGGTTTTCCTCCTCGATGTTGCGTCGGTTTCTTCTCTTTGCCTTTTGATTGGCTCCTAAGCAAAAAGCTGCTGGAGTTAAGCACACCTTCCCCAGAGCGAGGGCCCTGTGACAAAGCTGACTCAACTCCCAAAAGCTGACTCCAACCTTCAACCTCTGGTTGGCTTCCTTGCTCATCTCAGCTGTGGGAAATCTGCTGGATCTCGGTGGCTTCGTCTGCGGAATTGCTGCTTCTTCCTCTGGTGGAGCGAGAGCGAGAGGGAGAGCGAGCTCTCTCTAGATACAAGCTGCAAACTGCAAGCTCCAAGCTCCAAGCTCTCCAACTTCCAAAACCTCCCCCCTCTCCAAAACCTCCCCCGCCTTCCAAAACCTCCAACCTCTCCAGCTGCTTCCACACCCTGCTGCTTCTACACCCCCGGTGGTTCTGTAGGTCCTATAATCAATTTAGTCCTGGCCTTTTCGCACTCAAACTCAGTTGGTGGTCCATTGTGTAAGTTTGGGCGGGGAGATAGCTTTGAATATTTAATCAGAAGATGTCACAGGTACCGGTAGGTGTGAGGCCGGGGGTATTGTTTCAGTGCACATTGGTGCCTCAACATCTGCTGGTCCATTGTCCACTGTCCATATTAATTAGGTAGATGATGGTCCACATTCACTAGGGGTGAGTCATATTTCCAAACTGGGCCAGGTAGTCTCCATTGGTTGAGGATTTCCCCGCTTCAGGCCCGACTCAACCCCTGATTGGCCTGCCAGAATGCACTTTTCCCCCATTGGCCAGTGCCTCTGTCTCGCTTGTGAGCCAGACTCCACAATGTCTGTATCCGCCTACACGTTTCCAAACCTGCCTGGTCTGAGGATTTTACTTGGCCAAAAATGTTCATTTAAAATGTATAGAACGATCCCATCTTAGATTTCTTGTCCTTGGGGTGTTCCAATAAAATGCGGCTGTGGATTTTCGAACCTTACAATATATATTGTAAATAGCTGGGGTCCTAGCACTGAGCCCTGCGACACTCCACTAGTCACTGCCTGCCATTCTGAAAAGGACCCGTTTATTTCCACTTTTTGCTTCCTGTCTGCCAACCAGTTCTCTATCCACGTCAATATATTACCCCCAATACCATGTTCCTTAATTTTGCACACCAATCTCTTGTGTGGGATCTTGTCAAAAGCTTTTTGAAAGTCCAAATACACCACATCCATTGGTTCTCCCTTATCCACTCTACGAGTTACATCTTCAAAAAATTCGAGAAGATTTGTCAAGCATGATTTCCCTTTCATAAATTCATGCTGACTTGGACCGATCCTGTCACTGCTTTCCAAATGCGCTGCTATTACATCTTTAATAATTGATTCCAACATTTTCCCCACTACTGATGTCAGGCTAACCGGTCTATAATTCCCTGTTATCTCTCTCCATCCTTTTTTAAAAGGTGGGGTTACATTAACTACCCTCCAGTCCACAGGAACTGATCCAGAGTCCATGGAATGTTGGAAAATGACCACCAATGCATCTATTTCTAGGGCCACTTCCTTAAGTACTCTGGGATGCAGACTATCAGGCCCTAGGGATTTATCGGCCTTGAATACCATCAATTTCCCTAACACTATTTCATGACTAATAAAGATTTCCCTCAGTTCCCTCAGGTCCTCCTTCTCGCTAGATCCTCGGTCCCCTAGTATTTTCGGGAGGTTATTTGTGTCTTCCTTCGTGAAGACAGAACCAAAGTATTTCTTCAATTGGTCTGCCATTTCCTTGTTCCCCATTATGAACAGGTTCACTGAGGCATTGGAACCGGTTCTGGGGGAGGTGGGAGCAGTACAAACTGGACCATCTGCACCTAGGCAGGACCGGAACCAATGTCCCAGGGGGAGTGTTTGCTAGTGCTGTTGGGGAGGAGTTAAACTAATATGGCAGGGGGATGGGAACCAATGCAGGGAGACAGAGGGAAACAAAAAGGAGACAAAAGCAAAAGACAGAAAGGAGATGAGTAAAAGTGGAGGGAAGAGAAACCCAAGGCAAAAACCAAAAAGGCCACTGAATATAAAGGGACTGCAGGAGGGGTCAAAACTAAAAATCATGGATTAAAAACTAGTATTAAAACACTCTACTTAAACGCACGCAGCATTCAAAATAAAGTAAATGAGTTGACGGCACAAATCATTACAAATGGGTATGATTTGGTGGCCATTACAGAAACGTGGTTGCAGGGTGGCCAAGACTGGGAATTTAAACATACAGGGGTATCTGACAATTCGGAAAGATAGACAAGAAGGGAAAGGAGGTGGGGTAGCTCTGTTAATAAAGGATGATATCAGGGCAGTTGTGAGAGACGATATTGGCTCTAATGAACAAATTGTGGGTGGAGATTAGAGATAGTAAGGGGAAAAAGTCACTGGTGGGCGTAGTTTATAGGCCCCCAAATAATAACTTCATGGTGGGGCAGGCAATAATCAAGGGAATAATGGAGGCATGTGAAAAAGGAACGGCAGTAATCATGGGGGATTTTTACCTACATATCGATTGGTCAAATCAAATCGCACGGGGTAGCCTGGAGGAGGAATTCATAGAATGCATACAGGATTGTTTCTTAGACCAGTATGTTACAGAACCTACAAGGGAGCAAGCTATCTTAGATCTGGTCCTGTGTCATGAGACAGGAATAGTAAAAGAACCTCTCGGAATGAGTGATCACAGTATGGTTGAATTTGTAATACAGATTGAGGATGAGGAAGTAGTGTCTCAAAAGAGCTTACTATGCTTAAACAAAGGGGACTACAGTGGGATGAGAGCAGAGTTGGCTTAAGTAGACTGGAAACACAGACTAAACGGTGGCACAATTGAGGAACAGTGGAGGACTTTTAAGGAGCTCTTTCATAGTGCTCAACAAAAATATATTCCAGTGAAAAAGAAGGGCGGTAAGAGAAGGGATAACCAGCCGTCGATAACCAAGGAAATAAAGGAGAGTATCAAATTAAAAACCAATGCGAATAAGGTGGCCAAGGTTAGTGGGAAACTAGAAGATTGGGAAAATTTTAAACGACAGCAAAGAATGACTAAGAAAGCAATAAAGAAAGGAAAGATAGATTACGAAAGTAAACTTGTGCAAAACATAAAAACAGATAGTAAAAGCTTTTACAGATATATAAAACGGAAAAGAGTGACTAAAGTAAATGTTGGTCCCTTTGAAGATGAGAAGGGGGATTTAATAATGGGAAATGTGGAAATGGCTGAGACCTGAAACAATTATTTTGCTTCGGTCTTCACAGTGAAAGACACAAAAACCATGCCAAAAATTGCTGGTCACAGGAATGTGGGAAGGGAGGACCTTGAAACAATTACTATCACTAGGCGGGTAGTGCTGGACAGGCGAATGGGACTCAAGGTAGACAAGTCCCTTGGTCCTGATGAAATGCATCCCAGAGTATTAAAAGAGATGACGGAAGTTATAGCAGATGCATTCGTTATAATCTACCAAAATTCTCTGGACTCTGGGGAGGTACCAGCGGATTGGAAAGCGGATTGTAACGCCTCTGTTTAAAAAAGGGGGCAGACAAAAGGCAGGTAACTATAGGCTGGTTAGTTTAACATCTGTAGTGGGGAAAATGCTTGAAACTATCATTAAGGAAGAAATATCGGGACATCGAGATAGGAATAGTGCAATCAAGCAGACGCAGCATGGATTCGTGAAGGGGAAATCATGTTTAACTAATTTACTGGAATTCTTTGAGGATATAACGAGCATGGTGGATAGAGGTGTACCGATGGATGTGGTGTATTTAGATTTCCAAAAGGCATTCGATAAGGTGCCACACAAAAGGTTACTGCAGAAGATAAAGGTACGCGGAGTCAGAGGAAATGTATTAGCATGGATAGAGAATTGGCTGGCTAACAGAAAGCAGAGAGTCGGGATAAATGGGTCCTTTTCGGGTTGGAAATTGATGGTTAGTGGTGTGCCACAGGGATCGGTGCTGGGACCGCAACTGTTTACAATATACTTAGATGACCTGGAAGAGGGGACAGAGTGTAGTGTAACAAAATTTGCAGGTGACACAAAGTATAGTGGGAAAGCGGGTTGTGTGGAGGATACAGAGAGGCTGCAAAGAGATTGAGATAGGTTAAGCGAATGGGCTAAGGTTTGGCAGATGGAAAGTGTGAGGTCATCCACCTTGGGAAAAAAAACAGTAAAAGGGAATATTATTTGAATGAGGAGAAATTACAACATGCTGCGGTGCAGAGGGACCTGAGGTTCCTTGTGCATGAACTCTTTTTTTTTTGGGAGCAAACAAAAAACATTAAACCGTGCCCCCCGATCTGGGGGAAACACCAAACATTTACAAGGCCCTTTTATTTTTTTGTGTTTTTTTTTGGCACAAAATCATATTTTTTCTCCAAGTGCCCCCTATAAAAGGGGAGGGGGACACTAACAGCACCGGCAATTAAAACAAATTTACTTAAAAACATAAAATCAAATTAAAATTTGGTTGCCGGGCGTGATGATGCACTCCAGTCCCTCCGGTGCCCACCTCTCGCGGAAGGCCGCGAGCGTACCGGTGGACACCGCGTGCTCCATCTCCAAGGACACCCTGGACCGGATGTAAGAGCGGAAGAGAGGCAGGCAGTCAGGTTGAACGACCCCCTCGACCGCCCGCTGCCTGGACCGGCTGATGGCCCCCTTGGCCGTGCCCAGGAGCAGTCCCACGAGGAGGCCCTCGGACCTACCCGCTCCCCTCCGCACAGGGCGCCCAAAGATCAGGAGTGTGGGACTGAAGTGCAGCCAGAATTTCAGGAGCAGCCCCTTTAAATAACAAAACAGGGGCTGCAACCTCGTGCACTCAATAAAAACATGGAACACGGACTCTTCCAGACTGCAGAAATTTCAGGCGGCCTGGGAGCCCGTGAACCGGCTTAAAAATTTATTGCACGGCACTGCTCCGTGCACCACCCTCCAGGCCAAGTCCCCGATAAACAGTGGGAGGACCCCCGCGTAGAGTGCCCTCCATCGGGGACCCCCGCCTCCTCCGGACGGCAAGATGGTACGCCATGGCGTGTCCGGACGGCAGGCGAGGATGGCAAAGTTGAGAGTGTGCAGGAGCAGCCCGTACAGGAAACCCCTCCGCGCGGAACTGAAAGGCACGGAGGGGATTTCCTCGAGGTGGCTCAAGTTGTGAGGCGCCGGCCCCCGAGGGAGGTTCCGGGGTTTGGCGCCGATGAAGAACTCCGTCCAGACGGAGGTCAGTTCGGACGGGATCTCCCCACGTGCTTGAGCCTCCTCGATGCACCTAACGGAGTCGGGGCCCAGAGCTCTTTTTAGCGACTCGATGGCATCGGCCGCGCGGCAGATGTTGGCGCCATCCAGCCCGCTCCTCCGCCATCGAGCAGGTTCCTGACCCTGGTCACCTCACCAGCCAAATTCCTCTCGTCCGACCGCCACCCAAAACCTCGGTCGTGGAGGTACGAATTCCCGAGCAGCGGCTCCTGCAGGACGGCTGCCACTCCAGCCGGTGGAGAGCTGCGCTTGGTGGAGACTTTGTTCCAGACCCTGATGAGTTCCTTGTAAAAGACAGGCAGCTCCTGGAAGGCGGTTCTGACGTCCCCCAAGCTCACAAACAGGAGCTGCGTGTCGTAGTTGAGGCTGTGCTGCTGGCGGAAGAAATACATCGCCAGAGCACGCCACCTAGGAGGGGGCTCGACGTAAAGGTATCTCTGCAGGGTCTGAAGACGGAAAGTCGCGAGCTGGGTGCTGACGCACACCAACGACTGACCACCCTTCCTAAGCGGGAGATTCAAGACCGCGGCAGAGACCCAGTGCTTCCTGTTGTTCCAGAAGAAGTCCACCAGCTTCTTCTGTATCTTGGCGACAAACGCAGGGGGAGGGGTTAAAGTTACCAGCTGGTACCACAACATGGCGGCCACCAGCTGGTTTATGACTAGCGCTCAACCCCTGTAGGACAGCACTCGGAGCAGTCCTGTCCAGCGCCCTAGGCGAGCGGCGACCTTGGCCTCCAGCTCCTGCCAGTTCGCTAGCCAGGCTTCCTCGTCGGGGCTAAGGTAGACTCCCAGATAGAGGAGATGGGTCGTGCTCCAGGCAAAAGGCCTGAGCTCCTCCGGCAGGGAGTCCACCCGCCACTGACCCACCAGGAGTCCGGAACATTTCTCCCAGTTGATTCTGGCGGAGGATGCGGCCGAGTAAATCTCCTGGCACTCACGCATCCTCCGCAGGTCAGCGGGATCCTCTACCGCGAGGAGCACGTCATCGGCGTAAGCCAAGAGGACGACCTCCACGCCCGGCCCTTGCAGAGCCAGTCCCGTCAACCTCGTCTGCAGGAGGCGCAGGAAAGGCTCCACGCAGATGGCATATAACTGGCCGGACATGGGGCATTCCTTGCGCACCCCTCTCCCAAAGCGAAGGGGCGCCATCAAGGACCCGTTAACCTTAATCAGACACTCCGCGGCGGCGTAAAAAAGTCGGATCCGGGCGACGAAATGCGTCCCGAACCCGAAAGCGCGCAGAGTCCCGAACAGATAGTCGTGATCCACCCTGTCGAACGCCTTCTCTTGGTCGAGGGATAGGAAGGTGACCGACAGACCAGCCTCCTGGGAATAATGGATGAGGTCCCGGACCAGATGGATGTTATCGTGGATTGTCCGGCCCGGGACCGTGTAGGATTGGTCAGGGTGGATCATGTGGTCCAGTACGGCGCCAAGGCGAGCAGACATCGCCCTGGCGAAGATTTTGTAGTCTGTGCTGAGGAGGGAGACCAGGCGCCAGTTCTTAAGGAGGCGGAGATCGCCCTTCTTAGGCAGCAGGACGATGACTGCCCTGCGCCAAGAGAGGGGCATCTCCCCGGTCGCCAGACTTTCCCCCAGGACCCGCACGTAGTCGCCCCCCAGGACGTCCCAGAACGCCCTGTGGAACTCCACGGTCAGCCCGTCCAGCCCCGGGGCTTTTCCCCTCGAGAGCCGGTCGAGGGCGCCGGTCAGCTCCGCCAGGCTTAGCGGAGCTTCCAGATTTTCGGCGCCCTCCGGGCTGACCTTCGGCAGGTCCTCCCACAAAACTCTACGCGCTTCCTCGCTGGACGGCTCCGGAGAGAACAGGGCCCCGTAATATTCACGGGCCCTGTTGTTGACGCCCTCCGGGTCTGAGACGAGAGAGCCGCTTACGGACACTCTGTCTTTTTTCCAGCGAGTAGAAGAAGGGGGAGCCGCGGTCCAGATCCCGCAGGAACCGGATCCGCGACCTCACGAACGCGCCTCAGGACCCGACGAACTGCAGGTCCTTCAGCGCGGCCTTCTTCGCTTCGTACACCGTCCTCAGGGCCGGGTCCTCGACGACTTGACCGAGACGGGACTCCATGTCGAGCACCTCTTTTTCTAGGCGCCCGACCCTGGCCGCCTGCCTCTTGGTCGACCCCCTCGCGTACTCTTGACAGAAGACGCGGACGTGAGCCTTGCCCACGTCCCACCATAGCCTCAAGGAGGGGAAGCCCCCCTGCTTCCTTCTCCAGTCGGCCCAGAAACGACGGAACGAGTCCTGGAACCGCACGTCCTCCAGCAGCCGGTTGTTAAAGTGCCAGTACGCGGACCCCGTCCTCGCGCGGAGCGAAGCGAGCTCCGCCCACACCAGGTGGTGGTCCAAACACGGCACCGGCCGCATGGAGGCCGCCGGGATGCAGGAAACGTACGCCCGAGACACGTAAAGGCGGTCGACTCTGGACCATCCTACTCCAGGCATCACCCAAGTAAAGGCGCTGGAGTCGGGATGGAGATTTCACCAGACGTCCACCAAGTCGAAGGACCCGACCAGGTCCCTCAACTTGTCCATCGCGTCATGCTCTGCGGGGCACCGGAGCGGTCCCTCGCCTCGAGGGTGCAGTTAAAATCCCCCCTGAGGACAATGCAGTCGCCGACGTCGACGGAGCCAAGAAGAGCGGACACCTCTTCGAAGAAGCGCGTTTGCTGCGGGCCGGGCTGAGGGGCGTACACGTTCACGAGATGGAGCGGCACGTCCCCCAGGCGAACCGTTACGTGCAGCAAGCGGCCTGGCACGGGCTCCTCGACCCCCAAGATCTGCGGCTGAAAATGCGGGGCCAGCAAGATGGCCACCCCACTAGAAGTGGCGGTGAGGTGGCTCATGCGGACCTCTCCTTGCCATTCCAGGAGCCATGCGGCAGGAAGCACATCGCATATTTCCCCTCCCGCAGGAGCGAAAAATTGTTAAATCTACGGCGTGCCTCTCTGCCGCCGTTGATGTTGAGGCTGGCTATGGTTATCTTCATGACAAGAGCATAGTGCAACCTCTACCTAACCTATTGTGGAGGGGGGAGCAGTCGTTTGTTGGCCTCCACTCCCTCCGCAGCCCAGCGAGGAACCCCCTGAGCCGGCGCAGCTCAAGGTCCTGTGCCCTTGTCAAGGGCCCGCCCGCGGCCAAGGTTTTAACGGCGGCGCGGACGGACGCAATGATCATCACTGGCTCGGACCATCTTTCCAGGGCCAGACGGGCTCGGTCGCGGCGATCCTGGCTCTGGACTGGCGGTGGACTCGAGATCTTCTCCCGCGTCCCCCACCGTGTCCCCGTCCTCCCCCGGGAGGTCGCCGCCAGCAGCCGGCCCATCGACCGCACGAGGTACGGCAAACGGCCCGGCCACTCCATCCGACCCTGGCTCTGCCCCGATCCCACCCCCAGGATCGTCGGCAGAGGAGTCCCCACTGGGCTCATTTAAAAGTGGTGCTGGGTCGGGAAGCGACAGCGGAAGGGGGTCCTCCCCCGCCCCAGGAGCCGGGGAACACGGAGACCAGGTTTAGGAAATTCTCCAGGTCCACCAAGTCCCCCAGCTCCAAAGTAGGGGGCGAGGGTTGGTGTTCCTCCCCCTCCTCGCCGCCACCCCCCGGCCCAGCGTGTGGATGTATGTTAAAGTTTTCTACAGTTTAATTTTCTGCCGAGTCGAGCAAGTCTCGGGGGAAGTCGGATATTGGCTGGGCGGGCTCAGGTGCGGCCTTTCCGGCCCTGCCCGCCTCAGTCCCCGGGACGCTCGACCCGATGGCAACGCATTCCTCCGCTGACCCCACGCCCCCCATGACAGGCAGATCTTCCACGCCACCCCCGGAGGGCAGAGGCTGGGCAGCCTCGACTGCCCCACCCTCCCCGGGGACAGATTCCTCGCGCCTATGGCGCAGTTTGGGGGCGCCGGTGGGGGACGCGGGACACGCGGCGGGCACCGACTCCTCCGCGGAGGGATGGTGTTCCCCCTCCGCCTCATTGGAGCGGCGCCTCCTCTTGTTCCTGGGGTGGCGCGGAGGCAGGGAGACCTCCATGTCTACCGAGGCCTCCTGCTCCACTCCCCCCTTTTTCTTCTCTTGCCCGCGCCCGAACCCCTCTGCGGTATTGGTCAAGGGCTCGGGCACGGGCTCAGGGCACCCCGCGCTCGCCGGTGACGGGGTTGGGCTGAGCGCGGTAAACAAATTGTCTGGCGCACCGAGGGGACCCGCCTCTAGATGTTTCGCCTTCTTCCGCACCTCCTTTCCGGTCGGACGCTCTTCCTCCCCCCCGCCGGAGGCCGTGAAAACAAAGGCCCCCGACGATGCCCGCGCACCTACGGCTCCCGGCACGCGGACACTACTAGGGGGAGGGGTGGCGGCGGCGCCAGCCTTGGCCGCCTTCGGTGGTTTGGCGGCCTTGGAGGCGGGGCAGTTCGTGCAAACGTGCCCCACCTCCCTACAGGCATGGCACCGCACGCCGTCTGACGTCCAGAAGTGGCGGTAGGCAGTCCCCTCGTGCACCACATTAAAATAACCCTCCGTCGTCTCCTCCCGCGCCAGCCAGACAAAGAGCTGGCGGCGGAAGGAGAACACGTGGCGCAGGCTGCTCTCCCAGAGGCCGAGCGGTATGGGGTTGATCCATGACCTTACCTCCCCCAGTTGGTGTATGTGAGGGAGGAGGAGCCCAGCGGGAACAAAGGGCGGGATGTTCGATAGAATGACCCTCTGCGCGGTGGCCTCGAGAGGGTCCACTGGCAGGAATGCCCCGCCCACCGTGAGCCCCTTTTCAAGGGCCAGGGACACCGCCCGCTCCGACCCCAGGAAGAACACCGCCTTCCCAGACATCTTGGAGGCCGCGACAATGGCCGAGGGGCTGACTACCTCAGCCATCACCCGCACGCACTCCTCGATGCTCATTGTGGGGTGAGTGTAGCTCTTGACCCCGTGTTTTTTTGTTGTAAGTCTGAAAGGTGGCAGGGCAGCAGGTGGCGCAGGAGGTGCCGTGGATGTGGACGCCGCCTGCGCGTATGTCCTTGCTGGCCCCGCCACCGGCGTGGATGGGGTCGCCATCACGGGGTCCCTTTAAGGGCTACACCCACCCCAAAGTCACAGGCCTCAATGGTCTTAAATGACCTCGTTTAAATATTTGAACAGAGGGAGCTCTGAAAGAGGCACACCTCTCCCCTAGTTGGCAATTGGGGAGGGGCCTTGCTCCCTCTGCTCAGTTGTCTTAATTGTTTTTCTTTTTTCAGCTGGATTGTCCCATAGCCTCTCAAAGGCACCTTGATTCATCACTGACTGGCTCGCCCCCGTGTCCACTTCCATGAAGACTGGACCTCTATCTCGACTTCCATCTTCAGTGGGGAGCACTCGGTGGCGCAGGTAAACATGCTTTGTACCTCCCCGTGGGACTGGGCTGCCTCTCTGTCTAACAATTCATAATCCACACTGGATTCATGGCCATCTGCGGACTCCTCATCGACACAGTGAGTCCTATTTCTCTTACACGTTCGCTGGAGGTGGCCCTTTCTGCTGCAGCCTTCGCAAACATAGTCTTTAAAACGGCACTGATTAGCCCTGTGATTCCCTCTGCAACGCCAGCATGGTGCTTCTCAATCAACCCCCCTCGGCGGACTCTGAGTTAAGGGACTCGGGGCCTGTTCTCTCGTCCCTGAGAGGATTTGCGCTCTACAGTCCAGCTCCTGAATGGCGCCACTCTGTGCACAGTACCTGCCGGGTTTGAGTCCTGAGGGTGAGACATCTGCCAAGAGCTGCAGGTCGAGATCATGAATGCCTGGCTCACAGAGATGGCCTTCTGCAGTGTGACAGTAGCTTGTGAAGAAGGCCCTCAAGGCCAATTCCAATGACAGTGCTTCGTTGAGGTGGGTGCCGAACTCGCACGGTGCCACCAGCCTCCTGACAGCTGCAGCATACTTCGTGACTTCCTGGCCTTCGGGCTGTCAGTGGATATAGATCTGGTGTCTGCCTGTGAGAATGCTCTTCTTGGGCTTGAGTTGCTCCTGGATCAGTGTTACAAGCTCCTTGTACAACTTGGTCGTTGTCTTCGCTGGTGCCAGCAAGTCCCTGACGAGGCCATAGACGGGCCGGGTTGTCTCTTGCTAGGTCGTTTGCTATAAAAAAGTGTTCTAGCCTCTCCACAAAGGCATCCCAATCATCACCATCGGCAAACTGTTGCAATGTACCAAGGGTAGCCATTTCCGCGTGAAAGTTCGTAACCTCGTCACCAGTTGTTGTGTCTTTCGATGCTCTAACAATGACCCCATGAGACATTGTGTTGTACTTGAACTGTAGTGACCTTAGTCCTTTATTAGTTAACTCCAGAGGATCACACCTGGTGGCCTGCCTTTTATACTAGGCCAGGCACACCTGTACAGATAACCTACAAGTCTCCCACTGCTGTGCCCTCTGGTGGCACACCTTGTGATAGTACCAACAGTAGCCATGTAGGATACATGACAAGTTTTTATGTTCCCGCAAGCTTACCCTCATACTCTATTGCCCCTCTCCTAATTAAACCCTTAATCCTCCTCTGCTGAATTCTAAATTTCTCTCAATCCTCAAGTTTGCTGCTTTTTCTGGCCAATTTATATGCCGCTTCCTTGGATTTAACACTATCCCTAATTTCCCTTGTCAGCCACGGTTGAGTTTAAGCCTAAACTCTGTGTTACGTGGAGTCCTTTCTATAATTCCCGAGGTCTATGAATCAAAGTAAAGTGGAAAACGAGCATCCTATTTAAAATGGCAACCGCGGCAGGACCTCGGACACAAATCAAGGGCAAGAAAACCTGGGGAGGCTTGGTTAAGTCTCAGGTATGAAAGTAATCACATGTAGTCTGCGAAGGAGTCTCAGGGAGACCCAGGTAATCTCAAGGGCGACCAGAGTAACTGGAGGAGAGGGATAGGCTGGATTATCTCAGGTTGACTGGGGTAGTCATAGAGAAGGGTGAGGTAATCTCAAGGGTGGCTAGGGCAATTGGAGGAGAGAAACAGCATCGGATAGGCTGGAGTAATCTCGGGTCGACTAGGGTAGCCACAAGGAGAAGCCAGAGTAACAGTAACCGCAGGTCACTGTGAGGTGGTCTCAGGGAGACCAAGGTAGTCAGGGGAAATTTCTCAGCCAGAGGCACTGGAAATGGACTCACCGCAGCAAAATGCGGTAGAGCCAGTGGCTAAGAGCAATCGTAGGAAGTCCATGGAGGCTAAGGTAGCTGCATATATATGCAACAAACTGGACATTTCGGAGCCAAGGGCACGAGAAATGTTACACTCTGGGGATCCGCAGGAAAAAGCGACAGAGCGGACAGTTAGTAGTAACCACAAAGGGTCAAAAGAGAAGCCGATTTGGCACATGTGCCTGCAGGAGCAAACGCAACTGTTAAGGGAAAAGGTAAGACAGCTGGAGGATGAGAGTAGGGAATTAAAAGGTGAGATAAGCAATTTGAATAGAGAAAGGCAGGACCAAAGTATTAAAGAAGAAATGGCGCATAATCACCTAAAATATTTGCAGTGTCAGGTGACCGAGTGCAAAAGGCAGCAGCAGGCTTACATTGATCAAAGTGAAAGGCACATAGCGAGAGTCAACGAAGCAGAAGAACAGCTAAGAAAGATAAAAATAGCCTATCAGGTAGCGCAGAAACACAGTTATGAGAGGTCAGATCATGGACCTTGTAAAGAAAAGATCTGCCAGTTAACGGCAGAGTTAGACAGGGCCAAAGGGATGGTTTGTCTCATGGCACCCGGAACAGGCGAGCAAGATTGGGATCCAGAGGGGAAAGAGTCAGATGATGGGCCTAAGTATAGCGAGCATTGGCTGGCTCCCAAGGCACCGGGACCCCCGAGACCGATGTGTCCTTTAAGACAGCAGAAATTTGCCCCACACCCACCAAATGGTGGTCCGGCACTGTCATGTATCTTACATTATTATATATAACTGTATCCGAACATGCTATACATGACTGTAATAAGATATGACCTGTAACCACCAGCATACCTTACCACCAGGGGTGTACTTTTAAGAGAGAGGTATATAAGGAGAGGTCTCAGGCAAGTGCAGCATTCCAGAGCTGTGAAATAAAGGTGCAGGTCCAGAGTGACCTTGACTTCACTACATGCCTTGTGTGAATCTGCACTGAGGGGACAGGACTTTGCAGTGGCGACAAGTTACGGGATTACAGAATCCATAGCATGGCGAACAACGGATCAGATGAAAAGTACAATGCGGGAGACAATTGGGAGGACTTTATAGAAAGGCTCCAGCAAAGCTTTGTAACCAAAGACTGGTTAGGCGACGATAAGGCGGACAAGAGAAGAGCCCATCTCTTGAACAGCTGTGGCTCGAAAACATACGCTTTAATGATGGATCTGTTGGCACCCGTGAAACCAGCAAGCAAGTCGTTTGAAGAATTGAGCACACTGGTAAGGGACCACCTGAAGCCAGCGAGCAGCCTACACATGGCCAGACACAGCTTCTACAATTACATACATTGTGTGGGCCAGAGCATACCCGACTTCGTGGCGGAACTTCGGAGGTTGGAACTTCTCCGATGAACTGAGGAGAGAAATGCTGAGAGACTTTTTCATTGAAGGAATAGGCCACGCAGGCATATTCCGAAAGCTCATAGAGACCAAGAACCTGACCTTAGAGGCAGCAGCACTGGTTGCACAGATATTCTTGTTCGGGGAAGAAGAAACGAGGTTGATTTACAATGCAGGTACGACAACTAAATATCGGAAGAAGAAGTTCACAGCACTAAACAAGCTGCTACCCCCACACACAGACAAAACCGGGAGAACAGGCTCTCGACAGCAGGCAGAAGCCATCAAGGGCCACAGGAACGGCCGTTTACACCTCATCAACCCACAATGAGAGCAATCAACTACAAACTGAGAGAAGCTCAAGAGAGATCAGCCAGACGCAGCTCATTCTTTGGGAACACTTTGAACAATGGAACAGGTCTGTGCTGGAGGTGTGGGGGTGGGCACTCATCAAGGGGATGTCGATTTCAGCAGGCTGTTTGCAGAAATTGTGAATATACAGGGCATTTGGCCCGCATGTGCAAATAAATGGCAGCTCGGCTGATATACGAATCGGATGGGTCGGAAAGCGGACCAGAAGATGGTGGGGACAGTACCCGGGACACCGATGTACAGCGGGTCAACATGATCAATGGCCGCTGCTCCTACAACAGGACACCTCCTATAATGATCAGGGTCCTACTTAACGGGATATCTGTCAACATGGAGCTGGATACGGGAGCGAGTCAATCTCTCATGGGGGCTCAACAATTTGAACAACTGTGGCCGCATAAAAGAGACAGACCAAAACTCACAAGAGTCGACACCAAACTAAGGACCTATACCAAAGAAATCGTACCAGTCCTCGGCAGTGCCATGCTCTCTGTCACACACAAAGGGACAGTGAACCGACTTCCCCTGTGGATTGTCCCCGAGACCCCCCAACACTGCTGGGGAGAAGCTGGCTGGCAAAACTAAACTGGAAATGGGATGATGTCCATGCCATGTCATTAGAGGAACGGACCTCCTGCTCAACAGTTATAAAGCGATTTGAACATCTCTTTCAGCCAGGTGTGGGCACTTTCAAAGGGGCCAAAGTCAAAATCTACATCACACAGGATGCTAAACCAGTCCATCACAAGGCCAGAGCTGTACCCTATGTGATGAGGGAAAAGATTGAACACGAACTAGACAGGCTTCTGCGGGAAGGCATTATATCACCTGTGGAATTTAGCGACTGGGCAAGCCCCATCGTCCCAATCATGAAGCCTGATGGATCTGTACGAATCTGTGGGGACTACAAATCTACCATAAACAGAGTCTCCCTACAGGACCAGTACCCACTGTCCAGAGCGGAGGACTTATTTGCCACATTGGCTGGAGGTAAACCTTTCTCAAAATTAGACCTCACATCTGCGTATCTGATGCAAGAATTAACCGAGGAATCCAAGCTACTCACCACCATCAACACACATCGAGGCCTTTTCATGTACAATTGATGCCCATTCGGCATCAGGTCGACAGCTGCCATATTCCAGCGCAACATGGAGAGTCTGCTCAAGTCCATCCCGGGAACGGTTGTATTTCAAGATGACATACTTATCATGGGCAGGGACACCGACTCCCATCTCCGTAATTTGGAGGAAGTACTAAAGCGGTTGGATTGGGTAGGCCTACGAGTCAAGAAATCTAAGTGCCTATTTCTCGCACATGAGGTTGAATTTTTGGGCAGAAGGATTGCCGCTGATGGAATCCGCCCAACAGAGTCCAAAACAGAAGCAATTCGCCTGGCACCCAGGCCCTGGAATGTCTCAGAACTGCGCGCCTTTCTTGCGCTACTCAATTACTTTGGGAACTTTATGCAGAACTTAAGCATGCTGCTGGAGCCTCTCCACGTGCTACTCAGGAAGGGGTGCGATTGGTTTTGGGGGGACGCCCAGGAACGCGCCTTCAATAAGGCACGCAACCTTCTGTGTACCAACAGTGTTTTGACTTTCTTTGATCCAGGTAAAAAGCTAGTTCTCACATGCGATGCCTCAGCGTATGGGGTCGGGTGCATTTTGCAATATGTCAATAGTGTGGGCAAATTACAACCCATAGCTTATGCCTCCAGGTCACTTTCGTGGGCGTAGCGCGGGTACGGAATGGTAGAATAGGAGGTGCTCGCGTGCGTATACGGTGTCAAAAAGATGCACCAATACCTTTTCGGGGCCAAGTTCGCGTTAGAAACCAACCACAAGCCGCTCATGTCCCTCCTATCCGAGAGCAAGGCAATAAACGGCAACGCCTCGGCGCGAATTCAACGGTGGGCACTCATGCTGGCGTCCTACGACTATACCATAAGGCACAGACCAGGCACAGACAACTGTGCCGACGCGCTCAGCAGGCTACCCCTGGCGACCACAGAAGGATCTGACTAACAGGACTGTGAGATAGTCATGGCAATCAATGCCTTTGAGTCCACAGGTTCGCCCATGACGGCTCGCCAAATCAGAGCCTGGACGGCCAGCGACCCTACGTTATCCTTAGTAAAAAGATGTGTCCTAACCGGTGACTGGGCAGAGGCTCGCAATGCCTGCCCCGAGGAATTAAAACCCTTTCACAGGCGCATGCATGAGCTATCACTACAAGCAGACTGCCTGATGTGGGGCAGCCGAGTAGTCATGCCTCTGCGAGGCAGAGAGGCATTTGTCCGGGAGCTCCACCGCGAGCACCCGGGGATCGTTCTCATGAAGGCCATAGCTAGATCCCACGTCTGGTGGCCTGGTATTGACGCGGACTTGGAGCTCTGTGTCCGAAGATGCACCATTTGTGCCCAACTCAGCAATGCCCCCAGGGAGGCTCCACTGAGCCCCTGGCCCTGGCCTACCAAACCATGGTCATGGGTGCACCTAGACTATGTGGGCCCATTCATGGGCAAAATGTTCCTCGTAGTTGTAGATGCATTTTCAAAGTGGATCGAATGCACCATTTTAAACTCGAGCACAACCTCCACCACAGTGGAGAGCCTCGCAACCATGTTTGCAACGCACGGAATCCCTGACATATTGGTCAGTGACAATGGTCCCTGCTTCACCAGCGCAGAATTCCAAGACTTTATAATTGACCACGGCATAAATCACGTCAAGACAGCACCGTTCAAGCCGGCCTCCAATGGCCAGATGGAGAGAGCAGTGCAAATCATTAAACAAGGCATGCTTAAAATCTAAGGTCCCACGCTGCAGGGTTGCCTGTCGCTGGCATACAGATCTCGTCCGCACTCATTGACTGGGATTCCCGCCGCGCAACTGTTGATGAAAAGAACTTTAAAAACAAGGCTCTCATTAATCCTCCCAGACATGCATGAAATCGTTGAGGCAAAGCACCTTAAGCTGACTGAGTACCATGACAGAAATTCGAGGGGGAGATGGAATGAGATAGGGGACAAAGTGTTTGTACTAAACTATGGCAGGGGTCCCAAATGGCTTGCAGGGACAGTAACGGGCAAGGAAGGAAACAGGCTACTGGTAGTACAAATGGACAATGGCAAAACCTGCCGGAGGCATGTAGACCAAGTCAAAAGCATATTTACCAACAACACTGCGGAACCAGAGGCAGACTACAATGTGGAACTCACTCCACAACTGGTGGACAGATAGAGGGAACAACCTGATGAAAGGGCAATCCCAACAGACAGCCCAGGCGAGTCAACAACAATCACACCAATCGAAACAGACAGCCCAGTGAGATACCAGGAACCACACCCAAAGAAAAACAGACACCAAGGCAAACAACTCAGACGCTCCACGCGAGAGCGTAGACCACCTGAGAGATTGAACCTGTAAAGACAATAAGACCTTGGGGGAGGGTGATATCATGTACCTTACATTATTATATATAACTGTATCCTAACATGCTATACATGACTGTAATAAGATATGACCTGTAACCACCAGCATACCTTGCCACCAGGGGTGCACTTGCAAGAGAGAGGTATATAAGGAGAGGTCTCAGGCAAGTGCAGCATTCCAGAGCTGTGAAATAAAGTTGCAGGTTCAGAGTGACCTTGACTTCACTACATGCCTCGTGTGAATCTGCACTGAGGGGACAGGACTTTACAGGCACCATTACAGAGTGACTATGTGATCCCATACACGCCGCTTCAGCTGCAGGAGATGGTGACGGGTGTGGTAATCTTAAAGCAAGCCAACATAGAGCAGATAGTGGGTATAAATAACTGCAGCGAGGAGGTGATCGTGAAGTTAACACTGCTCTCGCTGGAAGGGAAGCTATATCAGAGTTTGTCAACAGCCACCAAGTAAGGTGGAGGAACCCCACAGGGCTTAAAGGAGGAAATCTTGGCAGCGTTAGGGTACAGTCAATGTAATCCTTTCTGGCCGGTAGACAGACTAGGCAGCAATTAAACGAATTACCCGAAACGTTTGCAGATAGACTGTGGCCTATTTATTTAAGGGCCACTGGAAGAAATCTCATCCGGGAAGACTTGCTAGGGAAAATCATTGGCTGAGAACTATAATGGCTAACGGTTTACCATGGCTCAGAACAAGGGTCAAAGCATGGTTTGACACAGACGATCTCCAAAATACTGAGGCAGGGGTCGTGAGAAGATTGACTCTAGCATTTAAGTCCAGACAAGGGGAAGAGTTGAAACAAAAAGGGAAAGTGCATGAAGTAAGAGGAGATATTAGGGCAAAGAGAGAATGGAGACAAGCGGGAGGTAATGCGGGTCGATCCAGAGGGTGTTTTAACTGTGGGAAGTTTGAACACTGGAGCAAGATTGTAGGCTCTGGAGAGGAGGGAAGCCAGGTTATGAGGATGCTGAGGCAGAAAAGGGTCAAAGGAAGGTAGCCGACGACCCAGTACAGGTTTTAGTGGCCGCAACACAGCAGTTTATGGGCACGGGTGGAGGAAAGCTGGAGGCTGCAGTGCGTGAAAAGGAACCCAATGTGTTTGCACCCCTACTTTGATGTTGCGCCCAGCCAGAGTACCTGTGTCCATTCATCTACGATGAGTGGGGCAGGCCATGTGTAGATGTAAAGGTGGAAGCCGTTATGGGAAGGTATCTGGTAGATACAGGAGTCTCTAGCCTGGTTGTCCACTCACCGAATCCGACCACTTCCCCGTGGTCGAGCAGAGTCCCATTTACACTGGCAGGCTTTATGGGTAATGAGCATGCTGGGGCAGTGTCGAAACCCTTAACCATAGAATTAGGACCTAACACAACAAAGTGGGAATGCATTTTAATGAAATGGAAACAGCCCGGTTCGTTGTTCTTGGGACCGACTACATGTTGGCACACCACGCCATAGTGGATATAAAGAATATGGGGGGCAGGTGATGCAGATAGGATAGGGGAGATTGTAGTGATTCCCAGGGACAGTACAGATAAAGGCAGCACCTGCACGATGAAGCCGAAAGGGAATTATGACTTAGAAAGATTAGTCGATATCATTCCAACCTGGTATCAAAAGTATGTAAGGGAGAATATGGATGCATTTGCAATGCACAAGCATGATTGCGGCAGAGGTGAAGATAAACAGGGATCTGATGACACAGCCCCAGAAACAATATAATTTTCCCCGGGAAGCAGAAAAGGATTTGAAAACTGTTATCAATTCCCTGGTGGAGCAAGGTGTGTTAAGAGCCATAGCCACACACGTAAACTCACCCCTATGGCCAGTAAAGAAGCCCGATAACTCATGGAGGGCCACGGTAGATTACCGAGTCCTGAATAAAAATATTGCAGCCTGTGCGCCCACGGTAGGATTTGATAGGGAGTATCCCTGCGGCCACAACAACTTTTACCCTGCTGGACATTTCAGAAAGGTTTTGGTCCATTCCTTTGAGATGGGAGGACCAGTATAAATTTGCCTTTACCTTTAAGGGTCAGCAGTACATGTGGACATGTCTTCCGCATGGGTTTCACAACAGTCCCTCAATCTTTCACCAGAGTATAGCCGAGGCACTAAAGGATTTTAGTCAGCCAGATCGGTTGGTCCAATATGTGGACGACCTGTTGTTATTCTCCGAATGTGTGGAGGACCACGGGCCATTATTGAGTGAATTGTTGCATTTGTTAAAAGAAGCAGGTTTTAAGCTGAATCCAAAGATAGATCAAGTCGGCCAAGAGGAAGTGCAATTTCTAGGATTGACCATTCGAGCAGGAGAGAGAGAGCTATAGATGGAGCTAAGAGAAAGGCAGTCCAGGAGCTACCCGTTCCTAAGGATGTGTCTGGGGTAAGGTCTTTCCTGGGAATAACGGGTTACTGCAGGGAATTTATCGAAAGTTATGCAGCCATGGCAGCTCCTTTGTTGAAGCTTCTTAGGAAAGGAGTAGAGTGGGAATGGAGTGAGAGTTGTCAGGAAATGTTCATTCATTTAAAGGAGGTGTTACAGACAGCACCAGCGTTGGGAGCAGTAAATGGGGACCAGGACTTTAGTCTGGAGGTAGCAGCGACTGGGGACAGTTTGAGTGCAGTGTTACTCCAGGAGCGACTCAGCAAGCTGAGACCGGTGGCCTATTCCTCCCGGGTTCTCAGCGAAGTAGAAAAGAGCTTTTCGAATTGCGAGCGACATCTGTTAGCAACTTTTTGGGCAGTAAAACATTTTCGGTCGCTCACAGGGTTAGCTATAGTGATTCTACTGACCTGTCACACACTGACACAAATGTTACTGGACGGTACAATGAAAGACGGGACAGTGAGCAGCAACAGGATTGCCCGCTGGACATTGTTGCTTCCTCAGTTAGACCTGAAGGTCAAAGGCTAGGACAACCAAAGCTAGCCCCAAATTTGGTTTATCTGGGAGCAGCTCACGTGTGTTCAGTATAAGGAGTGTGGGATGTAGATGTGGGATTCCGAGCAGGGGAACATCTGACAGGCAGAGACATCTATGTAGATGGGTCTAGTTCAGGCAGGGATAGAAAAGGCCATAAAGCTCCCGAACACTTTAAGTGCACAGCAGGCCGAACTGGCAGCCATAGTGTATGTGGTCATACACCCTAATGAATTCCCAACTCCATATACGATATGTTCGGACTCCATGTTCAATTGTGACTCCTGTACAAAGTATTTACCAATATGGGTTAGGCGACGGTTTAAGTTCTCAGACAGGAAGCCGTTGGTGACAGCTTCTTTGTTAAAAGTCATTCTGGTTGTCACAGGTAGGGACCAGAAGGATTACTACATCCAATAGGTCAAAGCACACTCTAAGCCAGAAGTTGGAAGGGAATGAGAAAGTTGACACAGTGGCCAGAACTGGGGCAGGAGAAGGGACACCTTGGGATCCGTATAACTGCGGACAGATTATGGCTGTAACAGGCAGAGAGAATTGCCATTGCTGCCTGTTAAAACAGGCTCAGCTACGAGATCTTAGAATAGTGATTCGAGACAAGGTAGATGGGAAGTTTGTCGCTGGACCTTTGGGAGTTGCAGATATAGCAGTAAGACAGGGAATGTTGTTCAAGGGAGATAGCTGGATTGTGCCTGGGCAGTGCAGGGAAGAATTCTTGCAGCTAGCACATGGGGGTCCAGGAGCTGGACATTCAGGGCCATAAACAACTTGGAATAAAGTAGAGGCTGTGAGATGGTGGCCCGGGCTTAGAAGTGATGTAAGGGATTATTGCCATAATTGTCTGCTATGTGCCACAAAAAATTCAGACCCCCACCGGAGAAAGGCTCCTTGGGACACACAAGGAGGGTAGAGGGGCCAAGTCTATACAGATAGATTTCATTTGGCCACTGCCCACCTCAGGCAGAGGCAATAAATATTGCCTGGTATTAATAGATCTTTTCACGAGATGGGTAGTAGCTTTTCCTTGTAGGGTGACCACTGCAGTAGTCACGGCAAAGATTCTGGTGTGAGAAGTATTTTCTCGATAGGGACTGCCCCTGATAGTGGAATCAGATCAAGGAAGTCATTTCACCGGAATGGTAACGCAGGCCACCCTAACACTGTTAGGGATACAGGGGAAATGGCATGTGGCGCATAACCCCCAATCGTCAGGTCCAGTAGAAAGGACAAACCGGACCTTAAAAGAGAGGCTTAGAAAGGAGATAGGAGATACTCCGAAGAAATGGGATGAGAAACTATCCCTAGTATTGATGACTTACCGAGCCAGTCTCTCTCAATGTACAGGACACTCTACGCATGTGCTGATGACTGGGAGACTAATGAGGACTCCGACTCATATATTAGCACCAGTCCTGACCGAAACGCAGGTTAGAGAGGTCACACAGGACAGGTTTGTCAGAGATCTGTATGATACTCTGAAGGGGCTGCATTGGGAAGCAGCTAACAATATGGGCTGGCAGCACCAGCAGAATAAACTGCTGCTGGAACCCCGGGTTACACAGGAATGGAGGGTAGGGGATCAGGTGTTGATCAGGAATTATGTGTATAATTGAAGGAGGACCTGTGAGGGGGAGCCCCCTCACAGAGCAGGTTTATTTCTTTAATTTTGTCTTTATAGGAGCGTGGGACTGTTGGGTAGGAGAAAGAACGCCAGCCTGGGGCAGGTGGTGACTCATAACTGATTAATGCAATTTCTGCGGTCAAGAGCGTGATCCGATTAACATCGAGATAAAGAGTTTTGATACAATCAAGCAGAGGAGCCCATGGATTAATTGGCCAGAGGGGGAAAACCTGTTCCCTATGGAGACTACAAGTCTGTGAAAACCCAGGTCAACAAAGGATCCCACAAGGAGTGTATTTTTGGATAATGGGGCACAAAAGATAAGGAGTTATCTTTTGCCCTGTCGATTCCGTGCACCGAAGTAAGTATGAATTGTGGCCATCCAAACAGATCCAGACCCATCATCACAGCCAACAAGACTCATCCACTCGAATTAACTGAAAGCAGCCCAGTATGGAGATGTGTATAATGAAATGGATATATATGGAAGAGCTGAGAACAAGAGCTCAGAACAACAGGAAGAGCTAGGGGAACAGGTCAAAGAAACACCTCAGAACAGCAAGTCAAAGGAACAATGACCACGAAGCAAGCAACTGGGACCCCCCATCTTCCCGCGCTCCACAAGCCTACAATCGACAACCGCAGCAACTGGCTGGATGGGTGATTGTATGTCTTCGATCAATCTCTAAGAAGTCTTGTTCTGTAATTTTTAGTTGTTTTTTGTGTAATGAACTAACAGTTGGTTTTAAGCCAAAACTCTGTGTTACGTGGAGTCCTTCCTGTAATTCTTGAGGTCTATGAATCAAAGTAGAGTGGAAAACGAACACCCTACAAAGCCAAGCGTCGAGTTGTTGTGCTTGTGTCCGGTCGAGCTTGCGATCCTGCCCGGCCGACCCTCCTTCGACCCATGCCTCGAGCTCGATCAGCATCCGAAACACAACATTTTGTGCACAGGCACAGCAGCAAGGGGTGATGCAGACCAGGAAGTTTCTTTATTCGCGCATGCCCAGAGAGTTCTTAGCACAGACTTGAAGCTCCGCCCCCCCTAGACAATTTTGGAGAGCTTGGCGCCAAATTCAAATATTTGTTTGGCAAAAGTCCCGATTTTTTTTCTGGCATGGACGTACCCAAAAATTCTAAGTTCACAGTCCAGTGCAGTACTGAGGGAGCACTGCACTGTTGGTAGTGCCGTCGTTTGGATGAGACGTTAAACTGAGGCCCCGTCTGCTCTCTCAGGTGGATGTAAAAGATCCCATGATACTATTTAGAAGAAGAGCAGGGGAGTTATCCCCAGTGTCCTGGCCAATATTAATCCCTCAATCAACATAAAAGAACAGATTATCTGGTCATTATCACATTGCTGTTTGTGGGAGCTTGCTGTGTGCAAATTGGCTGCCACATTTCCTACATTACAACAGTGACTGCACTCCAAAAGTACTTCATTGGCTGTAAAGCACTTTGAAATGTCCGGTGATCTTGAAAGGCGTTATATAAATGCAAGTAAGTCTGTCTGTCTGTCTTTTCTTTCTTTCTTTCTTTCTTTCTTTCTTTCTTTCTTTCTTTCTTTCTTTCTTTCCTTCTTTCCTTCTTTCTTTCTTTCTTTCTTTCTTTCTTTCTTTCTTTCTTTCTTTCTTTCTTTCTATCCTTCTTTCTTTCTTTCTATCCTTCTTTCTTTCTTTCCTTCTTTCCTTCTTTCTTTCTTTCTTTTTCCTTCTTTCTTTCTTTCTTTTTCCTTTTCTTTTTCCTTTTCTTTCTTTTCCCTTTTCCCTTCCTTCCGGTAACCCCACACCAGAATATACAGGAAGAGGTGCTTCTATCTCCAATTGCCTCAGGAGCAGAGACTTTGCTTTACCAAGATTTACTGAGTTGTTCCATGTGACATTTTGTTGAGGCTAACCCCGCTCATAACATTGGGTGGACACCATGCATAATAATACAAGTTGAGGATCGTCAGTGCTGCAGGTAGTAGTGTACATGTTGCATCCTATATGCTGCCAGGTCCTGGGTTCAAGATGCAGCATTGACTCTTAGCAATTTGCTTTCAAGGTTTCAACACAGGCACTAGCTTGGGATGAAGGAAGCATTGGTCCTATAGATCATGTCCCTCTTCTCCCTCACTCCTTCAATCAAGGCTTTGAGAACATTATCTGTACCTTGGCGTTCCGTGGTTTGCTTGGCTGCGTTGTTCAAAAACATTTCTAAGGAAACAGCTGGCCTGGGCCCCCCTGTGTTATTTTAAGGGTTTAAATGCCTCATTATTGCACCTAGCAAATGCTGCTCTCCATTAATTAATGTGCTTCCCCTTTGCATGGCACTTGAGCACACATTTTAGTGCACCTTTGAAATCAGGGAATTCCCATGTTAATTAGCTTTCTTTGTACCATTAAAAACCCAAAGTAACCCTTAGTTAACGGTTGATTAGTGCAACCAAGCAATATCTAGAATCTTATCTCTTACATTAGCTTCAATTTGGACCTGGGCCAGGTCCGCGGCCCTGGTTTTGGGCGGGGCACAGTACAGACGAATTTAAGTGAGGCCTGGGAGTTGCAATGGCAGGGTAACTATTTGCACGAAGTTTTTCTGTGTCCTTCTGTGCATGCGTGCATTGGACCATCCTTAAAATGGTCAGGGCCTCATGCCAAGGAGTCTGTCAGGGTCTGCTGCCCCACACTCTGCACGCCTTGTACCCGGCTGCCAGGGTTTCGAGTTTTGGCTCCTTTTCCTCGTTCACATTATCACTGGGAGACATCATCCATGGTTTCCATGTGTATGACAACACCCAGCTCTACGTCCCCTCCACCAGCATGACTCCAGGACCAGCTATGTGCTGTCAGATTGCTTCTTGACATAAAGTCATGGATGAATCGGAATTTCCTGCTCAGATATCTGAAGCTGTCCAATTTTGCTGCTACTGCCAAAAGCTCAGTTCCCTTGCATGTGATTCCATTCTACTCCATTGCTGCTTTCTCAGGGCAGGACCATACAGTCCTAACCTTGTCTCCTCTTTGATCAGAGGCTTTGAATCCAATATCCAATCCACCTGTTCCCACCTCCACAATATCGCCAGTCTCCACTCTTACCTCTGCCCCATTGCTGCTGAGACCCCTATGCGAGCTTTCATTCCCTTCATGCAATACTCCACTGCCCGTGTCCTAACTCGCACCAAGTCCCGCTCACCTATCACCCCTGTGTTCGCTGTCCTACATTGGCTCCCAGTTAAGCAACGCCTCGATTTCAAAATTCTTATCCTTATTTTCAAATTCCTCCATGGCCTCACCCCTCCCTATCTCTGTAACCTCCTTCAGCCCCACAACCCCCCGAGATGTCTGCGCTCCTCAAATTCTGCCCACTTGAGCATCCCTGATTAGGACTGCTTATCCATCCGTGGCCGTGCTTTCAGCTGCCTGGGCCCCAAGCTCTGGAACTCCCTGTCTAAACCGCTCTACCTCTCTTTCCTCCTTTAAGACACTCCTTAAAACCTACCTCTTTCACCATGCTTTTGATCATCTGCCGTAATTTCTCCTTATGTGGCTCGATGTCAAATTCATTTTTTTTTTGTCTTATAATACTCCTGTGAAGCGCCTTGGGACATTTTACTATGTTTAAGGTGTTATATATATAAAAATTGTTGTTGTTCAGCCTCAATTTATCCAGTGCCTCCCAAGCTCCTTAACACACTGCAACTGCTCCAAAATGCTGCCCACATTTTGCCCAGCATTGAGTCTTGTGTGTCCATCATCCTTGTCCTTGAAGATCTCCATCAACTTCCCAATGTGCAGAATTCAAGTTTCCCAAATTTGCTTGGAATCTCTCCATGCCCTCGCCCCTCCATATCTCTCCAAACATCTTGTGTTCCTGCCCATACCCTTCACTTTTTGGACTCTTACTTACTATAAATCTCACCTTTCCTAACTCCACCATCAGTGGCAGCACAATCAAACCCCTTGGCCCTCCTCTCTGGTGCTCCCCAACACCTCTACCTTACTACTTCTCTCTCGATCTTTAAAAGCCTCCTCAAAAGATATCTTGTCAATTATGTTTTCACATACCTCTCCTAAGTCCTCTCTTACTATTTGGCATCTGTTTCTCCTCTGGGAAGCTCCTTGGGACATTTTATTATGTGAAAGGCACTATATAAATATAAATTATTTTTGTTAGTCTTACTACTTCAAAGAACATGATGGCTAATCTTGTAATGATGGTGACTTCACTGAGGTAGTTTGCTGAATTTCCCTCATCCATAACTAACCCTTGCAATATCTTACAGCTGTCAACTAAACTTCTGCAACCTTAGGAGCTTCAGTAAAGCTTAATGTGCATATTAGAGAAATCTGCCTCCCCCCAACCTCCATTGCCTGTTTTTATGTTATTTTATTTTCTGCCCTGTTTAGGTCTCTGCCCCATATATGATGCAGTATTGTCCAGCCAGCCCAGTACAAGGGTAGGCCAGCCGTTCTCTGGCCTCTGCTCTGCTGCATTTGATTTGTGCACCAGGGGTGCGGGGCAGGCGAATCGGGGGGGGGGGGGCGCTGCCTGTTCTGTTTCCATCCCTCCCTGTGAGAGAGCACCTGACCTCAACCCAGTGCCCCCCGGCTGATGGCAGAGCCAAGTTTGAAATCCCCTTTTTGCAGACGTGTGCGACACCGGCTCTATTTTTGGCTCCCGCCCAATCCATAGTGCTCTGTAGAGTGCCCTGTTGGGACCGCCTGTGAAAGCGGGCGTTCCAAGCTGTAGCAGCTGCAACGAGGTAAGTAATGTTGACCTCGGGTAAGTGTGATTGTTTTTTTTTTGTGATTTTTCTTGTTGTGATGTGAGTTACTTATTGAGAATGTTTTTGGTGTTTTTGTTCTCCCCAGGCCTCTCTTACAGAGCTCTGAGGCTGGCTGTTTAGCTTGGAATTTTCCTATGTTCAGCCTAGGAGAGATGTGCAACACCTCCCTTAGCGCTCCGCCCCGCACTCAGGGTCCAGATGCACAATTTTGTTAATTGAGGAGCAAACTTTTTCCAGGTCGTATCTGGGACACCGCACCGTCATTGCCGCCCTAAAATCTCAAAAGCTGAATATCCAGCCCTTAAAGTTAATAAAACAGAATGTGCTGAATTTTTGGCTTTGCTCATTTTGGGCGGTAATGGTGGCGGAGCGATAAAGTTTGTGCAATGGAATAGTTTGCGCTTTAGTCAGCAAAATTTTACTTTAAATACTCATCTTGCACATGTTCCATAGAAACATAGAAATATAGAAAATAGGTGCGGGAGTAGGCCATTCGGCCCTTTGAGCCTGCACCACCATTCAATATGATCATGGCTGACCATTTTTGCAAATTTACTACCCCATTCCTGCTTTTTCTCCATACCCTTGATCCCTTTAGCCGTAAGCACCACATTTAACTCCCTTTTGAACATATCTAATGAACTGGCCTCAACAGCTTTCTGTGGTCGAGAATTCCAAAGGTTCACAATTCTCTGAGTGAAGAACTTTCTCCTCATCTCGGTCCGAATTGGCAGACCCTTTACCCTTAGACTGTGACCCCTGGTTCTGGACTTTCCCAACATTGGGAACATTCTTCCTGCATCTAACCTGTCCAATTCCGTCAGAATTTTACATGCTTCTATGAGATCCCCCCTCATTCTTCTAAATTCCAGTGAATATAAGCCTAGTTGATCCAATCCTTCTTCAAATGGCATCCTGCCATCCCGGGAATCAGTCTGGTAAACCTTCGCTGCATTTCCTCAATAGCAAGAATGTCTGTCCTCAGATTAGGAGACCAAAACTGCACACGATATTCAAGGTGTGGCCTCACCAAGGCCCTGTACAACTGCAGCAAGACCTTCCTGCTCCTATACTCAAATCCTCTCACTATGAAGGCCAACATGCCATTTGCTTTCATAGAAACATAGAAACATAGAAAATAGGTGCAGGAGTAGGCCATTCGGCCCTTCTAGCCTGCACCGCCATTCAATGAGTTCATGGCTGAACATTCAACTTCAGTACCCCATTCCTGCTTTCTCGCCATACCCCTTGATCCCCCTAGCAGTAAGGACCTCATCTAACTCCTTTTTGAATATATTTAGTGAATTGGCCTCAACAACTTTCTGTGGTAGAGAATTCCACAGGTTCACCACTCTCTGGGTGAAGAAGTTCCTCCGCATCTCGGTCCTAAATGGCTTACCCCTTATCCTTAGACTGTGACCCCTGGTTCTGGACTTCCCCAACATTGGGAACATTCTTCCTGCATCTAACCTGTCTAACCCCGTCAGAATTTTATATGTTTCTATGAGGTCCCCTCTCATTCTTCTGAACTCCAGTGAATACAAGCCCAGTTGATCCAGTCTTTCTTGATAGGTCAGTCCCGCCATCCCGGGAATCAGTCTGGTGAACCTTCGCTGCACTCCCTCAATAGCAAGAATGTCCTTCCTCAGGTTAGGAGACCAAAACTGTACACAATACTCCAGGTGTGGCCTCACCAATGCCCTGTACAACTGTAGCAACACCTCCCTGCCCCTGTACTCAAATCCCCTTGCTATGAAGGCCAACATGCCATTTGCTTTCTTAACCGCCTGCTGCACCTGCATGCCAACCTTCAATGACTGATGTACCATGACACCCAGGTCTCTTTGCACCTCCCCTTTTCCTAATCTGTCACCATTCAGATAATAGTCTGTCTCTCTGTTTTTACCACCAAAGTGGATAACCTCACATTTATCCACATTATACTTCATCTGCCATGCATTTGCCCACTCACCTAACCTATCCAAGTCACTCTGCAGCCTCACAGCATCCTCCTCGCAGCTCACACTGCCACCCAACTTAGTGTCATCCGCAAATTTGGAGATACTACATTTAATCCCCTCATCTAAATCATTAATGTACAGTGTAAACAGCTGGGGCCCCAGCACAGAACCTTGCGGTACCCCACTAGTCACTGTCTGCCATTCTGAAAAGTACCCATTTACTCCTACTCTTTGCTTCCTGTCTGACAACCAGTTCTCAATCCATGTCAGTACACTACCCCCAATCCCATGTGCTCTAACTTTGCACATCAATCTCTTGTGTGGGACCTTGTCGAACGCCTTCTGAAAGTCCAAATATACCACATCAACTGGTTCTCCCTTATCCACTCTACTGGAAACATCCTCAAAAAATTCCAGAAGATTTGTCAAGCATGATTTCCCTTTCACAAATCCATGCTGACTTGGACCTATCATGTCACCTCTTTCCAAATGCACTGCTATGACATCCTTAATAATTGATTCCATCATTTTACCCACTACCGATGTCAGGCTGACCGGTCTATAATTCCCTGTTTTCTCTCTCCCTCCTTTTTTAAAAAGTGGGGTTACATTGGCTACCCTCCACTCCATAGGAACTGATCCAGAGTCAATGGAATGTTGGAAAATGACTGTCAACGCATCCACTATTTCCAAGGCCACCTCCTTAAGTACTCTGGGATGCAGTCCATCAGGCCCTGGGGATTTATCGGCCTTCAATCCCATCAATTTCCCCAACACAATTTCCCGGCTAATAAGGATTTCCCTCAGTTCCTCCTCCTTACTAGACCCCCCGACCCCTTTTATAACCGGAAGGTTGTTCGTGTCCTCCTTCGTGAATACCGAACCAAAGTACTTGTTCAATTGGTCCGCCATTTCTTTGTTCCCCGTTATGACTTCCCCTGATTCTGACTGCAGCGGACCTACGTTTGTCTTCACTAACCTTTTTCTCTTTACATATCTATAGAAACTTTTGCAATCCGTCTTAATGTTCCCTGCAAGCTTCTTCTCATACTCCATTTTCCCTGCCCTAATCAAACCCTTTGTCCTCCTCTGCTGAGTTCTAAATTTCTCCCAGTCCCCAGGTTCGCTGCTATTTCTGGCCAATTTGTATGCCACTTCCTTGGCTTTAATACTATCCCTGATTTCCCTTGATAGCCACGGTTGAGCCACCTTCCCTTTTTTATTTCTATGCCAGACAGGAATGTACAATTGTTGTAGTTCATCCATGCGGTCTCTAAATGTCTGCCATTGCCCATCCACAGTCAACCCCTTAAGTATCATTCGCCAATCCATCTCAGCCAATTCACGCCTCATACCTTCAAAGTTAGCCTTCTTTAAGTTCTGGACCATGGTCTCTGAATTAACTGTTTCATTCTCCATCCTAATGCAGAATTCCACCATATTATGGTCACTCTTCCCCAAGGGGCCTCGCACAACGAGATTGCTAATTAATCCTTTCTCATTACATAACACCCAGTCTAAGCTGGCCTCCCCCCTAGTTGGTTCCTCGACATATTGGTCTAAAAAACCATCCCTTATGCACTCCAGAAAATCCTCCTCCACCGTATTGCTTCCAGTTTGGTTAGCCCAATCTATGTGCATATTAAAGTCACCCATTATAACTGCTGCACCTTTATTGCACGCACCCCTAATTTCCTGTTTGATGCCCTCCCCAACATCACTACTACTGTTTGGAGGTCTGTACACAACTCCCACTAACGTTTTTTGCCCTTTGGTGTTCTGCAGCTCTACCCATATAGATTCCACATCATCCAAGCTAATGTCCTTCCTAACTATTGCCTTAATCTCCTCCTTAACCAGCAATGCTACCCCACCTCCTTTTCCTTTTATTCTATCCTTCCTGAATGTTGAATACCCCTGGATGTTGAGTTCCCAGCCCTGCTCATCCTGGAGCCACATCTCCGTAATCCCAATCACATCATATTTGTTAACATCTATTTGCACAGTTAATTCATCCACCTTATTGCGGATACTCCTTGCATTAAGACACAAAGCCTTTAGGCTTGTTTTTTTAACACCCTCTGTCCTTTTAGAATTTTGCTGTACAATGGCCCTTTTTGTTCTTTGCCTTGGGTTTCTCTGCCCTCCCCTTTTCCTCATCTCCTTTCTGTCTTTTGTTTTTGCCTCCTTTTTGTTTCCCTCTATCTCCCTGCATTGGTTCCCATCCCCCTGCCATATTAGTTTAACTCCTCCCCAACAGCACTAGCAAACACTCCCCCGAGGACATTGGTTCCGATTCTGCCCAGGTGCAGACCGTCCGGATTGTACTGGTCCCACCTCCCCCAGAACCGGTTCCAATGCCCCAGGAATTTGAATCCCTCCCTGCTGCACCATTGCTCAAGCCACGTATTCATCTGAGCTATCCTGCGATTCCTACTCTGACTAGCACGTGGCACTGGTAGCAATCCCGAGATTACTACTTTTGAGGTCCTACTTTTTAATTTAGCTCCTAGCTCCTTAAATTCATTTCGTAGGAACTCATCCCTTTTTTTACCTATGTCATTGGTACCAACGTGCACCACGACAACTGGCTGTTCTCCCTCCCTTTTTAGAATGTCCTGCACCCGCTCCGAGACATCCTTGACCCTTGCACCAGGGAGGCAACATACCATCCTGGAGTCTCGGTTGCGGCCGCAGAAACGCCTATCTATTCCCCTTACAATTGAATCCCCTATCACTATCGCTCGCCCACTCTTTTTCCTGCCCTCCTGTGCAACAGAGCCAGCCACGGTGCCATGAACTTGGCTGCTGCTGCCCACTCCTGATGAGTCATCCCCCTCAACAGCACTCAAAGCAGTGTATCTGTTTTGCAGTGGGATGACCACAGGGGACCCCTGCACTACCTTCCTTGCACTACTCTTCCTGCTGGTCTTCCATTCCCTCGCTGGCTGTGGACCCTTCTCCTGCGGTAAGACCAACTCGCTACACGTGATACTCACGTCATTCTCAGCATCGTGGATGCTCCAGAGTGAATCCACCTTCAGCTCCAACTCCGCAACGCGGACCGTCAGTAGCCGGAGGTGGACACACTTCCCGCACATGTAGTCGTCAGGGACACTGGTGTTGTCCCCGTGTTCCCACATGGTACAGGAGGAGCATATCACGTGACCGAGCTGTCCTGCCATGACTTAACCCTTAGATACACTTAAATTGCCGACAACAATGTTAAAAGTTACTGACTAATAAAGAAAAAGAAAAACTACTCACCAATCAGCAGCCAATCACTTACCACGTTGGCTGTGACGTCACCTTTTGATTTCTTTCTACTTCTTTTTTGACTTCTCTCAGCTGGAGCTGCACCGGTACGCCTCTCTCGACTCCCGCCTCTTTCGACGCTCCCCGGACTGCTGAGCCTTTTATAGGCCGCTGCCTCTCTCGACTCCCGCCTCTCTCGACGCTCCCCGGACTGCTGGGCCTTTTATAGGCCGCTGCCTCTCTCGACTCCCGCCTCTTTCGACGCTCCCCGGACTGCTGAGCCTTTTATAGGCCGCTGCCTCTCTCGACTCCCGCCTCTCTCGACGCTCCCCGGACTGCTGGGCCTTTTATAGGCCGCTGCCTCTCTCGACTCCCGCCTCTCTCGACGCTCCCCGGACTGCTGAGCCTTTTATAGGCCGCTGCCTCTCTGGACTCCCGCCTCTCTCGACGCTCCCCGGACTGCTGAGCCTTTTATAGGCCGCTGCCTCTCTCGACTCCCGCCTCTCTCGACGCTCCCCGGACTGCTGGGCCTTTTATAGGCCGCTGCCTCTCTCGACTCCCGCCTCTCTCGACGCTCCCCGGACTGCTGGGCCTTTTATAGGCCGCTGCCTCTCTCGACTCCCGCCTAACTACCCGCTGTACCTGCATGCCTACTTTCAATGACTGATGTACCATGACACCCAGGTCTCGTTGCACCTCCCCTTTTACTAATCTGTCACCATTCAGATAATATTCTGCTTTCCTGTTTTTGCCACCAAAGTGGATAACCTCACATTTATCGACATTATACTGCATTTGACATGCATTTACCCACTCACCTAACCTGTCCAAGTCACTCTGCAGCCTCTTAGCATCCTCCGCACAGTTCACACTGTCACCCAGCTTAGTGTCATCTGCAAACTTGGAGATATTACGTTCGATTCCTTCATCTAAATCATGAATGTATATTTTAAATAGCTGGGGTCCCAGCACTGAACCTTGCGGTACCACACTAGTCACTGCCTGCCATTCTGAAAAAGACCCGTTTATTCCTACTCTTTGCTTCCTGTCTGCCAACCAGTTCTCTATCCACGTCAATACATTAACCCCAATATCATGTGCTTTAATTTTGCACACTAATCTCTTGTGTGCGACCTTGTCAAAAGCCTTTTGAAAGTCCAAATACACCACATCCACTGGTTCTCCCTTGTCCACTCTATTAGTTACATCCTCAAAAACGTCTAGAAAATTTGTGAAGCATGATTTCCCTTTCATAAATCCATGCTGACTTGGACCGATCCTGTCACTGCATTCCAAATGCGCTGCTATTACATCTTTAATAATTGATTCCAACATTTTCCCCACTACCGATGTCAGGCTAACCGCTCGATAATTTCCTGTTTTCTCTCTCCCTCCTTTTTAAAAAAAGTGGTGTTACATTAGCTACCCTCCAATCCATAGGAACTGATCCGGAGTCAATAGAATGTTGGAAAATTACCACCAATGCATCTACTATTTCTAGGACTTCCTTAAGTACTCTGGGATGCAGACTATCAGGCCCTGGGGATTTATCGGCCTTCAGTCCCATCAATTTCCCGAACACAATTTCCCGCCTAATAAGGATTTTCTTCAGTTCCTCCTTCACACTAGACCCTCGGTCCCTTAGTATTTCCGGAAGGTTATTTGTGTCTTCCTTCGTGAAGACAGAACCAAAGTATTTGTTCAATTGGTCTGCCATTTCTTTGTTCCCCATTATAAATTCACCTGATTCTGATTGCAAGGGTCCTACATTTGTCTTCACTAATCTTATTCCCTTCATATATCTATAGAAACATAGAAACATAGAAAATAGGTGCAGGAGTAGCCGATTCAGCCCTTCGAGCCTGCACCACCATTCAATATGATCATGGCTGATGATTCACCTCAGTACCCTTTCTTGCTTTCTCTCCATACCTCTTGATCCCTTTAACCATAAGGGCCATATCTAACTCCCTCTTGAACATATCCAATGAACTGGCATCAACAACTCTCTGCGATTGGGAATTCCACAGGTTCACAACTCTCTGAATGAAGAAGTTTCTCCTGACCTCAGTCCTAAATGGCTTAGCCCTTATCCTTAGACTATGTCCTCGGGTTCTGGAATTCCCCAACATCGGGAACATTCTTCCTGCATCTAACCTGTCCAGTCCCATCAGAATTTTATATGTTTCTATGAGATCCCCTCTCATCCTTCTAAATTCCAGTGAACACAGGCCCAGTAAATCCAGTCTCTCCTCATATGTCAGTCCTGGCATCCCAGAAAACAGTCTGGTGAACCTTCGCTGCATTCCCTCAATAGCAAGAACATCCTTCCTCAGATTAGGAGACCAAAACTGAATACAATATTCCAGGTGTGGCCTCACTAAGGCCCTATACAACTGCAGTAAGACCTCCCTGCTCCTATACTCAAAACCCCTAACTATGAAGGCCAACAGACCATTTGCCTTCTTCACCGCCTGCTGTACCTGCATGCCAACTTTCAATGACTGATGTACCATGACACCCAGGTCCTGTTGCACCTCCACTTTTACTAATCTGCCGCCATTCAGATAATATTCTGCCATCGTGTTTTTGCCACCAAAGTGGATAACCTCACATTTATCCACATTATACTGCATCTGTCACGCATTTGCCCACTCACCTAACCTGTCCAAGTCACCCTGCAGCCTTTTAGCGTCCTCTTCACAGCTCACACCGCCTCCCAGCTTAATGTCATCTGCAAACGGAGATATTACACTCAATTCCCTCATCCAAATCATTAATGTATATTGTAAATAGCTGGGGTCGCAGCACTGAGCCCTGTGGCACCCCACTAGTCACTGCCTGCCATTCTGAAAAGGACCCGTTTATCCCGACTCTCTGTTTCCTGTCTGCCAACCAGTTCTCTATCCACATCAGTACATTAACCCCAATACTACGTGCTTTAATTTTGCACAGTAATCTCTTGTGTGGGACCTTGTCAAAGGCCTTTTGAAAGTCCAAATACACCACATCCACTGGTTCTCCCTTGTCCTCTCTACAGTTACATCCTCAAAAAATTCCAGAAGATTTGTCAAGCTGGATTTCCCTTTCATAAATCCATGCTGACTTGGACCAATCCTGTCACTGCTTTCCAAATGTGCTGCTATTTCATCTTTAATAATTGATTCCAACATTTTCCCCATTACTGATGTCAGGCTAACCAGTCTATAAGTACCCATTTTCTCTCTCCCTCCTTTCTTAAAAAGTGGTGTTACATTAGCTGTCCTCCAGTCCTTGGGAAGCGATCCAGAGTCGATGGACTGTTGGAAAATGATCACCAATGCATCCACTATTTCTAGGGCTACTTCCTTAAGTACTCTGGGATGCAGACTTTCAGGCCCTGGGGAGTTATTGTTCTTCAATCCCATCAATTTCCCTAACACAATTTTCCACCTAATAACAATGTCCTTCAGTTTCTCCTTCTCACTAGACCCTCGGTCCCCTAGTATTTCCGGAAGGTTATTTGTGTCTTCCTTCGTGAAGACAGAACCAAAGTATTTGTTTAACTGGTCCGCCATTTCTTTGTTCCCCATTATAAATTCACCTGAATCTGACTGCAAGGGACCTACATTTGTTTTCAATAATCTTTTTCTCTTCACATATCTTTAGAAGCTTTTGCAGTCAGTTTTTATGTTGCCAGCATGCTTCCTCTCATACTCTATTTTCCCCCTCCTAATTAAACCCTTTGGCCTCCTCTGCTGTATTACAAAATTCTCCCAGTCCTCAGGTTTTCTGCTTTTTCTGACCAATTTATATGCCTCTTCCTTGGATTTAACACTATCCTTAATTTCCCTTGTTAGCCACGGTTGAGCCACCTTCCCCGTTTTATTTTTACTGCAGACAGGGATATACAATTGTTGAAGTTCATCCATGTGATCTTTAAATGTTTGCCATTGCCTAGCCACCGTCAACCTTTTAAGTATCACTCTCCAATCTATTCTAGTCAATTCACGTCTCATACCATCAAAGTTACCTTTCCTTAATTTCAGGACCCTAGTCTCTGAATTAACTGTGTCACTCTCCATTGTAATAAAAAATTCTACCATATTATGGTCACTCTTCCCCAAGGGGCCTCGCACAACAAGATTGTTAATTCGTCCTTTCTCATTACACATCACCCAGTCTAGGATGGCCAGCCCACTAGTTGGTTCCTCGCCATATTGGTCTCGGAAACCATCCCAAATCCACTCCAGGAAATTCTCCTCCACACTGTTGCTACTAGTTTGGTTAGCCCAATCTATATGCAGATTAAAGTCATCCATGATAACTGTTGTACCTTTATTGCTCGCATCCCTAACTTCCTGTTTGATGCCATCCCCAACCTCACTACTACTGTTTGGTGGTCTGTACACAACTCCCACTAGCTTTTTCTGCCCTTTGGTGTTCCGAGCTCTACCCATACTGATTCCTCCACATCCTTGCTAATGTCCTTCCTTACTATTGCGTTAATCTCCTCTTTAACCAGCAATATTACCCCACCTCCTTTCTGTCTATCCTTCCTGAATATTGACTACCCCTGGATGTTGAGTTCCCAGCCTTGGTCACCCTGGAGCCATGTCTCCCTAATCCCAATTACATCATATTCGTTAACAGCTATCTGCGCAGTTAATTCATCTACCTTATTACGAACGATCCTCGCTTTGAGGCACAGAGCCTTCAGGCTTGTTTTTTTTTAACAGTCTTTGTCCTTTTAGAATTATGTTGTAAGGTGGCCACTTTTGAATTTTGCCTTTGATTTCTCTGCCTTCCACTTTTCCTTATCTCCTTTCTACCTTTTGCTTCTGCCCCCATTTTACTTCTCTCTGTCTCCCTGCATAGATTCCCATCCCCCTGTCATATTAGTTTAAACCCTCCCCAACAGCATTAGCAAACACTCCCCCAAGGACATTGGTTCCGGTGCTGCCGAGGTGCAGACCGTCCGGCTTGTACTGGTCCCACTTCTCCCAGTACCGGTTCCAATGTCCCAGGAATTTGTATCCCTTCCTCTTGCACCATTCCTCAAGCCACGTATTCATCTTAACTATCCTGCTATTTCTACTCTGATTAGCACGTGGCACTGGTAGCAATCCTGAGATTACTACCTTTGAGGTCCTACTTTTTAATTTAACTCCTAGCTCCCTAAATTCAGCTTCTAGGACCTCATCCCATTTTTTTACCTCTATCGGTACCTATTTGCACCACGACAACTGGTTGTTCACCCTCCCCCTCCAGAATACCCTGCAGCCGCTCCGAGACATCCTCGACCCTTGCACCAGGGAGGCAACATACCATCCTGGAGTCTAGATTGCTGCCGCATTCTATTCCCCTTTCAATAGAATCCCCTACCACTATAGTGCTCCCATTATTTTTCCTGCCCTCTTGTGCAGTTCCCAACTCCATTTATTGACCTGTGACCCCTATTAGTCACGGCTAATCTCTGATGGTACTTTTTCAGCCAGTCATCTCTCAGGATTTTAAGAATGGACCGAGTCATGTCACTCAAGTGATCAGGTCAATGTCACGACAAATATCCATGTAAGTCACTTGGCTTTTGAGACCCAGGAGGTTACTTAAGAAAGAAGGGCCAATATCATTCTGATTATTTCATCCAAGGACTGTTTGCTAATGATTTGTTCTAAAGAAAGACTTTCATGTATATAGTGCCTTTCATAACCACCGGATGTCTCAAAGTCCTTTACAGCCAATGAAGTATTTTTGGAGTGTAGTCACTGTAGGAAACATGGCAACCAATTTGCGCACAGCTAGCTCCCACAAACAGCAATGTGACAATGACCAGATAATCTGTTTTTGTTATGTTGCTTGAGGGATAAATATTGGCCAGAACGCCAGGAATAACTCCCCTCCTCTTCTTTGAAGTAGTTCCTTGGGATCTTTTACATCCACCTAGGAGGGAAGATGGGGCCTCGGTTTAACATCTTATCTGAAAGACAGCAGCTCCGATAGTGCAGTACTCCTTCAGCACTGCACTAGAGTGTCAGCCTAGATTTATGTGCTCAAGTCCCTGGAGTGGGACTTGAACTCACAACCTTCTGACTCAGAAGGCGATGGTGCTACCCACTGAGCCACAGCTGACACTGTAACTGGTAGTTTAGTCAACTAGCACCAGTGAAGTAAATTTGTGTTTATGGGAATTTGTGTGTGTGGAAATCTCTGGAAATGCTACATTATGCCAGTGATAATATCCTCTGCTCAGTGGTAAACATGCATCAAGATAGCCTCACATAGAGCAATTTAGCAGGTAATTCTCACCTTGTGGGCTTTCTCATTTGGAAGTGCAGTGGTTCACCACAATGTTGTGTTTCATTTGGGCCCAAGACCACTGGACTTTTGCAAATATGTGTGCTATTAATATAATATCTGATAATCAGTAGTTATTTGAAAACTGTTGTGTATGTAATAACTCGATAGACTGAACACTGTAAGCTCACTCAGGTGCAAACCTGGCTCAACTTTATTCCGGCCCAAAGTGCCTACATTACATGGTGGCTTACTTTATATACCTGGCCCGCACACACATGCGTATAGCCCAATGACCTCCGACAGTGGCGCTCCTTGGTGGCTAGTAACCCCAAGCATACGTACATGACAACATCCCCCTTCAAGATCTCAGTATCAGTCTTTTTACAAGTTAAGATGGTCCGAGGCTTTCCGCTCAAGAGTTGATCGTCTCAGTTCAACTCCAGTTCTGGGCGAGCGTTCTGAGTCTGTTATGACTGGAGGCTGGGTAGCAGATCTGATGGGAGTGGCAATGACCATGTCAGGGATTGAAAGTCCAGATTCATTGATGATGGTGGAGTCCTCTGATGAATGAATATAGGTTGGCTAGTCACTGATTGTATCTTCCTCAACTTGTTCCAGCTCATCCGTGTGCCGCAGCTTTATCTGATCAACTTGTTTCCTGCATGTTTGTCCATTCTTGAGCATGACAATAAACACTCTGTTACCCTCCTTGGTCATAACAGTACCGACGACCCACTTGGGACCTTGACCATAATTTAGCACATACATAGGATTGTTATCAGAGATGTCATGTGACACAGCAGCACGATCATGATACCACTGCTGATTTTGACGTCTGTTTTCAACACGATCGTTCAAGTCAGGATGGATGAGAGAGAGTTTGATCTTGAGACCTCTCTTCATCAATAGTTCAGCAGGGGAGACCCCGATAAGCATGTGGGGTCTTGCCCTGTAATTAAGCAATTTGCATGACAAGTGAATCTGCAGTGAACCCTGAGTTACACGTTTCATACTCTGCTTGATTGTTTGGACAGCACGGTCTGCTTAACCATTAGAAGCAGGTTTGAATGGTGCTGACCTCACATGTTTAATACCATGAACTCTTGAATCTCCAGACTTGTGAATCAAGATCCATTGTCGCTCACAACGATGTCAGGCAGTCCATGAGTAGCAAACATGACACGAAGGCTCTCAATGGTAGCTGTGGATGTATTGGATGACTTGATTATACACTCTATCCACGGAATATGCATCCACCACTACAAAAAACATCTTAACCAGGAAAGGACCCGCAAAGTCGATGTGGATCCTCGATCACGGTTTGGATGGCCACGAGCACAGACTCAGCGGAGATTCCGCTGGTAATTTGCTTAGCTGCATGCAATTGTTGCACTGATGCACACATGATTCCAGATCAGAGTCAATTCCAGGCCACCATACATGAGAACTGGCGATGGCTTTCATCATGACAATACCGGGATGAGTGCTATGTAGATCACGTACAAATTTCTCTCTGCCTTTCTTAGGCATAACAACGCAATTACCCCACAGTAAACAATCTGACTGAATGGATAGTTTGTCTTTGCAACAATTGTAAGGTTTGGTCTCATCACACATTTCCATCGGTATAGCAGACCAATCACCACTAAGGACACAACATTTTATAACCGATAAAATCGGCTCCTGTCTGCTCCAGGTCCGAACTTGTTGAGCAGTGACAGGGGTTTCTTCACTTTCAAAAGCATCCATACCTAACAGTAGGTCTGCAGGTTGTGGCGGGTTCACCTCCGGTGTGGGCAAAGGCAGACGGTTCAGTGCATCGGCACAATTCTCAGTGCCAGGTCTATGGCGAATGACATAATCATAGGCAGATAATGTCAGTGCCCACCTCTGGATGCGGGTCGATGCATTGGTATTGATACCTTTGTTTTCCGAAAACAATGAAATGATTGGCTTGTGATCCGTTTCGAGTTCAAAACGAAGATCAAACAGGTACTGATGCATCTTTTTAACTCCATACATGCAGGCTAAAGCTTCTTTTTCTACCATGCTGTCGGCTCTTTCTGCCTTTGACAACAGGTTGTAGTTTACTCGATTCATTAGTTTTTTGGAGCACACAGCCAACCTCATATGATGAAGCATCATAGGCCAATACTAGATGCTTACATGGATCATAATGTACCAGCAACTTGTTAGAGCAAAGCAGATTTGTAGCTTTCTCAAAAGCTCTACCTTGAGACACACCCCAAACCCAGTTGTCGCCTTTTCTGAGCAGCATGTGCAGTGGCTCAAATAAAGTGCTCAATCTAGGTAAGAAATTACTGAAGTAGTTGAGTAGACCAAGGAACGAACGCAGCTCCGTCACATTCCGAGGCCTGGGTGCATTTTTGATGGCCTTGGTTTTTGAGTCCGTAGGCCTGATGCCATCAGCAGCAATTTTCCTCCCCAGAAATTTGACTTCCGGTGCCATGAAGACACACTTCGTTTCAACCTGAGTCCCACTTTGTCCAGACAATGTAAAACCTCTTCAAGGTTGTTCAGGTGTTCGGCAGTGTCATGACCTGTGACAAGAATGTCATCTTGAAACATGACGGTTCTAGGGACGGACTTTAGTAGACTCTCCATGTTCCTCTGAAGTATGGCTGCAGCCGAGCAAATTCCAAAAGGGCACTTGTCAGTAAACAGTCCTTTATAAGTGTTGATGCACGTAAGTTTCTTCACGTGTTGATGAGCTCCTGTGACCTATAGGCTCATGTCAGATCCAGTTTAGTGAACGACTTCTCACCAGCTAGCATTGCAAAGAGGTCATCAGCCTTCGGTTGCGGGTACTGATCCTATTTCGAAAACCGGTTGATCGTAACCTTGTAGTCTCCACAAATCCTGACAGTGCCATCACTCTTCAACACAGGAACAATGGGACTGGCCCATTCGTTAAATTCGACTGGTGATATGACCCCTTCATGTTGGAGTCTGTCCAGCTCAATTTCGACCTTCTCCCTCATCATGTACGGAACAGCCTGAGCTTTGCGATGGACAGGTCTTGCACCCAAGTCCAGGTGAATCTGCACCTTGGCTCCTGTGAAATTGCCGATGCCCGGTTCAAACAGTGAGGGGAAACTTGCTCAGCACTTGAGCACATGAAGTATCATCCACCAATGTTAACGCTTTGATATCATTCCATTTCCATTTGATTTTTTTTGGAGCCAATTCCTGCCGAACAGCATTGGATCATTTCCTGGAACGATCCATAATGGTAGATCATGAACACATCATCATTCGACACCTTGACTACTGCACTGCCGGTGTAAGTATGCAACTTGGCATTGACTGGACTCAGCTTAGGTTTCACAGCCTTAGTGTCCCACAGCTTGTCGAATGTCGTTTGGCTTATTATCGATTGACTCGCACCCCTGTCCAATTCCATCGATACCGGTACGCCATTTAGTTTCACGTTAACCATTATCGGTTGGCTCTTTGTCATGAACAAGTACATTCCATACACTTCCTCGGGTATCTCGGGTTGCATATCTAGCTCCGCGCTGGACAGATCATCATCATCCACATGGTGAGTCGCAGCACACTTGCTCAGTTGTGGACACATTCACTGAAGATGTCCCACTTTCGAATAGCCTTTACAGATGTCTTGTTTAAAATGACACTGATGATGCCGATAATTGCTCCCACAATGCCAAAAGGGTGAAATTGGATTCGTACCCGTTGGCGGACTTTGAGCAGCAACAGGTTTCGCATATGCAGTCGATTAGGCCCTGCCATAAGCAGCCGTGCCATATAATGACACAATCTTGTTTACAGTACTTGCCGTGGAGCTCCGACTCTTTGATGATATCTGCCTTAAATTATCATCTGTCGTCATGCATGCCTGGGCAATCGTGATGGCCTTGCTCAAGTCCAGCGTCTCTGCAGCCAATAACTTCTGGAGGATTACCTTGTGGTTGGTTCCTATTACGAAGAAATCTCGCAGCATGTCTCCCAAAGCATCTTCAAACTTACATGGCCTAGCAAAACGTCTTAGGTCGGCGATGAATTCTGACACATCCTGGCCCTCAGAACGAACATGCGTATAGAAGCGATTGCATGAGATGATGATGCCTTCTTTTGGTTTGAGATGGTCATGTACTAGAGCACACAATTCCTCATAGTCCTTGTCCATTGGACATGCAGGCGAGAGGAGATTCTTTATAAGGACATAGATTTTCGGACTGCAAACAGTGAAGAAAACCGCCACGAAGTACTGGTCCAGGCGATCAATAAAATCCAACCAGTTCTCTCCCTCCACGAATCTCTCCAGAATTCCAATGGCGCTCATTTTGCATGTGAAGGTTCTTGAGTTACCTCATTGCCAAATGTTGTGTATATAATAACTTGATAGACTGAATCCTGTAAACTCACTCAGGTGCAAACCTGGCTCAACTTTATTCCGGTCCAAAGTGCCTACATCACATGGTGGTTTGCTTTATATACTTGGCCTGCACACACATGCGTACAGCCCAATGACCTCCGACAGTGGCGCCCCTGGTGGCTAATAACCCCAAACATACATTCATGACAGAAACAACAAAGGGAAATGACTTTGAGGTTGAAAGCTGTTCATGATTAAGATGCTAAAATACTCCAAGAATGACACTGGGCTTTTGCTTTACATCCAAGGCAAAAAGAGAGCATGTATCAAACCAAAACTAAGGCACTAATTCAAAATCTTTTGGACAACCAAGCTCGGAATTAGTGGCAAGACATTTTATAGTGATGTGGAAAGAACAGGGCGGATTGGAAGTCTGTGCTGTTTACAACATGAGGAAGAAATTAAATTGGATGGGAGTACATTAGCCACTTCCAAATCCTTTAAAGCAGATAAACATAATGAAGCCACCCAAGGATAAAATTTAATCTAAATAAATAGAAAATGAAAGGATGTCTGTAATATATCCATAACTGCAAACACACAGTGCAAAATTAAGTTTAATGAAGTGTCAGAGCTCGATTTTGAAAACACAATTTTCTAAAAATGTAGAAGTTAAATTGTACCAGCAGAATTAAAACTATCATGAAGATACAAGGAGAGATGGGGTATTGATCATATTTTAGGATGACAATGAGTGAATTGTCTGTTGCTTCTTCCATCATTTATCCGAGAGACGTGATATACCTGCTATTTACTTTTACCAATCTAATGAAATTTTAACAGCAGCAATACATCTGAGACAAAGAAAATACAACTCCTAGGGGGAAATCTTCAAGACAATAGACAAAATAAATTTTGAAGGAAAAGTAATCTCAAAGTGACTGCATATCATTACTGATTTAGTATTCAGAGTTCTTGTGCTCCTTTGTTCCATCTCAGTTAACAAACATGGATGTTTGATGCTGTTAGCAGTAAAAAGAAGAGCAAAGGTATCTATTTTTGTACTGTTGTGACACTATTGTATCAGCTGTGGCTCAGTGGGTCGTACACTCACCTCTGAGTCCCAATCCAGGAGCATGAGCGCATAAATCTAGACTGAGACTCCAGTGTAGTGCTGAGAGAGTGCTGCACTGTCAGAAGTGCCGTCTTTCGGATGAGACGTTAAACTGAGGCCCCATCTGCTCTCTCAGGTGGACGTAAAATATCCCATGGCACTATTTCAAAGAAGAGCAGAGGAGTTATCCCCAGTGTCCTGGACAATATTTATCCCTCAATTAACATAACAAAAAAACTGATTATCTGGTCATTATCACATTGCTGTTTGTGGGAGCAAGATGGCTCCCACATTTCCAATATTACAACAGTGATTACACTCCAAAAGTACTTCATTGGCTGTAAAGCGCTTTGAGACGTCCAGTGGTCATGAAAGACCTTATAGAAATTCAAGTCTTTTCTTTTTCTTTCTTATTTTCTTTGAGCGGCTGCTATCAAATCTCACCTGGCATTGCTGATGGTAAGTTAGAGGCTAGGCCATTGCAAGAGGGCATGAGAGTGTTGGACTGTGCAAGTTGGAGCAAAGTTCAGATCTTTTTGGGAAAAGAAACTTGCAAGAGATCTCCACAGTGACAGAGAAGTATCCTTTGGTTGGTTCCTCAGTAAATAAATAATTTTTTTCCCATCGCATGCCACAGTTATCTCAATAAATAAATCTTTGCATGTATCGATGGGAAAGGAGTTCTCTAACATTACTGTCCATCTGTTTCAATTATGTTTTTTTTCACAAGGACCAAGAGATCTATAAACTTAAGAAAAGATTCAAATAATTTAGATTTTTCAGCAAATTCTCTGCGACATTGCTTTGTGTTACTAAGAAGATTTAGCTTAAATAAACATATTTAAATTCAAAAATTCATTTCGAACTTCTCACTGCATTAACTGATTCAGTCCTTCCAGAATCTCAATTTTTTTAATGAGTTATCTTTCAGTTTAAAGACATTTAATGTAAATAAACTGCAGCTGGTGTACACATTGAAAAATAGAAGGATTCAACAATACCAAATTTCAAAGCGGAAAGTTTCCTTCATCACACAGGGTATATTTGCTCATTAAGCTAATCCTTTGATATTATAACCTACATTGTTATTTTAAAGAAAGTTATATTGGAAAAAGTTGACGAAGCCATGCTTTGTTTTATACACAGAAACCACATTCTGGTTGTGGCCAATGTTCACACAATTGGTTTCCCTGAAGTTCTAATTCTCATTAATTTTCCATTAACGCCCAGGAGTGGGGGCTGGGTAAGAGCACTGTGGTAGGACTGCATAATCAACCATATAGGAATAATTATTTCTGAGTTCTCAGTGAAAATAACTAACTGAAATGAAGCTGCCATCACCATTCCGAATATATTATATTAACAGTCCACCAGATTTAGGGTTGTTTCAAGTTTCACTTGTCACACATATTGCTAATAACACCAATTCCGGTTCATTATCTTGGGAGTTTTCGTTCTCAGTACTTTAGATGGGGTGTGGCTGACAAAAAGCAGGTCCTATCACCATCGGTGAATGGCTGATCGTGTTGCCAATCAAACATTCTAGGGGCTAGACATTCCACTTTTTTTGCATTGATACCGACCACCTAACGTCCATTTTAATGCTGAGACGAGGTATAACGCCAAGATATCGCTTATTTAGGCACAAAATGGATACTAACGGCCATGTATCGATCACTTATCTATCGCCCAGCGTAATTTTCGGCATGTACTTAACATCGAGAAATAATAATAATGCCCGCCCACTTTTATTTGTCGAAAAGATCAGAATTGCCGAAACTAACGCCCAAATTATCGCCGAGCGTTACTTTCGGCACATCGCATACATATCTCCGCAAATATTTATCGCTGAAAAAACCACTGTGAAAAAGTTGCTCTCACCTGAACTAATCACATCGGTATGGACGCCATTTTGTAAATCGCAGGTCACTTCATCACTTCATTTAAAAGGCTGCTTCAACTTCTGGGGAGTTCTGAGATACAGTGGAGTTCTTTTAAATTGATTTGAACATCTAAACAAACATCTTATCATACTGTGGATGATTGGAATTTAGTTTAGGTGTCTTAGTGGGAAAAATTATTGTTTGTGAACAATAGGTATAATACTGATAGTTATTGGAATGGGGCCTGTCATTTCTCAGCCTGTCTTGATGACCATGCACATGCTGCAGACTAGAGATGGCTGAAGGTATATTCAACAACGTTATGTGCCCAGTCTAAGACGTGGCAGACTGCTGAGGAGGACGAGACCATGCACTTACAGGGAGAAGCAGTCTTACCTGAACTTGTCCGATAACACCTGCCTTAGGAGATTGCGCTTCCACAAAGAGGTTATCAGTGAGATATGCCAGCTCATCAGGGGAGATGTGCAGCCTGCCAGCACCATCAGGACCGCACTGTCCGTCGAGGTCAAGGTCACCACGGCACTGTCGTGGTACGCATCCGGTTCCTTTCAGGCCTCAGCTGGTGACATTTGCTGTATATCTCAGCATGTGACACATTGCTGCATTCGATGGACTTTATCAGCTTCCTTATGACCAGGGAGGCACAGACTGAGAGGTCTCTACTAAATTGCTAACTTCCCCAAGGTGCAGGGAGCAATAGACTGCACGCACATCGTGATGCGGGCACCTTTTCAGGATAGAGGTTTTTCGGAACCGCAAGGGATTCCACTCGTTGTCGACCACCAGCAAATAATTATGGCAGTGAATGGCAAATTTCTGGACAGTATCCATGATGCTCACATCCTGCGTGAGAGCGCTGTATCTGACAGGTTTACCAGTCAGCCATAAGGTCAATGCTGGATGCTTGGTGATAAAGGATATGACCCCCCTGCGTAACACCCAGACAGAAGCTGAGAAGTGATACAATGAGAGCCACAGAGCCACACGCAATATTGTCGAGAAAATCATTGGAGTGCTTAAGCAGCACTTTAGATGCCTGGACCAAGCGGAGGCGAACTACAATACCATCCTGAGCAGGTAGCTCAATTCGTGGTTGTGTGCTCCATGTTGCACAACTTGGCTATCAGGAGGGGACAAGAATTGACAGAAGGGACTGACCGTCCACCTCAGGAGAGAGAGGAAGAGGAGGACAAGGAGGTGGGCACTGACCTCGGGCCAGACAATCAGGGTGACGCTGAAACCATGCCCCGGCTCCCCTCTAGACCGCAGGAAAGGGCCCGTGGTGGCTACATAGCTGCAAGACTCTTACGTCAGCAGCTCATAAATGAGTGCTTTGCTTGAAATAACGTTGCTGGTATTTACAAAGCTGCATCCCTGCTGTGTCGGCAGCTCATACATCAATGGTGGACATCATCTTGGTGACAGTTAAAGTTTAAGTTGATTCATGTTAAGTTTAATTATCCCCTTTCATGTTAAGGAATCAGCAGTGTGTAACAGTGCAGCTATCTGAGACAATGCGCAACAAGGTTATGTTAAATAAAAAACGTTTAATAAGAACATTTGTATGAAATCATAACTGTAAAAAACACCCCACCCCAACCAACCCCACCCCACAACAAATTTATAACATTTAGATCAATCAAATGGTCAATATTTCCAACAACACAGACCAGAAATGCAAACCAACAAGGTAGCCCCTCGCCCCTTCCCCCAAACCTCCCAACAAAATAGCACCAACAACATAAAAATATGACCAAGACAACACCTGCGGCCATGCACCTAATTTGCCTTTCCCCCCCGGCTTCTCCTCCACACCTCTACCCCTTCCCCTTCCCCTCCCGACTCCAAGCCGCCTGGCCGAGGAGCTCCTCAGGCGCTGCTTCATTGGAGAGGCTGACGGCAGAACCACTGGTTGGATGGATATGGGAGAGGAGGGTCCCAAGGTGGGAATGTGCTCCGAGCCAGAAGCAAGATCTTCCTCCTTGCTGTCATGTGTCGTTGGCAATGGGGTTGCGGCACCTTGGGTACAGTGCCACGCTCCAGGACCACTGCGAGGCCTCTGCCACCAGTGTTCCTGGCTATCACCTCCAGGGCCTCCATCATCCACGGCACATACTCCATCATGGTGGTGAACATGCTGGCCAGCTGTTGGGATATGCCCCCCCCATTGTCTGGAGGATCTGCTGACTTATGTCAACACTCCTCCTGGACAAGTGTATCATGTTCCCGCTCAGATCTACTGCTCGTGGAACACACCTGCCGTGTCGAACCAACCTCCGCTTGGTCGGCACCGTCCTGGAGACACCTCGGGTGCCCTGTGGCAAGATGCTTGGGCACGGTACCTCCATGGTGGAGATGGGAATGGCCACAGGAGCGCTAGATGTCTTTGGTGTGATCTGCATTATGGAGCTTGGCGATGCAGGCTCCTCAAAGTCGGCACTATCATCCGTGGAGATGGGACCCAGCAGATCCACGGACAAGAATCGGGGCTCCTCAGCACCAGATGAAAGATCGTCCGGCGAGTCCGTCCTCACGCCCCCAGCTTCTGGGCTCAGCGTTCTTGCCTGGGGCTGCGCTGCTGGCTGAGCTACAAAACATAAATGAGGTTATTAGAGGAGAAGGGGGTGCTAGGGTCACAGGGTGATTCCAGTGCTACACACAGCATCTGCACGACAAAAGCACCACCACTATCAAAACCATCACAGACATCACATTTCATGACGATCACCAAATTCTGCATTGCAATGATTCTCATGAGACCATCGTTATTTAGAGAACACTTTTATTGTTTATCATATATTATTGGTCGGATAAGAATGGGTGTGGCATCTATTGACTTTACATCACGCAATGGTGTATACTTTACTCACGTGGCATCACATCAGGTTCTGCTGCTGCTTACGTGGCCAACCGGGGGTGGCTCCCAACTAGTGCCAGCACCTGCTCCTCGATGTCGGTGAGGTTGCTGATGACTGGTGACCCACCACTCCTTCACCTCTGCTCGGCCCTATTCCTTGAAAGCTTCTTCTGTAAAAGGTAATGTTATGTATGTGAACCTAACCTATGTGTAAGACTTGCCACTCGGAGCATACCTGTGGGAGACCTATGGGTCACCTGTGTACCCTGGAGCAAGCAAGTATAGAAACATAGAAACATAGAAAATAGGTGTAGGAGCAGGCCATTTGGACTTCAAGCCTGCACCACCATTCAGTATGATCATGGCTGATCATGCAACTTCAGTACCCCACTCCCGCCTTCTCTCCATACCCCCTGATCCCCTTAGCCGTAAAGGCCACATCTAACTCCCTCTTGAATATATCCAATGAACTGGACTCCACAACTTTCTGTGGTAGAGAATTCCACAGGTTCACCACTCTCTGGGTGAAAACGTTTCTCCTCATCTTGGTCCAATATGGTTTACCCCTTAGCCTTAGACTGTAACCCCTGGTTCTGGACTTCCCCAACATCGGGAACATTCTCCCTACATCTAACCTGTCCAGTCCTGTCATAATTTTATATGTTTCTATGAGATCCCTTCTCATTCTTCTAAATGCCAGTGAGTATAAGCCTAGCCGATCCAATCTTTCTTTATATGTAAGTCCTGCCATCCCGGGAATCAGTCTGGTGAACCTTGGCTGCACTCCCTCAATAGCAAGCACGTCCTTCCTCAGATTAGGAGACCAAAACTGCACACAATAATCAAGGTGTGGTCTCACCAAGGCCCTGTACAATTGCAGTAAGACCTCCCTGCTCCTATACTCAAATCCTCTCGCTATGAAGGCCAGCATGGCATTTGCTTTCTTTACTGCCTGCTGTATGTACCTGCATGCCTACCTTCAGTGACTGATGTACCATGACACCCATGTCTCGTTGCACCTCCCCTTTTACTAATCTGTCACCATTCAGATAATAATCTGCCTTCCTGTTTTTGCCACCAAAGTGGATAACCTTACATTTATCCACAATATACTGCATCTGCCATGCATTTGCCCACTCACCTAACCAGTCCAAGTCACCCTGCAGCCTCTTAGCATCCTCCTCACAGCTCACACCGCCACCTTGCTTAATGTCATCTGCAAACTTGGAGATATTACATTCAATTCCTTCATCCAAATCATTAATGTATATTGTAAATAGCTGGGGTCCCAGCACTGAACCTTGCAGCACCCCACTAGTCACGACCTGCCATTCTGAAAAGGACCCGTTTATTCCTACTCTTTGCTTCCTGTCTGCCAACTAGTTCTCTATCCACGTCAGTACATTACCCCCAATACCATGTGCCTTAATTTTGCACACTAATCTCTTGTGTGGGACCTTGTCAAAAGCCTTTTTTGGACGTCCAAATAAACCACATCCACTGGTTCTCCCTTATCCACTCTGCTAGTTACATCCTCAAACGTCTAGAAGATTTGTGAAGCATGATTTCCCTTTCATAAATCCATGCTGACTTGGACCGATCCTATCACTGCTTTCCAAATGCGCTGCTGTTACATCTTTATTAATTGATTGCAATATTTTCCCCACTACCGATGTCAGGCTAACCGGTCTATAATTCCCTGTTTTCTCTCTCCCTCCTTTTTTAAAAAGTAGCATTACATTAGCTAAGCTCCAATCCATAGATACTGATCCAGAGTCCATGGAATTTTGATAATGGCCAACAATGCATCTACTATTTCTAGGGCCACTTCCTTAAATACTCTGGGATTCAGACTATCAGACCCTGGGGATTTATTGGTCTTCAGCTCCATCAGTTTCCCGAACACCTTTTCCTGACTAATAAGGATTCCCTCAGTTCCTCCTTCTCGCTAGACCCTCGGTCCCCTAGTTTTTTCGGGAGGTTATTCGTGTCTTCCTTAGTGAAGACAGAACCAAAGTATTTGTTCAATTGGTCTGCCATTTCCCTGTTCCCCATTATAACTTCACCTGATTCTGACTGCAAGGGACCTACATTTGTCTTCATTAATATTTTTCTCTTCACAAATCTATAGAAGCTTTTGCAGTCAGTTTTTATATTACCTGCAAGCTTACTCTCATACTCTATTTTCCCCCTCCTAATTAAACCCTTAGTCCTCTGCTGAATTCTAAATTTCTCCCAATCCTCAGATTTGCTGCTTTTTCTGGCCGATTAATATGCCTATTTCTTGGATTTAACACTATCCCTAATTTTCCTTGTTAGCCACGGTTGAGCCACCTTTCCTGTTTTATTTTTATGCCAGACAAGGATGTACAATAGTTGTAATTCATCCATGTGATCTTTAAATGTCTGCCATTGCCTATCCACCGTCCACACTTTAAGTATTATTCATCAGTCTCTCCTAGCCAAATCATGGCTCATACCATCGAAGTTTCCTTTCTTTACGTTCAGGACCCTAGTCTCTGAATTAACTGTGTCGCTCTCCATCTTAATGAAGAATGCTACCATATTATGGTCATTCTTCCCCAAGGGGCCACGCACGACCAGATTGTTAATTAATCCTCTCTTGTTACACAAAACGCAGTCTAGGATGGCCTGCTCTCTAGTTGGTTCCTCGTCATATTGGTCCAGAAAACCAGAAATACACGCAAGGAAATCCTCCTCCACAGTATTGCTACCAGTTTGGTTAGCCCAATCAAGGCGACCATGCTGCTGCCTCACTTTGGAGTTATATTAAAGAGACCAAGGTCACAATGATTTGAGCTTACAACACAGTCTCATAGTTATTCTGAACTTAACAACTGGCGATGAGTTACAGATCACGAATTTTCACGCAGAAATGGCTGACGTTGGTATTCTTGAGAGATTTGTTGAGGATGATGATTGGGAAGCCTTTGTTGAGCATCTCGACCAGTACTTTGTGGCAAACGAGCTGGACAAGGCTGAGACAGAGATCAAGCGCAGGGCGATTCTCCTCACCGTATGTGGGTCGTTGGTATATGGCCTCCTCACAAATCTACTGGTCCCAGACAAACCAACGGATAAGACTTACACAGAGCTGTGTGCGCTGGCTTGGGAACATCTCCAGCCGAAGGAGAACGTCTTAATGGCCAGGTATTGCTTTTACACGCCTCATCGCTCCGAGGGCCAGAATGTGGCGAGTTTTGACACCAAACTAAGACGCCTTGCGGGACAGTGCGAATTTGCAGGATCTTTGGGGGAAATGTTGTGGGACTTTTTCATGCTCGGAATTGGCCATGAGGTCATTCTTCACAAACTGCTGTCTGCCGAATCCTTAGATCTGAGCAAGGCCATCACGATAGCCCAGGCTTTCATATCCACGAGTGACGACACGAAATAGATATCGTCACAGAATCGAAGCTCACCAGCAAGTACTGTGCATAAAATAATGCTTTCAGCAGGCAGAACTGTACATGGTAGGGCCCACGTGACTGCAGAGGCCAGGCCTAGGGTACTCAGAGGCCGCTGTGGAGGCTAATGTGAATCCATTAACACCATGTTGGCGCTGCGGGGGCAATCATAGAGCCCTTCAATGTCGATTCAAGCACTACGTGTGCAAGAGCCGTGGAACAATGGGGCACCTCCAGCGAATGTGCAAGTGACCTCGGACTCGCCATGTGGCAGAGTCAGCAGAGAGCGACCGATCCGACGCGGATCACGCTGAACGAACAGGAGAGGCAACTCAACCGGAGGATGAGGAGGAAGTGTATGGAGTACACACCTTCACCACCAAAAGCCCTTCAATAATGTTAAAAGTTAAACTTAACGGCATTCCAGCCTCCATGGAATTGGACACGGGGGCGAGTCATCGATTATGAGCCAGAAGGCTTTTGAAAAACTGTGGGGTAACAAGACACAGAGGCCAAAACTGAGCCTGAATCATACTACGCTGTGCACTTACACCAAAGAACTCATAACTGTTGTCAGCAGTGCGGCAGTGAAAGTATCATATGACGGAATGGTGCATGATTTACCACTATGGATTGTACCAGGCAATGGCCCAACGCTATTCAGCAGGAGCTAGCTCGGCAAGATCCAGTGGAACTGGGATGACATCAAAGCCCAGGTGCTAAACAAATTCTCGGCCTTATTTGAGCCAGGCATCGGCAACTTCACAGGCGCCAAAGTGCTGATTCATCTTGTTCCTGGGGCACGGCCCATTCATCGCAAGGCCTGAGCAGTCCCATATATGATGCGAGAGAAAGTCGAAATCGAGCTGGACAGACTTCAACAAGAGGGAACCATATTGCCAGTCGAGTTTAAACGAGTGGGCCAGTCCAATCGTGCCGATGCTAAAGAGCGATGGGACGGTCAGAATCTGCGGGGACTCGATCAACCGAGTCTTGTTACAGGAACATTACCCATTACCCAAAGCGGAGGACTTATTCGCAATGCTAGCAGGGGGAAAGTCGTTCACCAAGCTAGACCAACCTCTGCTTACATGACACAGGAGCTGGCTGAACCATCAAAGAAGTTGACGTGCATCAACATGCACAAATGACTGTTCGTGTACCACAGATGCCCCTTTGGGATTCGCTCGGCTGTGGCCATCTTCCAGAGGAACATGGAGAGTCTGCTGAAATTGGTTCCATGCATCTTGATCACTGGTCGCAACACCACTGAACACTTGCACAACCTGGAAGAGGTTCTAAAGCGACTGGACAGAGTGGGACTCAGGCTGAAATGCTCCAAGTGTGTTTTCCTGGTGCCAGAGGTCAAATTTCTGGGGAGGAAGATCGCGGCAGACGGTATCAGACCCACGGACTCCAAGACGGAGGCCATCAAGAATGCACTCAGACCACAGAATGTGATGGAGCTGCGTTCGTTCCTGGGACTCCTCAACTACTTTGGTAACTTTCTACCGGGGTTGAGCACACTGCTGGAATCCTTGCATTTATTGCTACGCAAGGGTGACGACTGGATTTGGGGTAAATCTCAAGAGACAGTCTTTAATAAGACCAGAAATCGGCCAAGCTCTAACAACTTGCTTGTATTGTATGACCTATGTAAACGTTTAGTACTAGCATGTGATGCATCATCGTACGGGGTCGGTTGTGTATTACAGCAAGCAAATGTGTAAGGCAAACTGCAACTGGTTGCATATGCGTCCAGGAGTTTATCCAAGGCTGAAAGAGCCTACAGTATGGTTGAGAAAGGAGCTTTGGCATGTGTATATGGGGTTAAGAAAATGCACCAATATCTTTTTGGCCTCCGGTTCGAGCTCGAAACCGACCACAAACTGCTCACTTCACTGCTCTCAGAAAGCAAAGGTATCAACACCAATGCTTCATCCCGCATCCAGAGATGGGCACTAACATTGTCTGCATATAACTATGTAATCCGCCACAGACCAAGCACTGAAAACTGCGCTGATGCCCTCAGTCGGCTGCCATTGCCCACCACTGGGGTGGAAATGGCGCAACCCGCAAACTTACTTCTGGTAATGGATGCTTTTTAGAGCGAGGGGTCACCTGTCATGGCTCGCCAGATCAGGACCTGGACTAGCCAAGACCCTGTGCTATCACTAGTAAAAAGCTGCATCCTCAATGGGAACTGGTCGGCGGTTCCCGGGTCAATGCAATATGAAATCAAGCCATTTCACCGATCCAAGGATGAATTGTTCATCCAATTGGATTATCTCCTATGAGGGAATTGTGTGATCTTGCCCAAAAAAGGCAGGGAAACGTTTATACATGACCTACACCGTACCCACCCAGGCATAGTCTTGATGAAGGCTATTGCCAGGTTGCATGTCTGGTGGCCCGGCATTGACTCTGAATTAGAGTCATGCGTACACCAATGGAACACTTGCTCACAATTGAGCAATGCACCCAGGGAGGCCCCACTGAGCCTGTGGTCATGGCCCTCCAAGCCGTGGTCCAGGGTCCATGTAGCTTTCGCTGGCCCCTTTCTAGGGAAGATGTTTCTAGTAGCAGTGGACAACCAGTATCCACTCAAAATGGATTGAATGTATAATAATGTCATCATGTACGTCCACTGCCATCATTGAAAGCCTTAGGACCATGTTCGCCACCCATGGTTTGCCCGACGTCCTTGTCAATGACAATGGACCATGTTTCACCAGCTCAGAATTCAACAAGTTCATGACCCACAATGGCATTAAGCATGTCAGGTCTGTTCCATTTAAGCCCGCATCCAACGGCCAAACGGAATAGTCAGTCCAAACTGTCATGTATCCTACATGGTTACTGCTTGTACTATTACCAGAGGGCACCGCAGTGGGATGCTTGTAGGTTACCTGTACAGGTGTGCCAGGCCTAGTATAAAAGGCAGGCCACCAGGTGTGATCCTCACTCTGGAGTTACATTAAATGGACTAAGGTCACTACAGTTCAAGCACAACACACTGTCTCGTGGAGTCAATATTAGAGCATCTGAAGACATAACAACTGGCGACGAGATTACGGACCTTCACGCGAAAATGGCTAACCTTAGTACGTTACAGCAGTTCGCCGATGGTGATGATTGGGAAGCATTTGTGGAGAGGCACGACCATTTCTTCACAGCAAACGACCTGGCAGGCAGCAATCCGGCAACACTGGCTGATAACTGGTTAGCTATTCTGCTAACCAGTTGTGGGTCCACCGTCAATGGCCTCGTCAGGGACATGCTGGCATCAGTGAAGATAATGACCAAGACGTATGAGGAGCTTGTAACACTGACCCAAGAACAATTCAAGCCCAAAGAGAGCATCCCCACAACCAGATACTGGTTTTATACACACCGACAGCACGAAGGCCAGGAAATCGCGAAATATGCTGCAGACCTCAGGAGGCTGGTGGCACCATGTGATTTCGAAGACCACCTCACCGAAGCGCTGCGGGATATCTTTGTCATTGGAATTGGCCATGAGGACTTTCTTCATAAACTACAATCTGCCGATACCACAGTCACACTGCAGAAGGCCATCTCCGTGAGCCAAGCATTCATGACCTCGACCTGTGGCTCTAGGCAGATGACTCATCCTCAGGACTCAAACCTGGCAAGTACTGTGCACAGAGTGGAGCCTTTTAGAGGCTGGACTGTAGAACATGAATCTTCTCAGGTGTAAAGTCCTGTCCCCTCAGTACAGATTCACATGAGGCATGTAGTGAAGTCAAGGTCACTCTGGACCTGCACCTTTATTTCACAGCTCTGGAATGCTGCACTTGCCTGAGACCTGTCCTTATATACCTGTCTCTTGCAAGTGCACCCCTGGTTGTCATGTATCTTACATTATTATATATAACTGTTGAGCAGGAGATCTGTTCCTCTAATGGCATGGCATGGACATCATCCCATTTCCAGTTTAGTTTTGCCAGCCAGCTTCTCCCCAGCAGTGCTGGGGGGTCTCCGGGGACAATCCACAGGGGAAGTCGGTTCACTATCCCTTTTTGTGTGACAGAGAGCATGGCGCTGCCAAGGACTGGTACGATTTCTTTGGTATAGGTCCTTAGTTTGGTGTCGACCCTTGTGAGTTTTGGTCTGTCTCTTTTATGCGGCCACAGTTGTTCAAATTGTTGAGCCCCCATGAGAGATTGACTCACTCCCGTATCCAGCTCCATGTTGACAGGTATCCCGTTGAATAGGACCCTCATCATTATAGGAGGCGTCCTGTTGGAGGAGCAGCGGCCATTGATCGTGTTGACCCACTGTACATCGGTGTCCCGGGTACTGTCCCCACCGTCTTCTGGTCCGCTTTCCGACCCATCCGATTCGTATACCAGCCGAGCTGCTGTTTTTTTGCACATGCGGGCGAAATGCCCTGTATATTCACAGTTCCTGCAAACAGCCTGCTGAAATCGACATCCCCTTGACGAGTGCTCACCCCCACACCTCCACAGACTGCTTGCAAAGAATGAGCTGCGTCTGGCTGATCTCTCTTGAGCTTCTCTCAGTTTGTAGTTGATTGCTCGCATTGTGGGTTGATGAGGTGTGAACGGCCGTTCCTGTGGCCCTTGATGGCTTCTGGCGCCACTCTCTGCTGTCGAGAACCTGTTCTCCCGGTTTTGTCTGTGTGTGGGGGTAGCAGCTTGTTTAATGCTGTGAACTTCTTGTTCCAATATTTCGTTAGTTGTACCTGGATTGTAAATCAATTTCGTTTCTTTTTCCACTACCAAGAATGTCTGTGCAACCAGTGCTGCTGACTCTAAGGTCAGGTTCTTGGTCTCTCTGAGCTTTCGGAATATGCCTGCGTGGCCTATTCCTTCAATGAAAAAGTCTCTCAGCATTTCTCTCCTCAGTTCAGCGGAGAACTCACATAAACTAGCCACCCTCCGATGTTCCGCCATGAAGTCGGGTATGCTCTGGCCCACACAGCGTCTGTAGTTGTAGAACCTGTGTCTGGCCATGTGTAGGCTGCTCGCTGGCCTTAGGTGGTCTCTTACCAGTGTGCTCAATTCTTCAAACGACTTGCTTGCTGGTTTCTCGGGTGCCAGCAGATCCTTCATTAAAGCATATGTTTTCGAGCCACAGCTGGTCAAGAGATGGGCTCTTCTCTTGTCTGCTTTGTCGTCTCCTAACCAGTCTTTGGTTACAAAGCTTTACTGGAGCCTTTCTATAAAGTCCTCCCAATTGTCTCCAGCATTGTACTTTTCATCTGATCCGTTGTTCGCCATTCTGTGGATTCTGTAATCCCGTAACCCGTCGCCACTGTAAAGTCCTGTCCCCTCAGTACAGATTCACACGAGGCATGTAGTGAAGTCAAGGTCACTCTGGACCTACACCTTTATTTCCCAGCTCTGGAATGCTGCACTTGCCTAAGACCTGCCCTCATATACCTGTCTCTTGCAAGTGCACCCCTGGTGGTAAGGTATGCTGGTGGTTACAGGTCATATCTTATTACAGTCATGTGTAGCATGTTAGGATACAGTTATATATAATAATGTAAGATATATGACATCAGGAGAGAGAGAACAGGCCCCCGAGTCCCTTAGCTCAAAGTCCGCAAAGGGGGCTAATCGAGGAGCACCATGCTGGTGTTGCGGAGGGAATCACAGGACTCACCAGTGCCGTTTTAAAGACTATGTGTGTAAAGGCTGCAGCACAAAGGGCCCCCTCCAGCGAATGTCTAAAAGAAATATGACTCACTGTGTTGATGAAGAATCTGCAGATGGCCATGAATCCAGCGCGGATTATGAAACGATAGGTAGAGAGGCAGCTCAGCCCCACGATGAGGTATATAACATGTTTTCCTGCACCACCGAGTGTTCTCCATTGAGGATGGAAGTCGAGATAAATGGCGTTCCCGTCTTCTTGGAAGTGGACACGGGGGGGTTGAGCCAGTCAGTAATGAATCAAGAAGCCTTTGAGAGGCTATGGGACAATCAGACTGAACGACCCAAGTTGGTCCCGGTTCAGGCAAAGCTGCGCACCTGCACCAATGAACTTATCCCAGTCGTTGGTAGTGCGGATGTAAAGGTACTCCATGATGGCGCAGTGCACAAGTTACCTCTGTGGATTGTTGCAGCTGATGGACCAATGCTACTCGTAAGAAGGTGGATGGAGAAGATCCATTGGAACTGTGAAGATTTCATCCCTCCAGCGATCGATGTCCCCCGCGCTCAGAGGCAAAGCAAACCCCCACCTGAGGTTGGATCCGGCACCAGAGAGCAGACCAACACAGCACCCGAGACACAGACCGTTCAGCACGACTGCGTGGAGATGATCCGCTGAGACGACCCGAACGCACCTTTCAGGCTCCAGTGGCAGGACTCCGGAGGAAGAAAATCGGACCCAGAGGTGACTTCCCAGGCGGAACCCGTGGAGAAGAGGATCACAGCTGTCGATATCGTGGATCAAAAAAAGATGGCGCCAAACCACGAGGTGAGGCGCTGAAGAAAAAGATGGCGGCGGCCGGACCACGAGGTGCAGCGCTGATGGAGCAACACGTGGTACCAAACGGAGAAGAGGATTGGGGTAAAGAAAGCAAGGCTCTCTTAAAGGAGGCCTACAACTCACCACACTTAAAGGGACAGTTCCACATTCTCAATCAATGTAACAGCAACTGTGAGTTAGATGTAAAATGTGTAATTGATGATCAGAGTTGTGTACATGCAATAAGCAAGGAAAAGTCGCGCGATTGCGATCGGAGCTACAGATTATTTACAATAAATAATGAAACGTTGTGCGATGTAGAATTTCAACTGCATACAGTGAATGCAGCGGGCAAACACCCACCGGGAGCACACCGGTCCAGCGAGCTACGCAATGCTGTAGCCTGCGTCCCTGGGACCAGAGTGATGTAGCACGGAGTGTGGCCACAAGCAGCTAATGTATACAAGCTGCAGAACAGCGATCGCAGGAGGGCAACAGCAACAGTATCGATACACTGCCTCCGATCGGCTCCACCTTTCAGGCACCCGATGGCACCAACATCAAGAGCCTGAAATAGCAAACTGCTCTAAGGCGCAGCCCCCAGACCCGATCACCACCAAGGCTACACCCGGGAACGAAGGGTCACCAGCAACGGTCTCCCAAATGCGACTGGGACCAGCCAGGATCCCAAACCAAATAACGCCTAGGCAAGCAAGTCAGCAGTTCCCTGTGCACTGCTAGACGACTGCTCCTCAGGGAACAGCAAGGAGACGACAGGGAGGTCACAGGCATCTGTGAACCTGCCCGACGCTAGAAGCAATGGCAAAAGCCCTGAGAGCAGGCAAGTTGAGCAAACCGGGTTCCCACTGCCAGCACTGGGCACCGTCACCAGACTACCTGGACACCATCCAGCAGCTCTGGCACTAGTTTGTCCTCATGCACCGGTGCTGACCCCAGCACTGACTCCAAGTATATTCCAAGAATGTACCTCACCATTTAAATGTACTTACCTCACCACAGTACCACAAATGCAATACTGTAAATACAAATTTTTTAGGGAACTTGAATGTATATGAATGTAATGAGCCAACAGCACAATCTGTATGTGTGGGGGGGGGGGGGGGGGGGGAGAGAATGGAGTGGTCATGGACACACAAACAGAAACCACCAGCACCTCCACTGCCAACGAAACACCAACTACTTACCCAAGATGGAAACGACCCTCCAAGGGTCAACCAGATAGAGCTAAGCCCAGAGCACAGTCAATGCAACTAAAGAATTGGGGGAGAGTGATGTCATGTATGTAACATGGTTACTGCTTGTACTGTTACAAGGTGTGCCACCAGAGGACACCGCAGTGGGAGACTTGTAGGTTACCTTTACAGGTGTGCCAGGCCTAGTATAAAAGGCAGGCCAACAGGTGTGATCCTCACTCTGGAGTTACATTAAATGGACTAAGGTCACTGCAGTTCAAGCACACACACTGTCTCGTGGAGTCATTATTAGAGCATCTGAAGACATAACACAAACCATCAAGCAAAGCTTGAAATGCGTAATAGACGGCTCCTTGCAGACCCGGTTATCTAGGGTCCTGCTCAGCTACCGGACGTGTCCCCACTTGCTCACCGGGGTTCCCCCTGCAGAATTGTTAATGAAGAGAGCACTCAAAACCAGGCTCTCCTTAGTCCACCCGGATCTCAATGATCACGTAGAAACCCGGCGGCACTGGCATAACGTGTACCACGATCGTACGATTGTATCGCGTGGCATTGAGGTTAATGATCCGGTGTTTGTTCTAAATTACGGTCATGGTCCCAAGTGGATTGCTGGCACTGTCTTAGCCAAGGAGGGGAATAGAGTGTTTGTTGTGAAATTGTTGAATGGGCAAAAATGCGGAAAGCACCTGGATCAGACCAAACTGCGATTCACGGAAAACCAAGAACAGTTTGAAGAAGACCCTATCATCTATGATCCACCAACACACACCCAACCAGCAACTGACCTCGCTGTCAACCACAAGGATGAACCCACCATGCCCGACAGTCCGATCAGGCCAGCCGTGCTGCCGTGCAGCAATGATCCGACCGACATGCCAGGACTTCAACTCAGGCGATTGACCTGGGAATGCAGAGCACCAGATTGCCTCAACCTGTAAGTAACTTGTACTTAAGACTTTGAGGGGAAGTGATGTTATGTATGTGAACCTAACCTATCTGTAAGACTTGCCACTAGGGGCACACCTGTGGGAGACCTATGGGTCACCTGTGTAGCCAGGAGCAAGCAGGTATAAAAGGCAGTCCACCATGCTGCTGCCTCACTTTGGAGTTATATTAAAGAGACCAAGGTCACAATGGTTTGAGCTTACAACACAGTCTCGTGGAGTTATTCTAAGCTTAACAGGTAACACCAGCACAACATGGCATGAGATCATTGCATGAGATCATTGTTAGGGATTGTCACAGAGACAGATACAACACATACCTGACAGATGTAATAATGATTATTATGAAAATTATCATTCATTACCTTAAGGCGTACACCGTGAACGCAGGCTTTGAGTAAAACATTCCCGGTATAAGTGCAAGACATCACATCTGATTTTAATCACTCATTACACTTACAATTCAAATTATATAAATATATAAGTAAATGTAAATAAATGTAATACTTACTCTGGCGGATCCAACAAGGTCGTTCCATCGCTTGTGGCACTGGTTGCCCTCACGCACATCGTTGGTCGCCAACGAGACCACCTCGGCTATGTCGGCCCATATCCTCTGGTAGACCTTTGGGGTGGGCTTCCCATGCCTACCCTGGGTCAACTGACCCAAGCATGACTCGATCTCCTGCAGGAGGGAGGCATTTGCCTCATCCAAGAATCTCCTAGCTCTTTTTCGTCGTCCCAATTGTTCCAGCATCAGCCTCCACAGCGTGCTGTGTTGCCTCCTCCATCCCTTCCATTGTAGAAAAAAATTTCCCCCCGAAACTCGGTGGGAACAAAGTTATTTGTGCTTTGAATTCTTTTTGCTGCTGGAAAATCTCTCTCCTACCTCCTAAAATAGCCAAACAAGCACACACCACACCCACACATGCTTTCAGTTCCTCTCTGCTCCCTCTCTCTCTCTCTCCTCTTCTGCGCATGTAATGATGATCCCTGACCTCCTGAAACGCAGGAAGCGACCGTTGCCATGCTGTTGCTATGGATGCTGACACTTTACGGCAGAAGGTCAAAAAATGTTAATGCTAACGCCCATTTCAGATCGCTCTTGGTAACGCCTATTTTATAAAATGGAAAGTTGGGGTTTTGAAAATGGGCGATAATCCGGTGATCTCAAAACCCAGATTTACCGCCAATGCTGGAAATAACGCCCATTTTTGCCCCATCTGCAAAAAAGTGGAAAGTCTAGCCCTTGAAGTTGTATGTACAGGTGCACTGATGGGACTACAGCACCATGTAAACTCAAAGCTTAGGCTTCTCACACATGCATAGGCCTTTGATGGAAATCATAGATTTATTTAACTTCATGCATTACACCCATATGGCTGCCATATGCTGTGCCAGGTTCCCACCACCCCACAACGCCATAAAGTCTCCTGCAATGAACAAGCCATTCTTTTCACACTGACCACCATTGCTGGAGGTAACGTTATGTATCATCATTCACCCCAACTCACTAAGCCACTTCCAAAGTAGCAGACAAAATTGGCCATGATTGGAAAGTGATGAAAATAAATTGTTTTATGTGTGACATGAGAATAACGGAACCTTAACAGAAACAATTATTTAAACACCCAAGTGATTACACTTGTGCATCTACTTGTGTGTCATCTTTCTCTTATGCATGCTTCTATGAGATACAACCCCTGTGGCTTCAGCAGAGGTACAGACAGCCTGCTCACTTCCCTGCTGTGACTGCGTAGACACTTTCGGTGGACATCCTCTGGTTTTGGAGTCTCTGATGGCCCAGCAAATGTCTGCTCCTCCTGCGACTGTACGACAACATCAACAACAACTTGTATTTATATAGTGCCTTTAACGTAGTAAAATGTCCCAAAGTGCTTCACAGTCATGTTATAAGACAAAACAAAAAAATTTGACACTGAACCACATAAGAAGAAATTACGGCAGATGACCAAAAGCTTGGTCAAAGAGGTAGGTTTTAAGCAGCATCTTAAAGGAGGAAAAAGAGCTATAAAGGTTTAGGGAGGGAGTTCCAGAGCTTGAGGCCTAGACAGCTGAAGGCACGGCCACCAATGGCTGAACGATTATGATCAGGGATCTCAAGAGGGCAGAATTTGAGGTGCGCAGACATATTGGGGCGAGGTGGGTTGTGAGGCTGAAGGAGATTATAGAGAGAGGGAGGGATGAGGCCATGGAGAGATTTGTAAACAAGGGTGAGTATTTTGAAATTGAGGTGTTGCTTAACTGGAAGCCAATGCAGGTCAGCGAGCACAGGCGTGATGGGTGAGCGCAACTTGGTGTGAGTTAGGACATGGGCTACTGAGTTTTGAATGGCCTCAAGTTTACGTAGGGTAGAATGTGGGAGGCCAGCCAGGAGTGCAGTGCATTGGAGTAGTCAAGTCTAGAGGGAGCAAAGGCAACAGATGAGTGTTTCAGCAGCAGATGAGCTGAGGCAGGGGCAGAGGTGGGCAATATTAAGGAGGTGCCTTCAGCTGCCTAGGCCTCAAACTCTGGAACTCCCTCCCTAAACCTCTATAGCTCTCTTTCCTCCTTTAAGATGCTGCTTAAGATACGGTTTTAGTTATGCCGGGGATATGTGGCCGGAAGCTCATTTCGGGATCATATATGACATCTCAGTTGCGAACAGTCTGGTTCAGCCTCAGGCAGATGCTAGGGAGAGGGATGGAGTCATTGGCTAGGGAACGCAGTTTGTGGCTGGGACCAAAGACAATGGCTTTGGTCTTCATACTATTTAATTGGTGAAAATTTCTGCTCATCCAGTACAGGATGTCGGACAAGTAGTCTGACAATTTAGAGACCATGGAGGCATCGAGTGAAGTGGTGGAGAGATAGAGCTGGGTGTCGTCAGCGTACATGTGGAAACCAAATCCGTGTTTTCGGACGATGTCGCCAAGGGGCAGCATATGGTTGAGAATTAGGAGGGGGCCAAGGATAGATCCTTGAGGGACACCAAAGGTAACAATGCAGGAGAGGGAAGAGAAGCCATTGTAAGAGATTTTCTGGCTACGATTAGACAGATAAGAATGGAACCAGGCGAGTGCAGTCCCACCCAGCAAGACGGTGGTGGAGAGGCGTTGGAGGAGGATGGAGTGGTCAAACATGTCAAAGGCTGCAGAGAGGTTGAGAAAGACGAGGAGGGATACTTTACCTTTGTCACAGTCGCAAAGGATGTCGTTTGTGATTTGATGAGAACCGTTTCGGTGCTGTGGCAGGGGCGGAAACCGGATTGATGGGATTCAAACACCGTGTTCTGGGAAAGATGGGCACGGATTTGGGAGGCGACAACATGTTCAAGGACTTTGGAGATGAAAAGGAGGTTGGAGATGGAGCAGTAGCTTGCAAGAACAGTGTGGTCAAGGGTGGTTTTTTGAGGAGAGGGGTGAGGAAGGCAGATTTGAGGGAGAGGTCAACAGTACCTGAGGAGAGAGAACCGTTAACAATGTTGGCTAACATAGGAGCCAGAAAAGGAAGTTGGGTGGTCAGCAGTTTAGTGGGAATAGGGTCAAGGGAGCAGGAAGTGGGTCTCACGGACAAGTTGAGCGTGGAGAGGTCAAGAGGGGAGATCAGAGAGCAACTGGGGAGTGATGCGAGTTCAGGGCTAGGGCAGGGGGGAACCTCAGATAAACTTTGGCCTGGTGGGCTAGGGGAAGGAAGGGAATTCACAGAGGCAGCTGATCGGATGGTCTCAAACTTTGAGACGAAGAAGTCCATGAGCTCCTCGCATTGTTGTTGGAGGTGAATATGGTGGAGACTGGGGAGAGGTGTTTAAGAAGACAGCTAGCAGTAGAGAATAGTAGTTGAGCAGATCGGTGGCTGCAGAAATATCATGATGAATGCAGAGCCAAAGGCTAGACAGTTTGGAGTTGATAAGTGCAGTTGTAAGAGAGTTTGTGTTATATATGAATAAAGAGTCTGACTGGATACTGTGAGCTCAAAGTAAAGTGTGACCTTAGTCTTTTATTGCAGGTCTCCAGAGTGCCTCTCCAGCCTGTGAGGCCTCCTTAAGTACCTGTGCTCCCAAGAGATTGTGGGATCCCTTGGGACTCCAGGGGATGAGCCCTCTGGTGGCTGTACAAGGTATATACACATTTACATACATAATAACATTCTTCCCCAAAGTCAACAGTGTAATTATTTACAAGGTGAGTCGATCTGGGGCCTTTCTTTCCCTGGTTGATTGTCTCGGTGCAAATGCTGGTTTTGGTGAATCATTTGTTGGGCCCTCACTGGGCTGCTGTGCAGCTGGCCTTGCTGGGCTGCCTGGTGCATTGAATCCTGCTGGGCAGCTGCAGGTGATGGGTTCTGCTTCGTGGTCAATCGCGGTGTCAGTTGCCCTGGTGTGTATGTTGGGGGGGTCAAAGAAGGTAGGATCCAAAGTGGGTTGCTCAGTATAGTCCGTGAATCTGAGTTTGATTTGGTCCAAGTGTTTCTGGTGAATGAGTCCATTTGAAAGTTTGACCTGAAACACCCTGATCCCCTCTTTGGACACAATAGCGCTAGGAAGCCACTTGGGACCTTGTCCATTATTCAATACAAATACAGGATCATTGATTTCAATTTCGCGTGACACATTAGCGCTATCATGATATGTACTTTGTTAAAGCCGCCTGCTCTCTACCTGTTCATGTCGATCAGGGTGAACTAACGAGGCCTTGTCTTAAGTATCCTTTTCATGAGCAGTTCAGCAGGTGGAATCCCAGTGAGCGAGTGGAGTCTTGTGCGGTAGCTAAGCAGAACTCGGGATAGGTGAGTCTGCAGTGAGCTCTGCTTGATAGTTTGCACTGCTCTCTCTGCCTGACCATTGGATGCTGGTTTGAACGGGGCAGATGTAACATGTTTGATCCCATTACGGGTCATGAAGTCTTTGAAATCAGCACTGGTAAAACATGGCCCATTGTCGCTCACAAGGACATCAGGTAGTCCGTGCGCGGCAAACATGGCCTGCAGGCTTTCAGCGGACCTGCTTGCCGACATTATCTCACATTCAATCCATTTGGAGTACGCATCTACAACCACAAGGAACATTTTACCCAAGAACGGACCTGCATAGTTGACATGGACCCTGGATCACGGTTTGGCGGGCTAAGACCATAAACTAAGTGGCGCCTCCCTGGGTGCATTGCTTAACTGCAAGCATGTGTTACATCTGTGCACGCAGGACTCTAAGTCAGCATCGATACCGGGCCACTACACGTGGGATCTGGCTATCGCTTTCATCATTACGATGCCTGGGTGGGTACTGTAGAGGTCATTGATGAAAGTGTCTCTGCCCTTCTTGGGGACCACTACCCCACAGAAAGCAGTCTGCCTGTATAGACATTTCATCTTTGCGCTGCTGGTACGGCTTTATCTCTTCCTGCATTTCCACTGGGATACTGGACCAGCTCCCGTGAAGCACAGGGAAGTAAGGTGTCCTGGCTTGTCCAGGTTCTAATCTGGCGGGCTGTGACGAGTGATTGCTCACTCTCGAATGCTTCCATAACCATGACTAAATCTGTGGGCTGCGCCATTTCCACCCCCATGGTGGGCAACGGCAGCCGACTGAGAACATCGGCACAGTTTTCTGTGCTTGGCCTGTGGCAGATGACGTAGTTGTATATGGACAACGTGAGCGCCCATCTCTGGATGTGGGCCGATGTATTCGTATTTGTCCCCTTACTCTCGGAAAACAGGGATATTGGTGGCTTATGGTCCGTTTCCAATTCAAATTTTGGCCCAATCAGATATTGATGCATTTTCTTTACCCCATAGACATATGCTAACACTTCTTTTTCAATCATGGCGTAGGTTCTCTCAGCCTTATACAGACTTTTGGATGCATAAGCAACCGGTTGCAATTTCCCAGATTCATTAGCTTGTGCAATACACACCCGATGCCATACGACGACGCATCACATGCTAGTACCAAACGCTTACATGGATCGTGCAACACAAGCAATTTGTTTGAGCATAACAATTTTCTAGCTTTTACAAAGGCATTTTCTTGGCTTTTGCCCCATACCCATTCATCTCCTTTATGCAGTAAGGCATGCAGTGGTTCTAACAGTGTGCTGAGACCCGGTAAGAAGTTACCAAAGTAGTTCAAGAGTCCTACGAATGACTGCAGTTCTGTGGCCTCAGTGCATTCTCCATTGCCTCCGTCTTCGAATCGGTGGGCCTGATGCCATCTGTCGCGATTCTTCTCCTCAGGAACTCCACTTCAGGCGCCAGGAAAATGCACTTCGAGTGTTTCAACCTGAGCCGAACACGGTTGAGTTGACTAAGAACCTCCTCCAGATTCTGCAGATGCTCGACTGTGTTCCGACCTGGAACCAAGATTTCGTCCTGGAAGATTACCATGCGCGGGACCGACTTCCATGTTTCTCTGGAATATCGCCGCAGCTGATCGAATTCCAAACGGGCATCAGTTATAAATGAAGAGATCTTTGTGCGTGTTGATGCAGGTGAGGCCCTTCAATGATTCTTCCAGCTCCTGCGTCATGTAGGCCAAGGTCAAGTCCAGCTTCGTGAACGTCTTTCCCCCCGCCAGTGCAGCAAAAAGGTCGTCAGCCTTTGGTAGTGGGTATTGATCCTGCAGGGAGAAACGATTGATAGTTACTTTGTAATCACCACAGATTCTGACGGTGCCGTCTCCCTTGAAGACTGGAACAATCAGATTGGCCCACTTGTTGAATTCAATCAGCGAAATGATGTCTTCTCAGTGCAGCTGGTCCAGCTCAATCTCTATCCTTTCTCTCATCATGTATGGTACTGCTCTCGCCTTGTGATGGATGGGTCGCGCCCCCAGAATTAGGTGGATCTGCACTTTTGCTCCTTGGAACTTCCCAATGCCTGATTCGAACAGCGAAGCGAACTTGTTTAAGAACTGGGCACACGAAGTGTCATCAACGGACGAGAGCGCTCGGACGCATCCCAGTTCCAGCGTATCATTTCCAGCCAGCTCCTGCCGAGCAGCGTGGGACCATCGCTGGTACCATCCAGAGTGATAGCTTGTGCACCGCTCCATCATAAGAGACCTTTATAGTAGCACTGTCGATTACGGGAATCAATTCCTTTGTGTAAGTTCTCAGTTTTGTGCAAATGGGAGTCAAGAGTGAGGCCTTGCTGCACCACAATTTATCGAAAGTCTTTTTGCTCATAATGGACTGGCTCGTGCCCGTGTCCAGATCCATTGACACCGGGAATCCATTTAATTCAACCTTCAGCAATATCGGAGGACATTTTGTGGTAAATGTGTGCACCCCATATACCTCTGCCTCCTCGGTCTAAGGTTCTGGTTCATCGTGATCCACCATGGATCTGTCCTCCTCTGTAACATGGTGGTTTGCAGGAATAACAGAGTTTGAAACTCGCCTGCACATACATTGGAGGTGTCCCATTGTTACACAGCCTTTCCAAACGTACCCTTTGAAGCGGCATGAATGGAAACGATGATCACCCCCGCAGCGCCAACAAGGTGTTAATGGCTTTGCATTCATCACCCTTGATGGTAGACTCTGGTGCAGCTGCAGGCATGTGGGGCCTACCCTGTACGTTGCGATTTGAAAACAACATCACTTAGTTCACAGTACTTGTAGCAGCACTTGTGTGCTGAGAGATTTGCTTAGTATTGTCACTGGTGGCAATGAACGCCTGGGCTATCGCAATGGCCTTACTCAAGGTTGGGGTCTCTACAGTCAAAAGTTTGTGAAGTATCACTTCATGGCCAATGCCAAGTATGAAAAAGTCTCTGAGCATGTGCTCCAAATGTCCTTCAAATTCGCAATGTCCTGCAAGGCTTCTTAGCTCGGCGACATAACCCGCCACTTCCTGGCCTTCAGACCTTTTGTAGGTGTAGAACCGGTATCTCGCCATCAGAACACTTTCCTTTGGGTTCAGATGCTCCCGGACCAGTGTGCACAAATCATCGTACGATTTCTCTGTGGGTTTCACTGGAGCAAGCAGATTTTTCATGAGGCAATACGTTGGTGCCCCGCAGACGGTGAGGAGAATCGTCCTTTGTTTGGCAGCGTTCGCTTCTCCTTCCAGCTCGTTGGCCACAAAGTATTGGTCGAGTCGCTCCACGAAGGTTTCCCAATCATCTCCCTCTGAGAATTTCTCCAGGATGCCCACTATTCTCTGCATCGGACCTTAGTCTTTTATTGCAAGTCTCCAGAGTGCCTCTCCAGCCTGTGAGGCCTCCTTAAGTACCTGTGCTCACAAGGGGATGAGCCCTCTGGTGGCCGTACAAGGTATATACAAGTTTACATACATAACAGCTTGGAGGGAGTTTCTTCCAGAGCAGACGCAGGAAGAAGTAGGATTAAGTGGGGGAAGGGAGATGTGGGTGGGAGCGATACGAGGAAATGGTCAGAGATGACATTATCTGCGATTGACACGGTGGGAATAATGAGGCCATGAGAGATGGCAAGGTCAAGGGGATGACCGTGAATATGGGTTGGGGAGTTCCCATGGAGGGAGAGATTAAGGGAGGCTAGGAGGGTAGTAAACTTAGAGGAGAGAGAGCATGATGAATTAAGATGGAGGATGAAATCACCGAGGATGAGAATTCGCACATTACAGAGGCTGAGGGAGGAAAGCAGTGAAAATATCTCGGTGCTAAAATTTTATGGTACTTAGGTGGGTGGTAGAGAATGAAAATTTTAAATGAGAGGTGAGAGGGGTAGAATAAAGTGTGATGTTCAAAGGAGAAGAAAGTGCCGGAGGAGTATGGGGATTTGGGGTATGGGGATCAAACCAAGGTGTGATTTGGTGATGAGAGCTACACTGCCACCATAGTGGTCTGGGCGGGGCGAGTGGTTGAAAGTATAGCCTGGAAGGGGGGTCCTTATTTAAAAGTAAGGTGTCATCACCCCATAGCCAAGTTTCTGTCAGGGCCATGCACCCATCAGAAGGGAAGAGGATCTCCCTGCATGCTCTGACTCCCTCCACAAGAGGGAGTCATCAGAGAACCTGGGTGCAGCCTTCTGTCTCTGTGCAATCATGTGTTCAAGACTTAGCAAGACCTGAATGCTAAAATATAGTGCCTGCACACTCCAAGATGAACCTTCAAATTCAATGTGGCCAAGACGCCTTTGAATATCCCAGCTGGAAATGAATCGTGATGATGTCATCAGACCTGCACCATTTAATGGGACCGGGAAATGCGTCGGACTACCTTAATAGGCGCCATTACGGGAATGTCGCTCTGAAGAGTGGCATGAAATGAGGAACAGGGTCCCGACCTACCACACCCACTGCCCACACCCAACCTGCCCAGGTGCAGAACATTCCAGCCAGATTACTGACTCAAGGTTTTGTTATTTCTGACTATTTTACCATGGAAGGATCTGGGTCTGATTTTTATTACAATGTTATTAATAAATTAAATTTAGCTAAGGGGGTTAAAAAGTAGACAGACTGCAGCCTTTGGGTTAAGGGGGAATAGAACCATTAATGATTTCAGCCGAATATCAATGAACCAGCTATGATAACTACTGTGCTTGCTGGAAATCTGAACTAAAAACAGGGAATGCTGGAAATACTCAGCAGGTCAGGCAGCATCTGTGGAGCGAGAAACAGAATCAACGTTGCAGGTTCATGGGAGGCCGGGTTTCCTGCATGGCCTGCCAACTGCAACGGCAGGGCCTGATTTACATGTAAGGCCCTGGTTTCCCAACCGCAGCCAGCCAGGCTGAGAGGCTGGGGGTAGAGAGGATCGTGGCTAGATGATCGTGGAGGGTGGGGGGTGGGGGGCGCGGTGAAGGGAAGATCATGGCCGGCCACCAGTGGATTGGTGGCTGGGGGGTGGGCGAGAGACAATAATGGTCTGCCTCAGTATCATCGCTGGTGGGGTGGGGAGGCCTTATGGTAGGGATCGGGGGCCTCTTGTAGGGCGGGGGTTCTCCGATCTCTCGGTGTGGGAGTGGGGGGGGCGTCAGTTAGGCATGGACCTTGGATCCAGCAGGTAGGTATAAAGCCACTTTCCTCCTGGATCAAGCAGTCCCCACCTTGCTTTAACTGTCGGGTTTTACGAGGCGCTAACGGGAGGTGCAAAAAAGGCAAATTTCTCCCTCTTTATTTCCAGTTATTTACATAATAAATTTGTTTCATTCCACAAGGGATTTAAAGTATTTACTTCAGATGCAAGTACTTCATTAATTTTTAAATTTATTATTCTCTCCTACTTCCTCCAAAACCGTCCTCCATTTTTCTTAGTAATTTCCAGAAATCTGATAAAAGATATTGGGTCTGAAATTCCAATCAGCCTGCTACATGATAGACACCATCTTAAAATACAGCGATGGCATATTTGCATGGCTGGGATTGGCAGCTAGCACCAGCAAGGGTGTTTCATCGGCATGCATCCCAAACTGCTCTTGTGAAGATGGAGCAACTCATTGACACTCTACTAGAAGTCCCCCAAAAGCCTTTCTGAGCCAAAGATAAAATAAGTGAAATTAATATTCAGCTTAAATCCAGGATTATGTCCTTGGGCTGTAAGAGTGTTGGGGCTTTTTCTACGGCAACGGGACTATCACCAGCTCTGACATTAATTCCGTTGGGGCCTTTGAAGGTTGGGTCTGAATAGATCCCCCTTGACATTCAGGGTGTCAGGGGTGCAAGATTCATCCACATCCTCCCTTCCTCACTGGACTTTCTCTTTGTGAATCTCTCCTGTACCCCCTCCATGGCCTTGACATCCTTCCTTAAGTAGGGTGACCAAAACTGGCCACATTTTCCAATTACAGCCATACCAATGATTTGTATAGGTTTGTCATTACCTCTTTGCTTTTGTTGTCCAATACCCCCATTTATAAAATCTAGGATCGCATAGGCTGTTTTTTTCAAAAGGACATCACTGTTGATATCCTACTTTTCTGAAAAACATCAGTTAACAACTACTCTATGTTTTCTGTCCTTCAACCAACATCCATGCTGCCATGCTTCTTTTAATATATGATCTTAATTTGATCCACAAGCTTTCTATACAGCTTCTTATTTGAGTATAAGAATAAAGGGGGTGGAAATTCGGTCGGGCCTCTGATGCGGCGTTAACCCGGGAGGAGCAGTAAATTTTGCACCGGGAAATGGTTTGCGTCTCCAGCCGCAAAATCCACCAGCTGGGCCCTGAGTGTGGAGCGGAGCACTAAGAGAGGGGTTCCACACTTCTTATAGGACTCTAGGCTGGCTGAGTAACTGAAATACCCGAGGTAAACAGCCGTCCTCGGAACGCCCTAAAAGAGGCTGCTGTGGAAAAAAATCTGAAAAAAAAACACCAAAAACATTCTCAATACATTACTGATGCCACATTAACATTAATCGCAAAATAAAAAAATAACAAAGAATCACACTTACCTCAGGTGGGCATTGCTTCTCTCACTGCGGCTCCTACAACTGGAACCGGCAGCTTTCACAGGCACTTCCACTAGGGTGTGCTGTGGGGCACTACGGATCGGACGAGTTTCAAATTTTGAGCCAGTGTCGCAACCAGGGGCGTTGCACACCGGCTCGCCTCTCCCTGGCGGTACTGCTCTGCGCCCCTGCAAACCCGGCACGGAATATCCCATCGGGGCACTGCAAGCAGGCCGCCCAACCGGAAATGCTTTCCGCAACCATTATCGCCCCTTTGGGGCGAAAATAGAGGCGGCAACAAACTGAAAATCCAGCTCAAGAAGTCTTACTACAGTTACACAGAGTATTGGTGAGGCCACACTTTCTATCAAATTGAAAACAATGGCATACAATGTTGCCAAGATTAGTAGGAGGACAGAGGATTGGGAAAATTATAAAAACCAACAAAGAACGACTAAAAAAAAAATAAAGAGGGAGAAGATGGATTATGAGAGTAAACTAGCAAGAAATATAAAAACAGATAGTAAGGAGCTTCTACATGTACATTAAACCGAAGAGGATAGCTAAAGTAAACGTTGGTCCCTTAGAGGATGAGACTGGGGAATTAATAATGGGGAACAGGGAAAGGGCAGAGACTTTGAACAAATATTTTGTATCGGTCTTCACGGTAGAAGACACTACAAACATCCCAATAGTGGATAATCAAGGGGCTAAAGGGAGGGGGGACTTAAAATAATCACTATAATTAAAGAAAAAGTACTTGGTGAAATAATGGGATTAAAGGTGGACAAGTTGCCTGGACCTGATGGCCTACATCCTAGGATCTGGAGAGGTCCCAATGGATTGGAAATCCGCAAATGTAACGCCCCTATTTAAAAAAGGAGGGAGTCAGAAAGCGGGAAATTAGCCTAATATCTTGGAAAATGCTAGCGTCCATTGTTAAGGAGCAATAGGAGAACATTTGGAAAAACATAATGCAGTCAAGCAAACTCAGCATGGTTTTATGAAAGGGAAATCATGTTTGACAAATTTCTTAGAGTTCTTTCAGGATGTAACGAGCAGGGTGGATAAAGGGGAACTAGTAGACGGGTTAGCCTGACATCAGTAGTGGGGAAAATGTTGGAATCAATTATTAAAGATGAAATAACAGCACATTTGGAAAGCAATGACAGGATTGGTCCAAGTCAGCATGGATTTATGAAAGGGAAATCATGCTTGACAAATCTTCTGGAATTTTTTGAGGATGTAACTAATAGAGTAGACAAGGGAGAACCAGTGGATGTGGTGTATTTGGACTTTCAAGAGGCTTTTGACAAGGTTCCACACAAGAGATTAGTGTGCAAAATTAAAGTACATGGTATTGGGGGTAATGTACTGATGTGGATAGAGAACTGGTTGGCAGACAGGAAGCAGAGAGTCGGGATAAATGGGTCCTTTTGAGAATGGCAGGCAGTGACGAGTGGGGTGCTGCAGGGCTCAGTGCTGGGACCCCAGCTATTTACAATCTACATTAATGATTTAGATGAAGGAATTGAGTGTAATATCTCCAAGTTTGCAGATGACACTAAACTGGGTGGCGGTGTGAGCTGTGAGGAGGATGCTAAGAGGATGCAGAGTAACTTTCGCAGGTTAGGTGAATGGGCAAATGCATGGTAGATGCAGTATAATGTGGATAAATGTGAGGTTATCCACTTTGGTGGCAAAAACACGAAGGCAGAATATTATCTGAATGGCGGCAGATTAGGAAAAGGGGAGGTGCAACGGGACCTGGGTGTCATGGTACATCAGTCATTGAAAGTTGGCATGCAGATACAGCAGGCAGTGAAGAAGGCAAATGGTATGTTGGCTACATCGTTAGGGAATTTGAGTATAGGAGCAGGGAGGTCTTACTGCAGTTGCACAGGGCCTTAGTGAGGCCTCACCTGGAATATTGTGTTCAGTTTTGGTCTCCTAACCTGAGGAAGGATGTTCTTGCTATTGAGGGAGTGTAGCGAAGGTTCACCAAACTGATTCCAGGGATGGCTGAACTGACATATGAGGAGAGACTGGAAGATTGGGCCTTTATTCACTGGAGTTTAGAAGGATGAAAGGGGATCTCATAGAAACATAAAATTCTGACGGGACTGGACAGGTTAGATGCAGGAAGAATGTTCTCGATGTTGGGGAAGTCCAGAACCAGGGGACATAGTCTAAGGATAAGGGGTAAGCCATTTAGGACTGAGATGAGGAGAAACTTCTTCACTCAGAGAATTGTTAACCTGTGGAATTCCCTACCGCAGAGAGTTGTTGATGCCAGTTCATTGGATATATTCAAGAGGGAGTTAGATATGGCCTTTACGGCTAAAGGGATCAAGGGGTATGGAGAGAAAGCAGGAAAGGGGTACTAAGGTGAATGATCAGCCATGATCTTATTGAATGGTAGTGCAGGCTCGAAGGGCCGAATGGCCTACTCCTGCACCTATTTTCTATGTTTCTATGTTTCTATGAACAAGATAAGAGTTGACGGAGTGGGGGTAATATATTAGCATGGCTAGAGGATTGGCTAACTAACAGAAAACAGAGAGTCGGGATAAATGGGTCATTTTCCAGTTGACAAACGGTAACTAGTGGGTTGCCACAAGGATTGGTGCTTGGGCCTCAACTATTTACCATCTATATTAACGACTTGGATGAAGTGACCGAGTGTAATGTAGCCAGGACCAATATCCTCGTGGGGATGGGGGTTGCTAATGCTGTTGGGGAGGGTTTAACCTAGCTTAGCAGGGGGATCGGAACCTGAAAATAGATTCAGTAGGGAGGGGAGTAAAGCTGGAATTAGGAAGCAAAAATAAAGAAAGTGAGTTTGAAGGAGAGAGGAAACAAGCAGGAAAAAAGGGTAAAAAAACAAATTTAAAGGCACTTTGTCTAAATGTACGTAGCATTCGTAACAAAATAGATTAGCTGATGGCACAAATAGACACAAATGGGTATGATCTGATAGCCATTACAGAGATATGGTTGCAAGGTGACCAGGACTGGGAATTAAATATTCAGGGGTATTTGACAATCCGGAAGGACAGACAGAAATGAAAAGAAGGTGGCGTAGCTCTATTGATAAAGGATGGAATCACTGCAATATTGAGAAACAATATTGGCTCAAATGATCAGGACGTTGAAACAGTTTGGGTGGAGATAGGAATAATGGCCCCAAGTTTCGACATGATTTGCTCCTGATTTTTAGGAGCAACTGGTGTAGAACGGAATATCTTAGAAATCGGAATTCTCGCCATTTAGTTTGCTCCAGTTCTAGTCAGTTAGAACAGTTTCACTTTGGAACAGAATTTTTTTTGCAAAAGGGGGTGTGTCCGGCCACTTACGCCTGTTTTCAAAGTTTCGTCAGTGAAAACTTACTCCAAACTAACTTAGAATGGAGTAAGTGAAGATTTTTGTACGCTCGAAAAAACCTTGTCTACACTTTAGAAAATCAGGCGTAGGTTACAAATCAGGCGTAGGGAATGGGGGTGGGGTTTAAAGGGAAGTTTACAAACATTAAACACTTCAGTTTTACAAATAAAGAGCCATCATCAATAATAAATGATAAAAACATCAATAAATCAACCAATAAATCAATCAAAAAAAATTAATAAGAAATATATATTTTTTTTAATCGATAAATAAAACATTTTCTACTGATCGACTGTAGCACCGGGAGCCCTCCAACAGCGTGCTGGGATGCCCCCACCCCTCCCGCCCCCCCAGTGTGTCTCTGTCAGTGTCTCTATCTCTCTTTCTGTCTGTCTGTGTGTGTCTCTCACTCTCTGTCTGTCAGTGTCTGTGTTTCTGACAGCGAGGGGAGGGGGAGGAGGGGGGTAGAGGGAGAGAGGGGGGGAGCAGAGGGAGGGAAGGGGAGGGAGGGCGGATGTGGGGGGAGGGGGTGGGGAAGGGGGGAGAAGGGGGAGAAAGGGGGGAAGGAGGGGGAGGAGGAGAAGGGGAGGGGGAGGAGGAGAAGGGGAGGGGGAAAGGAGATGGGGAAAAGGAGATTGATGGGTGGAGGCTGAACGGGCCGGGCCTGTCCCCAGCACCAGATTTACAGGTAGGTGACGTTGGGTCGGGTCGGGGGGAGCGCGGGTCAGGGGGGGTGGTGGGAGGTCGGTCGGTTCGGTTCGGGTCGGAGGGAGGGAGGGAGAGGAAGGTCAGGTGGGGGGAGGGAGGTCGGGTCGGGTCCAGTCGGGGGGGGGGGGTGAAGCGGGAGTCGGGTCAGTGTCGGTGTCGGGTCCAGTCCGGAGGCGGGGGGTGGAAGCGGGAGTCGGGTTGGGTGCAGTCCGGGGGGGTCGGGTCCGGTCCGGGGGCTGGGGGCCGGGGGGGGGGAAGCGGGAGTCTGGTCGGTGTCGGGTCCGGTCCGGGGGCGGGAAGCGGGAGTCGAGTCGGGTCGGGAGGAAGCAGGAGCTGGCCGTGGGAGGAGCCTTATTCACACAGCCCCAGTGAGGCCATTCGGCCAGGGCTAGGGGCTGCGTGCTTCGGCCCCTCCCACACAGTTTTGGGCGTCTGGAGCTACTGCACATGTGCGCCCACTGTAGCGCGCATGTGCAGAGGTCCCGGCACTGTTTTCAGCGCAGGGACCTGGCTCCGACCCCTACAGCTCCTGCTGCGCTGCGCCGAGCTGCAAACGACCTGCAGGGAGCTGGAGAATCTGGAAGTTTTTTTTAGGCACACTTTGTGCGTCCAGGTCGGGACTGCGCCGTTCTAGGCGCAGCTTGAAACTTGGGCCCAATAAAGGGAAAAAGTCACTGGTGGACATAGTCTATAGGCCCCCCAACAGCAACTCTGTTGTTCGGAGTATAAACCAGGAAAAAGTGGCGGCTTTTAAAAAGGGAACAGCAATAATCATGGGTGATTTTAACCTCCATATTGATTGGACAAATCAAATTGATCAGGGTAGCCTTGAGGAGGAGTTCATAGAGTGCATAAGGGACGGGTGCCTTGAGCAGTATGTAATGGAACCAACCAGGGGGCAGGCTATCTTGGATCTGGTCCTGTGTAAGAGACAGGATTAATAAACAATCTCCTAGCAAAGGATCCACTTGGAATGAGTGATCATAGCATGATTGAGTTTCAAATTCAGATGGAGGGTGAGAAAGTTGGATCTCAAACCAGTGTACTAAACTTAAATAAAGGAGATTATGAAGGTATGAGGGCAGAGTTGGCTAAAGTGGACTGGGAAAACAGATTAAAGTGCAGGACAGTTGACGAACAGTGGCGTACATTTAAGGAGATATTTCACAACTCTCAAGAAAAATATATTCCAGTGAGGAGAAAGGGTGTAAGAGAAAAGATAGCCATACATGGCTATCCAATTAAAAACAAGTGCATACAAAGTGGCCAAAACTAGTGAGAGGACAGAAGATTGGGAAGCATTTTAAAAGCTAGCAAAGAATGACTAAAAGAATGATTAAGAAATGATTATGAAAGTAAACTAGCATGAAATATAAAAACCGATAGCAAGAGTTTCGATAGGTATATAAAAAGGAAAAGAGTGGCTAAAGTAACTGTTGATCCCTTAGAGGACGAGACCGAGGAACATGGAGATGGCAGAAACTCTGAACAAATATTTTGTATCAGCCTTTACAGTCAAGGACACTAACAATATTCTAACAGTGGATAGTCTAGGAGCTATAGGGGGGGAAGAACTTAACACAATCACAATCACTAAGAAGATGGTACTCAGTAAGATAATGGGACTAAAGGTGGATCAATCCCCTGGACCTGATGGCTTGCATCCTAGGGTCTTAAAAGAAGTAACTGCAGGGATAGTGGATGCATTGGTTGTAATTTACCAAAAGTCCCTGAATTCTGGGGAGGTCCCAGCAGATTGGAAAACTGCAAATGTAATGCCCCTATTTAAAAAAGGAGGCAGACAAAAAGCAGTAAACGATAGACCAGTTAGCCTAACATCTGTGGTTGGGAAAATGTAGGAGTCCATTATTAAAGAAGCAGTATTAGGACATTTGGAAAAGCATAATTCGGTCAGGCAGAGTCAGCATGGATTTATGAAGGGGAAGTCATGTTTGACAAATTTGCTGGAATTCTTTGAGGATGGAATGAACAGGGTGGATAAAGGGGAACCAGTGGATGTGATGTATTTGGACTTCCAGAAGGCATTTGACAAGGTGCCACACAAAAGGTTACTGCATAAGATAAATGTTCACAGGGTTGGCGGTAATATATTAGCATGGATAGAGGATTGGCTGTTGAACAGAGAACAGAGAGTAGGGATAAATGGTTCATTCTCAGGTTTGCAATCAGTAACTAAAGGGGTGCCGCAGGGATCAATGCTTGGACCCCAACTATTTATAATCTATATTAACGACTTGGAAGAAAGGATCGTGTGTAACGTAGCCAAGCTTGCTGATGATAGAAAGATGTGAGTAAAAGCAATGTGTGAGGAGGACACAAAAAATCTGCAAAAGGACAGGCTAAGTGAGTGGGCAAATATTTGGCAGATGGAGTATGTTAGAATGTGTGTGGTCATGCATTTTGGCAGAAAAAAAATGAAAGAGCAAGTTATTATTTAAATGGAGAAAAATTGCAAAGTGTTGCAGTACAGCGAGACCTGGAGGTATGTGCATGGAACAAAAAAGGTTAGTGTGCAGCAAGTGATCAGGAAGGCCAATGGAATCTTGGCCTTTATTGCAAAGGGGATGGAGTATAAAAGCAGGGAAGTCTTGCTACAGTTACACAGGGTATTGGTGAGGCCACACCTGGAATACTGCGTGCAGTTTTGGTTTCCATATTTACGAAAGGATATATTTGCTTTGGAGGCTGTTCAGAGAAGGTTCACTCGGTTGATTCCGGGGATGAGGAAAGGTTGAGGAGGTTGAGCCTCTCCTCAATGGAGTTCAGAAGAACGAGAGATGATCTTATCGAAACATATAAGATTATGAGGGGGCTTGACAAGGTGGATGCAAAGAATCCACTGATGGAGGAGCCTAGAACTAGAGGGCATGATCTTAGAATAAGGGGTCACCCATTTAAAACTGAGTTGAGGAGGAATTTCTTCTCTCAGAGGGTTGTAAATCTGTGGAATTTGCTGCCTCGGAGAGCTGTGGAAGCTGGGACATTGAATACATTTTAAGTCAGAAATAGACAGCTTCTTGATTGATAAGGGAATAAGGGGTTATGGGGAGCGGACGGGGAAGTGGACCTGAGTCCATGATCAGATCAGTCATGACCTTATTGAATGGCAGAGCAGGCTCGAGGGGCTTTATGGCCGACTCCTGTTCCTATTTCTTATGTTCTTATGTTCTTATATTCATTCAAAAGGCTGCTTCAACTTTGGGGGAGTTTGCATCGACTCTAGAGTTCTTCTCAGGTGAAGTGACCATCTCAACAAGACATATTTTCAGACTCTGGACTATTGGGGGTTTATTCTAGGTGTATTTTAGTGAGGAAATTATTGCTTCTGATCAATCGCTATTATACTTTCATTGCAATGGGGCCAGCCATTTCTCAGCCTGCATCGATTAATACGTAGATGCTGCAGAGTGCAAATGGCTCAATGTGTGATGCACATCATTATGCCCCCAATTTAAGATGTGCCAGAATGAGGAGGAGGACCAGACCATACACACCCCGCACTAACAGGGAAAAGAGGTCTTACCTCGACGTGTCCGAGCACACCTGCCTTCGGAGACTGTGCTTCCACAAGGTGGTGATCAATTAAATATGTGAGCTCATCAGGTCACGTATGCAGCCTGCCATCAAGACATCAGTGTCGGTTGAGGTCAAGGTCACCACGGCACTGTCTTTCTGCGCGTCCGGTTCCTTTCGGGCTCCCTTGGTCGAGATTTCCCCTCTGTCTCACCATGCAACCCATCACTGCATTAGACAGATCATGGAGGCCCTGTATGCGAGAAGGATGGACTTTATCAGCTTCCCCATGACCATGGAGCCTCAGACTGACAGGGTTGGAGCATTCTACCACATTACTAAGTTCCCCAAGGTGCAGGGAGCTATACAGTTCACTCACATGGCCATGCGGCCATCTTCTCAGGACTCGGAGCATTTTCGTAACAGAAAAAGATTTCACTCCCTGAAGGTCCAACTAGTTGTCAACCACAACCAGATCATCATGGCAGTGAATGCCAAATGTCGGGCACCTTCAATGAGGCTTACATCCTGCATGAGAGCGCTGTCTCTGATATGTTTAAGAGTCAGCCACAAGGACAATGCTGGATGCTTGGTGATAACTGATATGGCCTAGCCACCTGGCTGATGACCCCCCTGCGTGACACCCACACCGAGGCCGAGAAGCGATACAACCAGAGCCACAGAGATACACACTATGTGGTCCAGAAAACAATAGCTGTGCTTAAGCAGCGCTTGAGATGTCTGCATCACTGTGGAGGGGAGCTACAATATACCCTGAGCAAGTAACTAAATTCGTGGTCGTGTGCTCCATGCTGCACAATCTGGCTATCAGGAGCGGCGAACAATTGCCAGAAGGGACTGATGCTCCACCTCAGGAGAGAGGAAGAGGACAACGAGGGGCTGGACACTGACCTAGCCAGACAATCAGGCTGACTATGCAACCATGCCCATGCCCCTCTCCAGACCGCAGGAAAGGGCCTGTGGTGGCTACAGAGCTGCAAGACTCTTACATGAGGAGCTGATATCTCAACGATTTGCCTGAAAGAATGTTACTGTGAGTGACAAAGCTATAACACTGCTGTGTGTGTGCAGCTCAGACATCAATGGTACCCATCACCTTGGTGCCAGTTAAAGTTTACATTGATTGAAGTTAAATTATATTTAACCCTTTCATGTTAAGGAATCACCAGTGTGTAACGGTCCAGCTATCTGAGACAAGGCGCAACAGGGTTATGTTCAACAAAAATTTTTTTATACCAACATTGGTCTGAAATCATAAGTATCACAGCCAAAACACCCAACCCCTGCCCACACCACACTTTTTCGACCATTGACACCAATCAAATGTTCAACATGTCCAGCAACACAGAATACAAATGCAAAGCAGGAAGGTAGTCTCCTCCCCCCATACATTACAAAAATTGCATGCACCCAGATGGAGATATAACACAGTCATCACCTGCGGGCATGCACCTCACATTCCTTCCCCCCTCCCCTTCTTCTCCCCACCTCTACCCCTTCACTTTCTCGCTACATGGCATCTGGCTGAGGAGCTCCTCAGGGGGTGCCTCATTGGGGGGGATGAAGGCAGATGCGGTCGTTGCACGGGTATGGGAGCGAGGGGGCAACATTCTCTGATGCAGAAGCAGGATCTTGGTCCTTGCAGTGGTGGTGCGGAACCTAGGGCTGGAGTGCCACGCTCTGGGACCATTAGGAGGCCTGTGTAGGCAGTGTTCCTTGCTATCGCATCCAGGTCCTCCACCATCCACAGAATATACTCAGTCATGGTGGCGAGCTGTAGGGATATGCCCCCAATGCTTCGATGAGCTGATCACCAATAGCTACAGTCCTCCTGGACAACTCTCAGCTGTCATGTGGCGTTCGTGGACCAGACCTGCCGTGTCCACGATGCCTCCGCGGGGTCGGCGCCATCCTGGGGACAAATGGGGTGTTCTTATGTTATGTTCTGTGGCAAGGTGCTTGGGGCCGGTACCTCCAAAGTGGAGGCGGGGACTGACTGGAGAACCATTAGATGGCCTTGGGGTGGAATAGCTTCTGGGGTGTGGTGATGCGGGTTCCTCGAAGTCTGCGCTCTCTTCCGTTGAGAACAGACCCAGCAGATTGACGGGCAAGAATCGGAGCTCCTCAGCACTAGATGTAGGATCATCCGGAGAATCGGGCTCCGCGCTCCCACCTTCTGGCCTCTGTGGCCTTGCCATGGGCCGTGCTGCTGTCTGAGCTGCAAAACACAAATGAGGTTATTAGAGGAGAAGTGGGTGCTAGGGTGACAAGGTGAGTCCAGTGCTACACACAGCATATGCACGACAAAAGCACCACCGCTATCAAAATCATCACAGACATCACATTTCATGACCATCAACAAATTTACATTGCAATGATTTTCATTAGGCCAGCATTATTTATAGGACAATTTTAGAAATCATCTATCATATATGATTGTTCGGATATGAGTTGGTGTGGCATCTATTAACTTTACATCACACAATGGTATAAGCTTTACTCACGTGGCATCACTTCAGGGTCTACAGATGTTTCCGTGGCCGTCTGGGGTGTTTCCCCATGAGTGCTAGCACTCGTTGCTTCATGTCAGTGATGTCGCTGGGGACTCAAGGCCCCTCACTCGTTCGCCTCTGCAAGGACCTCATCGTCGATAGCTTCTTCTGTAAAAGATGACAGGACAACATGGCATGAGATCATCGCGTGATATCATTGCTAGATACTGTCACAGAGACTGATATAACACATAACTGACAGATGTAATCATGATTATTAAGATAATTACCATTCTTTACCTAAAGACGTGCAGCGTGACCACAGACTTTGAGTAAAACATTCCCGGTAAAAGTGGAAGACCTCACATCTGCTGATAGTCACTCATGGAATCAATTATTAAGGATGTCATAGCAGCGCATTTGGAAAGAGGTGATATGATAGGTCCAAGTCAGCATGGATTTGTGAAAGGGAAATCATGCTTGACAAATCTTCTGGAATTTTTTGAGGATGTTTCCAGTAGAGTGGACAAGGGAGAACCAGTTGATGTGGTATATTTGGACTTTCAGAAGGCTTTCGACAAGGTCCCACACAAGAGATTAATGTGCAAAGTTAAAAGCACATGGGATTGGGGGTAGTGTGCTGACATGGATTGAGAACTGGTTGTCAGACAGGAAGCAAAGAGTAGGAGTAAATGGGGTCTTTTCAGAATGGCAGGCAGTGACTAGTAGGGTACCGCAAGGTTCTGTGCTGGGGCCCCAGCTGTTTACACTGTACATTAATGATTTAGACGAGGGGATTAAATGTAGTATCTCCAAATTTGCGGATGACTCTAAGTTGGGTGGCAGTGTGAGCTGCGAGGAAGATGCTATGAGGCTACAGAGCGACTTGGATAGATTAGGTGAGTGGGCAAATGCATGGCAGATGAAGTATAATGTGGATAAATGTGAGGTTATCCACTTTGGTGGTAAAAACAGAGAGACAGACTATTATCTGAATGGTGACAGATTAGGAAAAGGGGAGGTGCAAAGAGACCTAGGTGTCATGGTACATCAGTCATTGAAGGTTGGCATGCAGGTACAGCAGGCGGTTAAGAAAGCAAATGGCATGTTGGCCTTCATAGTGAGGGGATTTGAGTACAGGGGCAGGGAGGTGTTGCTACAGTTGTACAGGGCCTTGGTGAGGCCACACCTGGAGTATTGTGTACAGTTTTGGTCTCCTAACCTGAGGAAGGATATTCTTGCTATTGAGGGAATGCAGCGAAGGTTCATCAGACCGATTCCCGGGACGGCGGGACTGACCTATCAAGAAAGACTGGATCAACTGGGCTTGTATTCACTGGAGTTCAGAAGAATGAGAGGGGACCTCATAGAAACATTTAAAATTCTGACGGGGTTAGACAGGTTAGATGCAGGAAGAATGTTCCCAATGTTGGGGAAGTCCAGAACCAGGGGACACAGTCTAAGGATAAGGGGTAAGCCATTTAGGACCGAGATGAAGAGGAATTTCTTCACCCAGAGAGTGGTGAACCTGTGGAATTCTTTACCACAGAAAGTTGTTGAGGCCAATTCACTAAATATATTCAAAAAGGAGTTAGATGAAGTCCTTACTACTAGGGGGATCAAGGGGTATGGTGAGAAAGCAGGAATGGGGTACTGAAGTTGCATGTTCAGCCATGAACTCATTGAATGGCGGTGCAGGCTAGAAGGGCCGAATGGCCTACTCCTGCACCTATTTTCTATGTCTATGTCTATGACTGTTACAAATCAAATTATATAAATACATAAGTACATGTAAATAAATGTAATACTTACTCTTGCGGATCCCACAAGGTCGTTCCATCATTTGCGGCTGGTAGGCCTTTGGGGTGGGCTTCCCATGCCCTCCCTGTGTCAAATCACCCCAGCGTAACTTGACCTCCTGCAGGAGGGAGGCATTTGCGTCATCTGAGAACCTCCTCGCTCTTTTGCGCCTCCAATGTGTTCCTCTCTCACCTCACTGCTCTCTCCAGAGTCAGTCTCCACAGCATGCTGTGATGCCTCCTCCTCTCCCTCCATTATAGGCCAAATTCGGGCAAATATGTGGCTGGTAACAGCTAATTTTTGTTTCCCTATTTGCTGTAAAGCACTAAAGTCTCCCTCCTTCCTCCCAAAGCAGCCACACTACACCCACACACGCCTTCAGTCCCTCTCAGCTCACCCTCTATCTGTCTCTTCTTCTGCGCATGTCATGATGATCCTTGACCTCCTGAATTGTGGGAATCGAGCGTTGCCATGCTGTTGCTAAGGTCGGCGACATTTTTTGACAGAAGGTCAGTGAGATTTAATGCTACCGCCCATTTCATTTGCTCGCGGTAACGCCCAATTTCAAAAATGGAGACTAGGTGCTTTGAGAGTGGGTGAGAAGCCGACGATCTGAAAACCCTTTTTTACCGGCTACGCCGGAAATAACGACCATTTTTGGGCACTAAGCACAAAAGTGTAAAATCTCGCCCTTTTTCTCTAGCGATAGTGATTGTTTACAGTTCCTCCCTCCCTTTTGCCCCTTGATTATCTGCTATTATTGGGATACTTTTAGTGTTTTCTACCCTGAAGACAGATACAAAATATTTGTTTAAAGTCTCTGCCATTTCCATGTTTTGCATTATATTCCCCAGTCTCATCTTCTAAGGGATCAATGTTTACTTTAGCTATTCTCTTCCTTTTTATATACTTGTAGAAGCTCTTACTGTCTGTTTTTATATTTTTTGCTAGTTTACTCTCATAATCTATTTTCTCCCTCTTTGTGGATGCATTGGTTGTAATTTACCAAAATTCCCTGGATTCTGGAGAGGTCCCAGCAGATTGGAAAACTGCAAATGTAACACCCCTATTTAAAAAAGGAGGCAGACAAAAAGCAGGAAACTATCGACCAGTTAGCCTAACATTTGTGGTTGGGAAAATGTAGGAGTCCATTATTAAAGAAGCAGTAGCAGGACATTTGGAAAAGCAAAATTTGGTCAGGCAGAGTCAGCATGGATTTATGAAGGTGAAGTCTTGTTTGATAAATTTGCTGGAATTCTTTGAGGATGTAACAAACAGGGTGGATAAAGGGGAACCAGTGGATGTGGTGTATTTGGACTTCCAGAAGGCATTTGACAAGGCGCCACATAAAAGGTTACTGCACAAGATAAAAGTTCACGGGGTTGTGGGTAATATATTAGCATGGCTAGAGGATTGGCTAATGAACAGAAAACAGAGAGTTGGGATAAATGGTTCATTCTCTGGTTGGCAACCAGTAACTAGTGGGGTGCCTTAGGGATCAGTGCTGGGACCCCAACTATTTACAATCTATATTAACGACTTGCAAGAAGGGACTGAGTGTAATGTAGCCAAGTTTGCTGATGACATAAAGATGGGAGGAAAAGCAATGTGTGAGGAGGACACAAATATCTGCAAAATGATATTGACAGGCTAGGTGAGTGGGCAAAAATTTGGCAGATGGAGTATAATGTTGGAAAGTGTGAGGTTGTGCACTTTGGCAGAAAAAAATCAAAGAGCAGGTTATTATTTAAATGGAGAAAGATTGCAAAGTGCTGTAGTACAGCAGGACCTGGGGGTACTTGTGCATGAAACACAAAAGGATAGTATGCAGCTACAGCAAGTGATCAGGAATGCCAATGGAATCTTGGCCTTTATTGCAAAGGAGATGGAGTATAAAAACAGGGAAGTCTTGCTACAGCTATACAGGGTATTGGTGAGGCCACACCTGGAATACTGCGTGCAATTTTGGTTTCCATAGTTACAAAAGGATATACTTGCTTTGGAGACAGTTCAGAGAAGATTCACTCGGTTGATTCCGGAGATGAGGGGGTTGACTTATGAGGAAAGCTTGAGTAGGTTCTCTCAGAGAGTTGTAAATCTATGGAATTCACTGCCTTAGAGACCTGTGGAAGCTGGGAATTTGAATAAATTTAAGACAGAAATAGACAGTTTCTTAAATGATAAGGGGATAAAGGGTTATGGGGAGTGGGCAGGGAAGTGGAGTTGAGTCCATGATCAGTTCAGCCATGATCTTATTGAATGTTGGAGCAGGCTCGAGGGGCCGTATGGCCTACTCCTGTTCCTATTTCTTATGTTCTTCTTATGTTTGTTATCTTTTTAGTCATCCTTTGCTGGTTTCTAAAAATTTCCCAATCTTCTGGCCTATTACTAACCTTTACAACATTATATGCTTTCTCTTTCAATTTTATACCATCCTTAACTTCCTTAGTTAGCCACGAATGGTTTATCCATCTCATAGAGTCTTTCTTTCTCACTAGAATATATTTTTGTTGACAGTTATGAAATATCTCCTTAAATATCTGCCACTGCTTATCTACCATCTTAGCTTTTAATCTATTTTTCCAGTTTACTTTAGCCAACTCTGTCTTCATACCATTGTAATTGCCTTTATTTAATTTTAAGATATTAGTTTCAGACCCTCACCCTCAAACTCAATGTGGAATTCTATCGTGGTACAGGTTGAACTCCCTTATATGGAACCACATCTCGTTCGGAACGATTCCCAGCCGTCGGGTGACGCATGCGCACAACACGGCCCATTAAAATCCTCAAAATATCAATGATAAAAGGCTTGCCCCTTTACAGTTACAGGCCCACAATAAATTTACCCAAAATCCTCAAAAAATATCAATAAGAACATAAGAGCATAAGAAATAGGAGCAGAATTAGGCTATTTGGCTCCTCGAGCCTGCTCCGCCATTCAATAAGATGATGGCTGATCTGATCATGGACTCAACTCCACTTCTCTGCCCATTCCCCATACCCCTTTCCTGCCTTATCACTCAAAAATCTGTCTATCTCCGCCTTTAATATATTAATAACTCAGCCTCCAGAGCTCTCTGGAGCAGAGAATTTCATAGATTTACAACCCTCTGAGAGAAGAAATTTCTCCTTATCTCAGTTTTAAATGGGCGGCCCCTTATTCTGAGACTGGGCTAGATTTTACACTTATGTGCAGATCTCCCAAAAATGAGTGGTATTTCTGACGTGGGCAGTAAAAATGGGTTTTTAGATCGCCGGCTTGTCGCCCATTCTCAAAGCCCCTAGTCTCCATTTTTGAAATTGGGCATTACTGCGAGCAATAAGAAATGGACGGTCGCGTTAAAGTTCTCTGACCTTCTGCCGCAAAGTGTTGCCGTCCTTAGCAACGGCATGGTAATGCTCGATTCCCACGATTCAGGAGGTCAAGGGTCATCATGACATGCGCAGAAGAGGAGACATAGAGAGAGGGAGCTGAGAGGGACTGAAGGCGTGTGTGGGTGTGGTGTGGCTGCTTTGGGAGGAAGGAGGGAGACTTTAGAGCTTTAAGCAAATTGGGAAAAAAAAATTAGCTGTTACCAGCCAGATATTTGCCAGAATTTGGCCTATAATGGCGGGAGAGGAGGAGGTGACACAGCACGCTGTGGAGACTGATGCTGGCAAGAGCAGTGAGCTGGGAGAGGAGTACATTGGAGGATGCAAAAGAGCGAGGAGATTATCGGACAAGGCAAATGCCTCCCTCCTGCAGGAGGTCGAGTCATGCTGGGGTGATTTGACCCAGGGAGGGCGTGGGTATCATACCCCAAAGGCCTACCAGAAGATATGGACCGAGATAGCACAGGTGGTCTCGCCGGCGACCAACGAGGTTCGTAAGGGCAACCAATGCCCCAAAAGATGGAACGACCTCGTGGGATCCGCAAGTGTAAGTATTACATTTATTTACAATGTACTTATGTATTTATATAATTTGATTTGTAACAGTCATGAGTGACTATCAGCAGATGTGAGGTCTTTCACTTTTACCGGGAATGTTGTACTCGAAGCCCATGGTGACGATGTACGGCTTTAGCTAAAGAATGATAATTATCATAATAATCATGATTACATCTGTCGGTTATGTGTTATATCAGTCTCTGTGACAGTACCAAGCAATGATATCACGCAATGACCTCATGCCATGTCGTCCTGTCACCTTTTACAGAAGAAGCTATCGACGATGAGGTCCGTGCAGAGGCGAACGGGTGGGGGGCCACCAGTCATCAGCGACATCACTGACATGGAGGAACGGATGCTCACACTCATGGGGAAACACCCCCGGATGGCCACACAAGCATCTGTAGACCCTGAAGTGATGCGACGTGAGTAAAGTTTATACCATTGCATGATGTAAAGTCAATAGATGCCACACCCACTTATATCCGAACAATCATATATGGTATATGATTTATATAATTGTCTTGGAAATAATGCTGGCCTAATGAAAATCATTACAATGCAGAATATGTTGATGGCCATGAAATGTGATGTCTGTAATGATTTTGATAGCGGTGATGCTTTTGTTGTGCATATGCTGTGTGTAGCGCTGGAATCATCTTGTTACCCTAGCACACCCTTCTCCTCTAATAACCTCATTTGTGTTTTGCAGCACAGCCAGCAACGCCTCCCAAGGCAAGACCACAGAGGCCAGAAGGTGGGGGCGCGGGGCCGGTCTCGCCGGACGATCCTACATCTGGTGCTGAGGAGCTCCGATTCTCACCCATCAATCCACTGGGTCTGTTCTCCATGGACAAGAGCGCGGACTTCGAGGAACCTGCATCGCCACGCTCCGGAAGCCATTCCACCCCAAGGCTATCTAGTGCTCCTCCAGTCATTCCCGCCTCCACTCTGGAGGTACCGGCCTCAAGCGCCTTGCCACAGGGCACCCCATTTGTCCCCAGGATGGCGTCGACCCCGCGGAGGTTTCGTGGACGCGGCAGGTCTGGTCCACAAGCGCCACATGAGAGCGGAGAGATGGTACAGTTGTCCAGGAGGACCGTAGACATTGGTGACCAGCTCAACAAAGCATTGGGGGACATATCCTGACCATGACCACCATGACCAAGTACGTTCTACGGATAGTGGAGGCCCTGGAGGCAATAGCCAGGAACACTATTGGCACAGGCCTCCCAGTGGTCACAGAGCATGGCACTCCAGCCCTAGGCTCTGCACCACCACTGCGAACGACAGATGAGAGGCAGGACCAAGATCCAGCTTCTGGATCAGAGAATATTCCCCCTTCAACACCTCCTGCTCCCGTACTCTTCCAACCACCGCCTCTGCCTTCATCCCCCCCAATGTGGCACAGCCTGGGAGCTCTTCGGCCAGGTGGCGTGGAGTGAGGAGGGGAAGGGGTAGAGGTGGGGAGAAGAAAGGGAGGGGAGAAGGAAAGTGAGGTGCATGTCCGCAGGTGATGGCTGTGTTATATTTCCATCTCGGTGTATGCAATTTGTTGTAATGTATGGGGGGAGGGGACCACGCTCCTGCTTTGCCTTTGTATTCTGTGCTGCTGGACATGTTGAACATGAGATTGATGTTAATGGTCGAAAAAGTGGTGTGTCGGCAGGTGTTGGGTGTTTTTGGCCGTGATACTTATGATTTAAGACCAATGTTGGAATAATTTTTTTTTTATTGAGCATAACCTTGTTGCGCATTGTCTCAGATAGCTGGACCGTTACACACTGGTGATTCCTTAACATGAAAGGGTTAAATAAAACTTAACTTCAATCAACGTAAACTTTAACTGGCACCAAGGTGATGGCCTCCGTTGATGTCTGAGCTACATACGCACAGCAGTGTGTCAGCGTTATCACTCACAAAAATGTTCTTTCAGGCAAATCGTTCAGTTCTGAGCTCCTGACATAAGAGTCTTGCAGCTATGTAGCCACCACGGGCCCTTTCCTGCGTTCTGGAGGGGGTCATGGGTATGGTTGCATAGCCAGCCTGATTGTCTGGCCCTAGCTCAGCCTCGTCCTCCTCTTCATCTCTCTCCTGAGGTGGAGCATCAGTCCCTTCTGGCAATTCTTCGCCGCTCCTGACAGCCAAGTTGTACAGCATGGAGCACACGACCATGAATTTAGCTACTTGCTCGGGGTTGTATTGTAGCTCCCCTCCTGAGTGGTCCAGACATCTGAAGTGCTGCTTAAGCACAGTTATTGTTTTCTGGATCACATTGCGTGTGTCTCTGTGGATCTGGTTGTATCGCTTTTCGGCCTCGGTGTGGGTGTCACACAGGGGGGTCATCAGCCAGGTAGCTAGGCCATATCGGTTGTCACCAAGCATCCAGCATTGTCCTTGTGGCTGTCTCTTAAACATGTCAGAGACAGCACTCTCACGCAGCCTCATCGAAGCTGCCTGGACATTTGGCATTCATTGCCTTTATGATCTGGTTGTGGTCGACAACTAGTTGGACCTTCAGGGAGTGAAATCCTTTTCTATTATGAAAAAGCTCTGGGTTCTGAGAAGGTGGCCGCATGGCGATGTGAGTGCACTGTATTGCTCCCTGCACCCTGGGGAACTTAGCAATGCGGTAGAATGCTCCAGCCCTGTCAGTCTGAGCCTCTGTGGTCATGGGGAAGCTGATAAAGTCCATCCTTCGCTTGTATAGGGCCTCTGTGACCTGTCTAATTCAGCGATGTGTGGCATGGTGAGATAGAGGGGAAATCTCGACCATGGAGGCCCGAAAGGAACCGGATGCGTAGAAAGACTGTGCTGCAGTGACCTTGACCTCGGCCGACACTGATGTCCTGATGGCAGGCTGCAAATGTGGCCTGATGAGCTCACATATTTCATTGATCACCACCTTGTGGAAGCGCAGACTCCGAAGGCAGGTGTGGTTGGACACGTCGAGGTAAGACCTCTTTTCCCTGTCAGTGCGGGTTGTGTATGGTCTGGACCTCCTCCTCATTCTGGCACATCTTAAATTAGGCACATAATGATGTGCATCACACATTGAGCCATTTGCACTCTGCAGCATCTGCGTACTAATCGATGCAGGCTGAGAAATGGCTGGCCCCATTCCAAAGAAAGTATAATAGCGATTGATCATAAGCAATAATTTCCACAATAAAATACACCTATAGTAAACCCCAATAGTCTAGAGTCTGAAAAGATGTCTGTTGAGATGGTCACTTCACCTGAGAAGAACTCCAGAGTCAATCTAATCTCCCCCGAAGTTGAAGCAGCCTTTTAAATGAGGCGACCTGCGATTTTTTAAATGGTGCCCACACCACTGTGATTCGTTCAGAACAGTTCCACTTTTTCTGAGCGGTGTTTTGGGTGAGCAATATTGTGGGCGAGATGTGTGCGAGGTGGTGAAATGCTAGGCGATCTCCTCGGCGTTAGTTTCGGCAAATGTGATCTTTAAGAAAAAAAAAAGTGGGTGGTCGGTATTATTGAATCTCAGCGTTAATTACGTGCGTAAAGTAACGCTGGACGATATTATGGGCTTTGGTTTAGCCCATTCTGACGATTCCGCCTAAAAAAAGTGGGCAGATAGTCTTATTTTCTTCCCGGCGTTACGCACATGGGGAAAGTAGCAATCGGCGATAAGTGTCTGAAAAATGGGCATCAGTTTCCATTTTGTGGCTAAATGGGCGATATCTGGGCATTATACATCATTTCAGCGGTAAAATGGACATTAAGTGGGCGTTATGCATCCAAAAAAAGTGTAAAATCTAGCCCTCCGTCCCCTAGTTTTAGTTTCCCCATGAGTGGAACTATCCTCCCCATCTTGTCGAGCCCCCTCATTATCTTATGTTTCAATAAGATCACTTCTCATTCTTCTGAACTCCAATGAGCATAGGCCCAACCTACTCAACCTATCCTCATAAGTCAACCCCCTCAGCTCCAGAATCAACCTAGTGAACCTTCTCTGAACAGCCTCCAGTGCAAGATTATGCTTCCTTAAATACGGAGACCAAAATTGCAAGCAGTACTCCAGGTGTGGCCTCACCAATACCCTGTGCAATTGTAGCAGGACTTCTCTGTAAAATAAATTTACCCAACTTCGAAGCCGGCACCTTCATAGCCCGCTGGCCCGCCAACATCACATCGATTGACTGATTGACTGTCTGACTGACAGCCGTTCCAGCCGATTGGCGCACACACACACTGAAAACACGTGACCTCCTCTTATCTGGAAATATCCCTTATTCGGAACAGGCAGGTATAGAGGGTTCCGGATAAGGGAGGTTCAACCTGTTTGATCACTCTTCCCTAGAGGATCCTTTACTATGAGATCATTAATTAATCCAGTCTCATTACACATTACCAGATCTAAAATAGCCTGTTCCCTGGTTGGTTCCACAGCCTATTGTTCTAAGAAACCACCCCAAATACATTCCATGAACTCATTCTCAAAGCTACCTTTGCCAATTTGATTTGTCCAATCTATATGAAGATTAAAATCGCCCATGATTATTGCAGTACCTTTCTTACAAGCCCCCATTATTTCTTGATTTATACTCTGTCCTACAGTGTAGCTATTGTTAGGGGGCCTATAGGCTACTCCCAGCAGTGACTTCTTTCCCTTACTATTCCTTATCTCCAGCCAAACTGATTCTACATCTTGTTCTTCTGAGCCAATATCATTTTTCACTACTGCACTGATCTCATCCTTTATTAACAGAGTTACCCACCTCCTTTCCTTTCTGCCTATCCTTCCAAAATATGAAATACCCCAGCCTTGGTCACCTTACAACCAACGTCTCTGTAATGGCTATTAGATCATACGCATTTATTTCTATTTGTGCCATCAATTCATCTATCTTGTGCATTCAGATAAAGAGCCTTTAATGTTGTCTTTTGTCAGCCTAGATTATTGTGCTCAATTCTCTGGAGTGGGCCTTGAACCCACAATCTATGACTCAGAGGTGAGAGTGTGACCCGCTGAGCCACAGGTGACAATGACAATGAAGTGACTTGCATCTAAAGCAAGTTTTGTAAAATCGTAAATAAAAGCATTATAAGCTGGAATTTACTATGGACTACTACTGCAGGCTGCAGTAGGTACTGTAGGGTAGCTATGTCACTGGATTAGTAATCCAGAAAACTGGGTATCCGAAATTGCCCCTTCCCTTGAGGCCTGTTAACACCAGAAATCGGCGGCCACGCTGCAGAGTGCAATGCCCGCCGACTTTTCGTGTATTGGCCACCATTATCAAAATTCCATTCCTGTGGTATCTCGGCAGGAACCCGCTCCCCCCCTCCTGCTCCGCTGCTGCCGAGACCTCCTAAGTGCGTCATCAGAGTGCGCACCACTGATGTTCCTCCCCGACGGCGAAATTCCGCCGAAAAAATCTTCTTCCCGCCGGGCGATGCCAAAACTGACTTCTTTGAGATGGTGCAGTGAGGCTGTGACCTTCTCAATTGGCGGTGTGGCTCCTATTAAAGAGGAGGACACATTGCTGCTGCTGCCATGTTTTATTTTGTCAGCCGATTGCCATGCCGGGCCGACAATTATGCACCCGGGTTCAGCCGGGCCGCCTACCGGCAGCCTGGCACCCCCACTTGGGTGCCAGGCCGCTGGCTGCAACCCTCTCTGGTGGCCCAGTGGACTGAACTTTTAAAATCGCGCAGGCTCTCCCCTTTAAGTGAAGGGGAGAGGCGTGGTGACACGGCACCATGATGACGTCATCAGCATTTCGCTGATGACTGACAGTGGCGGACACTACACCCCCCAACTTCTGCCCCTCTAGTGTGCTTACCACTGCATTTCCACCCCCATTATGAGCAACTTCCGGTCAGCCTGAAAAAAAAGCCAAAGAGCGGAATTTCGTTCAAGAGGCCACCTTAACCACCACAGCGGTAAAAACACTCGAAACGGAGTGCGCATGGCCCCTTTCCAGCCGTGAGCAATTTTGGCACCTGGAATTTATTTTCTGCTGCAATTCTGGCAAAGATACAGCAGTGCGGCAGCAGAAAGTCTGAGGAAATTCAGTGCCATCGTTGGAGCACATAACCTCATCAGGCATGTAGTACCATCTGTGGCCACTTTCAGTACCCATAAGAAATGAATCAGTTGTCAACTAGCAAAGGTTTGCAAAGTTCAGCAAGTGTTCATTGTCTATTCCTCATACTGACACTCAAGAGTGGGTGTAAATAGAGAAAAAAATGAAAGAATACAAGGTAATGCAAAAAGCATAGAAGGGTTACATTTAACCCTATGGCTGTGTATTCCCACACATGCATATTGCTGGTGCATGCAACTTCAAATCATCTGACCTGAATATGTAGGTAATTTTAGGCCATGTAAAACTTGGAGTTTTTTAAAATTTCACAAGCGATAACAGATAATGCTAAACTTTTACTGAAAATCTGGTGCCGCGTCTCAGCTTTGAATAAAAGACTAATACCCAAGATAATTTCAGTTAAATTAGCATTAGCATAGTGCTGTTTTCCAGTAGAAAATCCAATGTTGACAGTCAATCCAATGTTGACAGTCGCCCCAAAATAGACCTGAACCTGAAAGGTGACCTGAGAGAGACCTTTAAAATTATGAAGGGTGTTGATAGGGTAAGTGTAGAGAAGTTGTTTCCACTTGGAGTCCAAAAGGAATCCAAAACTAGAGGCCATAAGTACACGATAGTCACTAATAAATTCAATAGGGAATTCAAGAGAAGCTTCTTTACCCAGAGCGTGCTGAGAATGTGGAATTTGCTACCACTTGGAGTAGTTGAGGTGAATAGCACAGATGCATTTAAGGGGAAGCTAGATAAGTACATGAGGAAGAAAGGAATAGAAGGACGTATTGATAGGGTAAGCGGAGGCTCGTATGGAGCATAAACAGGTCGAATGCCTGTTTAAGTGCTATAAAATCCTCTGTAATTCTATGTAATATCCACTCCATTTTCACCGCAGGTCTGGAAGCTTTACAATAGCCAGAATACAGAGGCACGTGCATGATTGCTTATGGTGCTGTACTGGCCTATATTATTAGCTTATTGCTAAATAAACGGGCTCTTTCTGAACTCAGTGTTTCATCTCATGAGTCAGTAACCTGAAGTATTCAAACATGATAAAGGGGAACTTTTACTGCACAAGATTTCATATGCAAGTAAGCAGTCAATTTGCATAGCATGTAAATGTGATCCTTTATTAAGAGAAAGATTGCACAGCACAGAGCAAACTTAAAAGCCAATTAAATATTAATTTTGGACATTCCATCTGTAAATCTTATCAGTGCCTAACTCTCATGCTAATTTACTCATTAAATCAACTCAGAATACATGTCAGCCTAGGTACTATCGCTCAGCTACAACACGGCTCATGAAGGTCGTCAGCAAATGGTGGGGCATCTGTCTTATTCATTTGTGGTTGCAGCTTTGAATTGTGACAAAGTTTTACATCCTCGCGAGGTTAATTAGGGGACCAAAATTTAACTGTGCTTTAGCACATATGCTAAGTGAACATTAAGGTGTTGTGCATTACTGGCAATGTAGTGGTTACGATTTGTTGCCCTCGCTCAGAAACTTGCGACTGGGGCACATTTCTTGGTGCACTAAAATCACTGTTTCACACTTGCTGAAATGCATTTGCACAGTTAGGGGAGGCAGTTATAATTGTAAAAAACCAGGATCGCGGTCCTCTCTTCCAGCTTACATCTTGTCCACAACCTCCTACTGTAAGTGGTTTTAATACTAGCCCAATTACTAGACGGATAGTTCGAATCGCCCCCGTCTTATGAAAATTCGATACCTGGGGATTATTATTCAGAGTGTAAATGGAATAAGTCACGGACAGGAATGCTTCGGTGAAAAATCGTATTTATTTTATTTGGTCTAACATACATTGGCTAAAAACTTGCACCACTAAAATGAAACCACTGTCTCTGTGGAGAATAAAATCCCGGTTACAAAGAGCACACATACAGTACAGAAATGAGACCAGTAATGCAGTAATTCCCTGGTGGATTCTAACTCCACCCCTTACCAACGAATTACCCAGTCGAAGCTTCCTCCCCAGAATAGCCCTGAAAAACTTCACTTCTGAGAAAACCAAGCCTGGGATATCTGGTTACCGGCTTGGGACACTCGCGATCATGCTCACCACTACACATACAGTTGGTTTCCTTGCTCAGCTCAGCTGTGGGAAGTCACTGCCTGGTTTTCAGTCTCGGCGGCTTCTTCTGCAGAACTGCGGCTTTCTCCTCTGGTACATCGATCTTGTACCCCTTACTGCGTGTCACATCGATCTTGGTGGAGCGAGAGGGAGAGGGAGAGAGAGCTCTCTGTGGATACAAGCTGCAAGCTGCAAGCTACAAGCTAAAAATAAAGTGGAAAGAGCCTGTCTTTATGGGAGTCTTGCTACCCACTATCTTTAAAATCCTTTTGTTTCTAAGCACGGGTACTTAGTCAGTGATGGGCCATCCAACCCATGTGTATTGGACTAATGGCCCTTAGTCTGGGCATTTCTCTCAGACTTTGTGTTGGGAAAGATCTGGCTCCTCTTTGGCTGGCCAGGCTAGTGGGTTCATTGTTCTGCTCTTCTTCTGAGGTGGAGGTGAGAGGTGCTTTTGCATATTAGAGTGGCTTTGTCAATGGCCCCCCTTCCTGGCCGACAGCTCTTTTGTCAATATTCATGGCCCCCTTCCTTTAGCTGGGACAGGTGGGCGAACCCGTACATGACTGACAATTCTTTTGTCACAGCTAACTGCCATGCGGACTCTGGAGTGTTAACAATAAAAAGCTTTTTCACGAATCTGCACAGGGTGATCCCAGCACCCTCAGAAAAAATAAAATCCACGAAATATTCTCAACTGAGTCCATTCTTTAAACAGAAACTTTGCGATCTCTTCAGTCCCCCTTTTGATGCTTTTTCTTTCCAAAAAGCATCACTCGACGAGAGAGCAAAGGCCAAAGTCTCCCACAAGAGAAGTTGTTCCCCTGATTTTACGTTTTAAAACCCCAGAACTGTACCCCTTACTGCGAGTCACAGTTCCTTCTACAGAGTCAAGACATCAGTGAAAATGGCTTCTTAACACATTCAAATGGTTGGGTTCCACTCCACGAGATGTTACAAAAAAACACCGTGCACATCGCACCGTACAGCATTGACAGGTGGTAACACATTACAAAAATCACAACAGCGCACATCGCGCAATACAGAGTGTAAAACTCTAACCAGAATATACAATACACTTGCTTACAGAACTTTGGTACATTACAAGTTTTAGCAGGAAGAAACCATCATCAACATACATCAATTACACCTCTCCGGGTCGATCTAGCACCCCTTGCCACCGCGCTCAGAGCATCTGGCTCCGTCGCCTGCAGCTGGTGTAAAACAAGTAGCCTACAAGCAACAATTGTATGATAACAAATGCATGGGAACAGTCACGGCTCCAGGGAGGAACCTCTATACTCAGACCGATGTCCCACCATGATGGCGAGACAATCCCATTGATCTCCTCCCCCAGTTCGACTGTCTTTTGCTCTAAAGTGTAAAAATGTTTCTGGGAGAGCTCAACGGTCTTTAGTAACTCAGTGAGGTATTCCGGCAGAAAAGGGATCGGGTACCCGAAATGTTACACATAGTCCTGGAGATGCGTGAAGGTGTTGTTCACAGTGAGGTGAATGGTCGAGGGTTCGGGAATGGGAGTAATTCGCTCTTGTGCCACTTGAACCTCAGCCTTGGGTTTGAAATAAAAGCAGCTGTCGCTCACCGGACACCACATGTCCTGGCTGTACCGGTAGCAGAGTGCACTTGTGGTGACACAGTATGTCCCACTCTCCACGTATGCTACCTGTGGAGGTACGTGATCTTGTGCCATCACTTCCATGGTGCAATTGATAGGTTCTGCGCCTGCAGAAGCAAACCCACATTCTGATCGGGCAAAAGCAGTCAAGTGCTGGGGACATAGTATTACGTGTGCATCCCGGCTCTGGCATCTGGAGAGATCAGTGCCTGTCATAGCATGCTCCCACTTTATGACATACGGCGGGATGGCTTTAAAATGAACATGCACTCCTCCACAAATGACCCCGATATTCTCAACCCTTTATACCGGTGCTGGCCGGGATGACCCGCCCATTACCGGCATCCTCACTACAATTCCCATCACTGTATGGTTGGACCGCCCGCAATCTACAGGGACAGGGTAGGCTTCAGAGGCTAAACGAAGCTAGCACGGGCTCAATGAATTGCTATACAGGTGCAGCGCGGTGAAATACTTGTTGCTTATCCATAAAGGGACACGACCTTGCCTCAGGTCCTCCAGGTTACTGCGGCCCTCACCCAGCAACCGTGCTCCATACAACACACACCTCATTCTGTGCAACCTGCTCCGAGGTGTTCCTGACCTCCTGTATCAAATCATTAACAGTTTTAGTGTGCCTCTCCAGCTCCGCAATGACCTCTTTAAATCAACGGTCATTGCCTGGTCCTCATGAAGCTCTGAACCCACCACTGTATTCTCTCCCCCTAGAATCTTACGCAGTTGGTCCTTTAACCCAGTGATCTGCATCTGGAGTTGTACATCATCCATTCTATTAACAATACCTGCTCCTGTACTGAATGCTGTGGCTTCATCGTTCCAGGTCCCTCTTCTCTGCCTCCCGGACCCCACACTATTCCCAACATTCATAAAGCCATTCTTTATCTACATTTCCATAGTCCAGTTCATAAAATTCCTGAAACATCACTTTTAATAGAGTTTCATAAAGCTTCTCCGTCTTCTTCGGGCACCACACAGACAGGTGGACTTCAGTCAGGTTCAGGATCACGGATGCCACGGAGTAGTACACGTTCTGAAACAAAACTTTGTCAGTAGGGATTAACACCAACCCATTCCCCGGACCCCTGGTGGTGGTGGGACACCTATCTATAGTCGTCTGCACCGTCAGGGCTCTGGGCGGGGGCTTCCTGGTGTATGAGATGAGCTCTGTGGCATTGATGGTGTTCGGGGGATTTGGGATCACACAGGAGTCCACACTCCGATCCCAACCGATCCCACCCCCGGCGTCTTGGCTTCGCCTGCTAAACGCGATTGACGCACCAGTTGGGCAGGTCTTTTCCGACCCCCACATACAAACATAAATGCCTTCCTCGGATTCCCACCACTTATCCCAACACACATTCACTCCTCCCGGAGAACCCGTGATCGTCCGGTATGTGTCGTTACTGAGTCTTTCCCAGTCAGCTGTCTGGGCCCCTGTGTCTGTGCTCAGTTTCCTGAGCCACCACCACCTTCCCAGTGGAATGTGTCCCCTACAACTAAGGCGCACCCGCTTACCCTCCGTTACCCTAACCCGGGAGGTGGTAATCCCTATTCTTGGACATGGGATGGACACTTCACCGTAGGTGAACTTGTCATGGCTGGAATACTGGGTGGAATTCGATCCCAGCCATCCAGGCCACCTTCCCTTGTGGAGATAGACACTCACCCCATCCTCTGAGCCACCTCCAGTGGTCACGGTCGGTCCATCTCCGTCGGTGCAGCCGAAGGCAACCGATTCCTCGGTGTCACCCCTGCAACTCGTGCTGGCTTTAATCGGGGTGATCAGCATTAATATGGCTGACTTCATCCTATTCTTAGGCGTTGCCTGAAAAACACACAGAATGCAACGTTGTCCTTGGGGTGATGCCTCACCTTTCCAGACGCAGCTACACATGATTACCTTAACTGGAATATATGTAAATCACAAGCTATACATAGAAAATAGGTGCAGGAGTAGGCCATTCGGCCCTTCGAGCCTGCACCGCCATTCAATGAGTTCATGGCTGAACATGCAACCTCAGTACCCCATTCCTGCTTTCTCGCCATACCCCTTGATCCCCCTAGTAGTAAGGACTACATCCAACTCCTTTTTGAATATATTTAGTGAATTGGCCTCAACAACTTTCTGTAGTAGAGAATTCCACAGGTTCACCACTCTCTGGGTGAAGAAGTTTCTCCTCATCTCGGTCCTAAATGACTTACCCCTTATCCTTAGACTGTGATCCCTGGTTCTGGACTTCCCCAACATTGGAACATTCTTCCTGCATCTAATCTGTCTAAACCCGTCAGAATTTTAAATGTTTCTATGAGATCCCTTCTCATTCTTCTGAACTCCAGTGAATACAAGCCCAGTTGATCCAGTCTTTCTTGATATGTCAGTCCCGCCATCCCGGGAATCAGTCTGGTGAACCTTTGCTGCACTCCCTCAATAGCAAGAATGTCCTTCCTCAAGTTAGGAGACCAAAACTGTACACAATACTCCAGGTGTGGCCTCACTAAGGCCCTGTACAACTGTAGCAATGCCACCCTGCCCCTGTACTCAAATCCCCTCGCTATGATGAAAGCCAACATGCCATTTGCTTTCTTAACTGCCTGCTGTACCTGCATGCCAACCTTCAATGACTGATGTACCATGACACCCAGGTCTCGTTGCACCTCCCCTTTTCCTAATCTGTCACCATTCAGATAATGGTCCGTCTCTCTGTTTTTACCACCAAAGTGGATAACCTCACTTTTATCCACATTATACTTCATCTGCCATGCATTTGCCCACTCACCTAACCTATCCAAGTCGCTCTGCAGCCTCATAGCATCTTCCCCGCAGCTCACACTGCCACCCAACTTAGTGTCATCCGCAAATTTGGAGATACTACATTTAATCCCCTCGTCTAAATCATTAATGTACAATGTAAACAGCTGGGGCCCCAGCACAGAACCTTGCGGTACCCCACTAGTCACTGCCTGCCATTCTGAAAAGTACCCATTTACCCCTACTCTTTGCTTCCTGTCTGACAACCAGTTCTCAATCCATGTTAGCACACTACCCCCAATCCCATGTGCTTTAACTTTGCACATTAATCTCTTGTGTGGGACCTTGTCGAAAGCCTTCTGAAAGTCCAAATATACCACATCAACTGGTTCTCCCTTGTCCACTCTACTGGAAACATCCTCAAAAAATTCCAGAAGATTTGTCAAGCATGATTTCCCTTTCACAAATCCATGCTGACTTGGACCTCTTTCCAAATGCGCTGCTATACAGACAAGCTAAGGCAACAGATAGGAGAGAAAGATGTTATGTACAGCACCACCTGGAGGCCACACTAGGTCTCCTTGTCCCTGGCCTCTTACAACTCCGGCTTCCTTCGTTCACCGGTGTGTAAGGAGGCATCCACAGCGCCCTTGGTCATGGGATCCTGGCACTCCTCACTCCTGCCCCCACAGTTGGAACGGCTGGTCCCTCTCTGGGCTACTCACAGTCCCAGATTATGGGCTGGAGACCCACACCTGTAGTGCAGCTCACCACTCCCTGCTATTTACTCCTCTTATCAGCTCTTTCCCCAGGGTTGAAAAGCTTGCACTGATTGATATGGAACCACTGAGTGAGTCGGGGCATTTTGACTGCAAATAGCATCGGACTTGCCTTATCCACGATACTGTATGGTCCCATGTATAGCGGTTCAAAAGTCCCTACCCTGGCGAAGTTTATGACCATTATGATCTCCGACCTTCCACTCGTGGTGCTTCTGGGGCTCAAGCAATAAACGATTTCTACGATGTTGCTTCCCCATGTTACTGGCAGCCTGCCAATGGATCTGTTTGAGATGCTCAAACAGATTCTTAACAATTTCCGGTTCACCTCTCTCAACTGACCTTCCGTGAGAACCAGTGCCAGTACATGGCTGGGTGTTTTCATGACCCTGCCAGTCACGAGCTCATGTGGGGAATACCCTGTGCTTCTAGACAGGCTGGCTCGGACCCCTATCAGAACGAACGGCAAGACCTCCACCCATTTTCTAGGCGAATCTTCTGTCTTTTTCCATAACCTTTCCTCGACCATAACCTTTCCTTGATGGTCCTATTCATTCACTCCACAATCCCTGATGACTGTGGGTTGTGGGCGATGTGCCATTTACCCTCTACACCTCGCATCTTCAGAGTCGCCTGCATGACTGTCCCAGTGAAGAGACTCCCCTGATCGGATTCCACATACTGTGGTAGCCCCCACCTAGAGAACACTTCTCTCATTAGAATCCTTGCGGTCCCCAAAGCTGTGACTGTTCGGCATGGGAAGGCTTCTACCCATTTAGAGAACACCTCTATCAGGACCAGGAAGTACTTGTAACCCCACTGCGTGGTGGGCAATGGCCCGATATAATCGACCTGTATGGGCTGTCATAGTCCCTCCACTCTCCTGGTGTGTCCCATGGATACCTTCCTTTTCTGGCGGTCAGGGTTGTTTACTGCACACACCAAGCAATCCGCGCAGAAGTCACGGACATCCTCCCTCAGTTGCGGCCACCACCCTGCCTGTTCCACCTGTTGCCAGGTGGTCTCCGGCCCAGGGTGCCCCGCTCCTGGACCCTCGTGGGCCAACTGAAGGAATTCTCTCTGATGCTGCTGCGGGACTACCCACTGTTCCTGTTAAGTTCTTACACACTACAGCAAATCAACATGAGGCACATACTGGAGACAAGGTCACTCTGTGACCTGTACCTTTATTCACAGGACCTCCCTTTATATACCTGGATGACCAGGTGAGGAGTGTCCCCCACAAGTTCACCCGCTGTGGTCAAGGTTGCATTTCTCAGGTGTATACAGTGTACAGTGTTGTTACATAAAGGTTACAGTTATGTGAAGGTTACAAACATGACATCACCTCCCCCCAACATCTTTGGGTCAAAGATTGAGTCTTTCTGGCGGTCGACGCTCTCTCGTGGAGCACCGCAGTTGGGCTCTGGTTGTTGAGCCTTGGCATGCGTCTTTGGCACCTGTGGTGATTCCGGTTCGTCCGGGCTGACCGCAGGGACTGTGCATGTTGCTGACAGTTTTTGTTGCTCGTTCACTGGCAGTGGTGTGGGCAGCATCTCATGATTTTCCTCAGGTTCTTCAGTGTCCATGCTGAACCTTTTTTTTACTTGGTCCAGATGCTTGCGGCATATCTGCCCATTGTTGGGTCTGACCACTATGACCCTATTCCCCTCTTTGCCAATTACAGTACCCTCAAGCCACTTGGGCCCCACAGCGTGATTAAGAATAAATCCATCTCCCCTTTGAGTTACGGTCGTGGCACTCATTTTGGGACTGGCGCTTGCCCTCAACAATGTCTGACAAGACTGGATGAATGAGGGACAGCCGAGATTTTAGTGTACATTTCATGAGTAGTTCCGCTGGCGGGGCTCCCGTGAACAAGTGCGTTCGGGACCTATAGGCCAGCAGGAAGCGCGATAGACTGTATTGAAGGGAGGGTCCTTGAATCCGGAGCATGCCTTGCTTTATGATTTGGACCGCATGTTCCGCCTGGCCATTGGAAGCTGGCTTGAACGGCGCTGTCCTGACATGTTTGATGCCATTACCCGACATGAACTCCCGGAATTCATAGCTAGTGAAATATGGGCCGTTGTCGCTAACTAGGATGTCCGGCAAGCCGTGGGTCGCAAAGACCGCCCGCAGACTCTCCACTGTGGTGGATGTCATGCACAAATTCAATATGATGCACTCGATCCATTTCGAGTACGCATCAACAACAATGAGGAACATTTTTCCCATGAACGTGAATACGTGACCATGGCTTGGTGGGCCAGGGCCACGGGCTGAGTGGGGCTCCCTGGGGGCATTGCCCAGCTGGGCACACGTTGTGCACCTGCGAACACAGTGTTCCAGGTCTGCATCAATTCCCGGCCACCATACATGTGACCGGGCAATGGCCTTCATAAGCACGATGCCTGGGTGCTCGCTGTGGAGTTCCCTGATGAATGCTTCCCTACCCCTCTGGGGCATGAATACCCGGCTGCCCCATAGTAGGCAGTTGGCTTGGATGGAGAGCTCATCCATCTGTCTGTGAAACGGTCTGACCTCTTCAGGGCATGCTCCATGTGCGGGCGCCCAATCCCCAGTCAGGACACATTTCTTTATCAGAGATAGGAGGGGATCTCTGTTTGTCCAGATTTTGATCTGGTGGGCTGTGATGGTGGAGCCTGCGCTGTCAAAGGCATTGACAGCCATGACCATCTCCGCGCTTTGCTCCGCTGCCCCCTCAGGAATCCTGCTGAGCACGTCAGCGCACATTTCGGTGCCTGGCCGGTGCCGTATGGTGTAGTCATACACAGCCAGCGTGAGAGCCCATTGCTCCATGCGAGCTGACGCATTGGCATTGACAGCTTTGCTGTCGGGCAACAGGGATGTTAACGGCTTGTGGTCCGTTTCTAACTCGAACCTTCTGCCAAAAAGGTACTGGTGCATCTTTTTCAGACCGTAGACACATGCGAGTGCTTCCTTTTCAACCATCTCATAACCCCTTTCTGCTTGGGAGAGCGGCCTGGAGGCAGAAGCCACAGGTTAGAGTTGGCCTTCATCATTACTCTGCTGCAACACGCACCCAACCCCATAGGATGATGCATCGCATGTCAAAACCAATTTCTTATAGGGGTCGTACAGGATCAATAACTTATAAGAGACAAAGCAGGTTCCGCGCCCGATTGAAAGCCCGTTCCTGACAGTCCTCCCAAAACCAATCGCAACCCTTATGCAGGAGCACGTGTAGCGGCTCCAACAATGTGCTTAAGTTCGGCAGAACGTTCCTGAAATAGTTCAATAGTCCCAGAAATGAACGCAACTCTGATGTGTTGCCGGGCCTGGGCGCGCGACGGATAGCCTCCGTTTTGGATTCGGTAGGCCGGATCCCGTCTGGGCAACCCTCCTGCCCAAAAACTCGACCTCTGGGGCCGAAAACACACACTTGGACTTCTTTAGTCGCAGGCCTACCCGGTCCAGTTGGCGTAGCACCTCCTCCAGGTTGTGGAGGTGTTCCTCGGTGTCTCGGCCCGTGATAAGGATGTCGTCCTGAAATACGATTGTTCCGGGGATGGATTTGAGCAGGCTTTCCATGTTCCTCTGAAAGATAGCGGCTGCTGAACGAATGCCAAACGGACACCTGTTGTAGATAAACAGCCCCTTGTGCGTGGTGATGGTGGTCAGTAGCTTGGATTCTTCGGCCAGTTCTTGGGTCATGAAGACTGAAGTGAGGTCCAACTTGGTGAACAGCTTGCCACCTGCTACCGTGGCAAAAAGATCCTCCGCTCTCGGAAGCGGGTATTGGTCCTGAAGGGACACTCGGTTGATGGTGGCCTTGTAGTCGCCACAGATCCTGACCGAGCCATCTGTTTTTAGAACAGGGACAATGGGACTTGCCCAGTCGCTGAATTCAACGGGCGAAATTATGCCCTCTCTTAGCAATCTGTCCAACTTACTCTCAATTTTCTCCCGCATCACATACGGCACAGCTCTGGCTTTGTGGTGCACTGGTGTGGCGTCCGGGGTGATGCGTATCCTTACTTTGGTGCCTTTGAAAGTCCTGACGCCAGGTTGAAATAATGACTCGAACTTTCGTAGGACCTGTGAGCATGAACTTCGCTCCACAGATGAAATGGCGTGCACATCCCCCCATTTCCAGTTCATCTCGGCTAGCCAGCTCCTCCCCAAGAACGAGGGACCATTTCCCGGGACAATCCAGAGTGACAGCCAGTTCTGAGCTCCATTATGTATGACCACCAATATTGCACTGCCTAGCACTGGGATGATCTCTTTGGTGTACGTCCGTAATTGCATGTCAATGCATTCTAGTTTGGGTCTGTTGGCTCTGAGTGGCCACAGTTTCTCGAATTGTTGGACACTCATAAGCGACTGGCTGGCTCCTGTGTCCAACTCCATGCATATTGGGATGCCATTTAACAGTACTCTCATCATCATAGATGGCGTTTTTGTGTATGAGCTGTGGATGTTTGCCACCTGGACCCGCTAAACTTCAGCGTCCATTGCTGTGTCCCAGGCATACCCCTGCCTTGCAGACCCCTCTTGTGGTTCATCCACTTCATAGACCCAGCCTTGCTGCGGGCTTCCTGCACATCCTGGCTAAATGTCAACTCAATTTACAATTTCTGCAGATGAATTGTTGAAACCGGCAGGTCTTCGCAGGATGTTTGCCCCCGCACCTCCAGCATGAGCTGAGATTGTTGTGAACAAAAGAACTGTTACCAGGCATTCCTCTCTGATTTTCTCTTTGATTACTCTTGAGCACTCTGTTTGTGGGTGTCAATGTTCCCATCCCGGGATGTATTGTCCCTTGTAATGGTGTATATGTCCGTTCAACCTGCCATTGTCTCTGTTGAGGACCCACCCCAGAGTCTGTTACTGCCTGGGTGGTGTTGAATTGCCCTTGCCTGCCTGCGGGGTTCTGAGTCGCGTTTACCATGTTAACTCCCTGCTCCATCGCCACATTGGGAGCAGAGTTGCAGGCGTATATGATCTTGTTTTCTTCCTCCCCCGCCATGAAGGTTTGAGCCATTAACGCCGCTGCTTCCAAGGTCAAGTTCCTGGTCTTAATTAGCTTCCTAAAAATCCCGGCAGGACCAATGCCCTCAATGAAGAAAACCCGTAACATCTCCCCCCTGCAGGCGTCTGTGAACTTACAGAGGCTGGCCAAGCGCCGAAGGTCCGCAACGAAGTCTGGTATGCTCTGCCCTTCCCGACGTCGGAGTGTATAGAATCGGTGTCAGGCCATGTGTATACTACTCACCGGTTTGAGGTGCTCACCGATCAGTTTGCTGAGCTCCTCTAAGGTCTTGCCCGCCGGCTTCTCGGGTGTGAGCAGGTCTTTCATCAGCGTGTAAGTCTTAGGTCCACAGCTGGTCAGTAGATGCGCCCTTCGCTTGTCAGCCGCTGCCGCTCCCAGCTAGTCCTTCGTGACAAAGCTCTGCTGGAGCCTCTCAACGAAATCGTCCCAGTCCTCACCTATACAGTACCGTTCCCCTGTGCTACCGGTGGCCATTCTCTTGAGTCGCTGATTCCCGTTTCTTGTCGCCAAATGTTAAGTTCTTACACACTACAGCAAATCAACACGAGGCACATACTGGAGACAAGGTCACTCTGTGACCTGTACCTTTATTCACAGGACCAAGGAGTGATGACCCTGCGAGGGACCTCCCTTTATATACCTGAATGACCAGGTGAGGAGTGTCTCCCACAAGTTCACCCCTGTGGTCAAGGTGTGCATTTCTCAGGTGTATACAGTGTACAGTGTTGTTACATAAAGTTTACAGTTATGTGAAGGTTACAAACATGACAGTTCCCCTCTGAAAATCATCCCTTCCTTTACCGTAATACCTGCCACTCCGTATGGACTTTCTACCTTAGCTCCCTTAGCCAGCATCTTCAGAACAGTTTTTAGGACGGGATCCTGTGCCTGGACCATCTTTAGGTCTGGGGCCAGTGCTACCCCTGCACTCGCTTGTGTCCCACCTCTGTCTCTGATCATTGCGACTGGACTCGACCCATAAGGATCCCAAAACATGACCGTTCGAGCACCTTCTTTGGCCAGTACATCGGCCTGCTGATTGCCTTCCGCACGGGGTTCTGTCTTAGAATGGGCCTTGATTTTGTGGATATAGAAATCCCCCTGGGTTCCTATCAATGTTATAATCTGTTGCAACAATGACTTGGTTGCTAGGGGTTTCCTGTCAGCAGATGTGAACCTGCGACGAGACCACATGGTCAAATATTCTGCACATGAACTGCAAGTGAACATGCTGTCCGAGCAAATCATGGAGGGTGTAGGGAACTCTTCAGGGTGGGTAACCACATACACCACCGCCAACAGTTCAGCGTGCTGGGTGCTCAGGGTGCTCATGGTGCTCGGGAGTTTAATGGCCTTGGCAATGCCTGCCTTTGGGTCAAAAATCCTGCATCCAGTGAGTTGCTCCTCTGCCACCACTGTACTGGACACGTCTACATAGATCTCGCGGCGCGTGGGATAGATCCCAGCCCGAAACCCTATGTCTACGTTCCATACTCCTTCAACAGAACATTTATGAGCCACCCCTGGGTAGATCAAATTTGCGGCGAGTTTGGACTCACAGAGACCTTTCACGCTCAAATTCATCTGCGAGAACAATAAAGTCCAGCGAGCAATGCGTGCACTGCTCACCATGCCATCCTTTATCCTCCCATCCAGAAGCATCTGAATGGGTGTATGATGGGTTAAGAGAGTTATCGGGGACGCCCCCGTGAAGATTTGTGATCTCTTCACGGCCCAATGTGTGGCAAGCAGGTGCCTCTCACATTTGGATTACCCCCCTCTCTACATCTGTGAGGATTCTTGATGAGTATACCACAGGCCTCAGCTTGCTATGCCGCTCCTGGAGCAGCACTGCGCTCAAACTCTCCCCTGTGACAGTTACCTCCAAAAAGAACTCCTCTCCCCCATCAATCGCTCCTGAAGCTGTTGCGATCTGCAGATTTCTCTTCAGATGACTAAAAGCTACCATGCAGTCCTCATCCCACTCCCAGCCCACTCCCTTGTGTAGGAGCCGGATTGGAGGGGCTGCCATAGAGGGCATAGTCCTCTATGAAATCCCTGCAATACCCTGTGAGTCCCAGGAAGGATCTTACCCCTGTTACCGAGGTCAGGGCAGGTAGCTCCTGTACCGCCTTCCTCCTCGCCTCATCGATGGCCCTCTCCGCAGCTCACATGGTCAGCCCGAGAAATTTTACTTCCTGCTGGCCGATCTGTGCTTTCCTGGGATTAACCTTGAACCCAGCTTCCTTTAACAGACTCAGCAGCTCAGTCAGCAGTGGGCCATGCTCCTCCCCCTCGTCGGAGAACAAAAGCAGGTCGTTCACGTACTGCACAAGCTGCTGTGGTCTGCTGAATCCTTTTAAACATTTGGCTATACATTGGTGGAAAATAGAAGGACTGTTATGAAACCCTTGGGGAAGGCAGGTCCATGTGTACTGCTGACCCTTGAAAGTGAATGCGAACTTATACTGGTCCTCCCTTTTGAGAGGGATAGACCAGAATCCGTTCGAAATGTCCAGCACCATGAATGTTTTCGCGGATGCTGGGATACTCCCGATCAGGTCGGCTAAGGCTGCGACGGTGGGGGCACAGGCTGGGATGTTCTTGTTCAGAACCCGATAGTCCACAGTGGCTCTCCATGAATTGTCCGGTTTCCTAACCGACCAAATCAGAGAGTTCACATGGGTCGCTATGGGTCTCAACACCCTGCTCAAACAGTGATACCAACGCCGTCTCTACATCCGCCTCTGCCTCTCTGGGGAAGTTGTACTGTTTCTGTGGTCGGGCCATGGGGTCTCCTTCTACTCTGACCTCCCCCCTGCTACCCTCCCGCAGTCGGCTTGTGTGTAGAGAATGCCACGAGGTTGGCTCGCACATCCGCCCTGTACTCCGCCGGGGTAGTAGTGACCAAAAATTCAAGGTCATAACTACCCTTAGGCTTCATCGTACACTCGGTTCCCTTGCCTTGCTTCCCTGGTATAACTACCACCTCCTTCTCCTTTCCTGTGCATACTGCCCCCCATAGACAGTGATTCCGGAATCCACCAATATCTTGTGGGCCAATATAAAGTCTGCCCCCAAAATGCCTATTCCCTCCCGCTCCCACCGGATCAGGACACATTTCCTAACGTTGCCTCCACTAGGCTTTAACTCTTGTACTCTGCCCTTTGGTTTGTCATCCTTACCCCTACCATTCTTAAAAGAGAGAGTTAACTGCCGGATCACACTCTCTTCTGTGGTGTGGGGATCCCTGGAATCGAACCACCCATCTACTTTGGTCTTGAGCCTGGGCAGGCTGTTCGCCATCAGGGTCCTCATCCAGTGAGCCCTAGGCTCCCCCAGCAGCTGTGTCCGGTTGGGCACCCCCGCACAGGCACTCCGGTAGACAGGCCACAGCCTGTCTGCGAAAGGTTGCAGTGCCTTTCCAGCTAACTGCAATGTCCTTTCCACTCGGGAGAAGGGACTTCCATCATTGAGGCCCATAGCCTCGAGGATGTCATCTTTTATCCCCTCTAACGTACCCTGCCCCCTCTTGCTACCCGCTGAGAGCGACTGGTACAACCTACTATCCAGAGAAAATAAAAGTAATTTGGCTGCCTCAGCTTCGTTACAATTATTGATCCCCCCCACCTGCTCCACAAACGTAAAATGGACAGATGGGTCCCCTTTGCTGGTCAGTCTGATTAGAGACCATTGCTTGCAGCTGGGAGGTTGTATACGGGACCACAAAGTCACTCTGCAGTGGTCCTTGCTCTTGACTGTTTACGGGCGCACCGTATTTCCGCTGCCGGACAGGGCCATGGGTCCTGGTCCCAGCACTTTGGACGGTGGTCGAGCGTCCTCCTCTGCCTCACAGTCCCCCTTATCTTCCTCATCTACCTGTCATGTATCTCACATTACTGTATATAACTGTATCTTACCATGCTATACATGACTGTAACTGGATATGACCTGTACCTTACCACCAGGGGTGCACTTGCAGGAGACACTCTATACCTGCCCCACTGAGGTATATAAATGGAGGTCTCAGGCAAGTGCAGCACTGGAGAGCTGGATTTAAAGGTGCAGGTCCTGAGTGACCTTGACTTAAGCATGTGTCTTGTGTAAGTCAGTACATTATAGTCAGGACTTAACAGTGGCGACGAGTTATGGGATCACAGAATCCACAGAATGGCTACCAACAGCTCAGATGAGAAATACAATGCTGGAGACAACTGGGATGACTTTATAGAAAGGCTCCAGCAAAACTTTGTGACCAAAGACTGGCTGGGCGGCGATAAGGCAGACAAGAGAAGAGCCCGTCTCTTGACCAGCTGGGGCTCGAAAACATACGCTTTAATGAAGGACCTGCTGGCACCCGAGAAACGAGCAAGCAAGTCATTTGAGGAGTTGAGCACACTGGTGAGAGACCACCTGAAGCCAGCGAGCAGCCTACACATGGCCAGACACAGGTTCTACAACTACAGACGCTGTGTGGGCCAAAGCATACCCGACTTCGTGGTGGAACTTCGGAGGCTGGCTAGTTCATGTGAGTTCCCCGATGAACTAAGGAGGGAAGTACTGAGAGACTTTTTTATTGAAGGAATAGGCCACGCAGGCATATTCCGAAAGCTTATAGAGACTAAGAATTTGACTCTAGAGGCAGCAGCACTGGTCGCACAGACGTTCTTGGCCCGCGAAAAAGAAATGAGGCTGATCTATACTTCGGGTACGACAACTAACGAGGCATTAGAACAAGGGGTTCACATTGTGAAACAAACCACTACCCCCACACACAGACAAAGGCAGGAGAGCAGGCCTTCAACAGCAGACAGTGGCACCAGAAGCCATCAAAATCAAGGGCCACATGAACGTCCGATCACACCTCATCAACCCACAATGCGAGCAATCAACAACAGATTGAGAGAAACATAGAAACATAGAAACGTAGAAAATAGGTGCAGGAGTAGGCCATTCGGCCCTTCTAGCCTGCACCGCCATTCAATGAGTTCATGGCTGAACATGCAACTTCAGTACCCCATTCCTGCTTTCTCGCCATACCCCTTGATCCCCCTAGTAGTAAGGACTACATCTAACTCCTTTTTGAATATATTTAGTGAGTTGGCCTCAACAACTTTCTGTGGTAGAGAATTCCACAGGTTCACCACTCTCTGGGTGAAGAAGTTTCTCCTCATCTCGGTCCTAAATGGCTTATCCCTTATCCTTAGACTGTGACCCCTGGTTCTGGACTTCCCCAACATTGGGAGCATTCTTCCTGCATCTAACCTGTCTAAACCCGTCAGAATTTTAAATGTTTCTATGAGATCCCCTCTCATTCTTCTGAACTCCAGTGAATACAAGCCCAGTTGATCCAGTCTTTCTTGATATGTCAGTCCCGCCATCCCGGGAATCAGTCTGGTGAACCTTCGCTGCACTCCCTCAATAGCAAGAATGTCCTTCCTCAAGTTAGGAGACCAAGACTGTACACAATACTGCAGGTGTGGCATCACCAAGGCCCTGTACAACTGTAGCAACACCTCCCTGCCCCTGTACTCAAATCCCCTCACTATGAAGGCCAACATGCCATTTGCTTTCTTAACCGCCTGCTGTACCTGCATGCCAACCTTCAATGACTGATGTACCATGACACCCAGGTCTCGTTGCACCTCCCCTTTTTCTAATTTGTTACCATTCAGATAATAGTCTGTCTCTCTGTTTTTACCACCAAAGTGGATAACCTCACATTTATCCACATTATACTTCATCTGCCATGCATTTGCCCACTCGCCTAACCTATCCAAGTCACTCTGCAGCCTCATAGCATCCTCCTCGCAGCTCACACTGCCACCCAACTTAGTGTCATCTGCAAATTTGGAGATTCTACATTTAATCCCCTCATCTAAATCATTAATTGAGAAGCTCAAGGGAGATCAGCCAGACACAGCTCATCCTTCGGAAACAATGGAAACGGTCTGTGTTGGAGATATCGGGGTAGGCACTCAACCAGGGTGTGTCGATTTCAGCATGCCGTTTGCAGAAACTGCAACTACACAGGGCATCTGGCTCGCATGTGCAGAAAACAGCAGCTCGGCTGGTATATGAATCGGAAGGGTCGGAAAGCGGACCAGAAGACGGTTGGAACAGTGCACGGGACGCCGAGGTACAGCGGGTCAACACGATCAATGTCTACTGTTCTTACACAAAGACGCCTCCAATTATGATGAGGGTTCTACTCAACGGGATACCCGTCAACATGGAACTGAACACGGGGGCCAGTCAATCCCTCATGTTCAACAATTTGAACAGCTGTGGCTGCACAAAAGCAACAGACCAAAACTCACAAAGATCGACACCAAACTAAGGACCTATACTAAAGAAATCATCCCAGTCCTTGGCAGCGCCATGCTCTCGATCACACACAAAGGGATGGTGAACCGACTTTCCCTGTGGATTGTCCCTGGGGATCTCCCAGCCCTGTTGGGGAGAAGCTGGCTAGCAGAACTTAATTGGAAATGGGATGATGTTCACGCCATGTTTTAAGCCGTTTTGAACATCTCTGTCAGCCAGGTGTGGGCACCTTCAAAGGGGCTAAAGTTATAATCTACATCACACAGAATGCCAGACCGGTCCATCACAAGGCTAGAGCTGTGCCTTATGTGATGAGGAAAAAGATTGAAATCGAACTGGACCGGCTTCTGCGGGAAGGCATAATTTCTCCCGTGGAATTCAGCGACTGGGCAAGCCCCATCGTCTCCGTCATGAAGCCTGGTGGATCTGTGGGGATTACAAGTCTACCATAAACAGAGTCTCCCTACAGGACCAATACCCGCTGCCCAGAGCGGAGGACCTATTTGCCACGTTGACTGGAGGAAAACTTTTCTCGAAACTTGACCTCACATCTGCGTATATGACGCAAGAACTGACCAAAGAGTGTAAGCTACGCACCACCATCAACACACATCGAGGCCTTTTTGTGTACAGTTGATGCCCATTCGGCATCAGGTCGGCAGCTGCTATATTCCAGCGCAACATGGAGAGTCTGCTCAAGTCCATCCCGGGGACGGTTGTGTTTCAAGATGACATACTCATCACGGGCAGGGACACTGACTCTCATCTCCGCAATCTTGAGGAAGTACTAAGTCGATTAGATCAGGGAGGCCTAAGAGTTAAGAAATCCAAATGTCTGTTTCTCGTGCCGGAGGTTGAATTTTTGGGCAGAAGGATTGTCGCTGATGGAATCCGACCAACAGAATCCAAAACCAAAGCGATTCGTCTGGCACCCAGGCCCCGGAATGTCTCGGAACTGCGCGCCTTTCTCGGGCGACTCAATTACTTTGGGAACTTTATGCAGAACTTGAGCACGCTGCTGGAGCCTCTCCACGTGCTACTCAGAAAGGGGTGCGATTGGTTTTGGGGGGACGCCCAAGAACGCATCTTCAATAAGGCACGCAACCTTCTATGTTCCAAGAGTATTTTAGCCTTTTTTGACCCAGGTAAAAAGTTAGTCCTTACGTGTGAAGCGTCAGCGTACGGGGTCGGGTGCGTTTTACAGCACATCAATGATGCTGGTAAATTACAGCCCGTTGCTTATGCCTCCAGGTCACTTTCGCGGGTGGAGCGCGGGGACGGTATGGTTGAGAAGGGGCGCTCGCATGCGTGTACGGTGTCAAAAAGATGCACCAATACCTTTTCGGGGCCAAGTTTGCGTTAGAAACCGACCACAAACCCCTCACGTCCCGAAGTGCAAGGCATTCAACGCCAACGACTCGGCGCGCATTCAGCAATGGGCACTCATGCTGGCGGCTTTCGACTACACGTTTAGGCACAGACCAGGCACAGACAATTGTGCCGATGCGCTTAGCAGGCTACCCCTGGCGACCACAGAAGGGTCCGACGAACAGGACTTTGAGATGGTCATGGCAATCAATGCCTTTGAATCCACAGGTTCGCCCATGACGGCTCGCCAAATCAGAGCCTGGACAACCAGCGGCCCCACGTTATCTCTAGTTAAAAGATGCGTTTTAAACAGTGACTGGACAAAAGTTCGCAATGCCTGCCCCGAGGAGGTCAAACCCTTCCTTCGGCGCATGCATGAACTCTCACCACAGGTAGACTGCCTGATGTGTGGCAGCCGAGTAGTTATGCCCTTACGAGGCAGGGAGGCGTTTGTCCGGGAGCTCCATCGTGAACACCCGGGGATCGTCCTTATGAAGGCCATAGCCAGATATCATGTCTGGTGGCCTGGCATTGACGCGGACTTGGAGCTCTGCGCCCGGCGGTGCACCATTTGTGCCCAACCAGTAATGCCCCCAGGAAGGCCCCCCTAAGCCCCTGGCCCTGGCCCACCAAACCGTGGTCGCGGGTGCATGTAGACTATGCGGGCCCATTCATGGGCAAAATGTTCCTCGTAGTCGTTGATGCATTTTCAAAATGGATCGAGTGCACCATTTTAAACTCGAGCACCACCTCCACCACTGTGGAGAGCCTAAGAACCATGTTTGCAACGCACGGCATTCCTGACATATTGGTCAGTGATAATGGTCCGTGCTTCACCAGCGCAGAATTTCACGATTTTATAGTTGACCACGGTATAAATCACATTAAGACGGCACCTTTCAATCCGGCCTCCAATGGCCAGGTGGAGCGAGCAGTGCAGATCATTAAACAAGGTATGCTCAGAATCTAAGGTCCCACGCTGCAGAACCGCCTGTCGTGACTGCTGCTGGCATACAGATCTCGTCCGCATTCGTTGACTGGGGTTCCCCCCCGCGTAACTATTGATGAAACGAACCTTAAAGACCAGGCTCTCGTTAATCCTCCCAGACATGCATGAAATTGTTGAGGCTAAGCACCAAAAGCTAACCGAGTACCATGACCGAAATTCGAGGGGGAGGTGGAATGAGATAGGGGACAAAGTGTTTGTGCTAAACTAAGGCCGGGGTCCCAAATGGCTTGCAAGGACAGTAATAGACAAAGCGGGAAACAGGCTACTGGTTGTACAAATGGACAATGGCCAAACCTGCCGGAGGCATGTAGACCAAGTAAAAAGTAGATTCACTGATAACACTGAAGAACCAGAGGCAGACTACAATGTGGAACTCACACCACATCTGGTGGACAGACAGGTGGAACAACCTGAGGAAAGGGCAGTCTTAACAGACAGCCCAGGCAAGATACCAGCAATCACACCGAACGAAACAGACAGCCCAGGCGAGATACCAGCAATCACACTGAACGAAACACAGGCACCAAGGCAAACAACTGAACCACAACTAAGACGCTCCTCGCGAGAGCGCAGACCACCTGAGAGACTGAATCTATAAAGGCAATAAGACCTTGGGGGAGGGTGATGTCATGTATCTCACATTACTGTATATAACTGTATCTTACCATGCTATACATGGCTGTAACTGGATATGACCTGTAACAATAAACATACCTTACCACCAGGGGTGCACTTGCAGGAGACACTCCATACCTATCCCACTGAGGTATATAAAGGGCGGTCTCAGGCTAGTGCAGCACTGGAGAGCTGTGAATTAAAGGTGCAGGTCCTGAGTGACCTTGACTTAAGCATGTGTCTCGTGTAAGTCAGTACATTAGAGTCAGGACTTAACACTACCCAGGCCATTCCCGGAGCTACCAAGCAGAACATCCCTTAGGCCTTAGATAGCGCATCGGTCAAATTCAGGATTTGCTCCCGGCAAGGAACATGATTACCCGTATCAAACCATCCCATGCTGGCGACTCTGTATGCCATCTGAATATCTTTCAACTGCTGTTCCAGCATCTTTACCTCAAGCGATAAGCAAGCGTTCTCCTCCCTAACCACCCTCTCGTTCCCCTTTGCCTCAGTTACCTGGCATTGCAGGAACTCCTTATGGTTATGGAAGGTTTCCTCCTGCCTTATTCTTCCCAGCTTCTCATCCCTTAGCTCCGTGCATAACCTGCTCCCTACTTCTGCCGCTGCGTCTGACTGTGCCTTGGACTCTTTGAGCTCTGCCTTCAGTGTGCCAAACTGCTCATCTAGCAGTTGGACTTGTCTTTGTAGACAGACGAGCCATATCGCTTTTTCATTGCTGTGCCTATGCTCCTTGCCCTCTGTCCATTCTGCCGCTGCGTCCGCTGGACGCTCAGCACGCAACAAGCCTAGCACTCATTTCTTAGTGATGTTAACCTTCTTAAATACATATAAAGAAATCCCTTCCTCCATTGGGATCTTTCGCCAGAGGCGCTGTCCATGACTGATTTACACTCCTTTTACCCGGGTTCTGCCACAGTCACCAGAGATGTAAGTGGTTTTAATACTCGCCCAATTGCTAGACGGACAGTTTGAATCGCCCCGCCTTAAGAAAATTCTATACCTGGGGATTATTATTCAGAGTGTAAACGGAATAAGTCACGGACAGGAATGCTTCGGTGAAAAATCATATTTATTTTATTTGGTCTAACATACATTGGCTAAAAACATGCACCAAAAACAAAATCACTGTCTCTATGGAGAATAAAATCTCGGTTACAAAGAGCATACATACAGTACAGAAATGAGACCAGTAACATGCAGTAATTCCCTGGTGGATTCTAACTCCATCCTCACCAACGAATTACCCAGTCGAAGCTTCCTCCCCAGAATATCCCTGAAAAGCCTCACTTCTGAGAAAACCTTGAGCCCTTAGTCTCACCCAGCTCGCCTGGGATATCTGGTTACCGGCTTGGGACACTCGCGATCATGCTCACCACTACACACACGGTTGGTTTCCTCGCTCAGCTCAGCTGTGGGAAGTCACTGCCTGGTTTTCAGTCTCGGCGGCTTCTTCTGCGGAACTGCGGCTTCCTTCTCTGATACATCGATCTTGGTGGAGCGAGAGCGAGAGGGAGAGAGAGAGCTCTCTCTAGATACAAGCTGCAAGCTGCAAGCTCCAAGCTCCAAGCTCCAAGCTCCAAGCTAAAAATAAAGTGGAAAGAGCCTATCTTTATGGGAGTCTTGCTACCCGCTATCTTTCCTGCCAATCTTTAAAATCCTTTTGTTTCTAAGCACGGGTACTTAGTCAGTGATGGGCCATCCAACCCATGTGTATTGGACTAATGGCCCTTAGTCTGGGCATTTCTCTCAGACTTTGTGTTGGGAAAGACCTGGCTCCTCTTTGGCTGGCCAGGCTAGTGGGTTCATTGTTCTGCTCTTCTTCTGAGGTGGAGGTGAGAGGTACTTTTGCATATTAGAGTGGCTTTGTCAATGCCCCCCCCTGCTCTTCCTGGCCGACAGCTCTTTTGTCAATATTCATGGCCCCCTTCCTTTAGCTGGGACAGGTGGGTGAACCTGTACATGACTGACAGTTCTTTTGTCACAGTTAACTGCCATGCCGTCTCTGGAGTTTTAACAAAAAACAGCTTTTTCACGTATCTGCACAGGGTGATCCCATCACAGGGAAAATACCCTCAGAAAAAAATAAAATCCACAAAATATTCTCGACTAAGTCTATTCTTTAAACAGAAACTTTGCGATCTCTTCACTACCCTGTGAGCTCAATTATGGTCTCCTTGAAGGGGTTAAATCATTTGGCTTGCTGCATCCAATTACCCATTAGGACTCAAAAGATGTTGGGTAAAAACATGAAATAACTAGTATTTATATAGTGCCTTTCACATCCTCAGGATTTATCAGAATGCTTCATGACCAATGAATTACTTTTAAAGTGCAGTCACTATTGTTTTGTAGGCAAATTTAGCAGTCTGTTTTCACTCAGCATGGTCCCAGTTATTCCATTTTGTTGGTGTTGATTGAGGGATAAATGTTGGCCAGGATATCAGGGGAACTTACCTGCTCTTATTCTACTAGTGCCGTGGAATCTTTTACATCCAGTTCGACAGTTAGATGTGATCTCCATTTAAAGTCATATCCAAAGGATGGCATCCGTGACAATGCAGCATTCTCTCAATACTTCACTGAATTGCCAGTCCAGATTGTGCTCTCAAATCCCTAGAGTGTGGCTTAAACCAACAGTCTTCTGATTCAGAGGTGAGACCACTGAGGTTAGCTGACACTTAATGTGCTTCCTCTGGAAGGAAAATTAAAAATTCATGGAACAAGCAGATAATTTGTGTTGTATATTTTAATCAGCATTTCACTTTTATCATTTAATGAATAGAATGTTTGAGAGCTGAGTGCACTGTAATTGTCAGCTGTGGGTATGAATGATGATAGTCAGTCTTCATTCTTTCTCACCTGCAACTCCAATAGGTTACTAATCTACTTAAACAACTATGTCTGACACCTACTTTTATGGCATAAATAGCTTCCTACATGTCTAGCAGCCTCCCTACATGGCCATTCCCACACATGCCTCTGTTTACTCATGTTATCTAATATGGTATCATCTAAAAATTGGGGACTGTGGCTTCTGAAGTATTCCTCGGTCCATCTGAAACTTGAGTATTGTGCCTTCTGTACTGTCCCTCCACATAGCCCAGACATTCTGCACTCCATAGCTGGATTGACCTACAGTGGACTACTTATTCTGGTCAAGTGACTGCTTAGTTAGGTCAACAACAACTTGCATTTATCATAGGCAGTCCCTCGAAACGAGGATGACTTGCTTCCACGCCAAAAAGGGATGAGTTCACAGGTGTTTCAATGAAGGGCCTAATATTCCAGATCCGAAACTACATCTTGAAGGGTGGAAGATGCCTGTGCGTGGATTTTTTAACGTGTGGTGGCCGTTGCACCCCAGCCACCACATGGGCTTGACAGAGCTTGGTCTTGGGCCAGTGGCAAGGATTAACCAAGACGACTGGAGACCAGCTCTGCTGCACTAGTTCGCACACATATCGCAGTGTGGGCTGGCTTGTGCTGTCCCTGGGGCCTCTCCTCTTCTGGGCCCCGAACTTATACCTCTCCTGGCCCCGATCACATCCCTCTACGAACTCTTGCCGCACCTTCATCCCGACCTCGCTGCTCCTGCTGTACCTCCAATCACCGACCTGGATTTGGGTGACGTCAAATCGAGTTGCCCTCTTCGTAGCCCGTCGCCCTTCTGTAGCAGCACACATTGCTCCCTGCAGTGGTATGCCGCTGCACATTGCTCCCTCTAATGGCTCCGGCCTGCTGATGGCCTTTCAGGCTTGTAGCATGCCGATTTCCGGGCCTTTATATAGTATTTATATAGTGCCTTTAACACAGTAACATGTCTCATGGCGCTTCAGAGGAGCATAATCAGACAATAATTAATACGAGTCAAAGAAGAAGATTTTAAGATGGGTGATTAAATGCTTGGTCAAAAGGGTATGTTTTCAGGAGCGTCTTAAAGGGTGTGAGAAAGGTGGAGAGACGGAGAGGTTTAGGGAGGGAATTACAGAGCTTGGCAGCTGAAGGCATGTCTACCAATGGTGGGGTGAACAATATGAGTGATGTACAAGAGGGCAGAATTGGAGGAAAGGAGATACAGGGAGCATTGTAGGGCTGGAGCAGTTGGGCTAGAGGCAGTTGCAAAGATAAGGAGGGGCAAGGCCATTGAGGGATTTGAAGATGTGGATGAGAATTTTAAAGTCGAGGTGTTGCTGGACCAGGAGCCAATGTGGATCAGCTTCACAGGGGTGATGGGAGGTTCAGCCGCAGATCGGCTGAGGCAGGGGTGGAGATGGGCGATGTTATGGAGGTGGAATTAGGCGGTCTTGGTGATGGAGAGGACATGGGATTGGGAGCTCAATTCACGGTCAAATAGGATCATCATTGGGATGACAGGGTGTAACTAGTGGGGTGCCACAAGGATCAGTTCTTGGGCCTCAGCTATTTACAATCTATATCAATGACTTAGAGAAAGGGACAGAGTGTAATGTAGCCAATTTGCTCTTGATAAAAAGCTTGGTGGAAAAGTAAGCTGGGAGGAGGATGCAAAGAGGCTGCAAAGGGATATAGGACAGTTCAGTGATTGGGTAAGAAGGTGACAGATGGAGTATCATGTGGGAAAATGATCTACTTTGGTAGGCAGAATGGAAAATCAGAATATTTAAGATAAGAGGCTAATAAATGTTGGTATGCGGGGGGATTTGGGGTCCTTGAATCACAGAACGTTAACATGTAGGTACAGCAAAAAAATTAGGAAAGCGAATGGTATGGTAGCCTTTATTGCAAGGGGATTGGAGTATATGAGTAAGAAAGTCTTGCTGCAAATATATAGGGCTTTGATGAGATCACACCTGGAGTACTGCATACAGATTTGGTCTCCTTATCTAAGGAAGGATATACTTGCCTTAGAGGGGGTGCAACAAAGGTTCACCAGATTGATTTCTGTGCGCTGAGGGCTGTCCTGTGAGGAGAGATTGAGTAGAATGGACCTATACTCTCTGGAGTTTAGAAGAAAGAGAGGTGATCTCATTGAAACATATAACATTCTTAGAGAGCTTGACAGGGTAGATGTTGAGAGGCTATTTCATCTGGCTGGGGAGTCTAGAACCAGGGGTCATAGTCTCTGGATAAGGGGAGTCACTCAGAGGGTTGTGAATCTTTGGAACTCTCTGCCCCAGAGGGCTGTGGATGCTGAGTCTCTGAGTATATTCAAGGCTGAGATAGATATATTTTTGGACTCTAGGGGAATCAAGGGCTATGGGGATCGGGTGGGAAAGTGGAGTTAAGGTCGAAGATCAGCCATGATCTTATTGAATGGCAAAGCAGGCTTGAAGGACTGAATTGCCTACTCCTGCTCCTATTTCTTATGTTCTTATGATTACAAGGCTACAAACAGCTTAAGATGGTACTCAGGGAGGGGGATGGAATTAGTCGCTAAGGAACAGAATTTGTGATGGGGCCGAAACAATGGCTTTGGTCTTCCCGCTGTTTAATTGGAGGAAATTTCGGCTCATCCAATACTGGATGTTGCACTCACAGTCTGACAAAACAGAAGCAGCAGAGGGGGTGAGTGAGGTGGTGGTGAGGTAGAGCTGAGTATTGTCAGTGTACATGTGGAACCTGACATCATGACTTCAGATGATGTCACTGAGGGGCAACATGTAGATGAGAAATAGGAGAGGGCCAAGGATAGATCCTTGGGGGAATCCAGAAATAATGGTGTTGGAGCGGGAAGAGAAGCCAGAGATTTGCTGGTTAAGACTGCATAGGTAAGAGTTGAACAAGGCGATGGTAACCCCACTCAGCTGAACCACGATGGAGAGGTGTTGGAGGAGAATGGTGTGGTCAACCATGTCAAAAGCCGCGGACAGATTGAGAAGAATAAGGAGGGATAGTTCACCACAGTCACAGTTACAGAAAATGTCATTTGTTGCTTTGATTAAGGCCGGATTAATGCTGTGGGAGGAGCAGAAACCTGATTGGAGAGAATCAAAGATGGTTATGGACTCAGCATTATTGCTGATGCCTTCCGGTTCATTACTCAGTTGTACATTCCTTTTCGTTCATCTTAACACACCAGAACTGACAGGAAGTGTACCGAGTAAACCCATGCAACCCTGTGAGCGGTAAAACAAAGAAGAAGAATGTAACTCACTTGTCGATTTAATTTCGTCTGTCCACTAAAGGAAGGTCCACCACCCTCTTTGAAACAATTATCCAGAAACCAGAGAAAGTTGATGGGTGTTCGTTTTTCCTGGGCATGTTGCCTGCTACTAATTCCTGGAGAAGGATGGTAGTTGGAGCTGTTCACAGGTACAAAAGAAACCAGAGTAAAATACGAGCACTTATCAGAGCCTCTTGCAAAATAGTGACTGAGATATAGGGATAGATCTTGACTTTGTGCGATAGCGTAAAATGGGTCATAGGAAGTTGGGAGCCTGTTTTACATCTCTCCTGATTTTCATTTCTACGCGCTTCAATAAAAATCAAAATGGGGAGAGATGTAAAACGGGCTGTCGAGCCGCGATCACCCATTTTACATTATCGCATAAAGACAAGATCTACCCCATAGGGAGAGATAAAAGACTGAATTTGCTTGCGTACTAAAGTTTTTCCCAGGACCTAGGTTGACCCTTCTTACTTGGCAGAGGGCACTTCCACCAGAAACTCATTACTAAAAACATAAATAAATATTTTCAGTAATAACAGAAGTTGGGTGTACTGCCGCACAAATTGAAGCCAAACTGAAGGGCTGTACATGGAAAATCGGGTGGGCGAGAATGGGGGTCGATGCAAGCACCAAACTCCCCTGACCTCGATAGTGCGAGGCCCTTGCAATTTTAACTTCCGGGCTCCAGTGCATACCTACGGACAGCTGCTCAGCACAAATGGGCGGGAAGCGAAAGATGGCCGGTTGGTGGAAATGGAATTTCAGGTAGCAGGGGACCATCACCCAGCACTAAACGATTATCAGGTTCGTCACGGGGCGGGGGGTTAGCGGGGGATTACTGGAGGGTCTCACATTCAGGAAATGGGGGCACCCCGAGGAAACGAGGGCTTAAACTTTCATTGTGGGGGGCCCAGTGGAGCACTACTGCTCCTTCTGACCCCACAAGGAAAGTAAAAAGAAAATTCCTGTTTGACTCTCAATTTCCATTATCTTCACCTGGCGGGAAAGCCATAAGGTCGTCACTGCTCAGGGCACTAGTTAAAATTGCAGTCGGGGTGCGACGACATCCCTGGACCTGAGTCTGTACATTTAATGAAGGACCTTGCTGGCTACAGGTGAGTATCCTTGCCGTCTGCTCAAAAGAGCAGGTTAAAATAGAAGATAGTGGGATCGGTGCAGGATGTCGCTCGGCTAATTTTAACTGCCTGCCCACTAGTTTCTGCACCTAAAATTGGCCCTATAGAATTTACAGCACAGTGGAGGCCATTCGTCCTTGCAGTGGATGGAAAATTGCAGGTATTGCCTATGCTAGCTCAACTTTAGCAATATTGCAACATTCAGCAGCAATTTTTCTTTGTTACTTGGCTATTCACCTTCTTCTACTTTCCCTGGGGTTGATTCCAGTGTAAAATTACATCAGTATTACCTCCTGCTAACAGTTCACCTTTCCTTAAATGATAACAAAGAATAACTTGGAGTCAATCATTCTTTCATATTTAAATGACGTGTTCTTAACTTGCTGATAACAATTTTTTTTTACCCTACTTTTAAAAGGCAGGGAAATCCAAACTTAAGATCTACATCGACAAAAACAAATCCCATATTAATATGTAACAAAATTGTACAGCCAATGTTTGCACAAGTCCCCGCAAATATCAGAGTTTATCACTGCAAAGGGTAGACTTGGCAATAGTTCCTGGAGGTATCATCTTCATTCAGAAGCCAGCATCTTCAGGAGAAGAACTATGTTCAAAGCAACATCTACGTCTTGGTAACTGTTGAGAAAGTTTGAGAATGGAAAAAAACAAGGGTTGAAATGTAACTTGCATTGCCCAGCCTCAGATAACATCTATATGTCACCACGGAATGCTAACAGGAATGCATTAACCCAAAGTTTACCATGGGTACTATTAGTGAATTTTTATTGCATTCGTATTCCTTTATCTACTAATCTACCAGAGGCATTAACAATTAAAATACAAGGCTTAACACCCTAATCAAACTAGTAGATGAAGGAATGCATTAAATGTTTATCTGCTAATATTAACAACAGTAATTTCCAGGCTATTATTCTCAAGGTTTTAGAATGTGTCACAAATTGACCTCAATGAATAAAGAAAGAAATGAATGCATAATGTGTCACAAGGAACATTGATAGAATATTATTAAATGGTAGGAATAGAATGAAAATCTAATCCCTCCCTAGGATCTATCCTTGGCCCTCTCCTATTTCTCATCTACATGCTGCCACTCGGCGACATCATCTGGAAATATGTCAGGTTCCACATGTATGCTGATGATACCCAGTTTACCTCACCACCATCTTTGTCGACCCCTCCGCTGCCTTTGGTTTATCGGACTGCGGATCTGACATCCAGTACTGGATGAGGCAGAATTTTCCTCCAACTAAATATTGGGAAGACCTTTGTCTTCAGTCCCCATCTCATACTCCGTTCCATAGCTACTGACTCCATCTCTCTCCCTGGCCACTGTCTAAGTCTGAACCAGATGGTTCGCAACCTTGGCCTCCTACTGACCCTGAGCTGAGCTTCCGACCCCATACCCTCTCGGTCACCAAGACCGCCTACTTCCATTTCCGTTCCACCGTCCATCTCCGCCCCTGCCTCAATTCACCTGTTGTTGAACCCTTATCCATGCTTTTGTTACCTCTAGATCTGACTATTCCAATGCACTCCTGGCTGGCCTCATATATTCTACCCTCAGTAAACTTAAGGTCATCCAAAACTCTGTTGCTTGTGTCCTAACTTGCACCAAGTCCGGCACATCCATCACCCCTGTGCTCACTGGCCCACATTGGTTCGCAGTCCAGAAACACCTCGATTTTAACATTCTCATCCTTGTGTTCAAATCCCTCCATGGCCTCGCCTCTCCCTATCACTGTAATCTCCTACAGCCCCACACCACTCCAAGATCTCTGTGCTCCTCCAATTTTGGCCTCTTGAGCATCCCCAATTTTAATCTCTCCACCATTGGTGACCGTGCCTTCAGCTGCCAAGGGCCTGAACTCTAGAATTCCCTCTCTAAATCTCTCCGCCTCTCTACCTCACTTTTCCTCCTTTAAGATGCTCCTTAAACATAGAAACATATAAACATAGAAATTAGGTGCAGGAGCAAGCTATTCAGCCCTTTGAGCCTGCACTGCCATTCAATAAGATCATGGCTGATCATTCAACCTCAGTACCCCTTTCCTGCTTTCTCTCCATACTCCTTGATCCCTTTGGCCATAAGGGCCATATCTAACTCCCTTTTGAATATATCGAATGAACTGGCCTCAACAACTTTCTGCGGTAGAGAATTCCACAGGTTAACCATTCTCTGAGTGAAGAAGTTTCTCCTCATCTCGGTCCTAAATGGCTTACCCCTTATTCTTAGACTGTGACACCTGGTTCTGGACTTCCCCAGCAACGGGAACATTCTTCATGCCTCTAACCTGTCTAATCCTGTCGGAATTTTATATGTTACTATGAGATCCCCTCTCATTCTTCTAAACTCCAGTGGATACAAGCCCAGTTGATCCAGTCTCTCCTCATATGTCAGTCCTTCCATCCCGGGAATCAATCTGGTGAACCTTCGCTGTACTCCCTCAATAGCAAGAACGTCCTTCCTTAGATTAGGAGACCAAAACTGAACACTATATTTCAGGTGTGGCCTCACCAAGGCTCTGTACAAATGCAGTAAGACCTCCCTGCTCCTATACTCAAATCCCCTAGCTATGAAGGCCAACATACCATTTGCCTTCTTCACCGCCTGCTGTACCTGTATGACAACTTTCAATGACTGATGAACCATGACACCCAGGGTCCGTTGCACCTCCCCTTTTCCTAATCTGATACCATTCAGATAATATTCTGTCTTTCTGTTTTTGCCACCAAAGTGGATAACCTCACATTTATCCACATTATACTGCATCTGCCATGCATTTTCCCACTCACCTAACCTGTCCAAGTCACCCTGCAGCCTCTTAGCATCCTTCTCACAGCTCACACCGCCACCCAGCTTAGTGTCATCTGCAAAGTTGGAGATATTCCTTCATCTAAATCATTGACATATACTGTAAGTAGCTGGGGTCCCAGCACTGAACCCTGCAGCACCCCACTGGCCACTGCCTGCCATTCTGAAAAGGACCCGTTTATCCCGACTCTCTGCTTCCTGTCTGCCAACCAGTTCTCTATCCACGTCAATGCATTACCCCAATACCATGTGCTTTAATTTTGCACACCAATCTCTTATGTGGGACCTTGTCAAAAGCCTTTTAAAACCTACCTCTTTGACCAAGCTTCTGCCCTAATATTCCTTTATGTGGCTCGGTGTCACATTTTATTTTCTAATGCTTCTGTCAAGCGCTTTGGGTCACTTTACTATGTTAAAAGATCTATATATCTACAAGGTGTTGGTGTTATCTCTGGTGTAAGCTCCCTGCATCATTCATGTTCACCGCCAGAACTTTAGGTCATTCACATTATGCGTGGAGATTGAGTGCCATAAATCTCCATGTGCATTTCTGCTCCATGTTGCAGACATTCACAGGGTGTTTGAAAACTAAAGATTGCCTGAAATGGGAAACCCTTCAAATATTTGATCATCTTGATGTGAACAAAAAGAAATATATGCAAGGGAAATTATTTCATTCCTGGAAAAGGACTGCAGTATCAGTCTAGCACCCTATGGAATATTACAAAGGGTTTAAACATTAGTATTTTGATTTAAATATGTGTAATGCACAGGGTTTTCTACATAAATTTGCTGTACTGGGAGATTGCTTAGACGAAGTAACTTGAACTGCTTCCTCAGAGACAAACATGCCTCTCATTCCCCTCCAGCCATGTGAGTGGAAATATTTTGTATCGTTCTTCAAGGTAGAAGACACTAAAAATATCCCAATAATTGATAATCAAGGAGCTAGTGGGGGGCGGGGGGAAACTTAAAACAATTACTATCACTACAGATAAAGTACTAGGCAAACTAATGGGACTAAAGGTGGACAAGTCCCCTGGACCTGATGGCCTGTATCCTAGGGTATTAAAAGAAGTGGCTGCAGAGATAGTGGATGCATTGGTTATAATCTACCCAAAATTTGTTGGATTCTGGAGAGGAACTAGCGGACTGGAAAACCGCAAATGTAATGCCCCTATTTAAGAAAGGAGGGAGGCAGAACGCAGGAAACACAGACCAGTTAGCCGAATATCTGCCACTGGGAAAATGCTGGAATCCATTATTAAGGAAGTAGTAGCAGGATATTTAGAAAATCATAATGCAGTCAAGCAGAGTCAGCATGATTTTATGAAAGGGAAATCATGTTTGACAAATTTGCTGGAGTTCTTTGAGGATGTAACAAGCAGGGTGGATAAAGAGGAACTGTGTATTTGGATTTCCAGAAAGAATTCGATAAGGTGCCACATAAAAGGTTACTGCACAAGATAAAAGTGCACGGGATTGGGGGTAATATATTAGCGTAGTTAGAGGATTGGCTAATTAACAGAAAACAGAGAGTCGGGATAAATGTGTCATTTTCAGGTTGGCAATCAGTAACTAGTGGGTGCCACAGAGATCAGTGCTGAGGCCTCAACTATTTACAATTTATATTAATGACTTGGATGAAGGGACCGAGTGTAACATAACCAAATTTGCTGATGATACAAAGATAGGTGAGAAAGCAAGTTGTGAGGAGGCCGTAAAGAATCTACAAAGGGATATACATAGGCTCAGTGAGTGGACAAAAATTTGGCAGGTGGAGTATAATGTGGGAAAATGTGAGGTTATCCACTTTGGTAGGGAAAATAAAAAAGGAAATTACTATTTAAATGGGGAGAGATTACAAAATGCTGCAGTACAGAGGGTTCTGGGGGTTCTTGTGCATGAAACACAAAAAAAAGGGGGAGACTTTTGCCTTCATTTTCGGTGGTTTTGTCAGTGGTACAGCTGTTTTTCTGCGAGAAACCGCCTGGTGAAAATTTCCCACTATTCGCCCACATCTTGAAACGATTGCCAGGAGCAAACCACCGAAGTGCGCCACCGAGAGAATTGCCAGGGCATAAGTTTGGCCTCAACGGAAGCCTGTCCAGATCGCCGAGCGAACAGCCATATGGAAGCAGAATGAAACAGGGTGGTAGGTGAGTACTCTACAAAGAAAGGTAAGTTAAAGATTCGTTTTTTTTAATTATAAAATGGCGATTAGCTGTCAAACTATCTTGGAATGTTTTTTAGCTTTTTATTTTTTTTAAGTTAAATTTTTTTTTTAAGTTTTCCCCCCTCCCTAGGCCCAACCACAGCCTCAGAGTAAATTTAATTTTTTTTTTAAGAACCGCCCGTTTCACTTAGCTTTGCCTTTAACCACAGAGAAACTGCCGAGAATATTGGTGCATGATCCATTTTCTCACTGGGCGGTATTTCTTACCTTTATTATGGAAATTTTTGCCAGCATTAGTTGCAGAACGTTAGCGGCATTTCTGGGCAGCAATCGGGCAGTGAGGGGCTTTAGGGAAAGTCTAGCTTTAGAAGTTAGCATGTAGGTACAACAATAATCAGGAAGGCAAATGGAATGTTGGCCTTTATTGCAAGGGGGATAGAGTATAAAAGCAGAGAAGACCTGCTACAACTGGTACCAACTGACATATAGGTACCAACGATATAGGTAAAAAAATGGGATGAGGTCCTACAAGCTGAATTTAGGGAGCTAGGAGTTAAATTAAAAAGCAGGACCTCAAAGGTAGTAATCTCAGGATTGCTACCAGTGGCACGTGCTAGTCAGAGTAGGAATTGCAGGATAGTTAAGATGAATACGTGGCTTGAGGAGTGGTGCAGGAGGGAGGGATTCAAATTGAACCGGTTTTGGGGGAAGTAGGACCAGAACAAACCGGTCGGTCTGCACCTGGGCAGGACCGGAACCAATGTCCTAGGGGGAGTGTTTGCTAGTGCTGTTGGGAAGGGATTAAATTAATATGGCAGGGGGATGGGAACCTATGCAGGGAGACTGAGGGAAATAAAATGGGGGCAGAAATAAAAGATAGAAAGAGGAAAAGTAAAAGTGGAGGGCAGAGAAGTCCAAGGCAAAAATCAAAAAGGGCTACATTGCAGCAAAATTCGAAAGGGACAAAGTGTGTTAAAAAGACAAGCCTGAAGGCTCTGTGCCTCAATGCGAGGAGTATTCGTAATAAGGTGGACGAATTAACTGCGCAAGCAGCTATTAACGAATATGATACAATTGGGATTACGGAGACATGGCTCCGGGGTGACCAAGGCTGGGAACTCAACATCTAGGGGTATTCAACATTCAGGAAGGATAGAAAGAAAGGAAAAGGAATTGGGGTAGCTGGTTAAAGAGGAAATTAATGCAATAGTAAGAAAGGACAATTGCTTGGATGATGTGGAATCTATATGGGTAGAGCTGCGGAATACCAATGGACAGAAAATGCTAGTGGGAGTTGTGTACAGACCACCAAACAGTAGTAGTGAAGTTGGGGACAGTGTCAAACAAGATATTAGGGATGCGTGCAATAAAGGTACAGCAGTTATCATAGGCGACTTTAATCTACAAATAAATTGGGCAAACCAAACTGGCAGCAATATAGTGGAGGAGGATTTCCTGGAGTGTATTAGGGATGCTTTTCCAGACCAATATGTCGAGGAACCAACTAGTGGGCTGGCCATCCTAGATTGGGTGATGTGTAATGAGAAAGGATTAATTAGCAATCTTGTTGTGCGAGGCCCCTTGGGGAAGAGTGACCATAATATGGTAGAATTCTTTATTAAGATGGAGAGTGACACAGTTAATTCAGAGACTAGGGTCCTGAACTTAAGGAAAGGTAACTTTGATCGTATGAGACGTGAATTGCCTAGAATAGACTGGCAAATGATACTTAAAGGATTGATGGTAGATAGGCAATGGCAAACATTTAAAGATTACATGGATGAACTTCAACAATTGTACATCCCTGTCTGGAGTAAAAATAAAATAGGGAAGGTGACTCAACTGTGGCTAACAAGGGAAATTAAGGATAGTGTTAAATCCAAGGAAGAGGCATATAAATTGGCCAGAAAAAGCAGCAAACCTGAGGACTGGGAGAAATTTAGAATTCAGCAGAGGAGGACAAAAAGGGTTTAATTAGTAGGGGGAAAATAGAGAATGACAGGAAGCTTGCTGGGAACATAAATACTGATTGCAAAAGCTTCTATAGATATGTGAAGAGAAAAAGATTAGGGAAGACAAACGAAGGTCTGCTGCAGTCAGAATCAGGTGAATTTATAATGAGTAACAAAGAAATGGCAGAACAATTGAACAAATACATTGGTTCTGTCTTCATGAAGGAAGACACAAATAACCTTCTGGAAATAATAGGGGACCGAGGGTCTAGCTAGAAGGAGGAACTGAAGGAAATCCTTATTCGTGAGGAAATTGTGTTAGGGAAATTGATGGGATTGAAGGCCGATAAATCCCCAGGGCCTGATAGTCTGCATCCCAGAGTACTTAAGGAAGTGGCCATAGAAATAGTGGATGCATTGGGGATCATTTTCCAACAGTGTATCAACTCTGGATCAGTTCCTATGGACTAGAGGGTATCTAATGTAACGCCACTTTTTAAAAAAGGAGGGAAAGAGAAAATGGGGAATTAAAGACCGGTTAGCCTGACATCAGTAGTGGGGAAAATGTTGGAATCAATTATTAAAGATGTAATAGCAGCTCCATTTGGAAAGCAGTGACAGGATCGGTCCAAGTCAGCATGGATTTATGAAAGGGAAATCATGCTTGACAAATTTTTTGAGGATGTAACTAGTAGAGTGGTCAAGGGCGAACCAATGGATGTGGTATATTTGGACTTTCAAAAGGCTTTTGACAAGGTCCCACATAAAAGATTGATGTGCAAAATTAAACCACACGGTATTGGGGGTAATGTATTGACATGGATAGTGAACTGGTTGGCAGACAGGAAGCAGAGAGTCGGGATAAATGGGTCCTTTTCAGAATGGCAGGCAGTGATTAGAGGGGTCAGTGCTGGGATCCCAGCTATTTACAATATACATCAATGATTTAGATGAAGGAATTGAGTGTAATATCTCCAAGTTTGCAGACGACACTAAGCTGGGTGGCAGTGTGAGCTGTGAGGAGGATGCTAAGAGGCTGCAGGGTGATTTGGACAGGTTAGGTGAGTGGGCAAATGCATGGCAGATGCAGTATAATGTGGATAAATGTGAGGTTATCCATTTTGGTGGCAAAAACATGAAGGCAGAATATTATCTGAATGGTGACAGATTAGGAAAAGGGGAGGTGCAACGAGACCTGGGTGTCATGGTACATCAGTCATTGAAAGTTAGCATGCAGGTACAGCAGGCGGTGATGAAGTCAAATGGCAAATGGCACAATCCCTTGGGAGCACAGGTACTTAAGGATGCCTCACAGGCTGGAGAGGCACTCTGGACTAAGGTTACACTTTACTTTGAGCTCACAGTATTCAGTCAGACTCTTTATTCATACATAACAACTGGCAACAAGATACACATGACGAACCCAACGATGAAGAGAACAGTGGGCATCCTGAAGAAATTTTCGGAGGGAGATCATTGGGACACCGCCGTGGAGTGACTCGACCAATACTTTGTGGCCAACGAGCTGGAAGGAGAAGCGAATGCTACCAAACGAAGGTCGATTCTCCTCACCGTCTGCGGGGCACCAACGTATGGCCTCATGAAAAATCTGCTTGCTGCAGCGAAACCCAAAGGGAAATCATATGATGATTTGTGCACACTGGTCCGGGAGCATCTGAACCCAAAGAAAGCGTTCTGATGGCGAGGTACCGGTTCTACACCTACAAAAGGTCTGAAGGCCAGGAAGTGGCGAGTTATGTCGCCGAGCTAAGATGCCTTGCAGGACATTGCGAATTTCAAGGACAATTGGAGCACATGCTCAGAGACATCTTCATACTTGGCATTGGCCATGAAGTGATACTTCACAAACTTTTGACTGTAGAACCCCCAACCTTGAGTAAGGCCATGCCGATAGACCAGGCGTTCATTGCCACCAGTGACAATACTAAGCAAATCTCTCAGCACACGAGTGCTGCTACAAGTACTGTGAACTAAGTGATGTTGTTTTCAAATCGCAACGTGCAGGGCAGGCCCCACATGCCTGCAACTGCACGTCCGCAGATGACTCAGAGTCCACCATCAAGGGTGATGAATGCAAAGCCATTAACACCTTGTTGGCGCTGCAGGGGTGATCATCGTTTCTGTTCATGACGGGTCAAAAGGTACGTTTGTAAGGGCTGTGGAACAATGGGACACCTCCAATGTATGTGCAGGCGAGCTGCAAACCCTGTTAATCCTGCAAACCACCGTGTTGCAGAGGAGGACAGAGCCACAGCGGATCACGATGAACCAGAGCCTCAGACTGAGGAGACAGAGGTATATGGGGTGCACACATTTATCACAAAGTGTCCCCCGATAATGCTGAATGTTGAACTAAATGGACTCCCGGTGTCAATGGAGCTGGACACAGGCGCAAGCCAGTCCATTATGAGCAAAAAGACTTCTGAAAAATTGTGGTGCAGCAAGGCCTCAAGGCCAGCCTTGAATCCCATTCACACGAAACTGAGAACTTACACAAAGGAACTGATTCCCGTAATCGGCAGTGCTACTGTAAAGGTTTCCTACGATGGAGTGGTGCACAAGCTACTACTCTGGGTGGTACCAGGCGATGGTCCCACGCTGCTCGGCAGGAGCTGGCTGGGAAAGATATGCTGGAACTGGGACGACGCCGAGCGCACTCATCTGCTGACGACACTTCGTGTGCCCAGGTCTTAAACAAGTTCCCTTCGCTGTTCGAACCAGGTATCGGGAAGTTTCAAGGAGCAAAAGTGCTGATCCACGTAATTCCGGGGGAGTGACCCATCCATCACAAGGTGAGAGCAGTACCGTACATGATGAGAGAAAGGGTAGCGATCGAGCCAGACTGGCTGCAAAAGAGGGCATCATTTCGCCGATTGAATTCAGTGAGTGGGTCAGTCCAATTGTTCCAGTCCTCAAGGGAGACAGCACCATCAGAATCTGTGGTGATTACAAAGTAACTATCAATAGTTTCTCCCTGCAGGATCAATACCCACGACCAAAGGCTGACGACCTTTTTGCTACTCTGGCGGGGGAAACACATTCACGAAGCTGGACTTGACCTCCGCCTACATGATGCATGAGCTGGAAGAATCATTGAAGGGCCTCACCTGCATCAACACAATCAAAGGGCTTTTCGTTTATAATAGATGCCCGTTTAGAATTCGATCAACCGCAGCGATATTCCTGAGAAACATGGAAAGCTTACTGAAGTCGGTCCCGCACACGCTGGTCTTCCAGGACGACATCTTGGTTATAGGTTGGGACACAGTCGAGTATCTGCAGAACCTGGAGGAGGTTCTTAGTCAACTCAACCGCGTGGGGCTCAGGTCAAAACGACAAAGTGTGTTTTCCTGGCGCCTGAAGTGGAGTTCCTGGGGAGATGAATCGCAGCGGACGGCATCAGGCCCACTGATTCGAAGACGGAGGCAATCTAGAACACACCGAGGCCACAGATCGTGACGGAGTTGCGGTCGTTTCTAGGACTCCTGAACTACCTTGGTAACTTCTTACCGGGTCTCAGCACACTGTTAGAAACACTGCACGCCTTACTGCGTAAAGCAGACAAATGGGTATGGGGCAACAGCCAAGAAAATGCCTTTGTAAAAGCTAGAAAATTCTTATGCTCAAAGAAATTGCTTGTGTTGTATGATCCATGTAAGAGTTTGGTACTAGCATGTGATGCATCGTCGTACGGTGTCGGGTGTGTATTGCAACAAGCTAATAATTCTGGGAAATTGCAACCGGTTGCTTATGCATCCAGGAGTCTGTCTAAGGCTGAGAGAGCCTACAGCATGATTGAAAAAGAAGCGTTAGCATATGTCTATGGGGTAAAGAAAATGCATCAATACCTGTTTGGGCTTAAATTTGAATTGGAAACTGACCATAAGCCACTAATATCCCTGTTTTTCGAGAGTAAGGGGATAAATACGAATGCATCGGCCCACATCCGCAGACAACTATGCCATCCGCCACAGGCCAGGCACAGAAAACTTGCCGATGCTCTCAGTAGGCTGCCATTGCCCACCACGGGGATGGCAATGGTGCAGCCCGCAGATTTAGTTACAGTTATGGAAGCATTCGAGAGTGAGCAATCACCCGTCACAACCCAACAGATTAGAACCTGGACGAGCCGGGCCCCTTACTGTCCCTAGTAAAAAATTGTGTGCTTCACAGGAGCTGGTCCAGTGTCCCAGTGGAAATGCAGGAAGAGATAAAGCCTTACCAGCGCGCAAAGATGAAATGTCTATACAGGCAGACTGCCTTCTGTGGGGCAATCGGGTAGTGGTCCCCAAGAAGGGCAGAGACACTTTCATCAGTGATCTCCACAGTACCCACCCAAGCATTGTAATGATGAACGCGATAGCCAGATCCCACGTGTGGTGGTCCGGTATCGATGCGGACTTAGAATCCTGCGTGCACAGATGTAACACATGCTCGCAGTTAAGCAATGCACCCAGGGAGGGCCAAAACCATAAGTTTATGGTCTTGGCTTTCCAAACCATGGTCCAGAGTCCATGTTGACTATGCAGGCCCATTTCTGGGTAAAATGTTCCTTGTGGTTGTAGATGCGTACTCCAAATGGATTGAACGTTAGATAATGTCAGCAAGCACGTCTGCTGCCACCACTGAAAACCTGCGGGCCCTGTTTGCCACACATGCACTACCTGATGTCCTTGTGAGCGATAACGGGCCGTGTTTTTCCAGTGCTGAGTTCAAAGAATTCATGACCCGTAACGGGATTAAACATGTTACATCTGCCCCGTTCAAACCACCGTCCAATGGTTAGGAGGAGCGAGCAGTACAAACCATGAAGCAAGGCGTGAAGAGGGTAACTGAAGGCTCACTGCAGACTCGCCTATCCCGAGTCCTGCTTAGCTACCGCATGAGACCCCACTCGTTCACTGGGATTCTACCTACTGAACTGCTCATGAAAAGGGCACTTAAGACAAGGCTCTCGTTAGTTCACCCTGATCTACATGAACAGCTAGAGAGCAGGCGGCTTCAACAAAGTGCATATCATGATAGCGCAAATGTGTCACGCGAAATTGAAATCAATGATCCTATATTTGTATTGAATTATGGACAAGGTCCCAAGTGGCTTCCCGGCCCAATGTGGCCAAAGAGGGGAGCAGGGTGTTTCGGGTCAAACTTTCAAATGGACTCATTCACCGGAAACACTTGGACCAAATCAAACTCAGATTTACGGACTAATCTGAGCAACCCACTTTGGACCCTACATTCTTTGACCCCTCAACATACACACCAGTGGCAATGGACACCGCGGTTGGCTACGAAGCAGAACCCATCACCCGCAACAGCCCAGCAGGACTCACCACACCAGGCAGCCCAGCAAGGCCAGCTGCACAGCAGCCCAGCGAGGGCCCAACAAATGATTCAACCAAACCAGCATTTGCACCGAGACGATTAACCAGGGAAAGAATGTCCCCAGATCAACTCACCTTGTAAATAATTACACTGTTGACTTTGGTGGGGGGGGGGGATGGGAGTGTTGTTATATATGTAAACTTGTATATACCTTGTACAGCCATCAGAGGGCTCAACCCCTGGAGTCCCAAGGGATCCCACAATCCCTTGGGAGCACAGGTACTTAAGGAAGCCTCACAGGCTGGAGAGGCACTCTGGAGACCTACAATAAAAGACTAAGATCACACTTTACTTTGAGCTCACAGTATTCAATCAGACTCTTTATTCATACATAACAGGATCAAGGGCCTGTATTCACTGGAGTTCAGAAGAATGAGAGGGGATCTCATAGAAACATATAAAATTCTCACGGGACTGGACAGGTTAGATGCAGGAAGAATGTTCCTAATGTTGGGGAAGTCCAGAACCAGGGGTCACAGTCTAAGGATAAGGGGTAACCATTTAGGACCGAGATGAGGAGAAACTTCTTCACTCAGAGAGTTGTTGACCTGTGGAATTCTCTACTGCAGAGAGTTGTTGATGCCAGTTTGTTGGATATATTCAAAAGGGAGTTAAATATGGCCCTTATGCCTAAAGGGATCAAGGGGTATGCAGAGAAAGCAGGAAAGGGGTACTGAGGTGAATGATCAGCCATGAACTTATTGAATGGTGGTGCAGGCTCGAAGGGCAAAATGGTCTACTCCTGCTCCTATTTTTAATGTTCTTTTGCTCTTGTGGAGGTAGTAGATCTGAATAATTACATATCATTTTTGACTGAATGGGTCTGATCTTACTGGAAAAATAACAGCGTGTTAATGACACACACCGAGAATAGAATAATGGTATAAATGCTATCATTTCACAGCTGTCACTTTCCAATCTCAGAACCTGGAGCATTCAGAAATTGGAAGACACAATTGAGCTTTATGCAGGTTGGAAGTGTTTGGAGTGAACGCTCTATACACTGTCACCTCCTTGGAACAATGTCTCTCACCATTGACAGATCACTTCTTTCATCTCAACCTCACCTGTCATCTATTCCGTCAGCATTGGTGCCCTTCAAAAGATCTCACCTTGGTCCTCAGAATCCCACCACAATCAGCCCCAACACCAACATCACCAGACACACCAGCAACACCACCAACAACACCAACCTTCTCCGCAATCACCTGATGCTGCACAGGACACAGGGCATCAGTACCTGACCACATTGCTGCCTGGGAGGCCGGGGATGTCCTTACCATGGCCAGATTTACTTCGCTTGATGCTGTTCACCTTGGCTGTCACATGATGCGCCAGGTTGGCACTTCTCCACACCAACACCATACAGCATCCCTGCAATGCCCAAGCCATTCCTTTCACACTCACCACCATTGTGGGTGTATCATTATGTCTCACAATTTACTGCAACTCACTAAGCCACTGCCAAAGGTACACACTAATCTGTCCAAGAAGGCAAAGTGTTGAAAATAAAGATGTTATTGTTTGATAACACATTAACAGAAATTTTACATAAACACTGGTGCTAACACTCAAGTGCCTACCCTTGTGTGTTGTTAGTTGGCATGATTGGACTAGGATGAGAGTGAGTGTGAGGTGTGGCTAGTGAGATGGGGATGTGATCATTTAGATAGAGAGAGGGATGGGTGGATATGCAAGGTAAGTTGGTGTAAGGATGTGCAGGGGTAGGGTAGGGAAGGCAGAATGATGGGGATAAGGTTGAGTGTGCCTTTGCTGTAATGTTTTGTGATCTGTTGAGATCATTGAAAGTTTTGCGCCACTGCAGCCTGGTCCTCCTGATGACATCCCTGCTTGTGCTCTCCTGTGCAATGTGCAATCAGGCTGTGTTGATTTCTTGGAGAGGTCTCTTCCGCCCATTGGAAGGGAAGAGAACCTCCCTGCGTGATGTGACACTCTCCATAAGCATATGGAGGGAGTCATGGGAGAGCCTGGGTGCAGCCCTGCACTGCTGGTTAATGTTTGCAGCAGCTCAACGTTGTAGAACACTGACAGCACAACTGTTAAAATCAACGTGGATATGATCCCTTTAAGGAAACTGGCTGATGATATGTCATCAAATGACATCACCAGACCCGCTTCCTTTTAATTGGCCGGGAACCTCACAGGGCAGGCTGAACAAGTCCCATCAAAGTAAACTCACTTGGAGTGAGCGGGCTGCAGCCACCAGTGGGTCAGGACCTCACTCCAGACCTTGGCCGCCCCGGACTCGCCTCGGTTGGTGAAATTGCAGCCTTTTATTTCTCTTTCAGTACCTGATTTGACTCTAATTCACCCTCCTTCTCTGTTGTTCCTCTGTTTCTTTCTCAATCCTTGAATCTCATGGTTAAGGAGATGCGCTGCTGGTCCCACTGTTCACTAAGGTCCCAGAAGCCCTGTTGCCCTTGCCACACTCTTCTCAGCTCACACTTCCAGCAAGTTACGGAGCAAAAAACTTTCAAGCTGAAGGGTAAGGAAAAAGTCTAACTGATGGCATACGCTGCGAGATGCCCCGCTCCACTAAGATCTGGCCAAATATGTTAACATGCTGCTGGTGGTAAGTTGAGAGGTTCTTTATTGAAAATAGCTGCACTCCTCCTTGGCGGGCAGTGAAACCACTTTCCATCATATAACCAGCTAACATTACTTGCTGCTATGAACTTTGAAATGTTTCAGACGATGATAATCAATCAGAAAGCTACAGCTTGGTATTTTAAAAGGAAGCACAGGATTGGTCTGACAACATGGGTTGCCAGAACTGGGAAACCAATTGGGAGAAGGCATTCTTATTTTAAAAAGCACAGCTTTGTACTGAGAGGTTCAATGCATAAACTGACCTCTCGGTACTAAGCTGAAACCGCACCAGCCTTCCTTCCACCAGGAGGTCGCCATTTTTAGCAAAAAACTTTCAAGTTGAAGGGCACAGGATAAAATGTGCTGCGCTGTGAGATGCCCTGCTCCACCAAGATCTGGCTCAATAAAAATGGGGACCTCCTGGTGGAAGGAAGGCTGGTACTGTTTCAGCAGTGGTTAGGAAATTGGAGATAATAATTTAAGTCAAGTTAATACAGGATTAGAGTTCACATATTGGTGTTCCCAATCTTCGCATACTGCACATGTATATTTGTTATAAATGAATGTGCTTCATTATAAAATTAAAACCTCCGACCTACTCCGTCACTGGGATTTATCTACCTTATGCAGTTTAGTTAGTCAAAAACTGAAGTGACGTAGTTGACTAATAGAATGATCTGCAGTAGCCAAAAGTAAATGGAACTTGCTCTCACTGCGTACTGCAAATGACTTTTAAGCATAAAGGGCAATCAGCCAAATTCCACTGCTGTGGGAACCTGCTACCCATGGATCTTGGATAGTTGAAGGTCAGTTTGCTTACATGCTGTGTAACAGCTACTCTGATATATCAACATGTTATTTTGTATGTGTCTGTTTATGTGGCGTCCCCAATTTATTTAAAAAACATGAAGAAGCCTTCAAAGTTAACCTTGAGGTTGAAATTTGATTTAAACAATAGGAATAGGAGTCAGCCATTCTATAGTTTAAACAAGAAATATTAGGACTTGGATATTGAGCCAATCTTGTTTAAATTAGCCTTCCAATTTTTTCCATGTTAGTCTCTATGGAAGCACGTGTTCCATTTCATTTTAATTTCTATCCTATAATACTGCCTGCAAACGGTGAAATATTTACTTTTGAGAAGTTTGTCCCAAGCACTCAAAAACTTACCAGAACAGCAACACATTCATGTCATATTTCTCTGCCATTTTAAGGGCTTAATAATTTATGATCTCCATTAAAATAATAGATAGAGAGCTATATGAAAATGTTCAGTGTTTGCTTGCAAATATTGCCAACAGTAATTTCTAGTCTTATATTTTCTTGATACAATAAGCCAATACATGAGCCCACAAATATGCAACACCAAATTTGGTCTTTGGAAAAATCTGCTAGTTGTTAAAATAATATTGTAGCTTGTCACGGAACACCCAGCATGCCTCTTGCCAATGAAAACTGTTAAAAGAGAAAGTTGCACAATAAATCAGGAAGCAGTGTACTGGAATCATTTAACGAACTGTACCTTAATGCTGCCTTGTAACTATTTATAAATGTAACTCACGCTATAGCTGACATAAAAGTATTTTATGGACAATGTTTAAACTAAGACGTACTTTGATGCATTTCCTTGTCATCCTGCTGTCACTTTTCAGAACCACTTGTTAGTGACCAAATCCCACTCACAAATCAACTAGAATAAGTGTTGTCAACTCTGATGTCTTAACTCAAGATCTAGCATTGCTTTGAACCTTGGATCTCAGGTACCTACCCATGTGAAGATTGGAACACTGACAAGTGAAAACACTGGTTTACTTCAGATCCTTGCTTTTGATGTAAATTTGATGAAATGGAGCACTTTGACAAATCATTAGTCATGCCTATATTTAGCTAGCAGAATCTTTGCCTTTAATATTACTTTTGCATTAACAACACGACCACATTTTAGCTTGTCATATTACATAGAATTTACAGCACAGAAACAGGCCATTCAGCCCAACTGGTCTATGCTGGTGTTTATGTTCACACGAGCCTTCTCCCACCTTTCTTCATCTCACCTTATCAGCATATCCCCTTCTACTCCGTTCTCCCTCATGTACTTACCTAGCTGCCCCTTAAATGCATCTGTGCTATTCATCTCAACTATTCCTTTTGGTAGAAAGTGCTACATTCTAACTACACTCTAGGTAAAGAAGTTGCCCCTGAATTCCCTATTAGATTTATTTGTGACGATCTTGTATTTGTGTCCTCTAGTTTTTGACTCTCCCACAAGAGGAAACATCTTCCCTACGTCTACCCGATCAAACCCCTTCCAGTTTAAAAAAAACTTTATTAGGTCTTTTGTGACAGTCATATCCTTTCAGTTCTGGTATCATCCTTGTAAATCTTTTTTGCACATTCTCCAGTGTTTCTATATTATTTTTGTAATTATGGAGACCACAACTGTGTAAGCGTGGTCTAAATAAGATTCTGTTTAAGTTTAACAATAGTTCTCTGCATTTGAATTATATTCCTCTAGAAATGAACCCCAGAGCTTGGTGTGCATATTTTATGGCCTTATTAACCTACATTGTTAGTTTTAGTGATTTGTGAATCTGTACCCTAGATGCCTTTGCTCTTCTATCCCATTTAGACTCTTATTTCCCAGGGAGTTTGTGGCCTCATTATTCCTCCTACCAAAATACACTACCTCACACCTAACTATATTGAAATTAATTTGCCATTTACATGCTCAATATTTTTATATTTGTACTTCTATGTCTGTTTTTGTCGCACAAAAAATACAGTCCAATTGACATGAATCACTTCCCATTAAGTTTTGCATCAGCTTCAATTATGCCTATCCCTAGTGATGTCAGTAATTGCAAGGTCACTTCCAATGGATTCATGGAAGAAAGAAAGACTTGCATTTATATAGCGGCTTTCATGACCACCGGACATCTCAAGGTGCTTTACAGCCAATGAAGTACTTTTGGAGTGTAGTCGCTGTTGTAATGTGGGAAACGCAGCAGCCAACTTCCACGCAGCAAGCTCCCACAAACAGCAATGTGATAATGACCAGATAATCTGTTTTTTGTTATGTCGATTGAGGGATAAATATTGGCCAGGACACCAGGGATAACTCCCCTGCTCTTCTTCAAAATAGTGCCATGGGATCTTTTACGTCCACCTCGGTTTAATGTCTCATCCGAAAGACGACACCTCTGACTCCCTCAGCACTGCCCTTGAGTGTCAGCCTAGATTTATGTGCTCAAATTCCTGGAGTGGGACTTGAACCCACAACCTTCTGACTCAGAGGTGAATGTGTTACCTACTGAGCCACAGCTGACACTGTCATGCCAAGCCCTGAATGCCCAGTTTCCAATCATGCCAATGAACTAGCCGGTCTACAATACATGTTGAGGAGGACAGACCCCAGATCTCCTGGCACCATCCCTTACTCCTGAACTCCTGGCCTGGATTGGGCTTTCCCTCACCAAAGGGAGAGGGGCATAAGAAGTATCATGTGGTATTACACCCTTAAAAAGGCTGAGAGCCAGAATGAAAAGGTGTGGCTGTTTAAAGGTAAGTGGCCACATGTGGGTACAAAATCTTCTCATACCTACCAAGTGCTCCAAAGACTTTTATATTCATTTTTTTTTTAGCCTTCCTAAAGATTGTATGGGCAAAATAAGTGGCTGGCTATAACCAGTGGATGGCAAAACAAATGTGAGAGCAAGAATTAAAGGTCTTTGAGGCAATGAGTAACACAACACCAGAATCACTGTTTGACGGTTGGTGAGATGAAGGTATGAGGTGGGTATGAAGAGACATGTCATGTTTGATGCTCTCGGGCATCAACCACAGAAGACAGATGTCCAACATGCTCAGCATGAATGGCTACCAAGGCCATTGATGCCTACACTACATGCAAAAACTACATTTACCAGGTAGATGGCCAAAGGATGCATTGCACAAAGTTGTGCCTGTTCCATATGTCCTATGCCAAGTCCTCACTTAATCTTACAGCTTACCATGCATACCTACACATTCAACCTGCCATTTACAATTGAGACCCTTAGTAGATTGGTATTTTCACATGCTTCACACATTATATGTTGTAATGTGTTTCCTACATTACAACAGTGACGACATTTCAAAAGTATTTCATTGGCAGTAAAGAGCTTTGAGATGTCTGGTGGTCGTGAAAGGCGCTATATAAATATAAGTCTTTCTTTTTTTCTTTTATTAAATCATCGTAACATAACCTAGCTGCAGCAATGCTCGTCATTTCCTGACGCATAGGTTGAGCAGCAATGGTGGACACGTGTCTACTCTTGTGTACCTGCTCCTTTAACCTACAACATGTCAATACTATTTCTAGGCATGCATGACAAGACAGCTCATAATACAAGGGAACAGACCCAACCTGAAGGAGAGCTCAGAAATGACAAGTTTTGACCCCCTTGGAGGAGGCCACCCTGAACATCCTTGCATATAACAGCAAATAGGGAGTTAGAGAAGGTGAGCCTCCCCCAAGCTTAAGGTTAAAATGTTCCTGTTCATTTTATATATTGTCCACTACTAAATCACTCCCACACTGGTATAGCAACATAAAAACAAGTGTAGGCCATTTAGTCCCTCGAGCCTGTTCTGTCATTCAATTTGATCATGGCCGATCTGTCCCTCAACTCCATTTACCTGCCTTTGATCCATATACCTTGATACTCTCACCCAACAAAAATCTATCGAACGCAGTCTTGAAAATTTCAATTGAGCACCCTTTTGGAGGCGTGATTTCCAGATTTCCACTATCATTTGTGCGAAAAAGTGTTTCCTGATTTCACTTCGAAACGAACTAGTTCTAATGTGAAGATCTGGGCTAGAAATTCCCCAGATAAATAATGTCATTTTTGTGAAGGAATAAAAATACAAATGTTGCCATTTTTTAACGGGGTAAATTTGACCATAAAATACGTCTGTCCGTTAAAAAACAGTGTTGCACGAGGATTCACGGTGGTAATTGCAATCTCGTCAACTTTAGCCTGAGGCCTATCAACGCCAAAAATACAGAACCTGGGAGGGGAGAAAACACACAAAAAGAAATTGCAAAAAACAAAAATCAAAAATCACAAAACATGTACAAGACCCTTAACTATGTAATCGCGGCAAAAGAATTAAAAAGTAAAAACTTTAACTTAGCTTTTTTGCAGATCTTCCTATTTAACGACATTTCTGAGGCTGCAACACCTGCTTTTCTCATGCGTTGTTTTATCACCTGAGAATGGGCTCGCCGAATGGCCAAATTTCAGCGGTACGCTATTTTTTCATGTTGCACCTTGGTGATCCGCTTTTTGGTGATATTTCAAAACTGTCATTCTTAACCTTTGGAGAATTTTTTGAAGTTTATTTTAACGACAAAAGAGCACTTTTAATGCAAAAAAATGTGTGTTAGGCTGGCGAATTTCTAGCCCAAAGCCCCCTTGTTCTGGATTCCTCCATCAGAGAAAATAGTTTATTTTTATCTACCCTATCTCATCCCTTTACCATTTGAAACACCTCGATTAGATCACCCCTCAATCTTCTAAACTAAGGGGAATACAAACCAAGCTTATGCATTCTCTCCATATAATTTAACTCTTTAAGCTTTTTCTGGTATAATTCTGATGAATCTGTCCTGTGCCCCTTCCAAGGCCAATATATCTTTCCTGAGGTGTGGTGCCCAATATTAAACGCAATACCCCAGACGGGGTCTGACCAAGGCTCAGTACAAATGAAGCATAATTTCCTCACTTTTGAATTCCAATCCCCTTGAGATCAAGGTCAGCATTCCATCAGCCTTTTTGATTAGATTTTGCCCCTGTGCTCTAGCTTTTAATGATTTGTGTACACGGACACCCAAAACCCTTTCTTCCTTCACAGTTCCTAGTCTCTCACCATTAACTTGGCCACAATTGATGTTGAAATGACAGGTCTGGTTACACAGACATCCATCACACACAGCATCTTGTAATACAAGCTCTGCTTTGAAGGTGTTTCTTAGAGCCTCCAGTAACTCATTCTGCACCAGCAAGACCCAGGCCACTGGCTAAAAAATGTAACTTTTGATTCTAGAATCCAATGTTCTTAACCATAGCAAGGAAAATATGGCTAGAAATTCATTATAGCCCAAGAAGTGGGCAGTGTCTAAACTAAATATGGTTAAGCAGCGCCAGTTGAAAATTGTCTAGGCTGCATGCAAAGTTCGTCCTCACTTCTCATTAAAAAGATTGCAATCATGATTCTCATCTAAAAACCCAAGTTTCATTGACGTTACACTGAAAACATGGACCAATATCGGGTGTAGTCTAAACATAAGTTATGATTGCCATTGTTTTTTTTCACTACTTAAAGGGAAGGTTCATTGATGCTGCAGCACCTCATTCTCAGCATTGTTGGGTGTGCAGCTGCCTCAACAACCGTAAGAAGGACAAGGAGAAGTGCAATTATTTACAATCTTAAGAGGAAGCTTTGGAGGGATTGGTTTTCGCAGTGGAGAGGAGGCAGGCGGTCCTGAACCCCCCAACCAGCAGGAGGCCCTCACCACAAGTCTGCCGCACTATGTGGAGAGAGGAGGCACACCATGTCACAGGCAGCACAGTGGTCCCCACGACCCACACACAGTGCAGGAGGAAGTTTAACGAGTGCACACGGGTGGTCAGGGTGAGTGAGGCTTCAACAAATGCTACAGACCATCTATACCACAAGCTTCACACACTGCTCAATGCACCACACTCCAGCACTCACTCACCAACAATCTGTACCGACCAACATTCACACCCACATCTCACACCTTGCACACAATTACAGCTGTTCAACTATGGCAGGCACAAGGGTCATTAGTTATTAGAATTCATGTGATATGTGTGAAATGTTTATAAAGTTATTAATTGTGTTTGGAATATTTTATGGTCTCTCTTATTTCACCTTTGCACCCAGGAGGATGCTATGACAGGGATTATATGATGGGGATGTGTTGAGATCCTGGGATTTGGGGTTTCATTCATGCAAATCGGAGTCTGATGAGCCAATCATGGACAGATTGTCCGAAAGGCCGATTGTCTCGCTGCCTCCGCTCCCTCTGCCACAGATCCCGGAGGGCGAGATCCACTGTCAGTACAGCCCCCATGATTTTAACAAGTGTTGTAGGTTGGAGCATTTCAGAAATAATTTTGGAATTTTGTATTTGCCACAATACTCCCTGATACCAAAGAACCTTGAAATGAATAAAGAAAGCACAGCCAATCAAACTTCAAAACCCTGTCAGGTCCAAATGATTGATGATGATCCCTTTAAATAGCGTCGCTGCAGCCAGCTCCCTGCTGTTGCACGCCACTTGAAGCTGTTGTTTTCTCCAGTCATTGGCTGTAACGAAGTTGGGAGATCGTAGCACACTCACCGACATCACAATCTCCGCGATGGCGAGGTCCCCAGCGATCGCATTCAGCGGCAGTGCTACCGGCAACACCATTATGGCGTGCAATGCTGGAACCGCCATCTCATGTTAAAGCTGTCAAAGGTGTTAAAGCTATCAACGGTGTTTTAGCACCATCTCATGGCACAAACCACACGAATTTCAACCCCTCTGATTCTTAAATATCTTATGATAATTTTTATTTTGGAACTAATGCAACTCTCGCTCTCTGTTCCTTTCCCAAAATCTGTGCCCATCTCTCTATTTTGTTCTCTTGCTGTCACACTTTGCCTCATTGTAGTGTGATTTGAGCACAAAATCTAGGCTGACACTACAGTACTGCATTGTCAGAAGTGGTGTCTTTCAGATGAGATATTAAACAGTCAGCCCTCTCAGGTGTAAGTACAAGTTCCCAAGCCACTACTTAAAGAAGAGCAGGGGAGTTCTCCCCAGTATCCTGGCCAATTTGTATCCCTCAACTATCATCATCATCATAGGCAGTCCCTCAAATCACGGATGACTTGCCTCCACCGCCAAAAGGGGATGAGTTCACAGGTGTTTCAATGAAGGACTTAATATTCCAGATCCCGAACTACATCTTGAAGGGTGGAAGATGCCTGTGGGTGGATTTTTTTAACGTGTGGTGACCGTTGCACACCAGCCACTGCACAGGCTTGACAGAGCTAGGTCTTGGTCCAGTGGCAAGGACTAACCAAGACGACTGGAGACCAACTCTGCTGCACGGACATAGTGCACACACATATCGCAGTGTGGGCTGGCCCTCGCCTCTTCTGGGCCCCGAACTCACGCCTCTCCTGGGCCCCAGTCACATCCCTCTACAATCTCTTGCCGCTCCTTCACCTCGACCTCCCCGCTCCTGCTGTACCTGCCCACACTGCAATCACCGACCTGGATTTGGGTGATGTCAAATCGAGTCGCTCTCTTCGAAGCCGTCGCCCTCCTGCAGCAGCACGTGCTGCTCCCTACATTGGCATGCCACCGCACGTTGCTCCCTCTAATGGCCCCGGCCTCAACCAACATCACGTAAACAAATTATCTGGTCATTTATTTCATTGCTGTTTGTGGGACTTTGCTGTGCACAAATTGGCGGACCTGTTTTCTACATTATAACAGTGACACTTCAAAAGTACTTCATTCACTGTAAAGCACTATGAGATATCCTGAGATTGTGAAAGGCGCTATATTAATGCAAATTTTTCTTTTTTTACTTTCTTTTAAAGTAATGTTTTTGCTGATTAGACCACTCTGGGAGTGCCTTGTAGTAAAAGGCAGAAAAAGTTAGCAGAATATCAGTACATTGCATACTGCACGGTATTGTCTTTGAAAGAGGCAGGTATGCGTGCACGCTGCGTTAATACTAACACATCAGACCTGAAAGATAGCATGCTGAGTTGTGAGGGAATGACAATGTGCTGAAGGGATCTATCATTAACTCTAATTTAACTCACTTGCAGTTTGCTAAGAGTAAATTAGCTTCCCAGGTGGCACAATAACAGCATTCAGCCTGAAACAACTGTAAAATGTACAGACACTTCACAAAATTGGCCATCCTGGTAGTTGAACAGAAAAATACTGTTTTCAAAGGTAGTGTCATAGGGAAAAGAAGAGCCTCACTTTTGATGACTTGCTCCAAGTCATTGACAAAAATACGAAGCAAACTTCGGCCAAGCATGGTCCTCTGAGGCATCCCTGCATAGGTGTTGCAATAAGAAAGGGGATACAATAAGATGATCTGATGTTTGTATTGTCCAATGAGGTCATGTTTCCAAGCAGCTCACCAGTAAAACCAAAAGAAGCCAACATCGCAATGAGATCAGGATGTCATTTGACTGAAGGATTTAACTCTGTGCTGGGCATTGAGAGAGTAATTATAGTTTTGGACCAGGAGATTAAGGGCACCACAAAATGACTTGTTTAATCTGAAGCCAAACTCTCAACCAATTGCCTGTTGTGACTGAGCTGTGGCAGATGTTTCTTATTCGTTATAGCTTTCATGCGATTTGACACGATGGCCATTAGGAATGATGGTTTTGTGGTTATTGTGATATGACTTTGATCCCTTCTTTTGAAAAATAACGTGTTTACTATTTTCCAATTGGATGTGACAGCATTGGTGGACAGGAACTGTTGAAATAGAAGAGTCAAAGTACTGACCAGTTCCTTGGCTAGGCCTTTGAGGATTTGATCTTTTTCCAATTTTTGCCTCAAAGTTGGAGTCTCTAATCTCTGCTTGTAAATGCAGGCAAAAGTGAAGGATTATAGTTAGATCACTTATCATTAAACTGGTAGGGAGTAAGTACAGATTTATTATTAATCTTTGAATTTGGATTACCAATATGTCTTTACGAACATTTACTGGTGACTCAAAATCTATGAATTCCCTGCATAGTGAGCTCCACATCTCTGATCACATTCTGGGGGAAGCGTAAACTGAGGATTGATAAACTAAAGGTAAGTAAATCCATTATGCTTGTGCATACTTGCCAATGTCTGATTGAATAACTACAGTAACAGCTGCCTGGAAACTAATTAGTTGTCTGTTCGATTGGTTTAGAAATGGTACATTGTTTTTGTGTGTTGGGGTGTGTAGTGGAGGAACCCAAGAATGCAGGAAATAAATAAATCGCAAAACTGTGTGTGGAGAAAATTCATTTAGAGAACAAAAATACATTGCAAAGGAACACAATGTTAATGGCTGCTGACGAGATTCACGGTTGCAAAATTATCAAAAATATATTTCAGGGGATTGAGTATCACAGTGAGTTAAGGCATCCTGGAGCTCTGGCTTGAAACCAGTCTGGACTCATGTGATGATGATGCTCTGTCCTTCGTGCCTGGATCTTTGAAAGAACTATCCATTTAGTCCCATTCCTCTGCTCTCTCCCTATAGTCTTGTACAATTTTCCATTAATCCAATTCCCATTTGAAAGTTACTATTGAATCTGCTTCCACCACCCTTTCATGCCAGGCATTCCAGATCACAACAACTCTCTGAATAAAAAAAATGTTTCCTCACGTTGCCTCTGGTTCTTCTGCCAATTAACCATAATTCTGTGTCCTCTGGTTGCCGACCCTTCAGTGACGTAAACCGTTTCTCCTTATTTACTCGATCAAAACCATTCAATTCATACTTTTGAACACCTCTATTGAATCTGTTCTAAGGAGAAAGCATGGAACTCACCCCACCATAGCATTTGAGGTCAGCCTAATTATCATATTTATAGAATTACGTCGAATATACGACACAGAAACAGGCCATTCGGCCCAACCAGTCCATGCCGGCATTTATGCACCACTTGAGCCTTCTCCCGTCTTTCCTCATCTAAATCTATCAGCATATCCCTCTATTCCCTTCTTCCTCATATGCTTGTCTAGCCTCCCCTTAAATGCATCTATATTATTCACTTCAATCACTCTGCGATAACAAGTTCCACATTCTCACCACTCTTTGGGTAAATAAGTTTCTTCTCATTTCCCTATTGGATTTCCTGGTGACTATCTAGTTATGCTCTTTCCCACAAGTGGAAATATTCTCTCTGTATCCACTCTAGCAAAACCTTTCATAATTTTAAAGATCTCTATTAGGTCACCCCTCAGCCTTCTTTTTTCAAGAGGAAAGAGATCCAGCTTGTTCATCCTTTCTTGATATATATACCCTCTGGTATCATCCTTGTAAATCTTCTCTGCACCCTCTCTAGTGCCTCTATATCCTTTTTATAATATGGTGACCAGAACTGTGTGCAGTACTCTAAGTATGGTTTACAAAAGGTTCGATACATGTTTAGCATAACTTCCCTATTTTTCAATTCTATACCTTTAGAAATAAATCATAGTGCTTGTTTTTTTTTATGAGCTTGCTAACCTGCGTCACAACTTTTAGTGATTTGTATATACCCCATATTTCTCTACTCCACTGTCATGTATCTTACATTATTATATATAACTGTATCCTAACATGCTATATATGACTGTAATAAGATATGACCTGTAACCACCAGCATACCTTACCACCAGGGGTGCACTTGCAAGAGACAGGTATATAAGGACAGGTCTCAGGCAAGTGCAGCATTCCAGAGCTGTGAAATAAAGGTGCAGGTCCAGAGTGACCTTGACTCCATTACATGCCTCATGTGAATCTGTACTGAGGGGACGAGTTACGGGATTACAGAATCCACAGAATAGCGAACAACGGATCAGATGAAAAGTACAATGCTGGAGACAATTGGGAGGACTTTATAGAAAGGCTCCAGCAAAGCTTTGTAACCAAAGACTGGTTAGGAGATGACAAAGCAGACAAGAGAAGAGCCCATCTCTTGACCAGCTGTGGCTCAAAAACATACGCTTTAATGAAGGATCTGCTGTCAGCCGAGAAACCAGCAAGCAAGTCGTTTGAACAATTGAGCACACTGGTAAAAAACCACCTTAAGCCAGCGAGCAGCCTACACATGGCCAGACACAGGTTCTACAACTACAGACGCTGTGTGGGCCAGAGCATACCCGACTTCGTGGCGGAACTTTGGAGGTTGGCTAGTTTATGTGAGTTCGCCGCTGAACTGAGGAGAGAAATGCTGAGAGACTTTTTCATTGAAGGAATAGGCCACACAGGCATATTCCGAAAACTCATAGAGACCAAGAACCTGACCTTAGAGGCAGCAGCACTGGTTGCACAGACATTCTTGGTAGGGGAAGAAGAAACGAGGTTGATTTACAATGCAGGTACGACAACTAACGAAATATTGGAACAATAAGTTCACAGCATTAAACAAGCTGCTACCCCCACACACAGACAAAACCGGGAGAACAGGTTCTCGACAGCAGAGAGTGGTGCCAGTAGCCATCAAGGGCCACAGGAACGGCCGTTCACACCTCATCAACCCACAATGCGATCAATCAACTACAAACTGAGAGAAGCTCAAGAGAGATCAGCCAGACGCAGCTCATTCTTTGCAAGCTGTCTGTGCTGGAGGTGTGGGGGTGGGCACTCGTCAAGGGGATGTCGATTTCAGCAGGCTGTTTGCAGGAACTGTGAATATACAGGGCATTTGGCCCGCATGTGCAAAAAAACGGCAGCTCGGCTGGTATACAAATCGGATGGGTCGGAAAGCGGACCAGAAGACGGTGGGGACAGTACCCGGGAAACCGATGTACAGCGGGTCAACACGATCAATGGCCGCTACTCCTACAACAGGACACCTCCTATAATGATCAGGGTCCTACTCAATATGGAGCTGGATACGGGAGTGAGTCAATCTCTCATGGGCGCTCAACAATTTGAACAACTGTGGCCGCATAAAAGAGACAGACCAAAACTCACAAGGGTCGACACCAAACTAAGGACCTATACCAAAGAAATCGTACCAGTCCTTGGCAGCGCCATGCTCTCTGTCACACACAAAGGGACAGTGAACCGACTTCCCCTGTGGATTGTCCCTAGAGACCCCCTAGCACTGCTGGGGAGAAGCTGGCTGGCAAAACTAAACTGGAAACGGGATGATGTCCATGCCATGTCATTAGAGGAACGGACCTCCTGCTCAACAGTTATAAAGCGATTTGAACATCTCTTTTCAGCCAGGTGTGGGCACTTTCAAAGGGGCCAAAGTCAAAATCTACATCACACAGGATGCTAGACCAGTCCATCACAAGGCCAGAGCTGTACCCTATATGATAAGGGAAAAGATTGAACACGAACTAGACAGGCTTCTGCGGGAAGGCATTATATCACCTGTGGAATTTAGCGACTAGGCAAGTCCCATCATCCCAGTCATGAAGCCTGATGGATCCGTACGAATCTGTGGGGACTACAAATCTACCATAAACAGAGTCTCCCTACAGGACCAGTACCTGCTGCCCAGAGCGGAGGACTTATTTACCACATTGGCTGGAGGTAAACTTTTCTCAAAACTAGATCTCATATCTGCATATATGACGCAAGAATTGACCGAGGAATCCAAGCTACTCACCACCATCAACACACATCGAGGCCTTTTCATGTACAATCGATGTCCATTCGGCATCAGGTCGGCAGCTGCCATATTCCAGCACAACATGGAGAGTCTGCTCAAGTCCATCCCTGGGACGGTTGTATTTCAAGACGACATACTTATCACGGGCAGGGACACCCACTCCCATCTCCGTAATTTGGAGGAAGTACTAAAGTGGTTGGATCGGGTAAGCCTACGAGTCAAGAAATCCAAGTGCCTGTTTCTCGTGCCCAAGGTTGAATTTTTGGGCAGAAGGATTGCCGCTGATGGAATCCGCCCAACAGAGTCCAAAACAGAAGCAATTCGCCTGGCACCCAGGCCCCGGAATGTCTCAGAACTGCGCGCCTTTCTCGGGCTACTCAATTACTTTGGGAACTTTATGCAGAACTTAAACACGCTGCTGGAGCCTCTCCACGTGCTACTCAGGAAGGGGTGCGATTGGTTTTGGGGGGAGGTCCAGGAACGCGCCTTCAATAAGGCACGCAACCTTCTGTGTTCCAACAGTGTTTTGACTTTCTTTGATCCAGGTAAAAAGCTAGTTCTCACATGCGATGCGTCAGCGTATGGGGTCGGGTGCATTTTGCAACATGTCAATAGTGCGGGCAAATTATAACCCATAGCTTATGCCTCCAGGTCACTTTCACGGGCGGAGCGTGGGTACGGAATGGTAGAGAAGAAGGTGCTCGCGTGCATGTACGGTGTCAAAAAAATGCACCAATACCTTTTCGGGGCCAAGTTCGCATTAGAAACTGACCACAAGCCCCTCACGTCCCTCCTATCTGAGAGCAAGGCAATAAACGCAAACGCCTCGGCGCAAATTCAACGCTGGGCACTCATGCTGGCGTCCTACGACTATACTATAAGGCACAGACCAGGCACAGACAACTGTGCCAACGCACTCAGCAGGCTACCCCTGGCGACCATGGAAGGGTCTGATGAACAGGACTGTGAGATAGTCATGGCAATCAATGCCTTTGAGTCCACAGGTTCGCCCATGACGGCTCGCCAAATCAGAGCCTGGACGGCCCGCGACCCCACGTTATCCTTAGTAAAAAGACGTGTCCTAACCGGTGACTGGGCAGAGGCTCGCGATGCCTGCCCCGAGGAATTAAAACCCTTTCACAGGCGCATGCATGAGCTATCACTACAAGCAGACTGCCTGATAGGGGGCAGCCGAGTAGTCATGCCTCTGCGAGGCAGAGAGGCATTTGTCCGGGAGCTCCACCGCGAGCACCCGGGGATCGTTCTCATGAAGACCATAGCCAGATCCCATGTCTGGTGGCCTGGTATTGACATGGACTTGGAGCTCTGTGTCCGAAGGTGCATCATTTGTGCCCAACTCAGCAATGCCCCCAGAGAGGCTCCCCTGAGCCCCTGGCCCTGGCCTACCAAACCGTGGTCGCGGGTGCACGTAGACTATGCGGGCCCATTCATGGGCAAAATGTTCCTCGTAGTTGTCGATGCATTTTCAAAGTGGATCGAATGTACCATTTTAAACTCGAGCACAACCTCCACCACTGTGGAGAGCCTCGCAACCATGTTTGCAACGCACGGAATCCCTGACATATTGGTCAGTGACAATGGTCCGTGTTTCACCAGCGCAGAATTCCAAGAGTTTATAATTGAGCACGGCATAAATCACGTCAAGACGGCACAGTTCAAGCCGGCCTCCAACGGCCAGGCGGAGAGAGCAGTGCAAATCATTAAACAAGGCATACTTAAAATCCAAGGTCCCACGCTGCAGGGTCGCCTGTCGCGACTGCTGCTGGCATACAGATCTCGTCCGCACTCATTGACTGGCATCCCCCCCGCGGAACTGTTGATGAAAAGGACTTTAAAGATAAGGCTCTCATTAATCCTCCCAGACATGCACGAAATCGTTGAGGCAAAGCGCCGTAAGCTGACTGAGTACCATGACAGAAATTCGAGGGGGAGATGGAATAAGATAGGGGACAAAGTGTTTGTACTAAACTATGGCAGGGGTCCCAAATGGCTTGCAGGGACAGTAACGGGCAAGGATGGAAACAAGCTACTGGTAGTACAAATGGACAATGGCAAAACCTGCCGAAGGCATGCAGACCAAGTCAAAAGCAGATTTATACCAACAACACTGCAGAACCAGTGGCAGACTACAATGTGGAACTCGCACCACACCTGGTGGACAGACAGAGGGAACAACCTGAGGAAAGGGCAATCCCAACAGACAGCCCAGGCGAGTCAACAACAATCACACCAATTGAAAAATATAGCCCAGGCGAGATACCAGCAACCACACCCAAAGAAAAACAGACACCAAGGCAAACAACTGAACCACAACTCAGACGCTCCACGCGAGAGCGTAGACCACCTGAGAGACTGAACCTATAAAAACTATAAGACCTTGGGGGAGGGTGATGTCATGTATCTTACATTATTATATATAACTGTATCCTAATATACTATACATGACTGTAATACGATATGACCTGTAACCACCAGCATACCTTACCACCAGGGGTGCACTTGCAAGAGACAGGTATATAAGGACAGGTCTCAGGCAAGTGCAGCATTCCAGAGCTGTGAAATAAAGGTGCAGGTCCAGAGTGACATTGACTTCACTACATGCCTCGTGTGAATCTGTACTGAGGGGACAGGACTTTACACCCACCTAGACTAGAAACATAGAAACAAGATGCAGGAGTAGGCCATTCGGCTCTTCGAGCCTGCACCACCATTCAATAAGATCTTGGCTGATCATTCACCTCAGTATTCCTTTCCTGCTTTCTCTCCATATCCCTTGATTCCTTTAGCTGTAAGGGCCATATCCAACTCCCTCTTGAATATATCTAATGAACTGGCCTCAACAACTTTCTGTGGTAGTGAATTCCACAGGTTAACAACTCTCTGAGTGAAGAAGTTTCTCCTCATCTCAGTCCTAAATGGTTTACCCCTTATCTTTAGACTGTGACCCCTGGTTCTGGACTTCCCCAGTATCGGGAATATTCTTCCTGCCTCTAACCTGTCCAGTCCCGTCAGAATTTTATATGTTTCTACCAATCCTGTCAGAATTTTATATGTTTCTAAGTAGTAAGTGATCTCCCTATTCTTCCTACCAAAATGTAACACCTCATATCTATCTGTGTTGAACTTAATTTGCCAGTTATATGCCCATTCTGCAAGTTTATGTTGCAGTCCACCTCAGTACTGACTATTGCCCCCAATTTGGTGTCAGTTTCAAATTTAGAAATTGTGTTTTTGATTCCAAAGTCTAAATCATTAATATAAATTGTGAACAACAGTGGTCCCAGCATTGATCCTTGTGGAACACCACTACCCACCTTCTGCCACTGTGAATAGCTTCCTTTTGCTCCTACTCTCTGCTTTCTGTCTTGAAGCCAGCTAGCTCTACATTCTGCTACTTGCCCCCTGACTCCGCATTCTCTGACCTTGTTCATCAGTCTATTATGCGGTACCTTATCGAAGGTCTTTTGAAAATCTAGATAAATTACATCTACTGCATTACCATTGTACACTCTCTCTGTTACCTCTTCAAAAAATCCAATGAGGTTGGTCAAGCAAGACTTTCCCTTTTAAAATCCATACTGACTATTCATTGTTATATTTTTGGTTTCTAGATATTCTTCTATTTTCTCCTTTAGTAAGGATTCCATTATTTTTCCTACCACTGATATTAAGCTGACTGGTCTATAATTCCATGGACATGTTCTATCCTCCTTCTTAAATATGGGTATTACGTTAGCTATCTGCCAGTCCTCTGGTACTGCACCTTTTTCTATAATTATTAAATATGTGTAGTAATGCCTCTGCTATCTCTTCCCTAGATTCTTTTAAAATGTGTGGATGTAATCCCTCCGGACGAGGGGTTTTATCCTCTTTGAGTTTGATATTTATTTAATATATCCCCTCTTTTTGTTTTAAATGTACTTATCTCATCCAATGTCATGTCCACCTGTTCTACCTCCCTGGTAAATACCCTGGTTTCTCTTGAATTCCTTACTGGCTTTATTAGTGACTATCTATACTTATTACCTCTAGTTCTGAACTCCCCACAAGTAGAAGCATCTTCTCTATGTCTCCCCTATCAAACTCTTTCATAATTTTAAAAACCTCTATTAAGTCATCCCTCAACCTCCTCTTTTGTAGAGAAAAAAGCTCCAGTCTGTTTGGTCTTTCATGATAGTTATCATCTCGCAGTTCTGGTATCATCCTTAAAAATTTTCATGTGAATCTCTTTTCATTATAAGTGCCTCTGCTGGAAGGTCACCATTTGGGAGCTAGCAAGATGCTGTAGCATTTAAAAGCTGCCAGTAGCGTAAAGGAAATACCAGATCCCAAATTGTTCAGGCGGTTGACCAAAGAATATCTGTGAGCTTTGCAAGCTCTGCAGGGGTACAGAGCCTCGTGACTCAGTGATGGAGGTGTTGAAGTGCTTCTGCATGAAGGAGGTACTGGTTCAGTCGGAGCTACGCAAAAAGAGCAGGAACAGCGGCAAAATGAGGCGAGGGCAGTGCGAACCCCCATTACGAGGCTGCCGAAGATGTAATCACCTCACCCAAGGTGATATGGTTAGGGGTATTGGGTGCAGCTTCCAAAGAATGCACTGTGCTAAGCATGTCAGCCACTGATAGCGACATCCCCACACAGTTCTAAACAACTTGAATTCCTTATCATCAAAGCGCAGGAGCAGCACAGTGCTCTTTATACCCCCAGTCTTCAGTTGGAGGTGTTCCTTCACTCACAGCATTACATCCAATCACCCAACTGCAAGCCTCACATGGAACCTAGTTGCCTGGTGCTTCACAGCCTGCAGTGTGCTGACAGTTGGGTTTTATTACATCTAATGGTAATCAAAGATAATTATTACTTTTTTGCATTGTTTACAAAGGGGAAGCCAACCCATTACAGCCAGGAGAGGGAAGAGTGGCAGGAGGTAGATGCCCAAACTTCTTCCCTCTCAACGCCTGTGAGGAGGAAGCTCTGCAAATCCTATGCCTCACAGCTTACAGATGTGGAAGTAGGAGGGTAGGTACCAGGTGTAGGTTTACGATGACCTAATGCTTCTGTCCCTTCTCATCCTACTGTACCTTGCATTACCTGAGGGCAAACAGATCATTAAACCCACATCCCACTCTTTGCACTGAAAGCCACCTGTCAATTCTGCTCCCATCTTAACCTCTTCTTTTTCTCCTCTAGATGTGACAATAGAAAAAGAAGGTCCTGCTGTCTCCAGTCCTGCCAGCAGTCCACATCATGCACTATCATTTATTATATCCCTCTTGAGCCCAGAGACATCCGCTCTGGAGAAATGAGCCAGAGATGTTGGAAAGAACCAATTTAAGGCTATCTCTTTAAATAATCAGGATTGTTTGCAAACCAATATGGTGGGTATATTGTGTTTAATCAGAGTTTAAGACAGAATATAACACATTAGTTATACAACAAAAACATCATCATCATCATCATCATCATCATCATAGGCAGTCCCTCGGAATCGAGGAAGACTTGTTTCCACTCTTAGCATGAGTTCTTAGGTGGCTGTACAGTCCAATACGAGAACCACAGTCTCTGCCACAGATGGGAGATAGTTGTTGAGGGAAAGGGTGGGCAGGGAGCCTGGTTGGCTGCACGCTTCTTCCGCTGCTTGCGCTTGATTTCTGCATGCTCTCGGTGACGATGCTCGAAGAGCTCAGTGCCCTCTCGAATGCACTTCCTCCACTTAGGGCGGTCTATGGCCAAGGACTTCCAGGTGTCAGTGGGGATGTTGCACTTTATCAGGAAGGCTTTGAGGGTGTCCTTGTAATGTTTCCTCTGCCCACCTTTGGCTCGTTTGCCGTGGATGAGTTCTGAGTAGAGCGATTGCTTTGGGAGTCTCGTGTCTGGCATGCGAACAATGTGGCTTGCCCAACGGAACTGATCAAGTGTGGTCAGTGCTTCAATGCTGGGGATGTTGGCCTGGACGAGGACACAAATGTTGGTGCATCTGTCCTCCCAGGGGATTTGCAGGATCTTGCAGAGGCATCGCTGGTGGTATTTCTCCAGCGACTTGAAGTGTCTACTGTATATGGTCCACATCTCTGAGCCATACAGGAGGGCGGGTATTACTATGGCCCTGTCGACCATGAGCTTGGTGACAGTTTTGAGGGACTGGTCTTCAAACACTCTTTTCCTCAGGCGGCCAAAGGCTGCACTGGCGCACTGGAGGCGGTGTTGGATCTCGTCGTCAATGCCTGCTCTTGTTGATAGGAGGCTCCCGAGATAGGGGAAGTGGTTCACATTGTCCAGGGCCACGCCATGGATCTTGATATCTGGGGGGCAATGCTGTGCGATGAGGACAGGCTGGTGGAGGACCTTTGTCTTACTAATGTTTAGTGTAAGGCCCATGCTTTCATACTCTCGGTAAATATGTCAACTATGTCCTGGAGTTCAGCCTCTATGTGTGCACAGACGCAGGCGTCATCCACATACTGTAACTCGACGACAGAGGTTGCAGTGGTCTTGGACCTGGCCTGGAGACGGCGAAGGTTGAACAGCTTTCCACTGGTTCTGTAGTTTAGTTCCACTCCAGCGGGGAGCTTATCAACTGTGAGGTGGAGCATGGCAGCGAGGAAGATTGAGAAAAGGGCTGGGGCGATGACACAGCCCTGCTTGACCCAATTCAGCAAAAACATACGACCGTGACAAGTAGCTGGTACTGATCTGATAGGACAGACTGTTGGCGCACGTAAGCAGTTCTCTGAGCAGCCTCTCTTCCTTTCGCCCAGAGCTTCCTTTGGTAGAGCATGGGACCACTCTCAATGAAGCATTCGACCAGCCCAACTACTGTCTAGCTCTCACCTTCACCGTCTGTGGTGACACGCGCTCAGGAGGTTACTTTTATTCTCTTTTTAGGGGTGGGCCTGAAATGGGATATTGATAAAACTTTTTGGCTTATATAGCTTACCCTAAAAACTCAGTACCCAATGGGATGCTGCGTTCTTTGCCTTGCTTCTTGAAACAAAGCCCTCCCTAAAGATGTCTCATGATCTTGTTTACATGTCTTTCCTGTTTATATTTTCTAAAGGTTGTTCCTTTGAAATTTGTGTCTTATCTCTCTGGTTCCTATCTTCTCAGGTACAAGGCCTGGCCCTGTACCCTCTCAATCATGAGGCCCAAACCCGAGCTGTCTCACTTCAACTGGTCGTTATCTCCTTTACAACCTAACAAACTGCTCCGTTCTGAAATTGTGTTTACCTTAAGCTACCCAAATTCCTTCCATTCTAAATCTTTCTATATTAATTAATTTTACTTATCTTTGTAAGCAGTTCTGTTAAGCTAACTTCAATTCCTACCTTAGCAGTATACATGAAATACATAAACAAGCTTCAAGTCTTAACTTAAAAACAACAGATAATCACTTGGCAACAAGACATTAGCTTGGATGATGTGGAATCTGTATGGGTAGAACTGCGAAACACCAAAGGGCAGAAAAAGCGAGTGGGAGTTGTGTACAGACCACCAAACAGTAGTAGTGAGGTTGGGAATGGCATTAAACATGAAATTAGGGATGTGTGCAATAAATGTACAGCAGTTATCATGGGTGACTTTAATCTACATATTGATTGGGCTAACCAAACAGGTAGCAATATGGCAGAGGAGGATTTCCTGGAGTGTCCAAGGGATGGTTTTCTAGACCAATATGTCGAGGAACCAACTAGAGAGCAGGCGTTCCTAGACTGGGTCTTGTGTAATGAGAGAGGATTAATTAGCAATCTTGTTGTGCGAGGCCCCTTGGGGAAGAGTGACCATAATATGATAGAATTCTTCATTAAGATGGAGAGTGATACAGTTAATTCAGAGACTAGGGTCCTGAACTTAAAGAAAGGTAACTTCGATGGTATGAGAAGTGAATTGGCTAGAATAGACTGGCGAATGATAGTCAAAGGGTTGACGGTGGATAGGCAATTGGAGACATTTAAAGATCACATGGATGAACTTCAACAATTGTACATCTCTGTCTGGCGTAAAAATAAAACGGGGAAGGTGGCTCAACCGTGGCTAACAAGGGAAATTAGGGATAGTGTTAAATTCAATGAAGAGGCATATAAATTAGCCAGAAAAATCAGCAAACCTGAGGACTGGGAGAAATTTAGAATTCAGCAGAGGAGGACAAAGGCTTAATTAGGAGGGGGAAAATAGAATATGAGAGTGAGCTTGCAAGGAACAAACAAACTGACTGCAAAAGCTTCTATAGATATGTGAAGAGAAAAAGATTAGTGAAGGCAAATGTAGGTCCCTTGCAGTCAGAATCAGGTGGATTTATTATGGGGAGCAAAGAAATGGCAGACCAATTGAACAAATACTTTGGTTCTGTCTTCACTTAGGATGACACAAATAACCTTCCAGAAATACTAGGGGACCGAGGGTTTAGCGAGAAGGAGGAACTGAAGGAAATCCTTATTAGTGAGGAAATTGTGTTAGGGAAATTGATGGGATTGAAGGCCGATAACTCCCCAGGGCCTGGTAGTCTGCATCCCAGAGGACTTAAGGAAGTGGCCCTAGAAATAGTGGACGCATTGGTGGTAATTTTCCAACATTCTATAGACTCTGGATCAGTTCCTATGGATTGGAGGGTAACTAATGTAACACCACTTTTTAAAAAAAGGAGGGAGAGAAAACAGGGAATTATAGTATAGACAGTTAGCTTGACATCGGTAGTGGGGAAAATGTTGGAATCACTTATTAAAGAAATAATAGCAGCGCATTAGGAAAGCAGTGACAGGATCGGTCCCAGACAGCATGGATTTATGAAAGGGAAATCATGCTTGACAAATCTTCGAGAATTTTTTAAGGATGTAACTAGTAGAGTGGACAAGGGAGAACCAGTGGATGTAGTGTATTTGGACTTTCAAAAGGCTTTTGACAAGGTCCCACACAAGAAATTGTTGTGCAAAATTAAAGCACATGGTATTGGGAGTAATGTATTGACGTGGATAGAGAACTGGTTGGCAGACAGGAAGCAAAGAGTAGGAATAAATGGGTCCTTTTCAGAATTGCAGGCAGTGGCTAGTGGGGTACCACAAGGTTCAGTGCTGGGACCCCAGCTCTTTACAATATACATTAATGATTTAGACGAAGGAATTGAATGTAATATCTCCAAGTTTGCAGATGACACTAAGCTGGGTGGCAGTGTGAGCTGAGAGGAGGATGCTAAGAGGCTGCAGGGTGACTTGGACAGGTTAGGTGAGTGGGCAAATGCATGGCAGATGCAGTATAATGTAGATAATAGTGAGGTTATCCACTTTGGTGGAAAAAACAGGAAGGCAGAATATTATTTGAATGGTGACAGATTAGTAAAAGGGAGGTGCAACGAGACCTGGATGTCATGGTACATCAGTCATTGTCCCGAGGAGGGTCTAAGACCTGAAAAGGAAAATCATCTAAAAAAAACATCAGAACACCTTCAGGGGACCCCATCCAGGTAAGTCGCTGTAAAGAAAAAATTTTAAAAATGTTTACAAACTTTTTTTTTCAGCTCTTCATACTTACTGTCGGGGATAGAACAACCTCCAACCAGCGGTCCTTACCCGTTCTGGCGCTGACTCCCGCCCACATTCTTAAATTCTTTGAGGATATAACGAGCATGGTGGATAGAGGTGTACCGATGGATGTGGTGTATTTAGATTTCCAAAAGGCATTCGATAAGGTGCCACACAAAAGGTTACTGCAGAAGATAAAGGTACACGGAGTCAGAGGAAATGTATTAGCATGGATAGAGAATTGGCTGGCTAACAGAAAGCAGAGAGTCGGGATAAATGGGTCCTTTTCGGGTTGGAAATCGGTGGTTAGTGCTGTGCCACAGGGATCGGTGCTGGGACCACAACTGTTTACAATATACATAGATGACCTGGAAGAGGGGACAGAGTGTAGTGTAACAAAATTTGCAGATGACACAAAGATTAGTGGGAAAGCGGGTTGTGTAGAGGACACAGAGAGGCTGCAAAGAGATTTGGATAGGTTAAGCGAATGGGCGAAGGTTTGGCAGATGGAATACAATGTCGGAAAGTGTGAGGTCATCCACCTTGGGAAAAAAAACAGTAAAAGGGAATATTATTTGAATGGGGAGAAATTACAACATGCTGAGGTGCAGAGGGACCTGGGGGTCCTTGTGCATGAATCCCAAAAAGTTAGTTTGCAGGTGCAGCAGGTAATCAGGAAGGCGAATGGAATGTTGGCCTTCATTGCGAGAGGGATGGAGTACAAAAGCAGGGAGGTCCTGCTGCAACTGTATAGGGTATTGGTAAGGCCGCGCCTGGAGTACTGCGTGCAGTTTTGGTCACCTTACTTAAGGAAGGATATACTGGCTTTGGAGGGGGTACAGAGACGATTCACGAAGCTGATTCCAGAGCTAAAAGGGTTACCTTATGATGATAGATTGAGTAGACTGGGTCTTTACTCGGAGTTCAGAAGGATGAGGGGTGATCTTATAGAAACATTTAAAATCATGAAAGGGATAGACAAGATAGAGACAGAGAGGTTGTTTCCACTGGTAGGGGAAACTAGAACTCGGGGGCACAGCCTCAAAATACGGGGGAGCCAATTTAAAACCGAGTTGAGAAGAAATTTCTTCTCCCAGAGGGTTGTGAATCTGTGGAATTTTCTGCCCAAGGAAGCAGTTGAGGCGAGCTCATTGAATGTATCCAAATCACAGATAGATAGATTTTTAACCAATAAGGGAATTAAGGGTTACGGGGAGAGGGCGGGTAAGTGGAGCTGAGTCCATGGCCAGATCAGCCATGATCTTATTGAATGGCGGAGCAGGCTCGAGGGGATAGATGGCCTACTCCTGTTCCTAATTCTTATGTTCTTATGTTCTTATGTTCACATCAATATGGCATCCTGGAGGAGGGGGAGGTCAATTGCGCCACTCAGCTGTCCACTGGCATCAGCGGGCAGATCCCAGCGCTTCTCCCCTCCTGCCTGCTCCACATCAAATGGAAAGTGGCACTGGGCGCAACTTCAAGAGGAATGTCGGCAGCAGTGGGTGGCAGTCGACGGCAGTGGGTGGTAAGGCCATCAATTTCGGGCCCATTGTATATTGCTGTCACAGTTCAGAATGCTATAACATTCGCAGGAAATCAAAAAATTCGCACATTCCAGGCAGGGAAGTCTTAGAAACATAGAAACATAGAAAATAGGTGCAGGAGTAGGCCATTCGGCCCTTCTAGCCTGCACCACCATTCAATGAGTTCATGGCTGAACATGCAACTTCAGTACCCCATTCCTGCTTTCCCGCCATACCCCTTGATCCCCCTAGTAGTAAGGACTTCATCTAACTCCTTTTTAAATATATTTAGTGAATTGGCCTCAACAACTTTCTGTGGTAGAGAATTCCACAGGTTCACCACTCTCTGGGTGAAGAAGTTCCTCCTCATCTCGGTCCTAAATGGCTTACCCCTTATCCTTAGACTGTAACCCCTGGTTCTGGACTTCCCCAACATTGGGAACATTCTTCCTGCATCTAACCTGCCTAACCCCGTCAGAATTTTAAACGTTTCTATGAGGTCCCCCCTCATTCTTCTGAACTCCAGTGAATACAAGCCCAGTTGATCCAGTCTTTCTTGATAGGTCAGTCCCGCCATCCCGGGAATCAGTCTGGTGAACCTTCGCTGCACTCCCTCAATAGCAAGAATGTCCTTCCTCAGGTTAGGAGACCAAAACTGTATACAGTACTCCAGGTGTGGCCTCACCAAGGCCCTGTACAACTGTAGCAACACCTCCCTGCCCCTGTACTCAAATCCCCTCGCTATGAAGGCCAACATGCCATTTTCTTTCTTAACCGCCTGCTGTACCTGCATGCCAACCTTCAATGACTGATGTACCCAGGTCTCTTTGCACCTCCCCTTTTCCTAATCTGTCACCATTCAGATAATAGTCTGTCTCTCTGTTTTTACCACCAAAGTGGATAACCTCACATTTATCCACATTATACTTCATCTGCCATGCATTTGCCCACTCACCTAACCTATCCAAGTCGCTCTGCAACCTCATAGCATCCTCCTCGCAGCTCACACTGCCACCCAACTTAGTGTCATCCGCAAATTTGAAGATACTACATTTAATCCCCTCGTCTAAATCATTAATGTACAGTGTAAACAGCTGGGGCCCCAGCACAGAACCTTGCGGTACCCCACTAGTCACTGCCTGCCATTCTGAAAAGTACCCATTTACTCCTACTCTTTGCTTCCTGTCTGACAACCAGTTCTCAATCCATGTCAGCACACTATCCCCAATCCCATGTGCTTTAACTTTGCACATTAATCTCTTGTGTGGGACCTTGTCGAAAGCCTTCTGAAAGTCCAAATATACCACATCAACTGGTTCTCCCTTGTCCACTCTACTGGAAACATCCTCAAAAAATTCCAGAAGATTTGTCAAGCATGATTTCCTTTTCACAAATCCATGCTGACTTGGACCTATCATGTCACCTCTTTCCAAATGCACTGCTATGACATCCTTAATAATTGATTCCATCATTTTACCCACTACCGATGTCAGGCTGACCGGTTTATAATTCCCTGTTTTCTCTCTCCCTCCTTTTTTAAAAAGTGGGGTTACATTGGCTACCCTCCACTCCATAGGAACTGATCCAGAGTCAATGGAATGTTGGAAAATGACTGTCAATGCATCCACTATTTCCAAGGTCACCTCCTTAAGTACTCTGGGATGCAGTCCATCAGGCCCTGGGGATTTATCGGCCTTCAATCCCATCAATTTCCCCAACATAATTTCCCAACTAATAAGGATTTCCCTCAGTTCCTCCTCCTTACTAGATCCTCCGACCCCTTTTATATCCGGAAGGTTGTTTGTGTCCTCCTTAGTGAATACCGAACCAAAGTACTTGTTCAATTGGTCCGCCATTTCTTTATTCCCCGTTATGACTTCCCCTGATTCTGACTGCAGGGGACTTACGTTTGTCTTTACTAACCTTTTTCTCTTTACATATCGATAGAAACTTTTGCAATCCGTCTTAATGTTCCCTGCAAGCTTCTTCTCGTACTCCATTTTCCCTGCCTTAATCAAACCCTTTGTCCTCCTCTGCTGAGTTCTAAATTTCTCCCAGTCCCTGATTTCGCTTGATAGCCAAGGTTGAGCCACCTTCCCTTTTTTATTTTTACGCCAGACAGGAATGTACAATTGTTGTAGTTCATCCATGCGGTCTCTAAATGTTTGCCATTGCCCATCCACAGTCAACTCCTTAAGTATCATTTGCCAATCTATCCTAGCCAATTCACGCCTCATACATTCAAAGTTACCCTTCTTTAAGTTCTGGACCATGGTCTCTGAATTAACTGCTTCATTCTCCATCCTAATGCAGAATTCCACCATATTATGGTCACTCTTCCCCAAGGGGCCTCGCACAACGAGATTGCTAATTAATCCTCTCTCATTACACAACACCCAGTCTAAGATGGCCTCTCCCCTAGTTGGTTCCTCGACATATTGGTCTAAAAAACCATCCCTTATGCACTCCAGGAAATCCTCCTCCACCGTATTACTTCCAGTTTGGTTAGCCCAATCTATGTGCATATTAAAGTCACCCATTATAACTGCTGCACCTTTATTGCATGCACTCCTAATTTCCTGTTTGATGCCCTCCCCAACATCACTAGTACTGTTTGGAGGTCTGTACACAACTCCCACTAACCTTTTTTGCCCTTTGGTGTTCTGCAGCTCTACCCATATAGATTCCACATCATCCAAGCTAATGTCCTTCCTAACTATTGCTTTAATCTCCTCCTTAACCAGCAATGCTTCCCACCTCCTTTTCCTTTCATTCTATCCTTCCTGAATGTTGAATACCCCTGGATGTTGAGTTCCCAGCTCTGCTACAGATATATAAGGTATTGGTGAGGCCACACCCGGAATACTGCATGGAGTTTTGTTTCCATATTTACGAAAGGATATACTTGCTTTGGAGGCAATTCAGAGAAGGTTCACTAGGTTGATTCTGGAGATGAGGGTGTTGACTTATGAGGAACGATTGAGTAGGTTGGGCCTCTACTCATTGGAATTCAGAAGAATGAGAGCTGATCTTATTGAAACGTATAAGATTATGACGGGGTTTGACAAGGTGGATGCAGAGAGGATGTTTCCACTGATGGGGGAGACTAGAACTAGAGGGCATGATCTTAGAATAAGGGGCCGCCGATTTAAAACAGAGATGAGGAGAAATTCTCTCAGAGGGTTGTAAATCTGTGGAATTCGCTGCCTCAGGGAGCTGTGGCAGCTGGGACATTGAATAAATTTAAGACAGAAATAGATAGTTTCTTAAACGATAAGAGGATAAGGGGTTATGGGGAGTGGGCGGGGAAGTGGAGCTGAGTCCATGATCAGATCAGCCATGATCTTATTGAATGGCGGAGCAGGCTCGAGGGGCCGTATGGCCTACTCCTGCTCCTATTTCTTATGTTCTTTTGTTCTTATCTATCTAGCCATTCTAGTAGCAGCCTGAGGAGACTTCTTGTCTCCAGGTCTAACACAACCATGTAAACACAAGCATTGTTTGCATCACAGTTTAATTTGCATAACCATATTTTTTTTAAGGTATCCCTAATTTCTAACACAGAGTACAAGTGAGCTGGAGTAGCTGGGGGTGGAACATGAGAAGTTAGATATTGCTGACCAGAGAGTCGTGCGACGTCTGCCCTTGGCTGACGACCCTTGAGACCTGGATCTCACTGATTCTACTTGCAGTGCATCGAACATAGAAGTATAGAATCGTACAGCACAGAAGAGGAGAACATTCGGCCCATCGTGCCTGTGTTGGCTCTTTGACAGAGCTGTCCAATTAGTCCCATCCCTTGCTCTTTCCGTACAGGTCTGTAATATTCTCCCCTTCAAGTACTTCTTATCCAATTCCCTTTTGAAAGTTATCATTGAATCTGCTTCCACCACCCTTTCAGGCAGTGCATTCCTGATCATAATGACATATGTGCGGGAACTAGAAATGTATCAGAAAGTGTGCTGCAGCTGGCCAGTCATGTCGAGCAGCGCGCTATCTGATGACATGTGTCACAGATTCAGGGCCATTTGCAATGGAATCCCCAACAATAGATGCCCTGAGGGCTGGCTTGCAGACAAGTCTCTCACAGGGCATCACTGATTTCATTGGTACCATTAGGTCTGCTGTCCAGCAGGTCAGTGGCCATGCAGAGACAGTATCTGACAGGGATGAAAGCTACTCTCTGTCAGAATGACAGCATGTGCAAGCCCTCCTGCTACTACCATCCAAGGCCAGCACACGAGGCCGACAGGGCACAGGGCCAGGCTGCCAATGTAGCCTAGCAACAGCGGCAGCCTACAACTGGTCCGTCTCAGGACTCAGCTGAGACAATGACGACCTCAATCCAAGGAGGCTCCTATTGGATTGTAACAGCTAACCACCTCATGTACCTCTGCCACTCAGGTGGCACATAGGAGAAGCATGAGGTTAGAAACATAATGGCACCTGTATGTTATTGGCTCGAATGTGGTGTGCACGTGCCAACAGATTGTCCTCCATGGCTTCTTCAGGCTGTTGCTGGCCACCTTACTGATGCCCATGATGCTGGTGGAGGGTAGATGCTGTCGCCACATCACTGCCACTCCGTTTTCAAGAAATGGAACAGCCATTTGAAAGTAATGGTTGAAAGTGAAGGGCTACAAAAGTGGACAGGGCTTTGATGGAAATGATCCCGTACCCATTTCCGTCAATTAGTGCCGCTAATGGTGGAAACTCCAGGCTGTTATGAAAGCGGATTGCAGGGAGTTTTAATTCATAGCTGGCTATGTAGCTCCTGATGTAGGGATGCTGGATGCTGACACTAGGGGCTAGAAATTGCGCAGCGCCCTATTTGGGGCACTAACTTTTCAGCTGTCATGTATTCAACCAGCATTGTAACCCATGAATAATCTGACCTAAGTTGTACACTGTGAGAACAATGACCACTAGGTGGTGAACTTGTGGGAGACACTCCTAACCTGGACCTTCAGGTATAAAAGGGGAAGCTCCACCCACTTCCATCACTTGAGTGCTAAGGAATAAAGGACAGCTCACAGACTGACCTTCTCTCAAGCATGGGCCTCGTGTGCATTTATACTGTACAGTAAGGACATATCAATGGCGACAAGAAACTGGGATTTAAACCACGCGAGCATGGCCACTAGCAGAACAGATGAGAGGTACTGTGTTAAGGAATGGTTGGGACAGAGATGCAACATTGTTAAAGCAGCACACAGTTCTCCAGGCAGACAAGGGCAATCGGGCATGCCCCAACATGTAGTCGAACCCAGAAGGGGTGTTCGACAGAGACAATGGCAAGCTGAACGGCGATTCACGCCATTGCAAGGGACAATGCGGCCAATAGTGGGGCCATCAACGCCTGTTAATGGCGCACTCAAGGACAATCACAGGGGCAGTCAGCGACGATCGACTGGCAAGGGATCTTTTGCTTCCAACAACAGCTCATGTTGGAGGCGTGGAGGCACACACTCAGCCGGAATTTGCAGAGATGAGCAAAATACCTGCAGAAATTGCAGAAATGAATGCTGGGAGAAATCGCTGGAAGCTGAAGTTCAGCGAGTTCATGTGGAGCACGTACACAGTTCATACACCAGGACGTCACCGATAATGATGAAAGTGCTCCTCAATGGCATCCCAGTATCAATGGAGCTAGACACGGGGCCAGCCAGTCCCTGATGGGTATCAAACAGTTTGAAAAATTGTGGGCGTCCAAGGCCAGGTGGCCAAAATTATCGCTGATTGACGCACAGCTACGGACTTACACAAAGGAGATCATTCCAGTGCCAGGCAGAGCCATGGTAGTCGTGAACCACAAAGATTCGGAGAACAGGTTGTCACTCTGGGTTGTCCCGGGGGACGGTCCCGCACTACTGGGGAGGAGTTGGCTTGCTGTCATGAACCGGAAATGGGGCGATGTCAATGCAATTTCCTCTGTGGAGCGAGTATCATGCTCACGGATCCTGGACAAATATGACTCATTATTTCAACCCGCCTTTGGCACTTTCATGGGGGCCAAAGTAGTGATTCACATAAACCCGGACGCCAGACCAGTACACCACAAGGCCAGAGCGGTGCCGTACGTGACGCGGGAAAAGATAGAAGGCGAATTGGACCGCCTGCTGAGGGAAGGCATCATCTCGCCAGTCGAATTCAGTGACTGGGCGAGCCCGATCGTGCCGGTGCTCAAGGCGGATGGGTCGGTCAGGATATGTGGTGATTACAAGGCCACCATCAATCGGGTGTCACTCCAAGACCAGTACCCGCTACCGAGAGCGGAGGACGCTATCCGGTGGCAAACTTTTTTCAAAATTGGACCTGATCTCAGCTTACATGACCCAGGAGCTAGTGAGTGAATCGAAGAAGCTGACCACCATCACGACAACAAGGGGTTGTTTGAGTACAACAGATGTCCGTTCGGGATTCGCTCGGCCGCCGCGATCTTCCAACAAAATATGGAAAGCCTCCTCAAGTCGATTCCAGGGACGGTGGTTTTTCAGGACGACATCCTCATCACGGGTTACGATACTGAAGAACACCTCCACAACCTGGAGGAGGTGCTACGCAGACTGGACTGGGTAGGTCTGCGACTGAAAAAGGTGAAGTGCGTCTTCCTAGCTCCAGAGGTAGAATTCCTGGGGATGAGGGTAGCAGCAGATGGGGTCAGCCCTACTGCATCCAAGACGGAAGCGATCCAGAGAGCACCCAGACCCCGTAACACGACGGAACTGCGTTCGTTCCTGGGACTCCTGAACTATTTTGATAACTTTCTTCCCAAATTGAGCACTCCGCTAGAGCCGCTACACATGCTCCTATGCAAAGGTCGTGAATGGGTCTGGGGGGACAGCCAGGAAAGGGCTTTTAATAGAGCACGCAATTTGTTATGTTCCAACAATCTGTTAACGCTATATGACCCATGTAAGAAACTTGTGTTAACGTGCGATGCGTCGTCCTATGGTGTCGGGTGTGTGTTGCAGCATGTCAATACCAAGGTTCAGTTACAGCCGGTAGCTTATGCCTTCAGAAGTCTGTCCCAGGCAGAAAGGGGCTACGGGATGGCAGAAAAGGAGGCGCTCGCATGTGTATATGTGGTAAAGAAAATGCACCAGTACCTGTTTGGCAGGAAATTTGAGCTGGAGATAGATCACAAACCCCTAACATCCCTTTTGGCCGACAACAAGGCCATAAATGCAAACGCATCGGCCCGCATACAGAGGTGGGCACTCACGTTAGCCGCCTATGACTACACAATTCGGCACAGACCAGGCACCGAAAACTGCACCGATGCACTCAGCAGGCTCCCACTAGCCACCATTGAGGGGGCTACCGAGCATGTGGTGGTCACGGCTGTTGAAGCTTTCGGAAGTGAAGGCTCACCCGTGACAGCCCGTCAGATTAAAGTCTGGACAAATAGAGACTCGCTATTGTCTCTAGTCAAGAAATGTGTCCTGAATGGGGACTGGGCAGCCACGTTCAGGGCATGCCCTGAGGAATTTAAACCATTTCATAGGCGCAGGGATGAACTCTCGATTCAGGCCGATTGCCTACTGTGGGGAAACCGCATAGTCATGCCCCAGATGGGCAGAGAGGTGTTCATCAGAGAACTCCACAATGAGCATCCGGGCATTGTCATGATGAAGGCAATTGCCAGGTCACACATTTGGTGGCCAGGGATAGACGCAGATCTGGAACTTTGTATTCGCAGGTGCAACACGTGTGCCCAGCTGGGCAATGCGCCCAGGGAAGCCCCCCTTAGACCCTGGCCATGGCCGGCCAAGCCTTGGTCACGCATCTATGTGGACTACGCAGGTACTTTCATGAGAAAAATGTTTTTGGTTGAAGTAGATGCCTACTCCAAATGGATCGAGTGTGACATTTTAAATTCAAACACATCCTCTGCCACGGTAGAAAGTCTACGGGCAATGTTTGCCGCCCACGGTCTACTGAACATCTTGGTCAGCGACAATGGCCCGTGCTTCACAAGCACTGAATTCCAGGAATTCATGGCAGGCAATGGAATTAACCATGTCAGAACGGCACCGTTCAAGCCGGCCTCAAACGGCCAGGCGGAACGAGCAGTGCAGATAATCAAACAGGGGATGCTCAGAATCCAAGGGGGTTCCCTACAAAGCTGCTTATCACGCCTCCTGTTGGCCAATAGATCCCGATCACACTTGCTCACAGGGGTTCCACCCGCAGAGCTGCTAATGAAAAGGATGCTCAAAACCCCGTTATCCCTTATACACCCCACCATGAAAGAAATTGTCGAGAGCAGGCTCCAGTCACAATATGACTACCATGACAGGAATGCGAGGGCGCGATGTATTGATGTAAATGACCCTGTTTTTGTCTTCAACTACGCTGCAGGGCCCAATTGGCTCGCAGGCACTGTGATTGCCAAAGAGGGAAATAGGATTCTGGTCGTTAAACTTACCAATGGACAAATCTGCCGCAAGCACGTGGATCAAACAAAAAGGAGGTTCAGCAACCCCATAGAAGAAGCAGAGGAAGAACACGATGTAGAGTTCACTCCACCACAGGTGACCAAACACCGGAACCAAAGGGAGGAGAGCCCAGTCACTGTGGCCAGTCCGGATAGGTCTGAGGCACCGCAAACAGCAGACACTCAGGCCAGCGCCCAACAACCGGAGCTCCAACTCAGGTGCTCTACAAGAGAGCGTAAACCACCAGAGAGACTCAACCTGTGATCCCAATAAGACTTTGGGGGAGGAGGTGATGTCATGTATTCAAACAGCATTGTAACTCATGTATAATCTGACCTAAGTTGTACACTGTGAGAACAATGACCACTAGGTGGTGAACTTGTGGGAGACGCTCCTAACCTGGACCTTCAGGTATAAAAGGGGAAGCTCCACCCACTTCCATCACTTGAGTGCTAAGGAATAAAGGACAGGTCACAGACTGACCTTCTCTCAAGCATGGGCCTTGTGTAGATTTATACTGTATAGTAAGGACGTATCATCAGGGAACGCAAATGTATCGACAGGCAGATAAGATTTTTTGCTCACGGGAATGTCCACTTTAGCATTCCAAGAGGGAAGTGGAGCACCAACTCAAGCGCTACCACTTCCCTTAGAGCGCTAAAGGGAGTGAGAGGGGCAATATTGGCAGAGTGCGGGGGCAGCGCTGCTGTCGTTGGAGGCTACTTCCCTCCTGAAAAAGGAAGGGCCAATGTTGGATTGAATCAATCCTCATGCTGTCTCTGTGGGGCCACGGGACCAGCGCTATGTGCATAACAGCCCCAAGCACTCGAAGAGAGTTCAGGGCTGAGGAATCGTGGGGTCCAAAAAAAGAAAGGACAGCAGACTGGGGAGATTAATACATTTTTGCCTACCTGAGCACCACTGCTTTTAATTAGCGCTCCCCAAGTGGCCAGCTGAGGTGACAACGCTTCCTGCAGCTGCCGTTCTTGATGCCCGGCGATGGTGCAGCGGGCGGGAGCAAATACTGTATTGGGGGTGATAACGGTGTGCTGCGCACCAGATGACGCCATGACCCATGGGGTGCAAGAGAGCAAAGCGCTAAGTGTTAGCACTAGCGCAAAACTGCCAGGGAAGTTCGCGGGTGCGGTGAATTCGCCGTGTCCAGTCGGTAACCCCTTGCAGGCACTAAAGGGTGGTGCAAAGCAGGCCAATTTATCTCACAGCATGTCGGAAATGAAGGAGCGGGGAAAATTTTCGTCTTCACTGCCTGGGCGCTAATCAGACAGAGCAGATCACCTGCCCATAGTAGAACCCATCAGACTTTTGTTGCATTGCGATCAGTGGAATGAAAATCGGGCAGGTAATCCACGCCAACAGATTACCGTACAGGCAGTGAAGACACAAATCTAACCCAGTGTTTCATTCCCAGCACTAATATTCTCCACCTTAGTGAATGCAACAATTCACCAAAAGAAAAACCAAAAGGACTTCCTTGAACAGCACTTAAAATCAGAATGATTTTCTACTCCTTTCTAGATATACACAGGGCAGAGCAACACTGCTACACAAACCTGGGATCATGTTTATGTTGTAGCAATTATTGATTTGTGTGTTATGTAACTATAGCAGACTAAGACATCAATGTCAAATGAAACAAGAGTCAGGACATCAGGAGATTGTGTTTTGAAGATGTGCAGTACCCTCTAATCTAATCTAAAGAAGTCATATATATCAAGTTCTAAATTAAATGTTGCTCAGTGTCTGTCACCAGGTCACTCATGTTTGTTGAATATTAAAACTCAAAAGTCTATGTAAGGCCATCATGTTAAAAGTAATGATAAATATGCAATGGTCATTGTAAGTGGTAGAGCATAGTTCACCAACATGCAACTAATAATACAGTAAGATCTACAATTATGCCTTTTCAGTCACTTCATTTGCTGGAATACATTACAACACTCATCAACATTTATGTCACGACTAGTACAGGTGTAATGTATTTAACCCTGTGTAACCTGCATGACACCTGACCACCAGAGGGCCCACCTGTTGGAGTCCCAAGGGATCCCAGCATCCCTTAGGAGCACAGTATATAAGCAGGCCACCAACGCGCTGTCTAATTAAAGGAGCTAAGGTCACACTTGCTCATTGTACACAGTTCTCAGTTGTATCTGTTCTATACGTGTCAACGATCGGAGGGCCAGGAAGTGGCGAGCTATGCCGCCGAACTAAGGCGCCTCGCAGGACATTGTGAGTTTGAGGGTTTCCTAGAACAAATACTCAGAGACTTTTTTGTATTGGGCATTGGACATGAGACAATCCTTTGCAAATTGTTGACTGTAGAAAATCCGAATCGAAGTAAAGCCATAACGATAGCCCAGGCATTTATTTCCACCAGCAACAACACCAAACAGATTTCGCAGAGTAAAGAAGTTTTGGCCAGTACTGTGCATAAAGTAACATCGGTCTCGAGCAGAAATATACATGGCAGAACGTACACGCTGGCTGCTGTGGCCCGACCTCAACTGACCCAGAGTCCGCCATCAATCGTTAATGCGAGGCAGTTAACACCTGTTGGCACTGCGGAGGTGATCATCGGCACCATCAATGGCGCTTTAAGCACTATGCGTGCAATGGTTGCAGAACAATGGGACACCTCCAACGAATGTGCAGGTGAGTTGCAAACCCTGCAAACCACCACGTTGCAGAGGAAGTTTGATCCATCGTTGATCAGGCTGAATTGGAGACTCATACGGAGGAGGCAGAAGTGTATGGGGTACATACATTCACTACGAAATGTCCACCAATAATGTTGAAAGTGGAACTGGACACGGGGGCAAGTCAGTCCATAATGAGTAAAAAGACCTTCAACAGGCTGTGGGGCAAAAAGGCACACAGACCCAAGCTGAGCCCCATTCACACCAAACTAAGGACTTACATCAAGGAACTAATCCCTGTAATTGGCAGTGCTGAAGTCAAAGTCTCTTATGACGGAGCAGTACACGAACTCCCGCTGTGGATTGTGCCAGGGGATGGCCCAATGTTGTTTGGCAGAAGCTGGCTGGGAAAAAGCCGCTGGAACTGGGATGACATCCGAGCGCTTTTATCTGTCAATGACGTCTCATGTTCCCAGGTTCTGAGCAAGTTCCCATCGTTGTTCGAGCCAAGCATTGGAAGCTTCCAGAGGGCGAAACTGCAGATCCATTTGGTTCCCGGTACATGACCCATCCACCACAAGGCACGGGCGGTACCGTACATGATGCGTGTAAAAGGGGAAATTGAGCTGGACAGGCTGCAAAGTGAAAGCATCATCGCGCCGGTGGAATTCAACGACTGCGCCAGTCCAATTGTCCTGGTACTTAAGGAGGACAGCACTGTTAGAATTTGCGGGGACTATAAAGTAACGATTAACCGTTTTCCACTGCAGGACAAGTACTCGCTACCCAAGGCAGACGACCTATTTGCGACCCTGGCTGGAGGGAAGACGTTCACTAAGCTGAACCTGACCTCGACCTACACGATGCAGGAACTGGAGGAATCTTCGAAAGGCCTCACCTGCATCAACACGCAGATCTGTTTATCTACAACCTGTGCCCATTCGGGATTCAGTCGGCCGCAGCAACCTTCCAGCGGAACATGGAGAGCCTGCTAAAGTTGGTTCCTTGCACAGTGGTTTTCCAGGACGATATATTGGTTGCAGGTCGAGACATCATGGAACACTTGAAGAATCTGGAAGAGGTTCTTAGTCGGTTGGATCGTGTGGGACTCAGGTTGAAACGCTCAAAGTGTGTTCTCCTGGCACAGGACGTCGAGTTCTTGGGAAGAAGAATCACAGCGGACAGCATCAGACCCACCGACGCCAAGACAGAGGCCATCAAGAACGCGTCGCGACCACAGAACGTGATGGCACTGCGGTCGTTCCTGGGACTCCTGAACTATTTTGGTAATTTCCTACCTGGGTTAAGCACCCTGCTAGAACCCCTACATGAGGGAGACGAATGGGTATGGGGGAATTCACAAGAGGCTGCCTTTAAGAAAGCCAGAAATCTGTTGTGTTCAAACAAACTTGCTTGTCCTGTATAACCCTTGTAAACGATTAGTGCTAGTTTGCGATGCGTCGTCATACGGGGTCGGGTGTGCATTACAACAGGCTAATGAATCGGGGATTTGCAACCGGTCGCTTATGCATCCAGGCGTTTGTCCAAGGCCGAAAGGGCCTACAGCATGATTGAAAAAGAGGCTCTGGCGTGCGTCTACGGGGTGAAAAAAATGCACCAGTATTTATTTGGCCTCAAGCTTGAGCTTGAAACTGACCACAAGCCCATCATATCGCTGTTCTGTTCTCTGAGAGCAAAGGGATTAATACCAATGCCTCTGCCCACATCCAAAGATGAGCGCTTACACTGTCGGAAAACAAGTATGTAATCCGCCACAGACTGGGCTCAATCGGCTGCCATTGCCCACCACCAGGGTGGAAATGGCACAACCAGTGGACTTGCTCATGGTCATGGAGGCATTCGAGAACGAGAAGTCCCCCATTATGGCCCGCCAGATCAGGACCTGGACCAGCCAGGATCCTTTACTGTCTTTGGTAAAAAAACTATGTTCTCCATGGGAGCTGGTCCAGTGTCCCAGTGGAGATGCAGAAGGCGATTAAGCCGTTCCACAGATGCAAAGACGAGTTGTCCCTGCAGGTGGACTGTTTATTGTGGTCTTGCCCAAGAAAGGCAGAGATACGTTCATATGCGAACTGCACAGCACCCACCCAGGCACCATAACCAGATCCCATGTGTGGTGGCCGGGCATCGACTCAGATTTAGAGTCATGCTCTCAGCTGAGCAATGCACCCAGAAAGGCACAGCTAAGATTGTGGTCGTGGCCCTCCAAACCATGGTCGAGGATCCACGTAGACTATGACGGCCCATTTCTAGGCAAAATGTTTTTGGTTGTCGTGGCGCTTACTCAAAATGGATTGAATGTGCGATAATGTCTGTAATCATGTCCATGGCCACCATTTGAAGCCTACGAACCATGTTTGCCGCACACGGCTTGCCCGATGTCCTAGTCAACGACAATGGGCTGTGCTTCACCAGTGCTGAATTCAAGGAATTCATGACCCGCAACGGGATCAAACATGTTGCATCTGCTCCGTTCAAGCCTGCATCTAACGGCCAGGCAGAACGGACAGTTCAGACCATCAAGCAAAGCTTGAAACATGTGTCAGAAGGCTCCCTGCAGACCCGGCTGTCCCGAGTCCTGCTCAGCTACCGCACCAGACCCCACTCACTCACCGGGATTCCCCCAGCCGAGCTGCTCATGAATAGGGCGTTCAAAACAAGGCTCTCTCTTGTCCACCCCGATCTCCATGATCACGTGAAGGGCAAGTGGCATCAACAAAGTGTGTACCATGACCGCGCAAATTTGTCACGCGATATTGAGATCAATGATCCCGTGTTTGTGCTCAATTATGGACATGGTCCCAAATGGCTCCCTGGCATGGTCACAGCCAAAGAGGGGAGTAGGATGTTTCAGGTCAAATTGGCCAATGGACAAACGCACAGAAAACATTTGGACCAAATCAAATTGCGGTTCACCAACAGCTACGAACAACCCGAAGAGGACACCACCAATTTTGACCCTTCAACACATACACAAGTGGCAACTGACATCATGGTTGACCACGTTGCCAAACTCATCATCTCCAGCAGCCCGGTAAGGCCAGCTGCCCAACAGCCCAGTGAAGAACTGACCAACCCACCCACACCAGCATTTGTACCGAGATGATCGACAAGGGAGCGTAAAACCCCAGATCGTCTCACCTTGTGAATAAGTGTACTGTTGACTTCACGGGGGAGTGCTGTAATGTATTTAACCCTTTGTAGCTTGCACTACACCTGACCACCAGCATCCCTTGGGAGCACAGTATATAAGCAGGCCACCCATGCTGTACCTGCACTCTGGAACCTTATTAAAGGAGCTAAGGTCACACTTGTTCATTGTACATAGTACTCAGTTTTATCCTTTATTATGAATGTACCACCAGACAGTTAGCTTATTTGAACTTATCCTCTTGTCTTTTAATATTCACGCATTTCTCAAATCGTTCCACATCAAGGGGAACATTTTGAGATTTGTGGCATGTGCTATTGTTTGCTGAATAATACCCATAGTATGGAATATATTAACCATTAAAACTCATGTCTTAGATAATTGTTTCACTGATAAGATAGGTAGGTACTGTACTTACTAATTAATGAGTAAGAGACCATTCATTACATCTTGAAAAATAACTCATCCAAATTTCTGAGCCAACAACAACTTGCATTTCTATAGCACCTTTAACATAATAAAACATCCCAAACAGCATCACCAAATAAAATGTAACAAATACACTGTAAGGGAGATACATCTGAACATGTCAGTCTGGTTATATTATTCCACAGATCAGTTCCCAGATTAATTTACTATCCAGCTTTCATGAGTTTAAAAAGAAAGCAACTCATCAATTTGCACATAACTTCAATGTCCTCATCTCTGCACCACCAATATTTGTGTCTATCTCTGCTTTCCTGTTAAATTTGTTATTTTATGGCTTCTTGCTGCTCGTTATAACCTCACTAGTTTCTTATTTTTGGTTAATTGTCTCCGTTCCTCCCCTGAAGGTGCTGTCTTATGCCATGGTATGGTCCTATAAGAAAGAAAAAACTTGCATTTATCATCATCATCATCATTGGCAGTCCCTCGGAATCGAGGAAGATTTGCTTCCACTCTAAAAGTGAGTTCTTAGGTGACTGAACAGTCCAATACGGGAATTATAGTCTCTGTCACAGGTGACACACGAGGTGCTCAGCGCCCTCCCGGATGCACTTCCTCCACTTAGGGCGATCTTTGGCCAGGGACTCCCAGGTGTCGGTGGGGATGTTGCACTTTATCGAGGTGGCTTTGAGGGTGTCCTTGAAACATTTCCTCTGCCCACCTTGGGCTCGCCTGCCGTGAAGGAGTTCCGAGTAGAACGCTTGCTTTGCGAGTCTTGTGTTAGGCATGCAAACAATGTGGCCCGCCCAATGGATGGGGATGTTGGCCTGATCGAGGACGTCTATCCTCCCAGGGGATTTGTAGGAACTTGCGGAGACATTGTTGGTGGTATTTCTCCAGCGATTCGAGGTGTCTACTGTATATGGTCCACGTCTCTGAGCCATACAGGAGGGTGGATATCATATAGCCCTGTAGACCATGAGCTTGGTGCCAGATTTGAGGGCCTGGTCTCCAAACACTCTTTTCCTCAGGTGGCCGAGGGCTGCACTGGCGCACTGGAGGTGGTGTTGAACCTCGTCGTCGATGTCTGCCCTTGCTGATAGTAGGCTCCCGAGGTATAAAGTGCCTTTCACTACCGTGGGACATCTTAAAGCACTTCACAGCCAGTGAAGTATTTTTGAAGTGAAGTCATTGTTGTAATGTAGGAAACGTGGACAGTTGGCAAGATCCCACAAACAGCAATAAGGTAAATAGGCAGATCATTTGTTTTTGTTTGTTGAGGGATAAATAATGATTAGGACACCAGGAGAACTTCCCTGTTCTTTTACAAATAGTGCCATGGAATCTTCTATACATGAGAGAGCAGACACGGCTTTGGTTTAACATTTCATATGCAAGACAGCAGCACCTCCTCAATACTACCCTGACGTGTCGGCCTAGATTATACGTCCAAGTTTCTGGAGCAGGGCTTGAATGCATGACTTTCGGACTTGAAGGTGAGGGAGCTACCACTGAGCCAAGGCTGGCTGCTCTCTGGCATCTCATCCAGCAGTCATTCTTCATGTGTGAGCCTACACACCGAATATTGGCAGACTATTTGACATTGAAATGCATCATAGATGTGTATATCTCTAACTGCTTTCATATTGTACTTTTGAGTTCAGATTCTGGGAGCCTGATGTCGAGGAGCTGACCCCTGGTATTTATGCTGTTAAATTAATTTTCTGCAGCATGGCAGCAGACACGTCTATTCAGATAAGATAGCATGAGCGCTGGGAGTTGGCTCACAGACTCTGGACTCCTGGAATCCAAATTAAGAGAACAATGGAAGAGCACCCCCCTGACTTTATCCAATATCTACACACACACTTCCCAGCTGGATCACGGGGGAAATATCAGGAGTGGGAATCCTAGATATTCCACATCACCCCTCAACCCACCGTTACTGAGGCCAACTGATGTATTGCCCCAATGGTGGGAGGGTCTGTAAATGCAGCACAGAGTGAAGATCGAACCTGCCAATCATGCATTTTGTTCCTTTTCACAATTATTTACTTTGGCTTTATTTTCATTATGAGTTTTGGTGAACTAAAATTGAATTTTGATGAGCTGCTGAGAGGCTGTTTCCCCTGGCTGGGGAGTCTAGAACTAGGGGAGTCAAGGGTTATGGGGAACAGGCAGGAAAGTGGAGTTGAGGTCGATGATCAGCCATGATCTTACCAAAAAAACGATGCCTCCCTTCTGCGCATGCGTGATAAAAAAGGGACATTTTTGACGTGATTCCTGTGGGTGCGCATGCCCAGTACAGCCCACGGCCTGCATTCAGCCATTTTTAAAGAGCCAGTTGTGTGTGAGAACTTTAATTCTCATTGGAAAAATCGAAGCTGCAATACAAGATGCAACGCGGCGCAAGGACCAAGAATTTCTTGAAGAGGAGGCACTGGTTACTGTGATTGAGGACAGATGGCATGAGCTGGACGCCACCAGAGGTACATAAAAGTTCCACCAAAAGAAGTGAAGAAATGCTGGAACCAACTTGCACAAGATTACTGTGCAATGGTGACCACCCCAAGGTCTGGAGGCCAGTGCAAAAAGAAATGGCAGGACCTTGGTCAAGTAGTTAGTGTAAGTAATATTTTCATTTATTCAATGGAATTGCAATTGTAAATTGTAAATGTTCCACCCAGCAGAAAGACACCCTCTTTAAAAAGTTATATTTTCAACTTTGCAGAGGAAGGTGGCACACAACAAATGAGAAAGAACTCGAACAGGAGGAGGCCCGTCAAATCTGCACCCACTGACACCCTTAGAAGTGAGGGTCGCTGCTTTGATGGGTCCTGCCTGGAGAAAAGCAATCACCACTGCACAAGCTGGGCCCACATTCGAGGGAGAGGGTAAGTCCTGCAAATTCCACATTCTGGCTTTGCTAATTGTTAAGTTTTGTGCGGGCTAGCCTTGCTTCGGTTCATAGGGATGTCTCCGTCAGCTACGCTTCGGTTGATGCAATGTGCTATCATTCATCTTGGTCCTTCAAATCAGCCTGCTGTCTGCGCTGTGTAAGCCAACTCATGCCGCCCTGCCCCCTCCATTTGTCTGTTCTCTTATATTTTGCAGAACTTGAGGCCAACCCTGACTATGCAGAAGAAGATTCAGATGCAGACGAGCCTGAAGAGGGGAACAGCTTCCAATCCTACCTTCCAGACCAAGAGCATGGGGGTGAGGGGGAGTGGAAGGGGGAGGGGAAGGGGATGGACGAATCCCCCACTGTTGTACTACTCTGGAGGAGGTGAAGGTGCCACCCATTGAAGTGCCAGCCACTTCCCTGAATGGTATGAGTGTTGGTGGGACATTCCATGGTTTCCCAGCATTCGAGGCTGGGGATTCCAGTGGAGTGCTGCGAGGCATATTCAGGGCCCCACCGCCCAAGGCTGCGGGTCCTAGTAGGCTGCAGCAAGGCACACCCAGAGCCCCACTGTCCGAGGCTGCGGTTCCCAGTGGGATGCAGTGAGCCACACCGAGGGTGAGGAGGGGAAGGAGAGCTCGACTGTGCTCTCCTGAGGTGCAGGATCTAACAGATGTGGTTCAGATGATGGCAATGAGTGCGGAGAGCATTGACCTTACACAATCACTCCTGGACACCATCAGTGGGGTGGGTCATGAGGTATCGGGACAATCGGAAGAAGTAACAATACTCTCACGAGAAATGGGAACATGAGGGAGGGAATGTCTCAGTCAGCGGAAACAATGTCGGTGCACATGAGGGAGGGAATGTCGCAGGCAGCTGATGAGCTGTCAGTGAACCTGAGGGAGGGAATGTCGCAGGTAGCTGATGCGCTGTCAGTGAATATGAGGGAGGGAATGTTTCAGGTAGTTGAAACACTGTCAGTGAATATGAGGGAGGGAATGTCGGAGTTAGCTCTGCAATAAGGGAACACGCCTAGACACCGCGCCCATTGACAGAATCAACTGCCACTCCACTCCAATGCCCAGACCAGCCTCTGAAGAGGCCCAAGCCAGGCCCTCCACATTACTGCTTGCCCCCCCCCCCCCACCCCCACCCCCCCACACCCATCAAGAAGTGCGCATTACCCGAGATGTTCGAAAGAATAAGAAAGAATAAGCTTGGTACCAACCCGAGAAACACTGCGCCACCGTCTGCGGGCAGGGGTGGAGTCACCAAGACCAAACGCAGCAGACGGTCTTGGAATAAGATGGAGGAGAGATGGTTGCAGCATTTCTTTGCTGCTGTAGTTGTTGTTATTATTATTGTTGTTACTGTTGTAACTGTTCTCAACTTAAAAGTTTTTTGCAAGTTATGTAAAGTTACAAGTTTAAAATTTTGTAAGTGACCTTAAAGTTTTTAAATGATCTTAGTGTTTGTAAGTGATGTTAAAGTTTATAAGTGATCTTAAGTTTGGGAGTTCGAGAGGTCCGTGAGTTCGGGAGGTCAGGAGTCCGAGGAGCAGGAGGGCTGGAGGTAGGCGAGGAGTTCATTTCTGGCAAAGAGCTCACAGCATTCATCCAGGCAGGTAAGTGGCTGGCTGTTTGATTAATAAGTATCTCTCTTTTTCTCTTTTTCTTTTTCATTAGATTTTAAATTAGATAAGTCTAATTAGAGGGATGGCAGGACAGCTCAGTCCCATGGAGTGCACATCCTGCGTCATGTGGGAAGTCCTGGACACTTCGCGTGGCCTAGACAACTATGTGCAGGAGGTGTCTCCAGCTTCAACTACTCGAGCTCTGGGTTTTGGAGCTTGAGCGGCGGCTGGAGTCAATACGGTGCATCCGCGAAGCTGAGAGCTACGTGGATAGCATGTTTCAGGATGTGGTCACCCCGCAGCTTAAAAGCATTCAGGCAGAGGGGAAGTGGGTGACCATCAGAGTAAGAACGCTAGGCAGGTAGTGCAGGGGTTCCCCAGTTAGTCCATCTCGCTTTCAAACTGATATTGTCTTCTGTATGTAACAAGCCCAACACAAGAGGGGATGGTTTTGGATTTAGTTTTGGGAAATTAAGCTGGGCAGGTGGAAGGGGTATTAGTGGGGGAGCACTTGGGTGCCAGTGACCATAATTCAGTCAGATTCAAGTTAGTTCTGGATAAGGACAAGGATAGACCAGGAATAAAAGTTCCAAATTGGGGAAAAGCTAACTTTGCTAGGTTGAGGAGTGATGTGGCCATAGTGGCCTGGAAACAACTACTTGTAGGTAAATCATTGTCGGAACAGTGGGAGACATTCAAGGAGGAGATCCGGAAGGCTCAGGCCAAACATGTGCCCTTAAAGAAAAAGGGTGGGAATAACAATTCTAGAGCCTCCTGGGTGTGTAGGGACTTGTCGGGGAGGATTAAGCTTATGTCATATACCGATGGCTAAATACTGTAGAATCTTTGGAGGAATATAGAAAGTTAAGAGGTAAAATTAAAAAGGATATTCTTGGCTAGTAAAATTAAGGAAAACACAAAAATGTTCTATAAATATATTAAGAGCAAGAGGATAACTAAAGAAAGGGTAGGGCCGATTAGAGACCATGAGGGTAATCTTTGTATGGAGGCGGAAGATGTGGGTATGATTCTTAATGAATACTTTGCGTCTCTTTTCACAAAGGAAAGGGGCAATGCAGATACTGCTACCAAGAAAGAGTGTGAAATTCTCGGTGAAATAAATATAGTGAGAGAGGAGGTATTAGGGGTTTAGCAGCTTTGAAAGTAGATAAGTCCCTAGGCCTGGATGAAATGCATCCCAGGCTGCTGAGTGAAGTAAAAGAGGAAATAGCAGAGGCCTTGACCATCATTCTTTGGATTTGGGCATGGTGCCGGAGGACTGGAGGACTGCTAATGTGGTACCCTTGTTTAAGAAGGGAGAAAGGGATAAGCTGAGTAATTACAGGCCTGTCAGCCTAACCTCAGTGATGGGAAAATTATTGGAAAAATTCTTGAAAGACAAGATAAATCTACATTTGAAAAGGCAAAGCTTAATTAGGGACAGTCAGCACGGATTTGTTAAGGGAAGATCGTGTTTGGCTAAGCTGATTGAGTTTTTTGAGGAGGTAACCAGGAGGGCTTTAGCAAAGCTTTTGATAAGGTCCTACATGGTAGACTGGTCACGAAGGTTGAAGCCCATGGGATCCAGGACAAAGTGGCAAGTTGGATCCAAAATTGGCTTAGAGGCAGGAAGCAAAGGGTAATGTTTGATGGATGATTTTTTTACTGGAAGGATGTTTCCAGTGGGGTTCCGCAGGGCTCAGTACTGGGTCCCTTGCTTGTTGTGGTATACATCAATGATCTAGATTTGAATATAGGGAGTATGACTAAGAAGTTTGCAGACAACACTAAAATTGGCTGTGTGATTGATAATGAAGAGGAAAGTCATGGGCTGCAGGAGGCTATCAATCTACTGGTCAGATGGGCAGAGCAGTGGCAAATGGAATTTAATTCGGAGAAGTGTGAGGTAATGCACTTTGGGAGGGCTAATAAAGAAGGGGTATACACATTAAGCAGTAAGCCACTTAAAAGTGTAGATGAACAAAAGGACCTTGGAGCGCTTGTTCACAGAACTCTTTTTTTTTAGGAGAAAATTAAAACATTAAATCATAAAATCGTATCCCCCCGATCTGGGGGGCGCACCAAACATTTCCAAAGCCCTTTTTTTAGTGTTTTTTTGGGGGGGTTTTTTGTTTTTTTTTAAGTTTTTTTTGGGGGCACTAAAATCTTATTTTTTTTTCTCCAAGTGCCCCCTCTAAAAGGGGAGGGGGACATTAAAAACACCGGCAATTAAAACAAATTAAACTTTAAAACATAAAATCAAATTAAAATTTGGTTGCCGGGCGTGACGATGCACTCCAGTCCCTCCGGTGCCCACCTCTCGCGGAAGGCCGCGAGCGTACCGGTGGACACCGCGTGCTCCATCTCCAGGGACACCCTGGCGCAGATGTACGCGCGGAAGAGGGGCAGGCAGTCAGGTTGAACGACCCCCTCGACCCCCTCGACCGCTCGCTGCCTGGACCGGCTGATGGCACCCTTGGCCGTGCCCAGGAGCAGTCCTACAAGGAAGCCCTCGGACCTACCCGCTCCCCTCCACACAGGGTGCCCAAAGATCAGGAGTGTGGGACTGAAGTGCAGCCAGAATTTCAGGAGCAGCCCCTTTAAATAATAAAACAGGGGCTGCAACCTCGTGCATTCCATAAAAACATGGAACACGGACTCTTCCAGACCGCAGAAATTGCAGGCGGCCTGGGAGCCCGTGAACCGGCTTAAAATTTTATTGCACGGGACTGCTCCATGCACCACCCTCCAGGCCAAGTCCCCGATAAATACTGGGAGGACTCCCGCGTAGAGTGCCTTCCATCGGGGACCCCCGCCTCCTCCGGACGGCAAGATGGTATGCCATGGCGTGTCCAGACGGCAGGCGAGGATGGCAAAGTTGAAAGTGTGCAGGAGCAGCCCGTACAGGAAACCCCTCCGCGCGGAACTGAAAGGCACGGAGGGGACTTCCTCGAGGCGGCTCAAGTTGTGAGGCGCCGGCTCCCGAGGGAGGTTCCGGGGTTTGGCGCCGATGAGGAATTCCGTCCGGACGGGGGTCAGTTCGGACGGGATCTCCCCACGTGCTTGAGCCTCCTCGATGCACCTAACGGAGTCAGGGCCCAGAGCTGTTTTTAGCGACTCGATGGCATCAGCTGCGCGGCGGAAGTCGGCCGAATTTAGGCACCACGCCAGCGTGTCTGGCGCCATCCAGCCCGCTCCTCCGTCATCGAGCAGGTCCTTGACCCTGGTCACCTATCCAGCCACAGCCCTCTTGTCCGACCGCCACCTAAAACCTCGGTCGTGGAGGTACGGATTCCCGAGCAGCGACTCCTGCAGGACAGCCGCCACTCTAGCCGGTGGAGAGCTGCGCTTGGTGGAGACTTTGTTCCAGACCCTGGCGAGTTCCTTGTAAAAGACAGGCAGCTCCTGGAAGGCGGTCCTGACGCCCCCCAAGCTCACAAACAGGAGCTGCGTGTCGTAGTTGAGGCCATGCTGCTGGCGGAAGAAATACGTTGCCAGAGCACGCCACCTAGGAGGGGGCTCGACGTAAAGGTATCTCTGCAGGGTCTGAAGACGGAAATTCGCGAGCTGGGTGCTGACGCACACCAACGACTGACCGCCCTCCCCAAGCGGGAGACTCAAGACTGCGGTAGAGACCCAGTGCTTCCTGTTGTTCCAGAAGAAGTCCACCAGCTTCTTCTGTATCTTGGTGACAAACGCAGGGGGAGGGGTCAAAGTGACCAGCCGGTACCACAACATGGCGGCCACCAGCTGGTTTATGACTAGCGCTCGACCCCTGTAGGACAGCACTCGGAGCAGTCCTGTCCAGCGCCCTAGGCGAGCGGCGACCTTGGCCTCCAGCTCTTGCCAGTTCGCCAGCCAGGCTTCCTCGTCGGGGCTAAGGTAGACTCCCAGATAGAGGAGATGGGTCGTGCTCCAGGCAAAAGGCCTGAGCTCCTCCGGCCGGGAGTCCACGCACCACTGACCCACCAGGAGTCCGGAACATTTCTCCCAGTTGATCCTGGCAGAGGATGCAGCCGAGTAAATCTCCTGGCACTCACGCATCCTCCGCAGGTCAGCGGGATCCTCTACCGCGAGGAGCACGTCATCGGCGTAAGCCGAGAGGACGACCTCCACGCCCGGCCCTTGCAGAGCCAGTCCCGTCAACCTCGTCCGCAGGAGGCGCAGGAAAGGCTCCACGCAGATGGCATATAACTGGCCAGACATGGGGCATCCCTGGCGCACCCCTCTCCCAAAACGAAGGGGCGCCGTCAAGGACCCGTTAACCTTTATCAGACACTCCGCGGCGGCGTACAAAAGTCGGATCCGGGCGACGAAATGCGTCCCGAACCCGAAAGCGTGCAGAGTTCCGAACAGATAGTCGTGATCCACCCTGTCGAACGCCTTCTCTTGGTTGAGAGATAGGAAGGCGACCTACAGACTAGTCTCCTGGGAATGATGGATGAGGTCCCGGACCAGATGGATGTTATCGTGGATTGTCTGGCCCGGGACCATGTAGGACTGGTCTGGGTGGATCATGTGGTCCAGCACGGCGCCAAGGCGAGCAGACATCGCCCTGGCGAAGATTTTGTAGTCTGTGCTGAGGAGGGAGACCGGGCGCCAGTTCTTAAGTTGGCGGAGATCGCCCTTCTTAGGCAGCAGGACGATGACTGCCCTGCGCCAAGAGAGGGGCATCTCCCCGGTCGCCAGACTTTCCCCCAGGACCCGCGCGTAGTCACCCCCCAGGACGTCCCAGAATGCCCTGTGGAACTCCACGGTCAGCCCGTCCAGCCTCGGGGCTTTCCCCTCGAGAGCCGGGCGAGGGCGCCGGTCAGCTCCGCCAGGCTTAGCGGAGTTTCCTGATTTTCGGCGCCCTCCGGGCCGACCTTCGGCAGGTCCTCCCACAAAATTCTACGTGCTGCCTCGCTGGATGGCTCCGGAGAGAACAGAGCCCCGTAATATTCACGGGCCCTGTTGTTGACCCCCTCCGGATCCGAGACGAGAGAGCCGTCGTCGGCCAGCAGCGTCAAGAGCTGCTTACGGACACTCTGTCTTTTTTCCAGCGAGTAGAAGAAGGGGGAGCCGCGGTCCAGATCCCGCAGGAACCGGATCCGCGACCTCACGAACGCGCCTCGGGACCCGACGAGCTGCAGGTCCTTCAGCGCGGCCTTTTTGCTTCATACACCGTCCGCAGGGCCGGGTCCTCGACAACATGACCGAGACGGGACTCCAGGTCGAGCACCTCTTTTTCTAGGCGCCCGACCCTGGCCGCCCGCCTCTTGGTCGACCCCCTCGCGTACTCTTGACAGAAGACGCGGACGTGAGCCTTGCCCACATCCCACCATAGCCTCAAGGAGGGGAAGCCCCCCTGCTTCCTTCTCCAGTCGGACCAGAATCGACGGAACGAGTCCTGGAACCGCACGTCCTCCAGCAGCTGGTTGTTAAAATGTCAGTACGCGGATCCCGTCCTCGCGCAGAGCAAAGCGAGCTCCGCCCACACCAGGTGGTGGTCCGAACACGGCACCGGCCGCATGAGGCCACCGGGACGCAGGAAACGTACGCCCGAGACACGTAAAGGCGGTCGACTCTAGACCATCCTACTCCAGGACTCACCCAAGTAAAGGCACTGGAGTCGGGATGGAGATTTCGCCAGACGTCCACCAAGTCGAAGGACCCGACCAGGTCCCTCAACTTCTCCATCGCCGTCATGCTTTGCGCGGCACCGGAGCGGTCCCTCGCCTCGAGGGTATAGTTAAATTCCCCCCCGAGGACAATGCAGTCGCCGACGTCGACGGAGCCAAGAAGAGCGGACACTTCTTCGAAGAAACGCGTTTGCTGCGGCCCGGGCTGAGGGGCCTACACGTTCACGAGATGGAGCGGCACGTCCCCCAGGCGAACCGTGACGTGCAGCAAGTGGCCTGGCACGGGCTCCTCGACCCCCAAGATCTCCGGCTGAAAATGTGGGGCCAACAAGATGGCCACCCCATAAGAAGTGGTAGTGAGGTGGCTCATGCGGACCTCTCCTTGCCATTCCAGGAGCCACGTGGCTTCGTCTCCCGGAACGGTGTGGGTTTCTTGCAGGAAGCACACCGCATATTTCCCCTCCCGCAGGAGCGAAAAATTGTTAAATCTACGGTGTGCCTCTCTGCCGCCGTTGATGTTGAGGCCGGCTATGGTTATCTTCATGACAAAAGCATAGTGCAACCTCCACCTAACCTATTGTGGGGGGGGAGTGGAGTCGTTTGTTGACCTCCACTCCCTCAGCAGCCCAGCGAGGAACTTTTTGAGCCGGCGCAACTCAAGGCCTTGCACCTTTGATAAGGGCCCGCCCGCGGCCATGGTTTTAGCGGCGACGCGGACGGACGCGACGAGCAGCCCCGGCTCGGACCATCTTTCCCGGGCCAGATGGGCTCGGTTGCGGCGACCCTGGCTCTGGACCAAAAAGTCCCGGAGTTCCTTTGCAGGAATGAGGGGGGACTCAGCGTCAGGCACGAGGAGATCCACCGCCTCACTGGCGATGGACTCGAGATCTTCTCCCGAGTCCCCCACCGAGTCCCCGTCCCCCTCCGGGAGGTCGCCGGCAGCAGCCGGCCCGTCGACCACACGAGGTACGGCAAACGGCCCGGCCGCTCCATCCGACCCTGGCTCTGCCCCGATCCCACCCCCAGGATCGTCGGCAGAGGAGTCCCCACTGGGCTCTTTTAAAAGCGGTGCTGGGTCAGGAAGCGATAGCGGAAGGGTTTCCTCCTCCACCCCAGGAGCCGGGGAAGGCGGAGAGACCTGGTCAAAGAAATGTTCCAGCGTGTACAGAATCATTAAAATTGTTTATATTTTCCGTTTCTTCCGGGTCGAGCGACTTCCGGGGGAAGTTGGTTAATAGCTGGGCGGGCTCAGGTTCGGCCTTTTCGGCCCCGCCCGCCTCAGTCCCCGGGACGCTCGACCCGGCGGCAACGCATTCCTCCGCTGGCTCCACGCCCCCCACTCTTGACAGAAGACGCGGACGTGAGCCTTGCCCACGTCCCACCATAGCCTCAAGGAGGGGAAGCCCCCCTGCTTCCTTCTCCAGTCGGCCCAGAAACAACGGAACGAGTCCTGGAACCGCACGTCCTCCAGCAGCTGGTTGTTAAAATGCCAGTACGCGGACCCCGTCCTCGCGCGGAGCGAAGCGAGCTCCGCTCACACCAGGTGGTGGTCCGAACACGGCACCGGTCGCATGGAGGCCGCCGGGACGCAGGAAACGTACGCCCGAGACACGTAAAGGCGGTCGACTCTGGTCGTCGGCAGAGGAGTCCCCACTGGGCTCTTTTAAAAGTGGTGCTGGGTCAGGAAGCGACAGCGGAAGGGGTTCCTCCTCCGCCCCAGGAACCGGGTAATGTCAAATTAATGTGCCAGGTATTCCAAGCACCCCAGCTCCAAAGTAGGGGGTGAGGGTTGTTGTTCTTCCCCCTCCCCGCCGCCACCCCCTGGCCCAGCGTGTAGATGTTCTGTAAAATTATCATTTTCAGTTTCTGCCGAGTCGAGCAAATCCCGGGGGAAGTTGGATATTGGCTGGGCGGGCTCAGGTTCGGCCTTTTCGGCCCCGCCCGCCTCAGTCCCCGGGACGCCCGACCCGGCGGCTACGCATTCCTCCGCTGGCCCCACGCCCCCCACGACAGGCAGATCTTCCACGCCATCCCCGGGAGGCAGAGGCTGGGCAGCCTCGACTGCCCCACCCTCCCCGGGGACAGACTCCTCTCGCCTACAGCGCAGCTTGGGGGCGCTGGTGGGGGACGCGGGACACGCGGCGGGCACCGACTCCTCCGCGGAGGGATGTTGTTCCTCCTCCGCCTCATTGGAGCGGCGCCTCCTTTTGTTCCTGGGGGTGCGCGGAGGCAGGGAGACCTCCATGTCTGCCGAGGCCTCCCGCTCCACTCCCCCCTTTTTCTTATCTTGCCCGCACCCGAGCCCCTCTGTGATATTGGTCAAGGGCTCGGGCACGGGCTCGGGGCACCCCGCGCTCGCCGGTGACAGGGTTGGGCTGAGCGCGGTGATCAGACTGTCTGGCGCACTGAGGGGACCCGCCTCGAGATGTTTCGCCTTCCTCCGCGCCTTCTTTCCGATCGAACGTTCTCCTCCCCCCCGCCGGAGGCCGTGAAAACAAAGGCCCCCGATGATGCCCGCGCACCCACAGCTCCCGGCACGCGGACGCAAATAGGGGGAGGGGTGGCGGCGGCGTCAGCCTTGGCCGCCTTCGGTGGTTTGGCGACCTTGGAGGCGGGGCAGTTCTTACGAACGTGCCCCACCTCCCTCCAGGCATGGCACCGCATGCCGTCCAACGTCCAACAGACGCGGTAGGCAGTCCCCTCGTGCACCACATTAAAATTGCCCTCTGTTGTCTCCTCCCGCGCCAGCCGGACAAAGAGCTGGCGGCGAAAGGAGAACACATGGCGCAGGCTGTTCTTCCTGAGGCCGAGCGGTATGGGGTTGATCCCTGACCTTACCTCCCCCAGTTGGTGTAGGTGAGGGAGGAGGAGCTCAGCGGGAACAAAGGGCGGGACGTTTGAAATGATGACTCTCTGCGCGGTGGCCTCGAGAGGGTCCACCGGCAGGAACGTCCAGCCCACCGTGAGTCCCTTTTCGAGGGCCAGGGACACCGCCCGCTCCGACCCCAGGAAGAATACAGCCTTCCCAGACATCTTGGAGGCTGCGACAATGGCCGAGGGGCCGACTACCCCAGCCATCGCCCACACGCACTCCTCAATGCTCATTGTGGGGTGAGTGTAGCTCTTGACCCTGTGTTTTTTTGTTATGAGTCTGAATGGTGGCAGGGCAGCAGGAGGCGCAGGAGGCGCCGTGGATGTGGACGTCGCCTGCGCATATGTCCTAGCTGGCCCTGCCACCGGCGTGGATGGGGTCGCCATCACGGGGTCCCTTTAAGGGCTACACCCACCCAAAGTCACAGGTCTTAATGGTCTTTAATTGGCCTCGTTGGTTTTTTGAGCAGAGGGAGCTCTTAATGGGGCACACCTCTCCCCTAGTTAACGAATGGGGAGGGGCCTTGCTCCCTCTGCTCAGTTGTCTTAATTGTCTTATTTCCAAATTAGGAGGAAAGGGCTCTCAGAGAGAGAGGGGAGAGACAGAGAGAGAGAGAAAGAGGGAGGGGGGTGAGAAAGAGGGAAGCTGCGAGGGCAGGTCTCCCCTCACAGCGATGGGTGGGTGTTTCTTGGGGTGCACTCCCCAGATGGCAAAAAAAACACAGTCTTTGTAGATGGTCTTCGGGTGGGGGGAGAAGATGTCTTCACCTGGGGTAGCTGGAGCCACCCAGGCACACACTCCCAACGATGTAAAATAGGGTAATTAATGATTCTTCAGCCAGGTAGCTCCAGCTATCCCAGGCTAGGCAATGGGGGAGGGGTGCTTCAGTGGTGTGTGGGGCCTAGCTGTAAGCAAGACCCCCACACACACTTCCATACACACACACCCCCCGTGATGTTCCGGCCCGAGATATCTTCTTTCCTCCCCCCACCGATACAACAAAGTCTTTCGGGGAATGCACCAAAACACACCCACCTTTAGTTGATGAAGTTTCTCCCTTCTTCCACACTGGATAGTTGTTTATTTTTCCTCTCTCTCCAACTCTCTGTAGCAGTATTAAAGTTGTTGAGTTTTCTGTTCTCCTCCTCTCCCTCTGGATGGATTGGAATGTAGAAAGCCCCCTCCTCCTCTTCCTGGGCTGTTTCACAGGGCTCACTCCAGGCTTTCCAGACAGGAGTTTCAGCAGGGAGTTCCTTCTCTCTGAACAGCAGAGCTCCAACTGAATAGGCCACGCCTCCAAAGCTTCACCATTGGTCCACAGATCCCCTGAAAGTAGCTGGCCAGGTGGTTCAGGTTGTTAAGAAGGCATACGGAATGCTTGCCTTTATTGGCCGAGGCATAGACTATAAGAGCAGGGAGGTTATGCTTAAATTGTATAATACTCTGGTTAGACCACAGCTGGAGTACTGCATGCAGTTCTGGTTGCCGGATTATAGGAAGGACATGATTGCACTAGAGAGAGGGTGCAGAGGAGATTTACTAGGATGCTGCCTGGAATGGAGAATCTTAGCTATGAGGACAGATTAGATAGGTTATGTTTGTTCTCATTGGAACAAAGGAAGCTGAGAGCAGACCTCATTGAGGTGTAAAAAATTTTGAGAGGCCTAGATATAGTGAATAGCAAGGGCCTAATTCCCTTGGTGGAGGGGTCAATTACGAGGGGGCATAGTTTTAAGGTGGTTGGTGGAAGGTTCAGAGGGGATTTGTGGGGAGGCTTCTTCACACAGAGGGTTGTGGGGATCTGCATCTCGCTGCCTGGAAGGGTGGTGGATGCAGAAACTGTCACCACATTTAAAAGGTGTTTGGATGTGCAGGGTTACGGACCTAGAGCTGGTAAGTGGGATTAGACTGGATAACCTCTTGTTGGCTGTGCAGTTACGATGGTAAGTACTACAGTGAATCGAATACGGCCAGAGTCATCTCCTGGACTAGTTTCGATCGCCTGGATGGGTCGGAGATGAATTTTCCCAGATTTTTTTCCCCCAATTGACCTGGGTTTTTATCTGCTTTTTGCCTCTCCCAGGAGATCACATGGCTCCGATTGGGGTGGAGTGTAGAATGTTTCAATGCAAGGGGTGTCGCAGTTGTGTGGGGCGGACTGGTTGGGCTGGGTGCTCTTTACCTTTCCACCTTTGTTCATTGTTCTTAGGTTTATATTTAACCTTCAGGGCTGCTGACTGAGGGCCGTGTGGCTCTTGTCGGCCGGTGTGGACACGATGGACCGAAATGGCCTCAATCTGCGCTGTAGATTTCTATGTTTCTATGTTTCTATGTTAACTGAAAACTTTAAAGTTTGATACAAGAATATTTTTATTAAAGTTAAGATAAGTACAAACAAATGTTTATTAAACTTTTGAATAAAATATATTTTAAATTATAACTGAATCATTTACATTATTTGTTCCATTATTAACACAACTTTTTGAAGTAAACAAGAATAACTTCCATAATTTGTTCCATTAACACAGCACAACATTACGGAACAGGTCCAAACAGTAAAAATGGTTCATGATGAGCTGCTGGCGCAAGGCTCGAGCATTCATTAAAGGGGCACGATGACTCGCCCTCCTCCGCCATCGTGCTCCAGGTTCAGGTAGTTGCATGGCTTCCTCGTCCTTGTCCTCCTCCTCCTCACCTGCATCTTCCTCATCATCATCAGCCACTCTCACCTCTGGTGGGTCTTCTACTACCCGCTGCTGCTGCTTCATGATGGCTAAGTTATGCAGCATGCAGCACACAACAGTGAACTGAGCGACAATCTCAGGGGAGTATTGCAAGTAGCTTCTGCTGCTTCAAGAATGCTGTTTCAAGATGCCGATAGCCCTCTGCATGCTGCATGTTGCAATGTGCGATATGTTGTAATCCCGGTCAGCTTCCGTCTGGGTTATGTGTAGGGGCGTCATGAGCCAGGTGGCAAGGCTGTACCCTTTGTCTCCCAGAAGCCAGCTCTGCCCTTCTGGCTGCTGCTGAAACATGACAGATATAATGCTGTCGCGTAGGATGAACGCATCATAGGTGCTCCCAGGTTATCTTGCATCAATTGACATGATATACATGTCGTCACACACGAGCTGCATATTAACGGAGTGGAAGCCTTTTCTGTTCCTGTACATCTCAGAATCCTCCAAAGACGCTCGCAAGGCAATGTGGGTACAATCAATACAGATACAGCCCTGTACCTTTGGGAAGCCAATAATCCTGGAGAAGCCCACAGCCCTTTCATGCATTGCCTGGGCGGTCATGGAGAACTTTATGTAGTCATTCCTCCGGGCATAGAGTGCAGCAATCACATGCCAACTGCAGAAATGTGTTGCATGTTGAGAAATGGAGCACATATCCCCAGTTGTGGCTTGGAACGATCCAGATGCATAGAATGAAAGTGCAGCTGTAACTTTCACTTCAACTGACAAAGCAGTCCTCCTGTTGCTTCTAGGTTGCAGATCTGCTTTTACTAACTCATAGATCTCAGTTACTTCTTTGTGGAAACACAGCTTTCTGACACAATCTGCATCACTCAGGTGCAGATATGAACGCCTGTCTCGATATACCCGAGGTGGGTAAGGCCTCCTGCCCATCACCCTACGTGGTCTGAGGTTCCTCATGCGAAGAGGCTGAATCAATTGTCTCCTCTGCAGCACCATCATGCAGAAGGCTGGCACAAGGTATGGCATTGTCAGTATTGCCCGCTTGATTAAATTGTACACTTGTAAGAAGCTCAAAACGGCAGGCAGGAAAAGGTTCTTTGTTCTCTCTCTCCCCAATATTGATGCCCTAGAATGGACCACACTCGGGTCTGAGCAGGCGCAATGATCAGTAACCCCCCGCAGACTTCATTTGATGCATAGTGTAAGGCTTCTCATGCCTTCCATTTGCCTTCTACACACCTCCACCCCCTCGGGCTTCTTTTCAAGCCAAGCCCCGAGACCCTGTGTCTGGGCAAGGGACTGATTCTGCCAGCTGATGCTCTGACCCTCGAACCCAGTTTGGAGATGTTCGGTGGTGGCGTGTCAGTTTTAAAAAAATCAAAACGTAAAGAATTCCATTAAATTTCCATTTCCTGCATTTTAAGTTTTGAAAATTTAGGCTTGATTATGCATATTTATATGTTTTTGACTCCCTCCAAAACTTTGCCTAAAATCGTCTTTCTGTGATGATTTTTTTATGTGCGTTTTCCTTAAATGCCCAGAGGTTTTTTCGGGAGTGGTTACATACGCCGTCCTAGAAAAAATGTAAATTGGCCAAACTTGATAATTATGAAAAACCGGCATAGACATCAGCACGCAAAAAAAAACTAACCTAAAAAAATCGTAACGTAACTAAAATAAAAATGCAATTCTTTTGTTGCACGAAAGTATGAAGCTGATGCACAAAGATTGGGGAAACTTGGATTTTTAAAGTTAGGTCAAAAAAAGTGGCGCATGCCAAGAAAACGGCGCAAATCACTGGGGAAAATTGAGCCTTTAGTCTCAGGATAAGGGGTCAGTCATTTAGGACTGAGATGAGAGGAATTTCTTCACTCAGAGGGCTGTGGATGCTCAGTCATTGAGTATATTCAAGGCTGAGATAGATAGATTTTTGCACTCTAGGGGAATCAAGGGATACGGGGATCAGGCGGGAAAGTGGAGTTGAGGTCAAAGATCAGGCATATCTTATTAAATGGGCTTGAGGGGCTGTACAGCCTACTCCTGCTCCTAATTCTATGTTCTTATGAATTTTGATGCTTAAAAATACCTTCTGCTCAATGAATGGCTGGAAACTTCTTAAATATTTTTGAAATTTGCTGTCAGTTCCTGTTTGTTCCATATTTTATGCTTTAAAACTGCCAGTCAGAAGTATCCTGAGAACAGGCACTTTGTTCATGATTTCCCCTGCAGTAACTTCACGAGGTTCCACAAGATGATAAAACGCCCAAGGCTCACTTTTGCAGACTGTTTGTGCAGCCATTGGAATGGAATTTCAGGGCTAAATCTAACCTGATCTGCCAGGCGGCAAACAGGCGGGATTGGATTGCTCGCCCGGTTTACACTCTGCCTGTTTTTAGCTTTCCAACGGAAATGGGGCAAGGAGTAAAATGGACAGTCAAATGCCATTGGTTCCCCGCTGGACAGCTAGGGTTAAAATCAGCCCGTTCACGATGTAACTGGGGCAAGTTCCACAACGAAACCTCTGTTTCCAGATCGCACCAAGCAATCATTTTAAAGCATGAAATGTGCAAACAGGTGGAGAATTGCTAGTCACAAGCAAGCGTACAAATGAATTCCTTTATGACACTCACTCGCCCAGTTGAGGGAAATACCGTTCTACTTTAAAGCTGTTAGCCAGGGGTATAACCACTTCCTATTCTGTAATTCAGTAAAACATGACAGTAATTGAATGTTGAAATTGCTTTTCACACTGATGCACAAAATATGATTTTTAGCACAAAACATGACATGCCATTATGCAGCCTGAGCCTTTTAAGTCAAAGCTTGAGTGCCTTTTAGTCACTTGCACCTTCTGGCAGGCACACCACTCACCACAGGACACTAAGGGTGCCTGTAGACAGCAACTTTTTTCTTTTTTTGATAGCCATGGCCATTAATGTATAGTTGAAAATGGGATGGACTCAAAATATTTGACTGGGTTTCAGCACGATACCATTCAGAACTGCTCAGTCACATCATATTCTACTCATTAGTTCTGGCAACCCTATTCTGAATGTGTCTATTCTGTGGATTTCAAATAGGCGCTTCACTGAAGAAATCTGACGGACCCTGAAATTATGCCAAGGGATGTTAGCGTATGAATGCTCATCACATTTGTCCAAAATTCCTTTCTCCTGTATTTTAGCAGGGTTCTTGGCTTATTTATTTCAATGGCTCCACGAATGTAGCAGAGAGAGGAATTTTAGATAAGCATTTGAATGGTTGGTACACCAGAATCTAATGATGTAATTTCAGGGCAGTAATGTCTTGCTTCTCTAGTGTATACAATGGTCGAGTGTGGTCAGTGCTTCAATGCTGGGGATGTTGGCCTGATCAGGAACACTGACGTTGGTGCGTCTATCCTCCCAGGGGATTTGCAGGATCTTGCGGAGACAGTGTTGGTGGCATTTCTCCAGCGATTTGAGGTGTCTACTGTATATAGTCCATGTCTCTGAGCTATATAGGAGGGCGGGTATCACTACAGCTCTGTAGACTATAAACTTGGTGCCAGATTTGAGGTCCTGGTCTTTGAACACTCTCTTCCTCAGGCGACCGAAGACTGCGCTGGTGCACTGGAGGCAGTGTTGGACCTCTTTGTCGAAGTCTGCCCTTGCTGATAGTAGGCTCCCGAGGTATGGAAAGTGGTCCACGTTGTCCAAGGCTGCGCTGTGGATTTTGATGACTGGGGGGCAGTGCTGTGTGGTGGGGTCAGGTTGGTGGAGGACCTTTGGGCGGGCTACATTGTTCGCTTGCCCGACACAAGACTTCGAAGGCAACGCTCTACTCGGAACTCCTACACGGCAAGCGATCCCCAGATGGGCAGGGGAAACGTTTCAAGGGCACCCTCAAAGCCTCCTTGATAAAGTGCAACATCTCTACCGACACCTGGCCAAAGACTGCCCTAAGTGGAGGAAGAGCATCCGGGAGGGCACTGAGCACCTCGAGTCTCATTGCCGAGAGCATGCAGAAAACAAGCGCAGGCAGCGGAAGGGACGTGCGGCAAACCAGACGCCCCACCCACCTTTTCCCTCAATGACTCTCTGTCCCACCTGTGACAGAGACTGTAATTCCTGTATTGGACTGTACAGTCACCTGAAAACTCACTTTTAGAGTGGAAGCAAGTCTTCCTCGATTTCGAGGGACTGCCTATGATTAAGATACAATACTAAGCACAAGGGAGCGGCTCTTCCAGCTAAAGTTTTGTATCATGTGCAAAAATAAGGAGGGTGTAGGTGGGTGGCACATTGGTCTTTCACACCGACCTTTCAGCTCTGCATTAAATCCAACAGACTGGTGGGACGAGGGTCTCGTCTCTCTGTGCGAGCAGTCAGGGCTGGACTTGAAATCAGTTTGAACATGTTGCAACCCAGTTCCGGCTGAATGTGATCCACTGCACAAAACCGCTTTAACTTTGACAACTAAATTGGCAATTACACTTCTAGAAGCCACGGGAATGGCTGCCATAGGAAATCAAAATCACGCTGATGCAGAATTGGGTACTGCACAGAAAAATAAAGAAAAGGTACATAGCTGAATATGGAACATTGAAACAAATATTTTATATCAGGAGAATTTAAGTTCACAGTGTGGACGTCCTGTTCCATAGTACCAGAAGAGTATTTCTATTCTATTTTTGAACGACAAATCGGGATTTTGTAACATATGCCTTTAAATTGCGGAGCACCATCACTATTTCATTTCACAGCATGACTGTCACAGGTTCACAGCCCTGATTTCTGCGGACCACGTGTACAATGTGCTTTGTCAGATCCCAGCTACAGAAAAGCTCACCTCTGGGGAACAATTAGCAATTTCTATCATCGTGACACATGCACAAGTGAAGCACCTTCTCTCAACTGAGGTAAGAGGGTCATCGAATGCTTTTGAAGTTTCAGGCTGGATGAACCTTTGTTTACTCTGGATCAAACATTGGATGCAAGTTAGTTGAGCAGGTCATTCTCTGGAGCTGTACAATGTGCTACAATTCACACATTTAAGAAGCTGTTACCTTTGGCATGGGTTGCACTGTGATTCAGCCATTCTTGCCTCCTGGGGTGCAGTGCCCACAAGATGTTCAATTAAGGCCTGTTTGTCAATGAAGCAGGGAAAATAATATCCCCAAGGTCCTAACACCTGCCACACTAATAAAGCTTTGAACTTCTGTTTGTGCATTTTGTAATGGTTGAACTCACTGAGCGAACAAAGTGAACAATAATGAATGGTGTAACCTTTTATAATTGGGTATTTGGAGTCTCAGTAGAGTGAAATAAATATCAATTTGTGAAATACAGATATCTATGTGTGAATGCAACAGTTATGCTCTGGTGGAAGACTCCAATCAATGAATAATAAACAACAGACTTCTCGTTTAATCTTTAATAAGCATCCATCTGGTTTAATGATGAATAGTGGTGAGATTACATGGGTTGGATTTTCGGCTTGTTGCTGCCTCTGTTTTCAACAATGGCAGCGGTAAGCACTTCTGGGCAGGCGGCCAGCTTCCAGCGCCCCACTGGAACTTTCAGTGCCAGTTTCGGCGGGGCACGGAGCATTACCGCCCGGAAAAGACGAGCCAATGTGCAACGGCCTTGGTTGCGACACCGGCTCGATTTTTGGCTGCCACCTGATCCGTAGCGTTCTGTAGATAGCCATGCTGGGACCGCCTGTGACAGCGGGCGGTCTGAGCTGTAGCAGCTGCAGTGAGGTAAGTAATGCCGAGCTCAGGTAAGTGTGATTGGTTTTTATTTTAATTTTTTTGCGATTTATGTTGTGGTGACGTGAGTTATTTATTGGGAATGTTTTTTTTTTTCTCCCCGGGACTCTCTTACAGCGCTCCGAGGCTGGTTGTTTAGCTTGGGATTTTTGCATGCGCAGCTGGTCTAGCACCCTAAGACCCTAGCACACTCAGGGCCCAGTTGCCAAATTTTGCTGACTGAGGCGCAAATTGTTCCCGGGCACAAACTTTACCGCCTCACTGCCATTGCTGCTCCGAAATGAGCAAAGCTGAAAATCCAGCCATGATTTTCAGGAAACACTAATAAAAATTTCAAATGATCAGTAATATAAATCTCCTGTAATTCGTGCTTTCTTTTCCCCATGTCTTAACGAAACACACAAACACAGTCCTGGCTTCACGCTGTTGTGCTGCTGAAAGTCACTTTATACATGGGGCCATGGCAGACCTTTCATCCAGTCATTTGCTCACCTCTTTCTCCCTGCACTATCTTTCTGCCGCAGTCAGGTTTATGCTCATCTATTCACGTGGACGTTCTTCTAGTTTAGCCGATGTAGTTCTTCTAGATTTTGTTTGGCTTCTCTCTGCTGTGTCTCTGTCCTTTCCAGTGTCCTCCCCACAGCTCATTTTTACATTCCACTTGCAACTTCAACATTTGTCTTGTTCACACTTTTCCTTTTTTGTTTTTGTCAGTTAAATTGTCTTTCTCCTTTACCACTTCACTTCACTGTAAACTCTGTGTAAGCCACAGTTTACCCCTTTGTCCAACTTTTAATTACCTCATTGACTTTGGGTTCCACTTCTTTTTTTAAGTGATTTCCTATATAAATAACTTAAGACATAAAAAGATACTGGTTGAGATGAGGCTTTTCAACTCATCAAGCTTGTCCCATCCAACAAATCATGCACAATTTGAGTCATTAACTCTACCCAACTTGTTTAATCTTTTGAGAGAGGTGATGAAACTTCCAGAGGAAATCATCCCTATACCTGGTTAGTCTTTTCAACAATCTCTTAACTTTAAGCGAATATAGTTGTTATCATACCAAAACTCTTTCCTTCTTCCACCTTATTCACTACGGAGGACACAAACAACCTTCCGGATATAAAAGGGGTCAGAGGATCTAGTAAGAAGGAGGAACTGAGGGAAATCCTTATTAGTCGGGAAATTGTGTTGGGGGAATTGATGGGATTGAAGGCCGATAAATCCCCAGGGCCTGATGGACTGCATCCCAGAGTACTTAAGGAGGTGGCCTTGGAAATAGCGGATGCATTGACAGTCATTTTCCAATATTCCATAGACTCTGGATCAGTTCCTATCGAGTGGAGGGTAGCCAATGTAACCCCACTTTTTAAAAAAAGGAGGGAGAGAGAAAACAGGGAATTATAGACCGGTCAGCCTGACATCAGTAGTGGGTAAAATGATGGAATCAATTATTAAGGATGTCATAGCAGCGCATTTGGAAAGAGGTGACATGATAGGTCCAAGTCAGCATGGATTTGTGAAAGGGAAATCATGCTTGACAAATCTTCTGGAATTTTTTGAGGATGTTTCCAGTAGAGTGGACAAGGGAGAACCAGTTGATGTGGTGTATTTGGACTTTCAGAAGGCTTTCGACAAGGTCCCACACAAGAGATTAATGTGCAAAGTTAAACGTGGGTTTGGGGGTAGTGTGCTGACATGGATTGAGAACTGGTTGACAGACAGGAAGCAAAGAGTAGGAGTAAATGGGTACTTTTCAGAATGGCAGGCAGTGACTAGTGGGGTACCGCAAGGTTCTGTGCTGGGGCCCCAGCTGTTTACATTGTACATTAATGATTTAGACGAGGGGATTAAATGTAGTATCTCCAAATTTGCGGATGACACTAAGTTGGGTGGCAGTGTGAGCTGCGAGCAGGATGCTATGAGGCTGCAGAGTGACTTGGATAGGTTAGGTGAGTGGGCAAATGCATGGCAGATGAAGTATAATGTGGATAAATGTGAGGTTATCCACTTTGGTGGTAAAAACAGAGAGACAGACTATTATCTGAATGGTGACAGATTAGGAAAAGGGAAGGTGCAAGGAGACCTGGGTGTCATGATACATCAGTCATTGAAGGTTGGCATGCAGGTACAGCAGGCGGTTAAGAAAGCAAATGGCATGTTGGCCTTCATAGCGAGGGGATTTGAGTACAGGGGCAGGGAGATGTTACTACAGTTGTACAGGGCCTTGGTGAGGCCACACCTGGAGTATTGTGTACAGTTTTTGGTCTCCTAACTTGAGGAAGGACATTCTTGCTATTAAGGGAGTGCAGCGAAGGTTCATCAGACTGATTCCCGGGATGGCGGGACTGACATATCAAGAAAGATTGGATCAACTGGGCTTGTATTCACTGGAGTTCAGAAGAATGAGAGGGGATCTCATAGAAACGTTTAAAATTCTGATGGGTTTAGACAGGTTAGATGCAGGAAGAATATTCTCAATGTTGGGGAAGTCCAGAACCAGGGGTCACAGTCTAAGGATAAGGGCTAAGCCATTTAGGACTGAGATGAGGAGAAACTTCTTTACCTAGAGAGTGGTGAACCTGTGGAATTCTCTACCACAGAAAGTTGTTGAGGCCAATTCACGAAATATATTCAAAAAGGAGTTAGATGTAGTCCTAACTACTAGGGGGATCAAGGGATGTGGCGAGAAAGCAGGAATGGGGTACTGAAGTTGCATGTTCAGCCATGAACTCATTGAATGGCGGTGCAGGCTCGAAGGGCCGAATGGCCTACTCCTGCACCTATTTTCTATGTTTCTAAGTTTCCAGACACCATTCATTATTTTGGGTCTATACTGTCTGGAGTTTAGAAGAACGAGGGTGAGCTCATTGAAACATATAATATTCTGAGGGAGATTGACAGGATAAATGCTGAGAGGCTGTTTCCCCCTGGCTGGAGAGTCTAGAATTAGAGGGCATAGTCTCAGGATAAGGGGTGGGCCATTTAAGAATGAGATGAGGAGGAATTTCTTCACTCAGAGGGTTGTGAATCTTTGGAATTCTCTACCCCAAAGTGCTGTGGATGCTGAGATGCTGAGTATATTCAAGGGTGAGATAGATAGATTTTTGGACCCTATGGGTGTAATGTCTGTAATCTTGTAATGTTTGTAGCTCCACACTGTGGATGTGGACGTATTGTGTACTGCAATTGCATAGTTAATCATTAAACAGAACAGGCAGTTTCCAGAGAGTTCCGAGAGAGCAGCCTGCATGTAAGGAAGCTGTGTGTGCTGTGCTCTGTGAAGATATCACATTTGGCGTCGAGATGGGAGATTTTGCGGATGTTTAAAGCTTAAATTTTGTTGGTGAAGGATTCAGCCAGCCGACAGAAGACTTTGGAAGTTTCTGTCTTTGAAAAAAAAAGCTACAAGATCCGAGGTAAAAAAAACAGCACATGGTGTGAACAGCTGGAGATTAAAAATAGCAGGTGTAATCGGATATTTGGGTGAATATAGACATGACCGGGAACATTTTAAAGCATATGTGGATCGGCTAGAAATGTATTTCACTGCAAATAACATAATCGAAGTTCCAGACAATGTAGTCCAGAACCAGGAACGTAAGAAAACAATCTTTTTATCAGTGGCAAGTCCGGCTTTATATGAAACCCTTGTAAATCTGCTTGTGCCTGATGAGCCAACGAACACAATGCTTAAAGAGATTTTAATGAAGCTGGAGCAGCACTATAACCCCAAACCGTTAGAAATTGCTGAAAGCTATCGTTTCGGGATTCGGAATCAAAAGGCGAATGAAAGTATCGCTGATTACATCATAGCATTAAAAAAGCTATCGATGCACTGTAATTTTGGAAACTTTCAAAACCGAGCATTATGGGATCGTTTTGTTTTATGGGTGAAAAATGATGCGATCAGAAGGAAGTTATTGACGACAGATGACTTAACTCTTGAGATTGTCAGACAGCGAGGTTGAGGAGCATGGCCGAACAATATACCCGAGAATTAAATAATAATTACGGTCGTCAGTCAACCGAGGTAAATCACCTGCAGGTTCAAAGTAAAAGACGGCCATGGCCGAAAGTCTCAGAAACTGGAAATTCTACCAGAGCGTCGATGTCATGCTATAGGTGCCTGGGACAACACATTGCTCAAAATTGTCCATACGTGAAGGCAGAGTGTTTCTTCTGCAGAAAGACTGGGCATCTTGCGAAAGCATGCCGACTGAAGAGTAAACTAGTTTTTAAAGCTATGAGTCCAGCGTTCAAAGCTATGAGTAGAAATCCAAAGAAACTTCACAGCATGGAAGAACAACAACAGGACGAGTTACACATCATCAAGAGCACGAGGTTAACGGACAGCGATTTGGAAAGCATCAAAATCCACATAGATGTTGCGGGATTCAAGATACCAATGGAAATTGACACGGGTGCCTCCGTGAGTGTAGTACTGGAGTCACTGTACCGCGACAAATTGCGTGATTTCCAACTGGAGAAATCCAAGATAGAGCTGCGAGGCTACTCGGGAGAGAAAATTCCTGTAGTAGGCCATATCACCGTACCGGTGAAATATAAAGATCAATTTCAGAACTTGCCTCTAATAGTAGTGAAAGGAGACAAGCCTGCTTTACTAGGAAGAAATTGGTTGAGCTCACTGAAGCTGGATTGGAGTAAGATTTTCTCTGTGGAAGCGAGATTTTCATAAACGGATGAGGTTATCAAGCAGTATCCGAAGGTGTTCTGTGAAACGGGCAGTCCAATCAAAGGCTTCAAGGCGAGTGTCAGGATACAGAAGGATGCTAGATCGGTTTACTTCAAGCCACGTTCTGTACCATATGCACTCAAGGAGAAAGTTGAGCAAGAACTCAAAAGACTAGAGACTGAGAACATTATTTGTAAGATAGATAGATGTAATTGGGCTACACCCATTGTTGTTGTACCTAAGTCTGATGGTAAGGTAAGATTGTGTGGTGATTATAAGGTAACCATAAACCAGGTTCTCGAGGGTAATGTCCCAAATACATTGCCGAATATAGAAGATTTGTTCACAACACTGACAGGTGGTCAGATCTTCTCAAAACTGGATCTCACGACTGCCTAATTACAGCTTGAACTAGATGAGGAGTCCAAGTCATGTTTGACTGTAAATACTCATCTAGGCCTATATCAGTTTAATAGGCTACTGTTTGGAGTGTCTTCCGCCCCTGCCATATTGTGCAGGTATTGAAGGGTTAGTTTGTTATTTGGATGACATACTAATTTCAGCACCAAATAGGCAAATTCATAATAACATTTTGAATGAAGTCCTCAAACGGCTAGAGAAGCACAGAGTACAAGTGTCTGCTCGTAAGTGTGAGTTATTTAAAAACTCAGTAGAGTACTTAGGGTACAGAGTAGACAAAAATGGGTTACATCCAACCATGAAAAAATTGGATGCGATTAGAAATGCACCCACTCCCAGGAATGTCACCGAACTTCGTTCATTCTTGGGTCTTTTGAACTATTATGGGAAGTTCCTACCAAATTTGGCTACAGTATTACATCCACTGAATGAACTTTTGAAAAAACAGGTCCATTTGCAGTGGTCAAAAGAATGCGATGCAGCATTCAAGGAGTGTAAAAACAAATTGGTAGAGAGCACCATGTTAGTTCACTATGACATATCTATGACTAGTATGTGATGCTTCTCCGTATGGAGTTGGGGCAGTAATTTCTTATGTATTAAGTAGTGGGGAGGAGAGACCAATTGCTTTTGCTTCACGTACTCTCAGTGCCAGTGAGAGTAATTATGCTCAAATTGAAAGAGAAGCTTTGGCATTAATTTTTGGGGTCATGAAGTTTCACAAATACTTGTATGGTCGTAAATTTACCATCGTTACGGACCATAATCCCCTAACAGCAATCCTCCATCCAAAGTCCCCAGTTCCAACATTAGCTGCAGCCCGAATGCAAAGATGGGCTTTGATTTTGTCAGCATATACATATGATATTGAATACAGACGATCAGCTGATCACAGTAATGCTGATGCAATGTCTAGATTGCCTTCCACATCACAGGTTACACCCGATAGGGAAGAAGTGTTTTATTTTTCATACATTGATGAACTGCCAGTCACAGCTGAAGAGATTGGTAGAGCAACCAAACGTGACCCAGTGAAATTAAACCAGAAGGTGAGAGTGAAGAACCATCACCATAAATGGTTAAAGTGGTTACCAGGAAGATTGGTGAAGATATGTGGTCCTCACACATATTTGGTAAAGATGTTTGATAATGGACAGATTAGGTTTGTCCAAATTGATCATATTTTACCTTCAGACATGGAAGGAGTTGAAGGTGGGAATGATTCAATTATTTCTGACTTTTCAGATAGTTTTGATATCCCAGTAGCAAATCCTAAATCCAATGTACTGGAAACAAATCCAGGAGAGAATCAGAATGAAAGTCTGAGTCCGAGTCAGGAAAACAAAGAGCCTGAAGTTAGAGTGAGTTCAAATGAAAATCAAGGAAATTCCGTGGAGGAAAACGTTCCTCAGGATGAGCCTCGAATGAGTTTAGATTCGAAACCATGTTTGGAAGGTTCTGTTCGAGAGCGAAGGTATCCTCTTCGAAACAGAAAACAAGTGGTAAAGTTAAATTTGTAAATATGGAAAAATGAATAAGCTTTTATCCTGTGTTATGTATAAACATGAAGGTTATGTATGATGGTTGTTATGATGGCTTTTTCATTAAGGAGGGAGAAGTGTAATGTCTGTAAGCTTGTACTGTTTGTAGCTCCACACTGTGGATGTGGACGTATTGTGTACTGCAATTGCATAGTTAATCGTTAAACAGAACAGGCAGTTTTCGGAGAGTTCCGAGAGAACAGCCTGCATGTAAGGAAGCTGTGTGTGCTGTGCTCTGTGAAGATATCACAATGGGAATTGGGTGGGAAAGTGGAATTGATGTTGAAGATCAGCCATGATCTTATTGAATGGCGGAGCAGGCTCAAGTGGCCAAATGGCCTACTCCTGCTCCTATTTCTTATGTTCTTATGTTCATTGCAATTCTACTAGCCTACTATGAAAACAGGCCCCATTCATTGTGCACAGAAGTTACATGTTTCCTGTATCAAATGCATTTCAATATACTTTTTATGACATTGCAAAATGAAGGTGTCATTCCTTAGACCAACCGCTTAATTTATCCAGACTTCATTAAACTTTAACAATACGTAACTGGCATGTCAGCATTGTTCAATTGTGAGCACATTTGTCTTTGACGCATAAGCTTGAGAGGTTAAGGCTCAATTCAGAACTTGGATATACATTTTAACTGACACACCAATCAGTGCCGTACTTAGAGTGCGTTGCATTATCTGAGATGCCCCCTTGCCTGTTGCAAAGGTCCCAAGAAATTAATTGGAGAGGAGCAGGGAGTTCTCCTAATGTACTGGCCAATGTTCCTCCTTAATTAACACCACCAAAAATAGATTAACTTGTCATTCATCCCATTGCTGTTTGTAGGACCTTGACCCTGATAGTTACTTGGGGCCGTGAAGAGAGCAGGGGCAGGATTCTCAGACAGGACGTCCAGAAGTATGGGTTTCCCAAAGGCTCTTGATGGTGTTGGTGCTATAGGACTTACAAAGAGCTTTGAAACTATCTGCCAGCAATAGGGATTCTCCTAAAACAGTAAATATTCATACTTAAGGTATCATCATCATAGGCAGGCCCTCGGAAACGAGGAGAACTTGCTTCCACTGCCAAAGTGAGTTCTTTGATGGCTGAACAGTCCGATACGAGAGCCACAGACCCTGTTACAGGTGAGACAAGACATTCGTCGAGGGAAGGGGTCGGTGGGGCTGGTTTGCCGCGCGCTCCTTCCGTTGCCTGCACTTGGCCTCTTCATGCTCTTTGCGTTGAGACTCGAAGAGCTCAACGCCCTCCCGGATGTACTTTCTCCACTTCGGGCGATCTGCGGCCAGGGTCTCCCAGGTGTCAGTGGTGATATCGCACTTTATCAGGGAGGCTTTGAGGGTGTCCTTATAACGTTTCCGCTGTCCTCCTTTGGCTCGTTTACCATGAAGAAGCTCCGCATAAAGCATTTGCTTAGCGAGTCTCGTATCTGGCATGTGTACTATGTGGCCTGCCCAGCGAAGCTGATCATGTGTGGTCAGTGCTTCAATACTGGGGATGTTAGCCTGGTCGAAGACACTGATGTTGGTGCGTCTGTCTTCCCAGGGGATTTGCAGGATCTTGCGGAGACATCGTTGGTGATATATCTCCAGCGACTTGAGGTGCCTTCTATACATTGTCCATGTTCAGATCCATACAGGAGGGCGGGTATTACTACAGCCCTGTAGACCATGAGTTTGGTGGTAGATCTGAGGGCCTGGTCTTCAAACACTCTTTTCCTCAGACGGCTGAAGGCAGCACTGGCGCACTGGAGGCGATGCTGAATCTCTGCATCAATGTCTGCCTTTGTTGATACCCCGAGGTATGGGAAATGGTCCACTTTGTCCAGGGCCACGCCGTGGGTCTTGATGATTGGAGAGTAGTGCTGTGCGGCAGTGACAGGCTGGTGGAGGACCTGTGTCTTACGGATGTTAAGCGTGAGGCCCATACTTTCATATGCCTCAGTGAATACATTGACTATATCCTGGAGTTCAGCCTCTGAATGTGCACAGACGCAGGCGTCGTCTGTATACTGCAGCTCAACGACAGAGGTTGGGGTGATCTTGGACCTGACCTGGAGGTGACGTAGGTTAAACAGCTTCCCACTGGTTCTGTAGTTTACTTCCACTCCAGCGGGGAGTTTGTTGATTGTGAGGTGGAGCATGGCGGCGAGGAAGATTGAGAAGAGGGTTGGAGTGATAACGCAACCCTGTTTGACCCCGGTCCGGACATGAATTGGGTCTGTAATGGATCCGTTGGTAAGGATGCATTACAGACCTGCATGTTATTGTGAAGCAGGCGAAGGATGTTGACAAACTTTTGGGGGCATCAGAAACGGAGGAGGACGCTCCATAGACCCTCACGATTGACAGTGTCAAAGGCCTTTGTAAGATCGAAAAAGGCCATGTAACAGGGCTGGCGCTGCTCCCTGCATTTTTCCTGCAACTGTCGCGCTGCAAAGATCATGTCTGTTGTGCCCCGTAGGGGACGAAATCCGCATTGTGATTCCGGGAGGAGCTCCTCGGCCACAGGGAGAAGAGGATTGAGGAGAACCCGAGCGACAACTTTCCCAGTGGCTGATAGCAGCGAGATTCCTCTGTAGTTGCCACAGTCGGACTTGTCCACTTTAAAAAAAATGGTCACAATCACTGCACCTCTCAGATCTCCCGGCATGCTCTTCTCCCTCCAAATGAGAGAGATGATGTAATGTATTCGCGCCTACAGCGCCTCTCCGCCATATTTTAGCGCCTCAGCAGGGATTCCATCCGCACCCGTAGCCTTGTTATTCTTAAGCTGTTTTATGGCTTTGCCTACCTCGTGCAACATTGGAGTTTCACTGAGGTGGTGGTGGGTTGCATGCTGAGGGATGGAGTCAAGAACACTCGAGTCAAAGGCAGAGTCTCAATTGAGGAGATCTTCAAAGTACTCCTTCCATCGGGCCCTGACAGCCTCGGTGTCCTTGATGAGTGTTTCCCCATTCTTGGCCAGGAGTGGGGTGGGGCCTTGGGAGTTTGGACCGTAGGTGGCCTTGGCTGCAGCGAAGAATCCTCGCATATCGCGGCTGTCGGCCAGTTGTTGTATCTCCTGTGCTTTCTCCATCCACCACCTGTTCTTTAGGTCCCGGGTTTTTTGTTGGACCTGAGCCTTGAGCCGTCTGTAATGTTGTTTTGCAGCTCCCGAGTTGTTGCTTGAGGTTCAGAAATGCTCTGCACTTGCGATCTATTAGTTCTTCGATCTCCTGATCATTTTCATCAAACCAATCCTGATGTTTTCTGGTTGAGTGACCAAATATCTCTTCACAGGCACTGGTTATAGAGGCCTGGAGGGCAGACCAAGCGCTATGGCCACTTAAGGTATACGGTAGAGGCAGATGTTTGGTGGAAGATTGCTATTATTTTGTTAAGAATTCCCAGTAAAGTAAAATGCCAGGGGTGGAAATTTGGTCGCCCCTCAGTGGGGGTGTGTCCTGGGCAGAGCGGCGAATTTTGCATCAGCAAATGGTTTGCGTCTGCCACCGCAAAATTCATCAGCTGGGCCTGGAGTTTGGGGCGGGTCGCTAAGGGAGGCTTTGCATGCCTTTTTTACGGTGCTAGGCCAGCTGAGCAAGGGAAAATCCCAAGCTAAACAGCCAGCCTCGGAGCGCCATAACAGAGGCCTGAGGGGGAGAAAGAAAAAACTGAAAAAAAACCACCAAAAACATTCCCAATACATAGCCCACACCACCAAAACATAAATTGCAAAAATAACATTTATAAAAACAATCACACTTACCTGAGGTCGGCATTACTTACCTCACTGTGGTCACTACAGCTCAGACTGCCTGCTTTCACAGGTGTTCCCACCATGCTACAGAGCACTATGTGCAGCAACCAAGAATCGAGCGTTGCACACCTGCTCGCTTCTCCCAGGCGGTATTGCTGCACCCACCCCGTCGATACCGGCACCGAATGTCCCAGTGAGGCACTGGAAACTGGCCTCCCGGGCACAACTGCTTTTCACCAGCATTGCCACCCCTCCGGGGTGCTAAGAGGGGTGGCAAGAGACCGAATTTCCACCCCCAGGTATCTTAGTCAGTGCTAAAGCACGTTCAGCTGAGATAGGGAAATGGGTCAATGTGAAATGATTCACACTAAGAGTTGGGGTATATGCTGCTGGCATTTTTTGATGTAATATTAGAAATTGACAAGTTCGTGCCTGGGTGTCCCTGTGGATGGAGCTTGCCATGTCCACCAGTATGCTTGGGCCTTCCCCAATTGATGGGTATCAGAGGGACTGGAGTTCTTCATCAGTCCTGGGAACCAACTTTCAATTTGATGTTATTAAGGTTCCTTTAAAAACTTTTGTTAATTTGCAGTTTATGGGTTATACCCTTTTAAGAAGGGGACACTTGCTACATTTTTAATTGATGATGTGTAATAATTTAAAGAGTTAATAGCTATTTGCTGAACCAGCAGTGTTTTTGTGCAAGAATGACCTTGAATGCATCCAGTTATTGAATAAAATCAATATCTGTGCAAAGATGATAGACAATTAAGGAGGCAACTGGACTCAAGATGTACAGAAATTGCTTGATAAGCAATTTAAAAACAATAGTTTAAACATTATGTGGACAAACACAATTGGACTTTTTAAGTCATATGATCAGAACTTCGCGGGATAAAAGAAGAGGGTTTGTCAACATTTAAGCACAGAGATAGAAGATCCACGAGGGATGTCGAGCTTGTGCAAGTGGACGAAATGCTGGCTGGAGCCTAACACCTACCTAGCTAAAGAAGAAGACGATGCACGCTACTCTGTCCAGCGACTGAACGGGTAATAACCATTCAGAACTGTAAATTACTGCCATCATACACGGAAAGGTATTGATTCCTATACTAATAAAAGATTTACTGTAACCAATTAGAATCAAGTGTGAATCATTGGCGCTGAAATCCTGGCCTTCCCAGGTCCATACAGGAAGGCATCGCAAAAGCCGGTTTTCAGCGCACAATGTGCATGTGCTGAAAACCAGCTTTTCCGATCTGTCAAACTGGAGCTTGACATATCTTCCTTAGAGCGAGGACATTTGCATGGGCAAGCTTGCGATATTTACCCATAACTTGCCCAGCAAATGTCCTCAAAATTCTTGTGCCTGATAAAAGCAGGCGTATAACCTACTTTTACAGGTGCAAGAGTTTAAAAACATACAAAAATATAAATAATTAAATTTAAAAAACACATATTATTTTTAAAAACCCTGCACACCCGTTACTTTATTTTTAACTATAATTTTTTTACGTTTTTAAAAACTCGGAAAAAAAATGTTCTCTAAGATATTTATTAACTTTAATTTCAATTAATTTTAATTAAATGAGGAGTGTTTTTTATTTTTTATTATATGTGGTTAGTATGTATGTTTTTTTTTTCATTAATAGCAATGAGAACTTGTAGATACGGAGTTCTCATTGCTATTAATGAGAAAGCTGTGGAATACTGTACCTGATTGGCTGAGCAGTCACACATGACAGCACCTTCTGCATGGGACGGGAGCGCGCTTCACAGCGCAGGAAAAGACGGCCTCCCCACTGGAATCCCACGCTCCTCTGGGACCACCAGGTACTTTCGTAGAAATGTTTCAGGTCGGAGGCAATTGCTGGCGGGAAGCCTCCGACCGCAATTTCAGCCCCATTAAGAATTCCAAAAGTGGCACCCCCAGATGGGACTTGATAAATAGTGATCTAGACTTGACTACACCAACACACTCCTGACTGGCCTCCCACATTCTACCCTACGTGAACTTGAGGTCATCCAAAACTCAGCAGCTCATGTCCTAACTCGCACCAAGAACTCGCTCACCCATCACCCCTGTGCTCGCCGATCTACATTAGCTCTAGGTTAAGCAACGCCTCAATTTCAAAATTATCATCCTTGTTTACAAATTCCTCCATGGCCTCGCCCCTCCCTATCTCTGTAATCTCCTTCAGCCTCACAATCCCCCGAGATGTCTGCACTCCTCAAATTCTTTATCAGGGAGGCTTTGAGGGTGTCCTTGTAATGTTTCCGCTGCCCATCTTTGGCTCGTTTGCCGTGAAGGAGTTCCGAGTAGAGCGCTTGCTTTGGGAGTCTCGTGTCTGGCATGCGAACTATGTGGCCTGCCCAGTGAAGCTGATCAAGTGTGGTCAGTGCTTCGATGCTGGGGATATTGGCCTGGTCGAGGACACTAATGTTGGTGCATCTGTCCACCAGGGGATTTGTAGGATCTTGCGAAGACATCGTTGGTGGTATTTCTCCAGCGACTTGAGGTGTCGACTGTACATTGTTACGTATGTAACCCATGGCAACCTGTATCACACCACCACCAGAGGGCCTACCTGTTGGAGTCCCAAGGGATCCCAGCATCCCTTGGGAGCACTGTATATAAACAGGCCTGCCACGCTGTACCAGCACTCTGGAGTCTAATTAAAGGAGCTAAACGTCACACTTACTCATTGCATACAGTACTCAGTTTCATCCTTTATTATGAGCATAACAATTGGTGATGAGGTAATGAATAACCACGCAAAAATGCAAAGAACTGTTGTTATCCTGGAGAAATTCTCAGAAGGGGATGATTGGGAGGCCTTCGTGGAGAGACTCGACCAATACTTCGTGGCCAATGAGTTGGAAGGGGAGAAGAACGCTGCCAAATGGAAGGCCACACTCCTTACCGTCTGTGGGGCAACAACCTATGGCCTGATGAAGAATCTTCTAGCTCCAGTGAAAGCAACAACCAAATCCTATAAAGAATTGTGTACGCTGGGCCGGGAACACCTAAATCTGAAGGAAAGCGTTTTGATGGCGAGGTATCGGTTCTGCACGTGTCAACGGTCAAGTGGCGAGCTAGGTCGCCGAACTCAGGCATCTTGCAAGTCATTGCGAATTCATAAGAACATAAGAACATAAGAATTAGGAACAGGAGTGGGCCATCTAGCCCCTCGAGCCTGCTTCGCCATTCAACAAGATCATGGCTGATCTGGCCATGGAATCAGCTCCACTTACCCGCCCGCTCCCCATAACCTTTAATTCCCTTATTGGTTAAATATCTATCTAGCTGTGACTTGAATACATTCAATGAGCTAGCCTCAACTGCTTCCTTGGGCAGAGAATTCCACAGATTCACAACCCTCTGGGAGAAGAAATTCCTTCTCAACTCGGTTTTAAATTGGCTCCCCCGTATTTTGAGGCTGTGCCCCCTAGTTCTAGTCTCCCCGACCAGTGGAAACAACCTCTCTGCCTCTATCTTGTCTATCCCTTTCATTATTTTAAATGTTTCTATAAGATCACCCCTCATCCTTCTGAACTCCAACGAGTAAAGACCCAGTCTAATCAATCTATCATCATAAGGTGACCCCCTCATCTCCGGAATCAGCCTAGTGAATCGTCTCTGTACCCCCTCCAAAGCTAGTATATCCTTCCTTAAGTAAGGTGACCAAAACTGCATGCAGTACTCCAGGTGCAGCCTCACCAATATCCTGTACAGTTGCAGCAGGACCTCCCTGCTTTTGTACTCCATCCCTCTCACAATAAAGGCCAACATTCCATTCGCCTTCCTGATTACCTGCTGCACCTGCAAACTAACTTTTTGGGATTCATGCACAAGGACCCCCAGGTCCCTCTGCACCGCAGCATGTTGTAATTTCTCCCCATTCAAATAATATTCCCTTTTACTGTTTTTTTTCCCAAGGTGGATGACCTCACACTTTCCGACATTGTATTCCATCTGCCAAACCTTAGCCCATTCGCTTAACCTATCTCAATCTCTTTGCAGCCTCTCTGTGTCCTCTCTGTGTCCTCCGCTTTCCCACTAATCTTTGTGTCATCTGCAAATTTTGTTACACTACACTCTGTCCCCTCTTCCAGGTCATCTATGTATATTGTAAACAGTTGTGGTCCCAGCACCGATCCCTGTGGCACACCACTAACCACCGATTTCCAACCCGAAAAGGACCCATTTATCCCGACTCTCTGCTTTCTGTTAGCCAGCCAATTCTCTATCCATGCTAATACATTTCCTCTGACTCCGCGTACCTTTATCTTCTACAGTAACCTTTTGTGTGGTACCTTATCGAATGCCTTTTGGAAATCTAAATACACCACATCCATCGGTACACCTCTATCCACCATGCTCGTTATATCCTCAAAGAATTCCAGTAAATTAGTTAAACATGATTTCCCCTTCATGAATCCATGCTGCGTCTGCTTGATTGCACTATTCCTATCTAGATGTCCTACTATTTCTTCCTTAATGAGAGCTTCAAGCATTTTCCCCACTACAGATGTTAAACTAACCGGCCTATAGTTACCCGCCTTTTGTCTGCCCCCTTTTTTAAATAGAGACGTTACATTAGCTGCTTTCCAATCCGCTGGTACCTCCCCAGAGTCCAAATTTTGGTAGATTATAACGAATGCATCTGCTATAACTTCCGCCATCTCTTTTAATACCCTGGGATGCATTTCATCAGGACCAGGGGACTCGTCTACCTTGAGTCCCATTAGCCTGTCCAGCACTACCCCCCGAGTGATAGTGATTGGCTCAAGGTCCTCTCTTCCCACATTCCTGTGACCAGCAATTTTTGGCATGGTTTTTGTGTCTTACACTGAAGACCGAAGCAAAATAATTGTTTAAGGTCTCAGCCATTTCCACATTTCCCATTATTAAATCCCCCTTTTCATCTTCTAAGGGACCAACATTTACTTCAGTCACTCTTTTCCGTTTTATATATCGGTAAAAGCTTTTACTATCTGTTTTTATGTTTTGCGCAAGTTTACCTTTGTAATCTATCTTTCCTTTCTTTGTTGCTTTCTTAGTCATTCTTTGCTGTTGTTTAAAATTTTCCCAATCTTCTAGTTTCCCACTAACCTTGGCCACCTTATACGCATTGGTCTTTAATTTGATACTCTCCTTTATTTCCTTGGCTATCCACGGCTGGTTATCCCTTCTCTTACCGCCCTTCTTTTTCATTCGAATATATTTTTGTTGAGCACTATGAAAGATCTCCTTAAAAGTCCTCCACCGTTCCTCAATTGTGCCACCGTTTAGTCTGTGTTTCCAGTCTACTTTAGCCAACTCTGCCCTCATCCCACTGTAGTCCCCTTTGTTTAAGCATAGTACGCTCGTTTGAGACACTACTTCCTCACTTCCTACCAAAATTTGGACTCTGGGGAGGTACCAGCGGATTGGAAAGCAGCTAATGTAATGCCTCTGTTTAAAAATTGGGACAGAGAAAAGGCAGGTAACTATAGGCCGGTTAGTTTAACATCTGTAGTGGGGAAAATGCTTGAAACTATCATTAAGGAAGAAATCTGTATTACAAATTCAACCATACTGTGACTGTGATCACTCATTCCGAGAGGATCTTTTACTCGGAATCAATTATTTTTCCTGTCTCATTACACAGGACCAGATCTAAGATAGCTTGCTCCCTTGTAGGTTCTGTAACATACTGTTCTAAGAAACAATCCCGTATGCATTCATAGAAACATAGAAACATAGAAAATAGGTGCAGGAGCAGGCCATTCAGCCCTTCTAGCCTGCACCGCCATTCAACGAGTTCATGGCTGAACATGAAACTTCAGTACCCACTTCCTGCTTTCACGCCATACCCCTTGATCCCCCGAGTACTAAGGACTTCATCTAACTCCCTTTTGAATATATTTAGTGAATTGGCCTCAACTACTTCCTGTGGTAGAGAATTCCACAGGTTCACCACTCTCTGGGTGAAGAAGTTTCTCCTTATCTCGGTCCTAAATGGCTTACCCATTATCCTTAGACTGTGACCCCTGGTTCTGGACTTCCCCAACATTGGGAACATTCTTCCTGCATCCAACCTGTCCAAACCCGTCAGAATTTTAAACGTTTCTATGAGGTCCCCTCTCACTCTTCTAAACTCCAGTGAATACAAGCCCAGTTGATTCAGTCTTTCTTGATAGGTCAGTCCCACCATCCCGGGAATCAGTCTGGTGAATCTTCGCTGCACTCCCTCAACAGCAAGTATGTCCTTCCTCAAGTTAGGAGACCAAAACTGTACACAATACTCCAGGTGTGGCCTCACCAAGGCCCTGTACAACTGTAGCAACACCTCCCTGCCCCTGTACTCAAATCCCCTCGCTATGAAGGCCAACATGCCATTTGCTTTCTTAACCGCCTGCTGTACCTGCATGCCAACCTTCAATGACTGATGTACCATGACACCCAGGTCTCGTTGTACCTTCCCTTTTCCTAATCTGTCACCATTCAGATAATAGTCTGTCTCTCTGTTTTTACCACCAAAGTGGATAACCTCACATTTATCCACATTATACTTCATCTGCCATGCATTTGCCCACTCACCTAACCTATCCAAGTCACTCTGTAGCCTCATAGCATCCTCCTCGCAGCTCACACTGCCACCCAACTTAGTGTCATCCGCAAATTTGGAGATACTACATTTAATCCCTTCGTCTAAATCATTAATGTATAATGTAAACAGCTGGGGCCCCAGCACAGAACCCTGCGGTACCCCACTAGTCACTGCCTGCCATTCCGAAAAGTACCCATTTACTCCTACTCTTTGCTTCCTGTCTGACAACCAGTTCTCAATCCACGTCAGCACACTACCCCCAATCCCATGTGCTTTAACTTTGCACATTAATCTCCTGTGTGGGACCTTGTCGAAAGCCTTCTGAAAGTCCAAATATACCACATCAACTGGTACTCCTTTGTCCACTTTATTGGAAACATCCTCAAAAAATTCCAGAAGATTTGTCAAGCATGATCTCCCTTTTACAAATCCATGCTGACTTGGACCTATCATGTCACCATTTTCCAAATGCGCTGCTATGACATCCTTAATAATTGATTCCATCATTTTACCCACTACTGAGGTCAGGCTGACCGGTCTATAATTCCCTGCTTTCTCTCTCCCTCCTTTTTTAAAAAGTGGGGTTACATTGGCTACCCTCCACTCGATAGGAACTGATCCAGAGTCAATGGAATGTTGGAAAATGACTGTCAATGCATCCGCTATTTCCAAGGCCACCTCCTTAAGTACTCTGGGATGCAGTCCATCAGGCCCTGGGGATTTATCGGCCTTCAATCCCATCAATTTCCCCAACACAATTTCCCGACTAATAAAGATTTCCCTCAGTTCCTCCTCTTTAATAGACCCTCTGACCACTTTTATATCCGGAAGGTTGTTTGTGTCCTCCTTAGTGAATACTGAACCAAAGTACTTGTTCAATTGGTCTGCCATTTCTTTGTTCCCCGTTATGACTTCCCCTGATTCTGACTGCAGGGGACCTACGTTTGTTTTTACTAACCTCTTTCTCTTTACATACCTATAGAAACTTTTGCAATCCGCCTTAATGTTCCCTGCAAGCTTCTTCTCGTACTCCATTTTCCCTGCCCTAATCAAACCCTTTGTCCTCCCCTGCTGAGTTCTAAATTTCTCCCAGTCCTCAGGTTCGCTGCTATTTCTGGCCAATTTGTATGCCACTTCCTTGGCTTTAATACTATCCCTGATTTCCCTAGATAGCCACGGTTGAGCCACCTTCCCTTTTTTATTTTTACGCCAGACAGGAATGTACAATTGTTGTAATTCATCCATGCGTTCTCTAAATGTCTGCCATTGCCCATCCACAGTCAACCCCTTAAGTATCATTAGCCAATCTATCTTAGACAATTCATGCCTCATACCTTCAAAGTTACCCTTCTTTAAGTTCTGGACCATGGTCTCTGAATTAACTGTTTCATTCTCCATCCTAATGCAGAATTCCACCATATTATGGTCACTCTTCCCCAAGGGGCCTCGCACAATGAGATTGCTAATTAATCCTCTCTCATTACACAACACCCAGTCTAAGATGGCCTCCCCCCTAGTTGGTTCCTCGACATATTGGTCTAGAAAACCATCCCTTATGCATTCCAGGAAATCCTCCTCCACCGTATTGCCTCCAGTTTGGCTAGCCCAATCTATGTGCATATTAAAGTCACCCATTATAACTGCTGCACCTTTATTGCATGCACTCCTAATTTCCTGTTTGATGCCCTCCCCAACATCACTACCACTGTTTGGAGGTCTGTACACAACTCCCACTAACGATTTTTGCCCTTTAGTGTTCTGCAGCTCCACCCATATAGATTCCACATCATCCAAGCTAATGTCTTTCCTAACTATTGCATTAATCTCCTCTTTAACCAGTAATGCTACCCCACCTCCTTTTCCTTTTATTCTATCCTTCCTGAATGTTGAATACCCCTGGATGTTGAGTTCCCAGCCCTGATCATCCTGGAGCCACGTCTCCGTAATCCCAATCACATCATATTTGTTAACATCTATTTGCACAATTAATTCATCCACCTTATTGCGGATACTCCTTGCATTAAGACACAAAGCCTTCAGGCTTGTTTTTTTAACACCCTTTGTCCTTTTAGAATTTTGCTGTACAGTGGCCCTTTTTGTTCTTTGCCTTGGGTTTCTCTGCCCTCCACTTTTCCTCATCTCCTTTCTGTCTTTTGCTTTTGCTTCCTTTTTGTCTCCCTCTGTCTCCCTGTATAGGTTCCCATCCCCCTGCAATATTAGTTTAACTCCTCCCCAACAGCACTAGCAAACACTCCCCCTAGGACATTGGTTCCGGACCTGCCCAGGTGCAGACCGTCCGGTTTGTACTGGTCCCACCTCCCCCAGAACCGGTTCCAATGCCCCAAGAATTTGAATCCCTCCCTGCTGCACCACTGCTCAAGCCATGTATTCATCTGCGCTATCCTGCGATTCCTACTCTGACTAGCACGTGGCACTGGTAGCAATCCCGAGATTACTACTTTTGAGGTCCTACTTTTTAATTTAGCTCCTAGCTCCTTAAATTCTTTTCGTAGGACCTCATCCCTTTTTTTACCTATGTCGTTGGTACCAATGTGCACCACGACAACTGGCTGTTCTCCCTCCCATTTCAGAATGTCTTGCACCCGCTCCGAGACATCCTTGACCCTTGCACCAGGGAGGCAACATACCATCCTGGAGTCTCGGTTGCGTCCGCAGAAACGCCTATCTATTCCCCTCACCATCGAATCCCCTATCACTATCGCGCTCCCACTCTTTTTCCTGCCCTCCTTTGCAGCAGAGCCACCTACGGTGCCATGAACTTGGCTGCTGCTGCCCTCCCCTGATGAGTCATCCTCCCCAACAGTATTCAAAGCAGTGTATCTGTTTTGCAGGGGGATGACCACAGGGGACTCCTGCACTATCTTTCTTGCACTGCTCTTCCTGTTGGTCTTCCATTCCATATCTGGCTGTGGACCCTTCTCCTGCGGTAAGACCAACTCACTACACGTGATACTCACGTCATTCTCAGCATCGTGGATGCTCCAGAGTGAATCCACCTTCAGCTCCAATTCTGCAACGCGGACCGTCAAGAGCTCGAGGCGGATACACTTCCCACACACGTAGTCGTCAGGGACACCGGAAGTGTCCCCGAGTTCCCACATGGTACAGGAGGAGCATATCACATGACTGAGCTCTCCTGCCATGTCTTAACCTTAGATACCCTTAAATTGGTAATAACAATGTTATAGTTCACTTACTGATATAAAAAATAAAAGAAAAGCTACTCACCCAACACCAGCCAATCACTTACCCCATTGGCTGTGACGTCACTTTTTGATTACTTTCTACTTCTATTTTGCTTTCTCTCCCGCTGTAGCTGCACCGGTACGCTGGCTCTCGATCTCCCGCTGGGCTTTTGACAGGTCGCTCCCCTCTCACCAACTGCCGCTGGCTCTCGATCTCCCGCTGGGCTTTTGACAGGTCGCTCCCCTCTCACCAACTGTCGCTGGCTCTCGATCTCCCGCTGGGCTTTTGACAGGTCGCTCCCCTCTCACCAACTGCCGCTGGCTCTCGATCTCCCGCTGGGCTTTTGACAGGTCGCTCCCCTCTCACCAACTGCCGCTGGCTCTCGATCTCCCGCTGGGCTTTTGACAGGTCGCTCCCCTCTCACCAACTGCCGCTGGCTCTCGATCTCCCGTGCGATTTGATTTGACCAATCGATATGTAGGTTAAAATCCCCCATGATTACTGCCGTTCCTTTTTCACATGCCTCCATTATTCCCTTGATTATTGCCCGCCCCACCGTGAACTTATTATTTGGGGCCTATAAACTACGCCCACCAGTGACTTTTTCCCCTTACTATCTCTAATCTCCACCCACAATGATTCAACATTTTGTTCATTAGAGCCAATATCGTCTCTCACAACTGCCCTGATATTCCTTGAATAAATGCTAAGAGACTTTTTTGTGCTTGGCATTGGCCATGAGGTAATCCTTCGCAAACTATTGACTGTTGGAATACCGAATCTGAGCAAAGCCATAACGATAGCCCAGGCATTTATGTCCACCAGCGTTAACACCAAACAAATTTCTCAGCATAAAGAGGTTTCGACTAGTACTGTGCACAAAGTAACGCCGTTTTTGTTAAATATGTGAACTTGTATTTACTCTGTACAGCCACCAGAGGGCTCATCCTCTGGAGTCCCAAGGGATCCTTTGGGAGCACAGGTATTTAAGGAGGCCTCACAGGTTGGAGATGCATGCTGGAGACCTGCAATAAAAGACTAAGGTCACACTTTACTTTGAGCTCAAAGTATTCAGTCTGACTCTTTCTCCATACGTAACAACTGGCGATGAGATACAGATAGTGAACCCAAAGATGCAGAGAACAGTGGGCATCCTGGAGAAATTCTCGGAGGAAGATGATTGGGAAACTTTTGTGGAGCGACTCGACCAATACTTTATAGCCAACGAGCTAGCTGGGGAAGAGAACGCTGCCAAATGAAGGGCGATCCTCCTCACCATCTGTGAGGCACCAACGTATGGCCTCATGAAGAACCTGCTCACTCCAGCGAAACCCACGGAGAAATCATACGACAATTTGTGCACACTGGTCCGAGAGTATTTGAACCCGAAGGAAAGCGTTCTGATGGCGAGGTACCGGTTCTACACCAACAAAAGGTCTGAAGGCCAGGAAGTGGCGAGTTATGTCGCTGAGTTAAGACGCCTTGCAGGACATTGTGAATTTGAAGGACATTTGGAGCACATGCTCAGAGACTTTTTTGTACTTGGCATTGGTCATGAAACCATACTTCGCAAACTTTTGACTGTAAAGACCCTTGAGTAAGGTCATAGCGACAGCCCAGGCGTTCATTGCCACCAGTAACAATATGAAGCAAATCTCTCAGCACACAAGTGCTGCTACAAGTACTGTGAACAAAGTGATGTTGTTTTCAAATCATAATGTACAGGGCAGGTCACACATACCTGCAGCTGCACATCCGCAGATGTCTCAGAATCCACCATCAAGGGTGATGAATGCAAGGCCATTGACACCTTGTTGGCGCTACGGGGGTGATCATCATTTCCATTCATGCCGCTTCAAAGGGTACATTTGCAAGGGCTGTGGAACAATGGGACACCTCCAACGAGTGTGCAGGCGAGTTGCAAATCCTGTTAAGCCTGCAAAACACCATGTTGCAGAGGAGGACATATCCACGGAGGATCACGACGAACCAGAGTCTCAGACCGAGGAATCAGAGGTGTATGGGGTGCACACATTCACTTCGAATTTTCCCCCGATAAGGCTGAATGTTGAACTAAATGAACTCCCGGTGTTAATGGAGCTGGACACGGGCGCGAGCCAGTCCATCATGGGCAAAAAGTATTTCGAAAGATTGTGGTGCAACAAGGCCTCAAGGCCAGTCTTAACTCCAGTTTGCACGAAACTAAGAACTTACACAAAAGAAATGATTCCTGTAATCGGCAGTGCTACCGTAAAGGTCTCCTACAATGGAGCGGTGCTCAAGCTACCACTCTGGGTGGTACCGGGCGATGGTCCCACGCTGCTCGGCAGGAGCTGGCTGGGAAAGATACGCTGGAACTGGGACAACGTCCGAGCGCTATCGCCCACTAACGACACTTCGTGTGTCCAGGTTTTAAACAAATTTCCTTTGCTGTTCGAACCAGGCATCAGGAAATTCCAAGGAGCAAAAGTGCAGATCCATCTAATTCCGGGGGCACGATCCATCCATCACAAGGCGAGAGCAGTACTGTACATGATGAGAGAAAAGGTAGAGATCGAGCTAGACTGGCTGCAAAGAGAGGGCATCATTTCACTGATCAAGTTCAACGAGTGGGCCAGTCCGATCGTTCCTGTTCTCAAGGGAGACAGCACCGTCAGAATCTGTGGCGATTACAACGTAACTATCAATCGTTTCTCCTTGCAGGACCAATACCCACTACCAAAGGCCGACGGCCTCTTTGCAACACTGGTAGGAGGAAAGACATTCACGAAGCTGGATCTGATTTCAGCCTACAGCAGGAACTAGCGGAATCATCGAAAGCCCTCACCTGCATGAACACGCACAAAGGTCTTTTTGTTTATAACAGATGCCCATTTGGAATCCGATCAGTGGCGGCGATATTCCAGAGAAACATGGAAAGCTTACTGAAGTTGGTCCCGCACACCGTGGTCTTCCAGGACGACATCTTGGTCACAAGTCGGAACACAGTCGAGCATCTGCAGCACCTTAGTCGACTCAATCGCGTGGGGCTTAGGTTAAAATGCTCGAAGTGTGTTTTCCTGGTGCCTGAAGTGGAGTTCTTGGGAAGGAGGATTGCGGCAGACGACATCAGGCCCACCAACGTGAAGACGGAGGCGATCGAGAACACACCGAGGCCACAGAACGTGACAGAGCTATGGTCGTTTCTGGGACTCTTGAACTACTTTGGTAACTTCTTACCGGGTCTCAGCACCCTGCTAGAACCACTGCATGTTTTACTATGAAAAGGGGGCGAATGAGTTTGGGGCAAAAGCCAAGAAAATGCCTTTGTAAAAGCGAGAAAATTGTTATGCTCAAATAAATTACTTCTGTTGTATGATCCATGTAAGCGTTTGGTACTAGCATGTGATGCGTTGTCATATGGCTTCGGGTGTGTATTGCAACAAGCTAATGATCCTGGGAAACTGCTACCGGTTGCTTATGCATCCAGGAGTCTGTCTAAGGCTGAGGGAACCTACAGCATGATTGAAAAAGAAGCGTTAGCGTGTGTCTATGGGGTAAAGAAAATGCATCAATGCCTGTTTGGGCTAAAATTTGAATTGGAAATTGACCATAAGCCACTAATATCCCTGTTTTCCGAGAGTAAAAGGATAAATACCAATGCATCGGCCCGCATCCAGAGACAGGCACTCATGTTGTCCGCATATAACTATGCCATCCGCCACAGGCCAGGCACAGAAAACTGCGCCGATGCTCTCAGTAGGCTGCCGTTGCCCACCACGGAAGTGGAAATGGCGCAGCCCGCAGATCTAGCCATGGTTATGGAAGCATTTGAGAGTGAGCAATCACCCGTCACTGCCCGGCAGATCAAAACCTGGACAAGCCAGGACCCCTTGTTATCTCTAGTCAAAAGCTGTGTGCTTCACGGGAGCTGGTTCAGTGTCCCAGTGGAAATGCAGGAAAAGATTATAAGAACATAAGAACATAAGAATTAGGAACAGGAGTCGGCCATCTAGCCCCTCGAGCCTGCTCCGCCATTCAACAAGATCATGGCTGATCTGGCCGTGGACTCAGCTCCACTTACCCGCCCGCTCCCCATAACCCTTAATTCCCTTATTGGTTAAAAATCTATCGATCTGTGACTTGAATACATTCAATGAGCTAGCCTCAACTGCTTCCTTGGGCAGAGAATTCCACAGATCCACAACCCTCTGGGAGAAGAAATTCCTTCTCAACTCGGTTTTAAATTGGCTCCCCCGTATTTTGAGGCTGTGCCCCCTAGTTCTAGTCTCCCCGACCAGTGGAAACAACCTCTCTGCCTCTATCTTGTCTATCCCTTTCATGATTTTAAATGTTTCTATAAGATCACCCCTCATCCTTCTGAACTCAATGATAAAGACCCAGTCTACTCAATCTATCATCATAAGGTCACCCCCTCACCTCCGGTATCAGCCTAGTGAATCGTCTCTGTACCCCCTCCAAAGCTAGTATATCCTTCCTTAAGTAAGGTGACCAAAACTGCACACAGTACTCAAGGTGCGGCCTCACCAATATCCTGTACAGTTGCAGCAGGATCTCCCTGCTTTTGTACTCCATCCCTCTCGCAATGAAGACCAACATTCTAGTCGTCTTCCTGATTACCTGCTGCACCTGCAAACTAACTTTTTGGGATTCATGCACAAGGACCCCCAGGTCCCTCTGCACCGGAGCATGTTGTAATTTCTCCCCATTCAAATAATATTCCCTTTTACTGTTTTTTTTTCCAAGGTGGATGACCTCACACTTTCCGACATTGTATTCCATCTGCCAAACCTTAGCCCATTCGCCTAACCTATCTCAATCTCTTTGCAGCCTCTCTGTGTCCTCTCTGTGTCCTCCGCTTTCCCACTAATCTTTGTGTCATCTGCAAATTTTGTTACATTACACTCTGTCCCCTCTTCCAGGTCATCTATGTATATTGTAAACAGTTGTGGTGCCAGCACCGATCCCTGTGGCACACCACTAACCACCGATTTCCAACCCGAAAAGGACCCATTTATCCTGACTCTCTGCTTTCTGTTAGCCAGCCAATTCTCTATCCATGCTAATACATTTCCTCTGACTCCGCGTACCTTTAAATTCTTCAGTAACCTTTTGTGTGGCACCTTATCGAATGCCTTTTGGAAATCTAAATACACCACATCCATCGGTACACCTCTATCCACCATGCTCGTTATATCCTCAAAGAATTCCAGTAAATTAGTTAAACATGATTTCCCCTTCATGAATCCATGCTGCGTCTGCTTGATTGCACTATTCCGATCTAGATGTCCCGCTATTTCTTCCTTAATGATAGCTTCAAGCATTTACCCCACTACAGATGTTAAACTAACCGATCTATAGTTACCTGCCTTTTGTCTGCCCCCTTTTTTAAACAGAGGCGTTACATTAGCTGCTTTCCAATCCGCTGTTACCTCCCCAGAGTCAAGAGAATTTTGGTAGATTATAACGAATGCATCTGCTATAACTTCCGCCATCTCTTTTAATACCCTGGAATGCATTTCATCAGGACCAGGGGACTTGTCTACCTTGAGTCCAATTAGCTTGTCCAGCACTACCCCCCTAGTGATAGTGATTATCTCAAGGTCCTCCCTTCCCACATTCCCGTGACCAGCAATTTTTGGCATGGTTTTTGTGTCTTTCACTGTGAAGACCGAAGCAAAATAATTGTTTAAGGTCTCAGCCATTTCCACATTTCCCATTATTAAATCCCCCTTCTCATCTTCTGAGGGACCAACATTTACTTTAGTCACTCTCTTCCATTTTATATATCGGTAAAAGCTTTTAATATCTGTTTTTATGGTTTGCGCAAGTTTACTTTCGGAATCTATCTTTCCTTTCTTAGTCATTCTTTGCTGTCGTTTAAAATTTTCCCAATCTTCTAGTTTCCCACTAACCTTGGCCTCCTTATACGCATTGGTTTTTAATTTGATACTCTCCTTTATTTCCTTGGTTATCCACGGCTGGTTATCCCTTCTCTTACCGCCCTTTTTTTTCACCGGAATATATTTTTGTTGAGCACTATGAAAGATCTCCTTAAAAGTCCTCCACTGTTCCTCAATTGTGCTACCGTTTAGTCTGTGTTCCCAGGCGACTTTGGCCAACTCTGCCCTCATCCCATTGTAATCCCCTTTGTTTAAGCAAAGTACTCTCATTTGAGACACTACTTCCTCACCCTCAATTTGTATTACAAATTCAACCATACTGTGATCACTCATTCCGAGAGGATCTTTTACAAGGAGATTGTTTATTATTCCTGTCTCATTACACAGGACCAGATCTAAGATAGCTTGCTCCCTTGTAGGTTCTGTAACATACTGTTCTAAGAAACAATCCCGTATGCATTCTATGAATTCCTCCTCCAGGCTACCCCGTGCGATTTGATTTGACCAATTGATATGTAGGTTAAAATCCCCCATGATTACTGCCGTTCCTTTTTCACATGCCTCCATTATTCCCTTGATTATTGCCCGCCCCACCATGAAGTTATTATTTGGGGGCCTATAAACTACGCCCACCAGTGACTTTTCCCCTTACTCTCTCTAATCTCCACCCACAATGATTCAACATTTTGCTCATTAGAGCCAATATCGTCTCTCACAACTGCCCTGATATCATCCTTTATTAACAGAGCTACCCCACCTCCTTTCCCTTCTTGTCTATCTTTCCGAATTGTCAGACATTCCCAGTCTTGGCCACCCTGCAATCACGTTTCTGTAATGGCCTCCAAATCATACCCATTTGTAATAATTTGTGCCGTCAACTCATTTACTTTATTTCGAATGCTGCGTGCGTTTAGGTTGAGTGTTTTAATACTAGTTTTTAAACCATGATTTTTAGTTTTGACTCCTCCTGCAGCCCCTTTATATTCATACATATTGTCCCTTCCTATCACCTTGTGGTTTACACTTACCCCAGTGCTACTCTGCTTTGTTGCCTCCTGCCTTTTGCATTCTTTCTTGGGGTCCTATTCATCTGAGCTCTCACCCACTCTAACTAGCTCAGAGCTCTCTCCTGGGTTCCGAATACTCCTCGCAATGAGGCACCGAGCTTTTAGGCTTGCCTTTTTATTACACTTTGACCCTTTAGAATTTAGCTATACAGTGGCCTTTTTGTTTTTTGCCTTGGGTTTCTCTGCCCTCCACTTTTACTCATCTCCTTTCTGTCTTTTGTTTCTGTCTCCATTTTGCCATTCCAGCGGCGCAAAGATGAAATGTCTTTACAGGCAGACTGCCTTCTGTGGGGCAATCGAGTAGTGGTCCCCAAGAAGGGCAGAGACACCTTCATCAATGGTCTCCACAGTAACCACCCAGGCATCGTAATGATGAAAGCAATAGCCAGATCCCACATGTGGTGGCCCGGTATCAATGCGGACTTAGAGTCCTGCGTTCACAGATAATACATGCTCGCAGTTAAGCAATGCACCCAGGAAGGCGCCACTAAGTTTATGGTCTTGGCCCTCCAAACCGTGCTCTAGGGTACACGTCGACTACACAGGTCAGTTCTTGGGTAAAATATTTCTTGTAGTTGTAGACGCGTATTCCAAATGGATTGAATGTGAGATAATGTCGGCTAGCACGTCCGCTGCCACTACTGAAAGCCTGCGGACTATGTTTGCCGCTCACGGCTTACCCGATGTCCTGGTGAGCAACAACGGGCCATGTTTTACCAGTGCTGAGGTCAAAGAATTCATGACCCGTAACGGGATCAAACATGTCACATCTGCCCCATTTAAACCAGCATCCAATGGTCAGGCAGAGAGAGCAGTGCAAACCATCAAGCAAGACTTGAAGAGGTTAACTGAAGGCTCGCTGCAGACTCACCTATCCTGAGGCCTGCTTAGCTACCGCAGGTGACCCCACTTGCTCACTCGGATCCTACCTGCTGAACTGCTCATGAAAAGAACACTTAAGGCAAGGCTCTCGTTAGTTCACCCTGATCTACATGAACAGGTCGAGAGCAGGCGGCTTCAACAAAGTACATTTCATGATAGCGCAAATGTGTCACGCGAAATTGAAATCAATGATCCTGTATTTGTATTAAATTATGGACAAGGTCCCAAGTGGCTTCCCGGCATTGTCGTGGCCAAAGAGGGGAGCAGGTCAAATTTCGGGTCAAACTTTCAAATGGACTCATTCACCGGAAATACTTGGACCAAATTAAACTCAGATTCACGGACTATCCAGAGCAACCCACCTTGGACCCTACCTTTTTTGATCCCCCCAACATACACACCAGTGGCAACCGGCACCACGATTGACCACGAAGCAGAACCCATCATCCACAGCAGCCCAACAGTACCCAACACACCAGGCAGCCCAGCAAGGCCAGCTGCACAGCAGCCCAGCAAGGGCCCAACAAATGATTCAACAAAACCAGCTTTCACATTGAAACGATCAACCAGGGCAAGAAGGGCCCCAGATCGACACACATTGTAAATAGTTACACTCTTGACTTTGGGGGGGAGTGTTGTTTTGCATGTGAACTTGTATTTACTCTGTACAGCCACCAGAGGGCTCATCCCCTGGAGTCCCAAGAGATCTCATAATCCCTTGGGAGCATAGATATTTAAGGAGGCCTCACAGGTTGGAGAGGCACTCTGGAGACCTGCAATAAAAGACTGAGGTCACACTTTACTTTGAGCTCACAGTGTTCAGCCTGACTCTTTCTCCATACATAACAGTTTTCAAGCAGGAATAAACATGGCAGAATGTACACGCCGGCTGCTGCATGGCCTCAGATACCCAGAGTTCGCCATCAATCATTAATGCGAGGCAGTTAACACTTTGTTGGCTTTGTGGAGATGATCATCGGGCCCATCAATGCCGCTTCAAAAACTATGCATGCAACGGCTGCAGAACAATGGGACACCTCCCCTCCAGTGAATGTGCAGGTGAGCTGCAAACCCTGCAACCACCACATTGCAGAGGAAGTTCGATCCATGGTGGACCAGGCTGAATTAGAGACTCGAACTGAGGAGGCAGGAGTGTTTGGGGTACACACCTTCACCACAAAATGTCCATCGCTTTTGTAAAAGTTGAATTGAACGGAATTCCAGTATCTATGGAACTGGACACGGGTGCGAGTCAGTCTATAATGAGCAAGGCTTTGACAGGCTGTAGTGCAACAAGGCACACAGGCCCAAGCTCAGTCCCATTCACACCAAGCTAAGAACTTACACCAAAGAGCTGATCCCTAGTAATTGGCAGCGCAGAAGTCATGGAGCAGTGCACAAACTCCTACTATAGATCGTGCCAGGGGAAGGCCCCACACAGTTTGGCAGAAGCTGGCTGGGAAAAATCCGCTGGAACTGGGACGACGTCCGAGCGCTTTCGTCCGTCGACGACGCCTCATGTACCCAGGTTCTGAGCAGATTCCCGTCGTTGTTTGAGCCAGGCATTGGAAGTTTCTCCGGGGTGAAGGTGCAGATCCACTTGGTTCCCGGTACATGACCCATCCACCACAAGGCACGGGCGGTACCATATATGATGCGAGAGAAAGTGGAAATTGAGCTGGACAGGCTGCAGCGAGAAGGCATCATCGTGCCAGTAGAATTCAATGAGTGGGCCAGTCCAATTGTCCCGGTACTCAAAGGTGACGGCACGGTCAGAATTTGTGGGGACTATAAAGTAACGATTAACCGTTTTTCGCTGCAGGACCAGGACCCGCTACCCAAGGCAGACGACCTATTTGTGACCCTGGCTGGAGGAAAGACATTCACCAAGTTGGACCTGACCTCGGCCTACATGACCCAGGAGCTGGCGGAATCTTCGAAAGGCCTCACCTGCATCAACACGCACAAAGGTCTGTTCATCTATAATAGATGCCCGTTTGGGATTCGATCGGCTGCGGCAATTTTCCAACAGAACATGGAGAGCCTACTGAAGTCAATTCCACGCACCGTGGTTTTCCAGGACGACATACTGGTCACAGGTCGGGTCACCATCGAACACTTGAAGAGTCTAGAAGAGATTTTAAGTCAGCTAGATCATGTGGGACTCAGGTTGAAATGCTCGAAGTGTGTTTTCCTGGTGCCAGAGGTTGAGTTCTTGGGAAGAAGAATCGCAGCAGATGGCATCAGACCGACCGACACCAAGACGGAGGCTGTTGTATATGAATATAGAATCTGACTGGATACTGTGAGCTCAAAGTAAAGTGTTACCTTAGTCTTTTATTGCAGGTCTCCAGAGTGCTTCTGCAGCCTGTGAGGCCTCCTTTAAGTACCTTTGTTCCCAAGGGATTGTGGGATCCCTTGGGACTCCAGGGGATGAGCCCTCTGGTGGCTGTAGAAGGTATGTACAAGTTCACATTCATAACAACACTCCCGCCACAAAGTCAACACTGTAACTATTTACAAGGTGAGTCGATATGGGGCCTTTCTTTCCCTGGTTGATCACCTCGGTGCAAATGCTGGTTTTGGTGAATTGTTTGTTGGGCCCTCGCTGGGCTGCTGTACAGCTGACCTTGCTGGGCTGCCTGGTATGGTGAGTCCTGCTGGGCTGCTGCGGGTGATGGATTCTGCTTCGTGGCCAACCACGGTGTCCGTTGCCACTGGTGTGTATGTTGGGGGGTGTCAACAAAAGTAGGGTCCAAAATTGGTTGCTCAGGATAGTCCGTGAATCTGAGTTTGATTTGGTCCAAGTGTTTCCGCTGAATGAGTCCATTTGAACGTTTGACCCGAAACACCCTGCTCCCCTCTTTGGCCACAATAGTGCCGGGAAGCCACTTGGGACCTTGTCCATAATTCAATACAAATGCAGGATCATTGATTTCAATTTCGCGTGACACATTAGCGCTTTCATGATATGTACTTTATTGAAGCCACCTGCTCGCTACCTGTTTATGTAGATCAGGGTGAACTAACGAGAGACTTGTCTTAAGTGTCCTTTTCATGAGCAGTTCAGCAGGTGGAATCCGAGTGAGCAAGTCGGGTCTCATACGGTAGCTAAGCAGAACTCGGGATAGGCGAGTCTGCAGTGAGCCTTCAGTTACCCTCTTCAAGCCCTGCTTGATGGTTTGCACTGCTCTCTCTGCCTGACCATTGGATGCTGGTTTGAAGGGGGCAGATGTAATATGTTTGATCCCATTATAGGTCATGAACTCTTCGAACTCGGCACTGGTAAAACATGGCCCGTTGTCGCTCACAAGGACTTCAGGTAGTCCGTGCGTGGCAAACATGGCCCGCAGGCTTTCAGTGGTGGCAGCAGACGTGCTTGCGACATTATCTCACATTCAATCCATTTGGAATACGCATCCACAACCACAAGGAACATTTTACCTAAAAACGGGCCTGCATAGTCGACGTGGACCCTGGACCACGGTCTGGAGGGCCAAGACCATAAACTTAGTGGCGCCTTCCTGCGTGCATTGCTTAACTGCGAGCATGTGTTACATTTGTTGACGCAGGACTCTAAGTCCGCATTGATACCGGGCCACCACACTGGGATCTGGCTATTGCTTTCATCATTACGATGCCTGGGTGGGTACTGTGGAGGTCACTGATGAAAGTGTCTCTGCCCTTCTTGGGGACCACTACCTGATTGCCCCACAGAAGGCAGTCTGCCTGTATAAACATTTCATCTTTGTGCCACTGCATTTCCACCAGGACACTGGACCAGCTCCCGTGAAGCACACAATTTTTTACTAAGGACAGTAAGGGGTCCTGGCTCATCCAGGTTCTAATCTGTCGGGCTGTGACGGGTGATTGCTCACTCTCGAATGCTTCCATAACCATGGCTAAATCTGCGGCTGCACCATTTCCACCCCTGTGGTGGGCAATGGCAGCCTATGAGAGCATCGGCACAATTTTCTGTGCCTGGCCTGTGGCGGATGGCATAGTTGTATGCGGATAACGTGAGCGCCCATCTCTCGATGCGGGCCGATGCATTAGTATTTATCCCCTTACTCTCAGAAAATAGGGATATTAGTGGCTTATGGTCAGTTTCCAATTCAAATTTTAGCCCAAACAGATATTGATGCATTTTCTTTACCCCATAGACACATGCTAACGCTTCTTTTTCAATCATGCTGTAGGTTCTCTCAGTCTTAGGCAGACTCCTGGATGCATAGGCAACCAGTTGCAATTTCCCAGATTCATTAGGTTGTTGCAATACACACCTGCACCATTAGACGATGCATCACATGCTAGTACCAAATGCTTACATGGATCATACAACACAAGCAATTTGTTTGAGCATAACAATTTTCTCGCTTTTACAAAGGCATTTCCTTGGCATTTGCCCCAAACCCATTCATCTCCTTTACGCAGTAAGGCATGCAGTGCTTCTAACAGTGTGCTGAGACCCGGTAAGAAGTAGTGCAGGAGTCCTGGAAATGACCGCAGCTCCGTCACGTTCTGTGGCCTCGGTGTGTTCTTGTTTGCCTCTGTCTTCGAATCGGTGGGCCTGATGCCATCCGCCGCAATTCTTCTCCCCAGGAACTCCACTTCAGGCGCCAGGAAAATGCACTTCGAGTGTTTCAACCTGAGCCCCACGCGGTTAGTCGATTAAGAACCTCCTCCAGGTTCTTCAGATGCTCGACTGTGTCCCGACCTGTAACCAAGATGTTGTCCTGGAAGACCACCATTCGTGGGACCGACTTCAGTAAGCTTTCCATGTTTCTCTGGAATATCGCCGCGGCTGATCGAATTCCAAACGGGCATCTGTTATAAATGAAGAGACCTTTGTGTGTGGTGATGCAGGTGAGGCCCTTCGATGATTTCTTCAGGTCCTGCGTCATGTAGGCCGAGGTCAAGTCCAGCTTCGTGAACGTCTTTCTTCCAGCCAGCGTAGCAAAAAGTTCGTCAGCCTTTGGTAGTGGGTATTGATCCTGCAGGGAGAAACGATTGATAGTTACTTTGTAATCACCACAGATTCTGACGGTGCCGTCTCCCTTGAGGACGGGAACAATCGAACTGGCCCACTTGTTGAATTCAATCGGCAAAATGATGCCCTCTCGTTGCAGCCGATCCAACTCGATCTATGACCCTTTCTCTCATAATGTATGGTACTGCTCTCGCCTTGTGATGGATGGGTCACGCTCCCGGAATTAGGTGGATCTGCACTTTTGCTCCTTGGAATGTCCCGATGCCTGGCTCGAACAGCAAAGGAAATTTGTTTAAGAACTGGGCACACGAAATGTCGTCAGCAGGCGATAGCGCTCGGACGTCGTCCCAGTTCCAGCCAGCTCCTGCCGAGCAGCGTGGGACCATTGCCCAGTATCACCCAGAGTGGTAGCTTGTGCACCGCTCCATCGTAGGAGACCTTTACAGTAGCACTGCTGATTATGGGAATCAGTTACTTTATGTAAGTTCTCAGTTTCTTGCAAATGGGAATCAATACTGGCCTTGAGGCCTTGCTGCACCACAATTTTTCGAAAGTCTTTTTGCTCATAATGGAGTGGCTCACACCAGTGTCCAGCTCCATTGACACCAGGAGTCCATTTAATTCAGCATTATCAGGGGACACTTTGTGGTAAATGTGTGCACCCCATATAGTTCTACCTCCTCGGTCTGAGGCTCTGGTTCATCGTGATCTCCCATGGATTTTTCCTCCTCTGCAACATGGTGGTTTGCAGGATTAACAGGGTTTGCAGCTCAACTGCACGTATGTTAGAGGTGTCCCATTGTTCCACCGCCCTTGCGAACATACTCTTTGAAGCGGCATGAATGGAAACGATGATCACCCCGCAGCGCCAACAAGGTGTTAATGGCCTTGCATTCATCACCCTTGATGGTGGACTCTGAGTCATCTGCGGACGTGCAGCTGCAGGCATGTGAGTCCTGCCCTGTACGTTGTGATTTGAAAACAACATCATTTTGTTCACAGTACTTGTAGCAGCACTTGTGTGCTGAGAGATTTGCTTAGTATTGTCACTGGTGGCAATGAACGCCTGCGCTATTGGTATGGCCTTACTCAAGGTTGGGGTCTCTACAGTCAAAAGTTTGTGAAGTATCATTTCATGGCCAATGCCAAGTATGAAAAAGTCTCTGAGCATGTGCTCCAAATGTCATTCAAATTCGCAATGTCCTGCAAGGCGTCTTAGCTCGGCGACATAACTCGCCACTCCCTGGCCTTCAGACCTTTTGTAGGTGTAGAACCGGTACCTCGCCATTAGGTTCAGATGCTCCCGGACCAATGTGCACAAATTATCGTACGATTTCTCTGTGGGTTTCGCTGGGGCAGGCACATTTTTCATGAGGCCATACGTTGGTGCCCCGCAGACGGTGTGGAGGATCGCCCTTCGTTTGGCAGCATTCGCTTCTCCTTCCAGCTCGTTGGCCATGAAGTATTGGTCGAGTGGCTCCACCAAGGTTTCCCAATCATCTTCCTCTGAGAATTTCTCCAGGATGCCCACTGTTCTCTGCATCATTTGGTTCGTCATCCGTATCTCGTCGCCAGTTGTTGTATATGAATAAAGAGTCTGACTGGATACTGTGAGCTCAAAGTAAAGTGTGACCGTAGTCTTTTATTGCAAGTCTCCAGAGTGCCTCTCCAACCTGTGAGGCCTCCTTAAGTACCTGTGCTGCCAAGGGATTGTGGGATCCCTTGGGACTCCAGGGGATGAGCCCTCTGTTGGCTGTACAAGGTATGTACAAGTTCACATACATAACAGAGGCCATCAAGAACGCGCCAAGACCACAGAACATGACAGAGCTGCGGCCGTTACTGGGACTCCTCAACTATTTTGGTAATTTCCTACCTGGGCCAGTGCAACACTTGCTCTCAACTGAGCAATGCACCCAGAGAGGCACCGCTAAGTTTGTGGTCGTGGCCCTTGAAACCGTGGTCTTGGATCCACGTTGACTTTGTGGGCCCATTTCGAGGCAAAATGTTCTTGGTTGTTGTGGATGCTTATTCAAAATGGATGAATGTGTAATAATGTCTGCCTAAGCACGTCCACCGTCACCATCGAAAGCCTACGAGCCATGTTTGCCACGCACGGCTTGCCTGATGTCCTTGTCAGCGACAATGGGCCGTGTATCACCAGTGCTGAATTCAAGGAACTCATGACCCACAATGGGATCAAGCACGTCACATCTGCCCTATTCAAGCCCGCATCCAACGGTCAGGCAGAACGGGCAGTTGAAACCATCAAGCAAAGCTTGAAATGTGTGTCGGAAGGCTCCCTGCAGACCCGATTGTCCAGAGTCCTGCTCAACTACCGCACCAGACCCCACTCACTTACCGGGGTTCCCCAAACCGAGCTGCTCATGAAAAGGGCGCTCAAACAAGGCTCACTCTTGTCCATCCTGATCTCCATGATCACGTCGAGGGTAGGCGGCATCAACAAAGCATGTACCATGATCGCGCAAATTTGTCACGCGATATTGAGGTCAATGACCCTGTGTTTGTACTCAATTATGGACATGGTCCCAAATGGCTTGCTGACACGGTCATAGCCAAAGAAGGGAGTAGGGTGTTTCAGGTCAAATTGGCCAATGGACTAACATGCAGAAAGCATTTGGACCAAACCAAATTGTGGTTCACTAACAGCTACGAGCAACCCGAAGAGGACACCACCAACTTCGATCCTCCAATACACACTCAAGTGACAACCGACATCACGGTTGACCACGAAGCCGAACTCACCATCCCCAGCAGCCCAGCAAGGCCGGCTACCCAGCAGCCCAGGGAAGAACCAACCAACTCAACCGAGACGATCGACAAGGGAGCAAAAAGCCCCAGATCGTCTCACCTTGTAAATAAGTGTACTATTGATTTTACGAGGGAGTGATGTTATGTATGTAACCCTTGGCAACCTGTATCACACCACCACCGGAGGCCCTACCTGTTGGAGTCCCAAGGGATCTCAGCATCCCTTGGGAGCACTGTATATAAAGAGGCCTCCCACGCTGTACCAGCACTCTGGAGTCTAATTAAAGGAGCTAACCTACTCATTGCATACAGTACTCAGTTTCATCCTTTATTATGAGCATAATATACATGGTCCATGTTTCTGAGCCATACAGGAGAGCGAGTATTACTATGGCCCTGTAGACCATGAGCTTAGTGGCAGATTTGAGGGACTGGTCTTCAAACACTCTTTTCCGAAGGCGGCCGAAGGCAACACTGGCGCACTGGAGGCGGTGTTGGATCTCATCGTCAATGCCTGCTCTTGTTGATCAGAGGCTCCCGAGATATGGGAAGTGGTCCACGTTGTCCAGGGCCACGCTGTGGATCTTGATGACTAGGGGACAGTGCTGTGCGGTCAGGACAGGCTGGTAGAGGACCTTTGTCTTGCTGATGTTTAGCGTAAGGCTCATGCTTTCGTATGCCTCAGTAAATATGTCGACTATGTCCTGGAGTTCAGCCTCTGTATGTGCGCAGGCGCCATCTGCGTAGCTCGACGACAGAGGTTGGGGTGATCTTGGACCTGGCCTGGAGACGGTGAAGTTTGAACAGGTTCCCAATGGTTCTGCAGTTTAGTTCCATTTCAGCGGGGAGCTTGGTCGACTGGTAAAGCTAATACAAAACATGTGAAATCATGCTGGGCTTTGAATTAAAAATCTGTTGAGTGGAAAAGAGTAGGCGCTTTAGTGGATGAATCATTGAAAGCCCAAGCCTGTGGCGAGAGGCTATCTGAATGCAAATAGAGCATTAGGATGTATAGCTTGGATGATCCACGATAAAATAAAAGGCATTATGGTGTCCTTGTACAAGACCTTGCTTTGGCCACATCCAGAATGCTGTGTCCAGTTCTGGTCCTTTCACATGGTGGAGTTATAAAGGCCCTGGAAAGGGTTCAGAGGAGGGCACTAGATTAATATGTAGCTTGCCCAGCATCCAGTTCTAGATGAGCAGAAGTTTTTTCCAATTGAATATTGGGAAGACCGAAGCGATTGTTTTCAGTCCCCGCCACAAACTCAATTCCTTGGCTACTGACTATCCCTCTCCCCAAATCCTGTCTGAGGCTGAACCACACAGTTTGCAACTTTGGTGTCATATTTGACTCTGAAATGAACTTTTGACCACATATCCACAGCATAACTAAGACCGCCTATTTCCACTTTCATCACATCGCCCATCTCCACCTTTGCCTCTGCTCATCTGCTGCTGAAGCCCTCCAGATTTGAGCATTCCAATGCACTTCTGGCTGGCTTGCCTCATTCTACCCTACATAAACTAGAGGTGATCCAAAACTCGTCTGCCCGTGTCCTAGTCCCGCTCACCCATCACCCCTCTGCTCGCTGCTTCCGGTTAAGCAACGCCACGATTTCAAAATTCTCATCCTTATTTTCAAATCCCTCCATGGCCTCGTCCCTCCTTATCTCTGTAATCTCCTCCAGTCCCACAACCCCCCCAGATGTCTGCTCTCCTCTAATTCTGCCCTCTTGAGCATCCCTGGTTATAATCGCTCAACCATTGGTGGCCGTGCCTTCTGTTGCCTAGGCCCCAAGCTCTGGCATTCCCTGCCTAAACTTCTTTGCCTCTCTACCTCTCTTTCAAAATTCTCATTCTCTACCGCCCACCCAAATATGATAAAAACTTTATCATGAATATATGAATATATCCTCACTGCTTTCCTCCCTCAGCCTTTGCACCAAGCGACTTCTCATCCTTGGTGACTTCAACCTCCATCTCAACTCATCTTTCTCTCTCTCGTCTGAGTTCACTACCCTCCTGTACTCCCTGAATCTCTCCCTCCATGTAAATTCCTCAACACATATTCACGGCCACCTCCTTTATTGTGTTCCTAACACAGCTGAGGCTGCACACAGGGAGGTTAAAGTAACAGTAACCTCAGTCTTTAATAAGACACTCCAGAGTAAGGAACAGGGCTTAGGGGCCGGCTTATATACAGTGCTCCCAAGGGATGCTAGGATCCCTTGGGACTTCAGAGGATGAGCTCCCTGGTGGCGGAACATGGGAGTGCATGCTTTACAGATACACAACATCACTCCCCCCCCCCAAGTCAAAGTGAAAACTATTTACAAGGTGAGGCGGTCGGGAGCCTTTCTTTCCCTGGTGGACCGCCTCGGTACAAAAGTCTGTTCTGATGTGTTGGCTGTGCCCTTGCTGGGCTGGCCCTGCAGGGCTGCAAGGTGAGCCTGGCCTTGCTGGGCTGTTGGGTGTGATGGGTTTGATTTCCTGGTTCGGCGTGGTGTCATTGATCCTTTGGGTGTGTGTTGTGGGCTCCAAAAAGGTGGTGTCTGCTGTGGGTTGTTCAGGGCAGTCTGTGAACCACAGCCTCGTTTGGTCCAGGAATTTTCTGCAAATTTTTCCATTGTCTAGTTTGACTACAAACACCCTACTCCCTTCTTTAGCTATCACCGTGCCCGCGATCCACTTGGGACCATGTCCATAGTTTAGCACATACACAGGGTCATTCAGATCAATTTCCCGTGACACCATGGCACGACCATTGTTTACATTTTGTTGTTGCCGCCTGCTCTTTACCTGATCATGCAGGTTGGGGTGAACCAGTGAGAGTCTGGTTTTAAGTTTCCTTTTCATGAGTAGCTCAGCTGGGGGCACCCCTGTGAGTGAGTAGGATCTCGTGTGGTAGCTGAGCAGTACTCGGGACAGGCGGGTTTGGAGTGAGCCTTCTGTGACTCGTTTAAGGCTCTGTTTGATTGTTTGTACTGCGTGCTCTGCCTGCCCATTGGGGGCTGGTTTAAGCTGGACCGAGATGACATGTTTGATTCCATTGTGGGTCATGAATTCTTTAAATTCGGCACTGGTGAAACATGGCCCGTTGTCACTGACCAGTATGTCAGGCAGGCCGTGGGTGGCAAACATGGCCTTCAGGCTTTCAATGGTGGCGGTGGCGGTGCTTCCCGACATAATTTCATATTCAATCCATTTTGAAAAAGCATCCACCACCACCAGGAACATTTTACCGAGAAACGGGCCTTCCAGACCTGGCCCTCGACCATGGTCTGGAGGGCCAGGAGCACAAACAGAGAGGTGGTGCCTCTCTGGGAACATTGCTCAACTGAGCACATATGCTGCATTGCCGTACACAGGACTCTAAGTCAGAGTCAATACCAGGCCACCACACGTGGGATCTGGCTATCGCTTTCATCATTACTATAGCCGGGTGTGTGCTGTGGAGATCCGAGATGAACGTCTCCCTGCCCTTTTTTGGTAGCACTATGCGGTTACCCCACAACAGGCAGTCTGCCTGAATGGACAGCTCGTCCTTTCACCGCTGGAACGGCTTGATTGGCTCTTGCATTTCAACGGGGATGCTGGCCCAGCTCCCATGCAGTACACAGTCTTTTACTAGGGACAGCAGAGGATCTTGGCTGGTCCAAGTTCTAATCTGGCGGGCCGTGACAGGTGATTTATCATTTTCAAACGCTTCCATGACCATCAACAAGTCTGCGGGCTGCGCCACCATCAACAAGTTTGCAGGCTGCGCCATTTCCACCCCCGTGATGGGCAATGGTAGCCGACTGAGAGCATCCGCACAGTTCTCGGTGCCTGGCCTGTGGCGGATGGTATAGTTATACGCTGATAGCGCGAGTACCCACCTTTGTATGCGGGCTGAGGCATTAGTATTTATCCCCTTGCTTTCAGCGTACAGGGATGTTAGGGGCTTGTGATCGGTTTCCAGCTCAACTTTGAGGCCAAAGAGGTACTGATACATTTTATTTACCCCGAACACACATGCTAATGCCTCTTTCTCAATCATGCTGTAGGCCCTCTAGGCCTTAGACAAGCTCCTGGAAGCATAGGCGACAGGTTGCAACTTCCCCGTAACGTTAGCTTGTTGTAATACACACCCGACTCCGTACGACGATGCGTCACATGCTAGCACAAGTCTTTTACATGGGTTACACGGGTCTCTCCTTTATGGATGTGAGACCTGGGCACCCTATAGGCGACACACCAAAAAGCTGGAAGCTTTCCACATGCGCAGTCTCAGATCTATACTCCACATATGCTGGCAAGACCGGGTGTCAAATCTTGAGGTTCTGGAGAGAGCATTGAGGTGGTGATCATGCGAGCTCAGTTCCGGTGGGCTGGACATGTCATCCGCATGGATGAGTCAAGGATCCCTCGTCAGCTTCTTCACGGCAAGCTCTGTGAAGGCCGAAGACACCAGGGGCGCCCCCGCAAGCGCTATAAAGATTGCATTAAGGCTGACCTCCAGTACTATGTCATCCGACTAAAGGACCTCGAGAATACAGCAGCTAATAAAATAGAGTGGCGAACCCTCACGAGGATTGCTTGCCAGACCTTTGAAGAAAGCCGAAGTCAACGCCTGTGGGACACTAGAGATAGGCGACATCAGGTGGCAGTACTGTCAGCATCAGGCACACTAAACTTCCCTTGTCTGGTGTGCAAGAGACTATGTGCATCCAGAATTGGCATATACAGCCACTTGAGGACACATGCCATTGATGATTAGCACAACAACGTCTTTGTTGGATATGACAATACAAGCAGCTTGTTGGAGCATAACATGTTTCTGGCTTTCTCAAAAGCTATTATTTGTTTTTTTCCCCATACCCAGTTGTCACTTTTGCGCAATAACACATGTAGGGGCTCTAAGAGGGTGCTTAACCCTGGTAGGAAGTTACCAAAATAGTTCAGGAGTCCCAGGAACGATCGCAGCTCTGTGACGTTCTGTGGCCTGGGCGCGTTCCTGATGGCCTCTGTCTTGGCGTCTGTGGGCCGAATGCCATCCGCCGCGATCTTTCTCCCCAAAAACTCCACATCTGTTGCCATGAAGATGCATTTCGACCTCTTCAGCCGCAGCCCTACGTAATCCAGTCGCTGGAGGACCTCCTCCAGGTTTTGTAGGTGCTCGTCAGTGTCCTGACCCATGACCAATATGTCGTCCTGAAAGACCACAGTGTGTGGTACAGACTTGAGTAGGCTCTCCATGTTTCTCTGGAAGGTCGCAGCAGCCGACTGAATTCCAAATGGGCATCTATTGTAGATGAACAGTCCCTTGCACGTGTTGATGCAGGTGAGGCCCTTCGAAGACTCCTCCAGCTCCTGCGTCATGAAGGTCGAAGTCAAGTCGAGCTTGGTGAACGTCTTGCCTCCTGCCAGCGTCGCAAATAGGTCGTCTGCCTTAGGAGCGGGTATTGGTCCTGTAGCGAGAAACGGTTAATAGTTACTTTATAATCGCCGCAAATCCTGACCGTGCCATCACTTTTGAGTACTGGAACAATCGGGCTGGCCCACTCGCTGAATTCCACTGGGGAGATGATGCCCTCGCGTTGCAGTCTGTCCAGCTCGATTTCCACTCTCTCCCTCATCATGTGAGGTACCGCTCGCACCCTGTGGTGAATGGGTCGTGCCTCTGGAACAAATGGATCCGCACCATCGCCCCGGAAAAGTTTCCAATGCCTGGCTCAAAAAGGGAAGGAATTTTGTTAAGAACCTGAGTATATGAGGCCTCATCGACATGTGATAGTGCTCGGATGTCATCCCAGTTCCAACGGATTTTGCCCAGCCAGCTCCTTCCAAGCAGTGTGGGGCCATTGCCTGGGACAATCCAGAGTGGCAGTTCGTGCACCGTGCCCTCGTAGGTGACCTTGACCACGGCGCTGCCCAGGACAGTGATAAGCTCTTTGGTGTACATTCTCAGTTTCGTGTGGATGGGGCTCAGGGCTGGTCTGAATGCCTTGTTGCACCACAGTCTCTCAAACATATTTTTACTCATGATGGATTGGCTAGCACCAGTGCCCAGTTCCATGGCTACGGGTAAGCCATTCAATTTTACGTTTAGCATTATAGGTGGACATTTCATCGAAAATGTGTGCACCCTGTGTACTTCAGCATCTGCCTCCTCTCTCTGAGGCTCGAAATTGTTTTGATCCACCATGGACTGATCTTCCTCTGCCATGTGGTGGTTAGCAGCATTTGCAGAGCTTGCAGCTCGTTTGCAAGCTTGTTGGAGGTGCCCCATTGTTCCACAGCTCTTGCAAACATACCCTTTGAAGCAGCATGAATAGGCTGAATGGAAGCCTCCACAATGCCAACAAGGTGTGAATTGCCTTGCATTCATCCTTTGTTGGGGACTCTGAGTCATCTGGGTCAGCTGAGACCTGCTGGCAGTTGCAGACTCGTGGTTTCTGCCCTGTACATTTCTGCTCACAAACACAGTTCCAGTTAATTTATGAACATTGCAAGCACTTGTGTGCTGAGAGATTTGTTTGGCATTATCACTGGTAGACATAAATGCCTGTGCTATCGCAATGGCCTTACTGAGGGTCAGTGTCTCTACAATCAAAAGTTTTCATAGGATGGTCTCGTGGCCAATGCCCAGTACAAAAAGTCTCTGAGCATTTGGCTCCAGGTAGTCATCAAACTCACATTGTCCTGCAAGTCGCCTTAGCCCGACAACGTAGCTCGCCACTTCCTGACCTTCAGATCGCTGGCATGTGTAGAACCGATACCTCGCCATCAGCACGCTCACCCTTGGGTTAAGATGCTCCCGAACCAGTGTACACAGCACCTCATATGACTTATCTGTGGGTTTCACCAGAGCCATAAGATTCTTCATGAGGCTGTAGGTCGGTGCCTCGCAGACCGTGAGGATGACCGCTCTCCTTTTTGCAGCGTTTCCTTCTCTGTCCAGCCCGTTGGCTACAAAGTACTGGTCTAGCCGTTCGACATAGGCTTCCCAGTCCTCACCCTCTGAGAACTTCTCCAGGATGCCCACAGTTTGCTGCATCTTTGCGTTGGATTCGTGTACTCTTCGCCAGTTATTGTGTTCCTAACACAGATGAGACTGCACACAGGGAGGTTAAAGTAACAGTGACCTCAGTCTTTAATAAGACACTCCAGAGTGAGGAACAGGCCTTAGGGGCTGGCTTATATATAGTGCTCCCAAGGGATGCTGGGATCCCTTGGGACTTCAGGGGATGAGCTCCCTGGTGGCGGAACATGGGAGTGCATGCTTTACAGATACACAACACCCTTGACCTTGCAATCTCTCGTGATCTTTCTATTCCAATCGTATCAATTAAAGATAAAGCCATCTCTGACCATTTCCTTGCATCATCATTGGCCCACATTCCCTTTCCCCAATCGAAACCTACTTCCTTCTGCATCCGCCCCTGGAAAAAACTCTCTCCAAACTCTATTACAACTGCACATCAACTCGAAACTGTCCAACCTTTGGCCCTCTTTTAACAATGACATTTCTTCAGCCACCGATCTTCTCAACCATACCCTCATTAATAACTTTGATGCCCTAGTCCGTATTAAAATGATTACTCTCTCCCACCCTTACCGTTCCCCCTGGTACAGCCATCATCTTCGCACCTTCAAGTCAAAAGGGTGTAGACTTGAACGGATGTGGTGGACAACTGGTTTCACCGCTAGATCTGGCTCGAACACATAAAACATTATTGGTTCTTACTCTTGTCTACAAGAACTGCTCACTATTCCAGGATCATTCTGTATTGCAAAAATAACCCCCCAGCTACTATTCTCCTTAAACCCCTCTCCTCTGTCTCCATCACACTCATCTCCAACCACAAGTGTGAGGAGCTCATGGACTTCTTTGTCTCAAAGACTGAGACCATCTGATCAGCTGCCTCTGGAGTTCCCTTCCTTCACCAAGCCCACAGGGCAAAACTTCATCTGACGCTCCCACCTGCCCTAGCCCTAAACTCACATCTTTCGCTAGTTTCTCTTTGATCTCCCCTCTTAATTCATGAGACCCACTTCCTGTTCCCTTGACCCTATTCCCACTAAACTGCTGACCACCCAACTTCCTTTGTTGGCTCCCATGTTACCTGCATTGTTAACGGTTCTCTCTCCTCACGTACTGTTCCCCTCTCCTTCAAATCCGGCTGTCATCACCCCTCTCATCAAAAAAATAACCCTTGACCCCACTTTGCTTGCTAGCCCCATCTCTAACCTCCCTTTCCTGTCCAAAGTACTTGAACATGTTGTTGCCTCCCAAATCCATAAGCATCTTTCCATGAATTCAATGTTTGAATCCCTTCAATCAGGTTTTCGCCCCTGCCACAGTACCGAAACTGCTCTCATCAAAGTCACAAATGACATCCTTTGTGACTGTGACAAAGGTAAACTATCCCTCCTCATCTTTCTGGACCTGTCTGCAGCCTTTGACACAGTTGACCACTCCATCCTCCTCCAACACCTCTCCACCAATGTCCAGCTGGGTGGGACTGCACCTGCCTGGTTCCATTCTTATCTATCTAATCGTAGCCAGAAAATCTCCTGCAATGGCTTCTTTTCCACTCTCACATCGTTACCTCTGGTGTCCCCCAAGGATCTGTCCTTGGCCCCCTCCTATTTCTTATCAATATGCTGCCCCTTGGCGATATCATCCGAAAACACGGAGTCAGTTTCCACATGTACGTTGACGACACCCAGCTCTACCTCTCCACCACTTCTCTCGAATCTTGCTTGGTATTTAAATTGTCGGATTGCTTGTCTGACATCCAGTACTGGATGAGCAGAAATTTTCTCCAATTAAATGTTGGGAAGACCGAAACCAATGGCCCAGAAATCCCGCTTTCTCCTTCCCGCGGACATTTGACTAAATGTTAGAGACAAAATGCGCACCTACCTGAAGCTGCTGCGCCTGCTCGAGATCCCGGTCCACAGGCCTCCTCTCCCTGCACGTCGCAGCGCGTGCTCGAAGGGACATCCGTAAGCTGGAGCTGGAGTCACATGGCTCTGGGAAGCCAATCAAGGTACAGTATTTTCTCATTCATAATAATGGGAACTCCATAAGCTGAAATTCCCATTATTATGAATGAGAAACCTCCCCAAACACCCAAAACATTAATAAAAATATATATATACATTACATATTTAAGATTCATTTAAATTCAAGTTATTAATGTCTTATAAAAAAAAATATTTTCCCGATTTTTAAAAAAGTTTTTTAAATTATGCCTTAAAATAAACTTACTGTAGTGGGGAGGGTTTTTAACAATAAAAGATTTTTCATAACTTTTATCAGGCACAAGATTTTTGAGGACATTTGCTGGGCAAGATATGCGTAAATATCGCAATCTTGCCCAAGCAAATGTCCACGCTCCCGATCTGGCTATGATCTGCCAAGCTAGAGCTTGGGAAAGCCGGTTTTCAGCGCATGCGCATTGCGCGCTGAAAACCGGCTTTTCCGATGCCTTCCCGGATCCGTAGAAACTTCGTACGGGCCCGGGACGTCAGAATTTCTATCCCATTATCTTTGGTCCCTGCCACAAACTGTGTTCTCCAACCACTGACTTCATCCCTCTCCCTAGCATCAATCTGAGGGTGAAAAAGACTGTTCGCAACCTAGGTGTCATATTTGACCCTGAAATGAGTTTCCAGTTACATATCTGCGGCATAACTAAAACCTCCTTTTTCCACCTCCGTAACATTGCCCATCTCTAACCCTGCCTCAGCTCTGCTGCTGCTGCTGAAACCCTCAGTCATGCCTTTGTTACCTCGAGGCTTGACTTCTCCAACTCACTCCTGGCCACCCTTCCACATTCCACACTACGTAAACTTGAAGTCATTCAAAACTCAGCAGCCCGTGTACTAACCCACATCAATTCAAGATCACCCATCACCCCTGTGCTTTCTGACCTACATTGGCTCCCAGTTAAACAATGCCTTTGTTATGTCTTGAATAAAGAGTCAGACTAGATACTGCAAGCTCAAAGTAAGTGTGACCGTAGTCCTTTATTACAGACCTCAGAGTGCCTCTCCAACCTGTGAGGCTTCCTTATATACAGGTGCTCCCAAGGGATTGTGGGATCCCTTGGGACTCCAGGGGATAAGCCCTCTGTGGTTAGACATGGTAATTACAGGTTTACATACATAACAGCCTTGATTTCAAAATTCTCATCATTGTTTACAAATCACTCCATGGCCTTGCCCCTCCCTATCTCTGTAATCTTTTTCAACCTCACAACCCCACAAGATATCTGCACTCCTCAAATTCTGGCCTCTTGAACATCTCTCATCAGTGGATGTGTTATGTCTCGAATAAAGCAATGTGACTGAGTACTGTAGACCTGAGTAAGTGTGACCTAAGTCTCTTAATTCTGACTCCAGAGTGCTGGCACAGCATGGGAAGCCTGCGTATATACTGTGCTCCCAAGGGATGCTAGGATCCTCTGGTGGCAGTATAATGCTGGTTACATGGTGTTGCATACATAACATCACTCCCCCCACCAAAGTCAGTTGTACACAGGGGAGACGATCTGGCGCTTCCGTTCCCTAGTCGATCGTCTCGGTACAAATGCAGGTGTAGGTGAGTTGGTTGGGCCTTCGCTGCTGGGGATGCTGAGTTCAGCTTCCTGGTCAACTGTGATGTCGGTTGCCACTTGTGTGTGTGTCGAAGGGTCGAAGTTGGTGGTGTCCTCTTCAGGTTGCTCGTGGCTGTCTGTGAATCACAGTTTGGTTTGGTCCAAATGCTTTCTGCAAGTTAGTCCATTTGCGAGTTTGACCTGAAACACCCTACTCCCTTCTTTGGCTGCAACAGTGCCAGCAAGCCATTTGGGGCCATGTCCATAGTTGAGTACAAATACAGGGTCATTGACTTCAATATCACGTGACAAATTTGCGCGATCATGGTACATGCTTTGTTGATGCCGCCTGCATCATGGAGATCAGGGTGGACTAGAGAGAGCCTTGTCTTGAGTGCCCTTTTCATGAGCAGTTCGGCAGGGGGAACCCCGGTGAGCGAGTAGGGTCTAGTGCGATAGCTGAGCAGGACTCGGCACAGGCGGGTCTGCAGGGAGCCTTCCGACACATGTTTCAAGCTCTGCTTGATGATTTGGACTGCCTGTTCTGCCTGGCCATTAGATGCGGGCTTGAACGGAACAGATGTGACGTGCTTGATCCCATTGCGGATCATGAATTCCTTGAATTCAGCGCTGGTGAAGCACGGCCCGTTGTCGCTGACAAGGACATCAGGCAGGCCGTTTGTGGCAAACATGGCTCGTAGGTTTTCGATAGTGGCATTGGACGTATTTACAGACATTATTACACACTCAATCCATTTTGAATAAGCATCCACAACAACCAAGAACATTTTGCCTAGAAATGGGCCAGCGAAGTCAATGTGGATCCTAGACGACAGTTTGGAGGGCCATGACCACAAACTTAGCGGTGCCTCCCTGGGTGCATTGCTCAGTTGAGAGCAAGTGTTGCATTTGCGCACGCAAAACTCCAAATCTGAGTTGATGCCGGGCCACGACACATGGGATCTGGCTATAGCTTTCATCATTACTATGCCTGGGTGGGTACTGTGTAGGTTGTGTATGAATGTTTCCCTGCCTTTCTTAGGCAAAACCACGCGATTGCCCCACAAAAGACAGTCCGCCTATATGGACATTTCGTCTTTGCGCTGTTGGAACGGCTTGATCTCTTCGTGCATCTCCGCTGGGACACTGGACCATCTCCCATGGAGAACACAGTTTTTTACAAGGGACAGTAAAGTATCCTGGCTGGTCCAGGTCCTGATCTGGCGGGCGGTAATGGGTGACTTTTCATTTTCAAATGCATCCATCGCCAAGAGCAAGTCTGCAGGCTTTGCCATTTCCACCCCGGTGGTGGGCAATGGTAGCCGACTTAGGGCATCAGTGCAGTTCTCTGTGCCGGGCCTGTGGCAAATTACATAGTTATATGCAGACAGCATGAGTGCCCATCTTTAGATGCGAGCAGAGGCATTGGTATTGATACCTTTGCTCCCTGAGAATAGCGATATGAGCAGCTTATGGTCAGTTTCTAACTCGAACTTAAGCCCAAACAGATACTGGTGCATTTTTTTTACCCCGTAAACGCATGCCAGAGCTTCTTTTTCAATCATGATGTAGGCCCATTTGACCATGGACAAACTCCTGGATGCATAAGCGACCAGTTGCAATGTTCCCGATTTGTTTGCTTGTAACACACACCCCACCTGTTAGATCTCTTAATTTCCAATGAAATACGAACTCCGATTGTAGTTTTAACTTTTTAATCTCGGCAGAGAGCAACAAACTTCTTGGCTTCAAGCCAGGTCTTTGTTCTTACTGAGACACATGGTCAAAATGGCTGTATTTATGCCTGGATCAATTTACGGAAAAGAACTTGCTTTCTTTGACCTTATTGGCTCAATTGAAAGTCTTTTAACGTTTTATTGGCTCGCTACCCAAGGTCCAAAAATGTCAAGTTGATTGATGAGTTAATGCAACATGCCGAACTGCATGTAGCAGCCTTGACTTGGGGGTCTATGAATTTTCACAGTCTGTCTAAATGAGCCTGTTTGAAGACTCGATCAATCCCCCCTTTGATTCTTTCACAAACTGAATCATAAAACTTCAGGTATCACTGGTTAAACATTCTACAAAATAATGTTAATCGAGTTTCCTTCTAAAATTTGTTGATGTGCTTCGCCACATGTCCGGACTAGTAGCTTCCACACAAATTTACACCAACCCGAGTTCCATCGTGGCCACAATGGAAGTCTGGTTTTAGTAGGTTAATTAACCTTATTCCAATTTAATCCAAATCAATATCTTAATTCAACCAGTAAACAACCTTTCCTTAAGCATAACATACTCCTGTGCCACGTACAGACGGTCTGCTGGGACCTGCAAGGTGTCTCACCTGTGGGACAGCAGCTACAGCCGCCTGGTCGCAACAACATTTAATCAACATAAACAAACAATATAAAAGTAAAAGGTAATTTACATGTAATTCCCTTGGTACTCTACTATTTCCCTTTGGTGCAGAGAGTCGGCTAGTAAGAAGTAGGCCTATGTCTAGAATACCTACAATCAATACTACAGTAAATTTATACATTTTCGCAAAATGTAATTGTCCTTATTAGATTTCAGCTTCAGTTACGGGTGCTCGTTTAATGTTTGAAGCGTGGATCCAGGCTTTCTTTCCTTGGACTTTAACAGCTGCCTCGGTGGTCAATAACACTTGATAAGGTCCCTCCCACTTGGCACCCAAAGGTTCTTTATGCAACTTTTTCACATATACCCAGACTCCCGGGATGATGTCGTGTCCTCCTTCGGGTGGATTACCCCAAGCTGCCGATACCTGTCGGGAAACAGAACTAATAGTATTGGTTAAGTTCTGACAGTATGATAACAAAGTGTCACTCATTAAGTACGCTTTCCGTAAATCGATAGTTCCTGGCAGCGACATGGGTCTTCCTGTTATAATTTCAAATGGGCTTAGACCTGTAGTTCTGTTCGGGGTTGCCCTAATGCTACATAGCACTATTGATAGTGCCTGGGGCCATGGTGTTCCTTCTTTCTCATGAACAAACAGGGTAAATGGCTTACCACTGTCGGGGATTCCCAGAGCCGGTGCCGAATACAAAGCCTTTTTCAAACTCAGGAAGGCCTCTTGCTGTTCTTTAGTGAGGGTGATGGCTTCTTTAGAGGCACGTTTCCCCTTTAAAATATCATTCAATGGCTGAGCAAGCTGTGTGAAGGAGTCAATCCAATTTCTGTTAAAGTTACACAATCCCAAAAAAGACCTTAGTTCCTGAATAGTGGTGGGTTTTTTTAGCAGCCCAAATGGCTGCAGTTCTATCCTGGGTAAGTTCTCTCTTTCCTTGTGAAATCTTTTGTCCCAGGTATACAACCTCTTCTTGGGATATTTGTGCTTTGTCGATGCTGGCTTTATGTCCTTTCAGCCGAAGGTGGTCCAGCAAAGCTCGTAAATCATGTTCATGCTGTTCTTCCGTGTTTGAAGCTAGCAGGATATCGTCTACATATTGGATGACTGTGGATGACAGGGGAGGTAATTCTCGCAAATGGCTTTGTAAAGCCATGTGGAATACCGTAGGGCTGTTGTGGAAACCCTGCAGTGACCAGGTCCAAGTATACTGTTGTCCTTGGACAGTGAAAGCAAACCACTGTCGAACCTCCGGTGCTAGAGGCACCGACCAAAATCCGTTGGCCATATCTATAACCGAGAAATATTTATGTTCCGGTTTGAGGGCATTAAAAATGGTGGAGGGATCTGCGACCAAAGGAGCTTTTTGATCAATACATTGGTTAGCTTTCCTATAATCGACAGTCAAACGCCAAGTCTCATTAGATTTCTGTACCGGCCACATGGGGCTATTGGAGGAGCTATGCGTTTTAATAAGCACCCCTTGTTTCTCCAATTGCTGAATAACCGGTAAGATTCCCGCGATGGCAGTTGGACTGATGGGATACCGTTTGGTGCATGGAGGCTTGGTCCCTGTAAATGACGCAGGCTCCATCTGGAGTAGGCCACAATCGTTCTTATCTTTAGCCCATATCGGGTGTTCCTTCAATTCTTCTTTCTTCAAAGTTCTAATTGACCATGTCACCCGACCATCCTCGAAATGCAACGATGAATCTACTTGGATTAGAACGTCCATTCCCAAAAGGGGTTGATCTACTGGGCCTATCCAGACCGGCGTGGTTAGTTCATGTGGACCCAGCCCTATAAGTACCGGTGTTGTCCTTTTAATTTCCATTTTATGGCCCCCAACTCCATAGGCTGTACGTGCCCTACCATCCAACGGCAAAAAGTCTCCATATTTTAGGGGTAAGCATGTTAATTCTGCCTCTGTGTCTAAAAGACAGTCCACATCCTTATCGCCCACCCTCACAGTTATATATAGCCCATCTCCCCTCTGTTGTATTAGTGCGAGGAGGGGGGGCCAAGGTGGGCTCTAATCATTTTTTGCTATCCCAAGTAACTCCTTCTGTTGTTGTATTGTCAGTCGCTTAAATGCTTCTATGAGGTCGTTATCTTGTGACAAGCCTGGCTTGTTGGCTGAATTGTATTCCTGGCTGCGTCCTCTTCCCCAGCCACGACCTTGCTGTTTTGCCCTGCACGTCTTGGCCCAGTGACCTTCTTTCTCACAATAATGACATTTTCCGGGTAATTTTCCTAATGACTGTTTATCGGAAACCTGGGATTTCCATCCCATAGCCTATACAGCTTGGACTTTAGCTCCCATATCCCGGTCTAATTGGTTACATCGATCCACCAATGCTGCAAATGTAGTTCCTCTACCTTCCCAGTCCGGTAACACTACCTTAAGCATTTTGGACAGTTCTGGCTTTAGACCTGCCACGAAAGCTGCTTTCAGGGGTCCAAACGCTTGTTCATTCATTTCCTCATCCGTATTATTCATACCCGAATGTTCTAGCCACGTGCATCTAAACCGCTCGTCATACTCCAGGACCTCCTCTGTTCCTTTCTGTTGGCAGGCTGCAATTTTTCCCCAGTCTGTCTTAGCTGGACTGAAGGCTTGCAGCCAGTGTTTAATTGCCTCCCATCCTGCGTCTAATTCTTGCTCATTCTGCCCCAAAGCTTCATCTACCTTGTCGTGCAATTTTCTTCCCTGTGTTTTTGGCACCATTATGGTCAAAATTTGCACTCCATCCCAGGGATGAAGTTGATATATATTTCTTAAGCGGTCCAATTGGTCCCACGTTTTTACTCCCCCTTTCTTTGGATTGGGTAATTCCTTGGCCCATTTATCAATTTTCTCTGGGTCTGCCGGAGCATGAACTAAGTATTCTGCATACACCCTTCTCTTTGTTTTTTTGGTTCCGCCCTCATCCGCAGTCTCTTCTGATTTGACTACAACTCGTCTTTTTTTAAACGGGGCAAAGCGCACCCCTAATTCTTCATCATCCTCCGACACTGTATTGTCGGAGGATTCAGAAACCATATCTATTCCTCGGTCGTGTCTTCGGGTTTGCGCTTTTAATTTATCCAAACATGGGTACCCTGGGAATTGATCAATACATTTTCCTTTTTCTATTACTGTCTCTTGACCTAATGAGTTTTTACATTCTTTCATTTCACCTTTAAGATCTTTAACTTCCGCTTCCAGCTTTTCAAGTTCAAGCTTTTTCTGTCGCAGCTGTGCACAAACAGCTTGCAATTGATCCTTTGTAATGGTCAGTTCTCGATCATGTTGGGAACGCATTATAATTTCATTCCGGTTTCGAATCTGTCCCATAACCGCTAGGGACTATCTAGTTCGCTCTTTATTTTTCATTCGGGTCGTTTTTTCCCAGACCCTTTTAATCTCGTCCAAGGACCATTGTCCTTTGGAGGTTCCGTACTTTTGATCGATCTTAATACAGGTTTTAGATAAGTTGAATTGTTGCTCTATGTATTCTTTCAACTGTTCGAGAATTAAATCTAGTGAAACTTGAGGTGGTGCCTGTCCACCTTTAACAGTTGTAGGCAATTCTTTGCCCTTTTCTCCTGCTGCCATTTCTTTACTGAGTTCTTTACTGGGGTCTCGAGTCGTAGGCCTGCTAGCCGATCAATAAGTCGGTGATTAATTAACTAACACACCGCCGAAGTTTAGACGTGTATGGGACCTCGAGCCAACTACCAACCGGAGGGTTCGCAAACTGGAGGCTTTCGGAATCGCGTAGAAGGAGAGGCGAATTTAGACTTTTGACCGAGGACTTTTTTTTAAAAAGAGGAGTCCTAACCTCAATCTATAGGTGCGATGTCCAAAATTCAGTTTCTTTCCTCAGCGATCCTGTTCGCAGCGCCAAAATTGTTAGATCTCTTAATTTCCAATGAAATACGAACTCCGATTGTAGTTTTAACTTTTTAATCTCGGCAGAGAGCAACAAACTTCTTGGCTTCAAGCCAGGTCTTTGTTCTTACTGAGACACATGGTCAAAATGGCTGTATTTATGCCTGGATCAATTTACAGAAAAGAACTCGCCTTCTTTGACCTTATTGGCTCAATTGAAAGTCTTTTAACGTTTTATTGGCTCGCTACCCAAGGTCCGAAAATGTCAAGTTGATTGATGAGTTAATGCAACATGCCGAACTGCATGTAGCAGCCTTGACTTGGGGGTCTGTGAATTTTCACAGTCTGTCTAAATGAGCCTGTTTGAATACTCTATCACCACCCCATATGAAGACGCATCGCATGTTAGCACTAAACGTTTACATGGGTCATACAGAACAAGCATGTTGGAACATAACAGATTTCTGGCTTTCTCAAAAGTAGTCTCTTATGATTTCCCCCGTACATCTCCCTTGTGTAGCAACCTGTATAGAGGTTCAAGCAAGGTGCTTAACCCGGGTAGGAAATAACCAAAATAATTGAGGAGTCCCAGGAATGACCGTAGCTCTGTCACGTTCTGTGGTCTCGGTGCGTTCTTGATGGCCTCCATCCTGGCGTCAGTGGGTCTGATGCCATCTGCTGCGATTCTTCTCCATAAGAACTCGACCTCTGGCGCCAGGAAAACAAACTTCGAGCATTTCAACCTGACTCCCACACGATCTAGACGACTTAGAACCTCTTCCAGGTTCTGCAAGTGTTCGATGGTGTCCTGACCTGTGATCAATATGTCATCCTGGAAAACCACGGTGCATGGAATCGACTTTAGCAGACTCTCCATGTTCCTTTGAAAAATAGCTGCGGCCGATCGCATCCCGAACGGGCATCTATTGTAGAGTAACATACCTTTGTGTGTATTGATGCAGGTGAGGCCTTTTGAAGATTCCGCCAGCTCCTGCATCATGTAGGCCGAGGTCAGGTCCAACTTGGTGAACGTCTTCCCTCCAGCCAGCGTCACAAATCGGTCGTCTGCCTTGGGTAGCGGGTACTGGTCCTGCAACGAAAAACGGTTAATCGTTACTTTATAGTCCCCACAAATTCTGACTGTGCCATCATCCTTGAGAACCGAAGCATTCAGACTGGCCCACTCATTGAACTCAACCGGCACGATGATGCCTTCTCATTGCAGCCTGTCTAGCACGAACTCCACTTTCTCTCGCATCGGTCATGTACCGGGAATCAAGTGGATCTGCACTTTTGCCCCAGAGAAATTTCCGATGCCTGGCTCAAACAACGACGGAAACTTGTTCAGGCACATGAGGCGTCGTTGACAGACGAAAGCGCTCAGATGTCGTCCCAGTTCCAGCGGATCTTTCCCAGCCAGCTTCTGCTGAACAGTGTGGGGCCATCTCCTGGTCCAATCCATAGCGGTAGTTCGTGCACCGCTCCATCATATGAGACTTTTACTGCTGTACTGCCAATTACAGGGATCAACTCTTTAGTGTAAGTTCTCAGCTTGGTATGAATGGTGCTCAGCTTGGGTCTTTGTGCCTTGTTGCACCACAGCCTGTCGAAGGCCTTTTTTGGTCATGATAGACTGACTCGTATCCGTGTCCAATTCCATGGATACTGGAATTCCATTCAGTTCAACTTTTAACATGATCGGTGTACATTTCGTGGTGACGGTGTGTACCCCGTACACTTCTGCCTCCTCGGTTCGAATCCCTAGTTCAGTTTGATCCGCCATGGATCGGTCTTCCTTTGCAACATGGTGGTTTTCAGGGTTTGCAGCTCATCTGCACATTCGCTGGAGGTGTCCCATTGTTCCACAGCTTTGCACGCATAATGTTTGAAGCGGCATTGATGGGCTAGATGATCACCACCGCAGCACCAACAAAGTGTTAACTGCCTCGCATTAACGATTGATGGCAGACTCTGAGTCAACTGAGGTCGTGTAGCTGCAGGTGTGTACATTCTGCCATATGCATTCCTGCCTGAAAACAACGTTACTTTGTGTACAGTACTTGCCGAAGCATCTTTATACTGCGAAATTTGTTTGGTGTTATCGCTGGTGGACATAAATGCCTGGGCTATCGTTATGGCTTTGCTCAGGTTCGGTGTTTCAACAGTCAATAATTTGCGAAAGATATCCTCATGGCCAATACCAAGCACAACAAAGTATCTTAGCATTTGCTCCAGGAATCCATCGAATTCGCAATGTCCTGCAAGGCGCCTTAGTTCGGCGACGTAGCTCACCACTTCTTGACCTTCAGACCGTTGACATGTGTAAAATCGATACCTTGCCATCAGAATGCTCTCCTTTGGATTTAGGTGCTCCTGGACCAGCGTACACAGTTCTTCATATGATTTGGTTGTTGGTTTCACTGGAGCAAGAAGATTCTTCATGAGGCCATAGGTTGTTGCCCCACAGACAGTGAGGAGGATCGCCCTTCGTTTGGCAGCGTTCACACTCCTTTCCAGCGCGTTAGCCATGAAGTATTGGTCGAGTCGCTCCACTAAGGCTTCGCAATTGTCACCGACTGAGAACTTCTCCAGGATACCAATGGTTCTCTGCATTTTCGCGTGATGTTCCGTTATCTCGTCACCACTTGTTATGTCTCGAATACAGCAATATGACTGAGTACTGTAGACTTGAGTAAGTGTGACCTTAGTCTCTTTATTCTGACTCCAGAGCGCTGGTACAGCATGGGAGGCCTGCTTATATACAGTGCTCCCAAGGGATGCTGGGATCCCTTGGGACTCCAACAGATGTGCCCTCTGGTGGTGGTATAATGCTGATTGCATGGTGTTGCATACATAACAGGATGTGCCTTCATCTGTTGGGCCCTACGCTCTGGAACACCCTCCATAAACCTCTGGGCCTCTCTACCTCCTTTAAGGCGCTCCTTAAAACCTACCTCTTTTTGGTCATCTGCCTTAATTTCTTCTTCTGTGGCTCGGTGTCAAATTTATCTGTTTGTCATGTAACACTGTTGTGAACCGCCTTAGGATGTTTTACTACTTAAAGACGCTATACAAATAGAAGTTATTGTTATTATTGATTTATTATTTCCTCCTTCAAAATGGTCCTTAAAATCTATCTCTTTGACCAAGCTTTTGGTCACCTGGCTAATTTCTACTTATGTGGCCCAGTGTCAAATTTTTGATCTTATAATGGTGCTTTAGGTTAAGTTAGCATCGAACTAGGTTAGATCACTTAGATGTCAGGTGTTTTTTGCTTTTCACAGAGGGTCTTTGGCCTTTGGAATAACTTGCCAGCAATGGATGCAGATTCGCTGCAAATGTTCAAAAGGGAGCTGGACAAGTTTCTGGAGGAGGCTGATATCTCAGCACACTAAAGTTAGGTGGGATAGTATTTGTTATGTACCTCATCATGTTGTTATCTCCTGGAGCTTACTTTTGATTGTCTTCAGAGGTGTTAAAAGTATTTCCTAGAATTTTTTCCCCTTGAATTAGCCTAGGATTTTAAAAATCTGCTTTTTTTTTGCCTCTCCTAATTGCAATGCGGCTGAATGGGACAGACTTGATGGTCCAGGTGGTCTTTCCCGCTAGGTCTTTTTTGTATGTACGTGTGTGCATATGTTGATAAGGGACTTGTGATTAAAGGCAGGAGGCAAGCAGATTGACTGAAGATAAGGTGCAATCGGAAGCATAGCTGAGATCCAAGGCAAAAAAATAGAGCACAACATACTGCTCAACATCTAAATATACGATTACACAACTGAAGAGTGGAACACCCTTCCAATCTGAGCTGGATAGCGTGTTTGTCCTCACATTTGGTTCTCAAGGGCAAAAAATTCACCGACCTTGCGACCGTTTTTGGCGATATTTTGCCGTTTTGGCAAAAAAAAGGTGTAGCAGAAAATTCAGAGAAGTTTTGCCATGTCACTTTTCAAATACCGCTGGAGAGAGGAGCGCTGCCTTGCAAGACTCAATATATCTCTTTCTCCAAAAATTTGGCTCTGAGCGCACCCGTATTTAGGATGAAAAAAAAGCCAAGGAAAAAGCTGCTTTGCAGCCCTTGGAACAGTGGTAAGTATGAAGACCTGCAAAAAAGGTAAGTTAAAGTTTTTATTTTTTAATTCTTTTGCAGCGATTCACTAGTTAAGTGTCTCATGAATGTTTTGTGAATTTTTTATTTTTTGTTTTGTGCAATTAATTTTTTGGTGTTTTCCCCCCTCCCTAGGCCCAACTCGCAGCGGTATCGGCCTCGGAGTAAAGTTGCAGAAAATTTGCGGTTTGCGCCATGAATCCTCGTGCAACTCTGATTTTTACCGTTGCGCAAATTGAAGTTTGAAATTACTGCCTCATAGCGATAGTGTTGCCAAAACGATAATTTGAGTGAAAAAATACAATTATCGGCGAGAACCGAATTTCTAGCCCCTTTTTCAAAGGCTGATAAAGAAACACTCGGTGAGGCGAGGCCAGGTACGAATTGTTGAGTTGCTTTATTTCACAAACAACAAGTGAATGTACAGAGTAACAGTCAAGGCAAATTACATTTCCTTCACTCAATCTCACTTTTCTGCTTAAATTGCCCCTTGCTCTGTTTAGGGGCGATAATCTTCCGGAGCTGGAAGTCCCATCTTCCAACGCTGAGTTGGACCTACAGCCCTTCAAACAAAGCAGAGTGCTATCTCCGTCACTCCACTTTCTTCGGATGCAGGACCCGGGCGATATTGTGGTGCTGAGTCGATTAAAGGGGAGGGCCGTTGTGCATTCTGCAGGCCCTCTGATGGCCACCACTGGGCCATCAGATCTGTGTGCCACCAGACCAGCAGCGTGGCACCCAAGACGGAGTGCTGGGCTGCATGACGGCAGCCCAGACCACGCTAGGGCCACTGTCATCGAGCTGACCCGAGAGTTGTCCGACAAACAAAGCTGGAGGCATGAGACGTTGGCATCCTCCTCTTTAATCAGCACCCCGAGTGTGGATGTCTGCCAGCTTCGCCATCTGCTCGTGCCAGCCTCGTGGCCCACGGGGCGTTAAGGGGTCTGCCGCGCTCGGTAATGACTTCACCATTGGTCGCGCGGTGGCCCAGGATGCTAACTGCTGGGTGTGGCGCTGTCATGGCAGTCCTTCTGCAAACTCCCAGGCAATTTCCCGGGGGCCACTGGCGCCCTGGCTGAAAACTGCCGTGCCCCCGGAGGTGCTAACGGGCCTATAAAAAAGGGCAATTTTGTTCCCTTTATTTTTAAAACTTTACTGCCCTTGTGTGTCTTTTGTCCCTTTCTCTGTCTTCCCAGAATCTGGGAGGTCTGTAAAAGTGACTCCCTCCCTGCTCAGTGGGCGTGTTAATAAAATTGGCTACCTCTCCTTTTCCTCTTTGAGGAGTTTGTTTGAAATGAACATATTCTGCTGTTGTCAAAATGAATGGTGGGCATCCTGCTCTTAAAGTTTTTTTTCCAGTTTGAAATTGAGGGAGTTTGGACATTACACAAGCTGGTTCATCACACTTCAATACCCGCTGCCTGGGTCTTTTTATGCTTTTTTAAAAAAAGCACAATTCAGTCCCCAAAATCCTTCCTATAAGAAACAAAAAGATGAAATCTCCAAATGTCAGAGAACGTATTTTCCGAATTTGTATCTCATTGTCATACACCGTCCAAGTCTGGGCAGGAATACCCCTCTGTCACCGAGCCTGGGCACTGGCAATGGAGAAGAGGTGCAAATAGTCTGGTAAATGGCAGCGAACATCACCAAGCACTTTTCAACCTCCACGGAGAATAATATTGAAGCTTACTGCATTTAAACCTTCCTAGAAATGTTTTGTAATGGTAGAAATATTTTGCATATGATTGTATTAGTAATTAACTGTTAACCTTTTTTTTAAGAATATGTTGTTGTTCTCCACAACAAAACATTCTAATCCAAATTGCAAATCAGTGTTAAAGTATAATATGTTGTAATCAAATGTATAAGTTAATTGAACTTGAACTATGATTCTTGTTATAATACAGTTAAGAGGTGTAACTATTATAAAGTATGTGTCTGTTATAATATTGTACCAGGATGCTTAAACTCCCATTGCTGAAGAGTCACTGGAACTTAAACTTCCAGTAGAGATATAAAATATTACATTTGTACTGAATAGAACATTGTGTTTAGTATAACAAGAGGAATACTTTTAGATCAACACCCAGAGGATTAGTGTTTGTAAATTGAGTATTGAATTGTCAGTCTGCCTTGTCCACTCGAAGAATTATCTTTAATTTGAAAGGTTTAACAGAACAGGGATTGAAAGAAATTAATGTGAGAGTTTTCTACTTTATAATATCTACGCACTTAAATATGCTTGCACTGACAACAGCAGAATCAACTGTATTGATATAAATGAACACAGTGAGATAAGAGAATAAAAACAACAGAATGTTCCGAATGAAAGCAGAAATTGAGTATTCTCAAAAACAATTGTGATCTAAGTGAATGAACTGAAATAAAGATTCCATTGTTCTATAAGACTTAGTTAATGATGGTCGCGATTGCCTCTACCCCGGCAGGTCAGGTGAGGCAGGGTTCAGTGGCGGGTCTCCACGTCACTGCTGGCTCCTGCCCGCTGTGTGGACATGGGGGCCGAAATTCAGACTCGCCAAAAACTTGACATACCGACTGACTTCTCTGTGCCATTTTTGCGGTGGTGACTTGATCCATATTCAGTAAAAAAAAAAATTTAAATGGGTTCCTGTGGTAATGAGTCCCGGGAATCGGGAATTTGCATCGGTGTGGGTGGGTTTATTGGAGCGGTATAACGACGGAGAAAATCAGCATTGTGGTCATGTGCAGATAATGAGCCAGCTGCTCCCCAGCCTTCTTAAAGGCCAGAGTTTGTAGCTAGGCCCTGAGGAGGGAAGGAGTTGGGTTGAATAATGGCTGGTGCTGCTGAATCAAGAAGGGCAAGCCAATTTTCCGACACAGAGCTGGAGACCCAGATGCAGCATATCAAGGGAAGGAGGAGAGTCCTTTATCCAGATGTGGGGAGACCCACTCATGAGCTGTTCATGAATGCATGGAGGGAGATTGATGTAGAGGTCTCCGGGGACCTCCATTCATAATCAGATTGCGACTCAGTGCAGAAAATGTTTGAATGACATCTCTGATGAAAATGAGTACCTGTTCCACCAACTGCTGACCTTGCATCTGCGAACCTCTCCTTCATCCTTCTCTTATTTCCCATTGTTGCATATGCAATAACTCAATCGGTTAGTACCATGAACTCAATCAGGTGCGACCTGACTCTACTTTATTAGCTTTCAAAGTGAGGATTAAACATGGAGGCTTTCTTTATAGACAAGGGCTGCACATGTGTGTCTGTGGCCCAATGACCTCCGACGGTCCCCACCTGTTGGCAGGTAAACCCAGGCATACATACATTACATCATTCCCCCCCAAGATCTTGGTATCAGTCTTATTTACAAATTGAGATGGTCCGGGGTTTTCCGCTCCCTAGTTGATCGTCTCATTTCAATTCCAGATCTGGGTGAGCTCTCCGAGTCATTCATGACTTGAGGCTGGGTAGCCGATCGAATGGGAGTGGCAGTGTCCATGTCACGGATTGAAGGTCCAGGTTCATTGACAACATCAGGGTCTTCTGATGGCTGAATATGAATCGGTTGGTCATTGATGGTGTCTTCTTCAAGCTGTTCCGGTTCGTCTATGTGCCACAATTTCATCTGATCAATGTGCCTCCTGCATGTTTGCCCATTAGTGAGCCTGACAATAAGCACCCTGTTACCCTCCTTGGCCGTAACAGTGCCAGTGACCCATTTGGGGCCTTGACCATAATTTAGCACATACACAGGATCATTAATAGAGATGTTGTGTGACACGGCAGTGCGATCATGATACCACTGCTGATGTTGACATCTGTTTTCGACATGATCGTTAAGATCAGGGTGGACAAGCAAGAGCCTGGTCTTGAGACCTCTTCATCAACAGTTCAGCAGGGGGGACCCCGGTAAGCGTGTGGGGTCTTGTCTGTAACTAAGCAGTATGCGTGACAAGCGAGTCTGCAAAAAACCGTGAGTTACGCGTTTCAAGCTTTGCTTGATGGTTTGGACGGCCGCTCTGCTTGACCATTGGGTTTGAATGGTGCTGACCTTACGTGCTTGATACCATTGAGTCTCATAAACTCTTGAAACTCCAAACTCATGAAGCATGATCCATTGTTGCTCATAACGATGTCGGGCAGACCATGAGTGGCGAACATGGCACGAAGGATAGACAGAAAGGAAAAGGAGGCGGGGTGGGGTTGCTGGTTAAAGAGGAAATTAATGCAATTTTAAGGAAAGACATTAGCTTGGATGATGTGGAATCGGTATGGGTGGAGCTACGGAATACCAAAGGGCAGAAAACGCTAGTGGGAGTTGTGTACAGACCTCCAAACAGTAGTAGTGATGTTGGGAGGGCATCAAACAGGAAATTAGGGGTGTATGCAATAAAGGTGCAGCAGTTATCATGGGTGACTTTAATATGCATATAGATTGGGCTAACCAAACTGGAAGCAATACGGTGGAGGAGGATTTCCTGGAGTGCATAAGGGATGGTTTTCTAGACCAATATGTCGAGGAACCAACTAGGGGGGAGGCCATCTTAGACTGGGTGTTGTGTAATGAGAGAGGATTAATTAGCAATCTCATTGTGCGAGGCCCCTTGGGGAAGAGTGACCATAATATGGTGGAATTCTACATTAGGATGGAAAATGTAACAGTTAATTCAGAGACCATGGTCCAGAACTTAAAGAAGGATAACTTTGAAGGTATGAGGCGTGAATTGGCTAGGATAGATTGGCGAATGATACTTACGGGGATGACAGTGGATCGGCAATGGCAGACATTTAGAGACCGCATGGATGAACTACAACAATTGTACTTCCCTGTCTGGCGTAAAAATAAAAAAGGGAAGGTGGCTCACCGGGCTATGAAGTGAAATCAGGGATAGTATTAAAGCCAAGGAAGTGGCACACAAATTGGCCAGAAATAGCAGCGAACCCGGGGACTGGGAGAAATTTAGAACTCAGCAGAGGAGGACAAAGGGTTTGATTAGGGCAGGGAAAATAGATTACGAGAGGAAGCTTGCAGGGAACATTAAAACGGACTAAAACGCTTCTAAAGATATGTAAAGAGTAAAAGGTGAGTAAAGACAAACATCGGTCCCCTGCAGTCAGAATCAGGGGAAGTCATAACAGGGAACAAAGAAATGGCAGACCAATAGAATAAGTACTTTGGTTCGGTATTCACTAAGGAGGACACAAACAACCTTCCGGATATAAAAGGGGTCAGAGTGTCTAGTAAGAAGGAGGAACTGAGGGAAATCCTTATTAGTCGGGAAATTGTGTTGGGGAAATTGATGGGATTGAAGACCGATAAATCCCCAGGGCCTGATGGACTGCATCCCAGAGTACTTAAGGAGGTGGCCTTGGAAATAGCGGATGCATTGACAGTCATTTTCCAACATTCCATAGACTCTGGATCAGTTCCTATGGAGTGGAAGGTAGCCAATGTAACACCACTTTTTAAAAAAGGAGGGAGAGAGAAAACAGGGAATTATAGACCGGTCAGCCTGACATCGGTAGTGGGTAAAATGATGGAATCAATTATTAAGGATGTCATAGCAGCTCATTTGGAAAGAGGTGACATGATAGGTCCAAGTCAGCATGGATTTATGAAAGGGAAATCGTGCTTGACAAATCTTCTGGAATTTTTTGAGGATGTTTCCAGTAGAGTGGACAAGGGAGAACCAGTTGATGTGGTGTATTTGGACTTTCAGAAGGCTTTCGACAAGGTCCCACACAAGAAATTAATGTGCAAAGTTAAAGCACATAGGATTGGGGGTAGTGTGTTGACGTGGATTGAGAACTGGTTGGCAGACAGTGACTAGTGGGGTACCGCAAGGTTCTGTGCTGGGGCCCCAGTTGTTTACATTGTGCATTAATGATTTAGATGAGGGGATTAAATGTAGTATCTCTAAATTTGTGGATGACACTAAGTTGGGTGGCAGTGTGAGCAGCGAGGAGGATGCTATGGGGCTGCAGAGTGACTTGGATAGGTTAGGTAAGTGGGCAAATGCATGGCAGATGAAGTATAATGTGGATAAATGTGAGGTTATCCACTTTGGTGGTAAAAACAGAGAGACAGAATATTATCTGAATGGTGACAGATTAGGAAAAGGGGAGGTGCAACGAGACCTGGATGTCATGGTACATCAGTCATTGAAGGTTGGCATGCAGGTACAGCAGGCGGTTAAGAAAGCAAATGGCATGTTGGCCTTCATAGCGAGGGGATTTGCATACAGGGGCAGGGAGGTGTTACTACAGTTGTACAGGGCCTTGGTGAGGCCACACCTGGAGTATTGTGTACAGTTCTGGTCTCCTAACTTGAGGAAGGACATTCTTGCTATTGAGGGCGTGCAGCCAAGGTTCACCAGATTGATTCCCGGGATGGCGGGACTGACATATCAAGAAAGACTGGATCAACTGGGCTTGTATTCACTGGAGTTCAGAAGAATGAGAGGGGATCTCATAGAAACGTTTAAAATTCCGACAGGTTTAGACAGGTTAGATGCAGGAAGAATGTTCCCAATGTTGGGGAAGTCCAGAACCAGGGGTCACAGTCTAAGGATAAGGGGTAAGCCATTTAGGACCGAGATGAGGAGAAACTTCTTCACCCAGAGAGTGGTGAACCTGTGGAATTCTCTACCACAGAAAGTTGTTGAGGCCAATTCATTAATATATTCAAAAAGGAGTTAGATGTAGTCCTTACTACTAGGGGGATCAAGGGGTATGGCGAGAAAGCAGGAATGGGGTACTGAAGTTGCATGTTCAGCCATGAACTCATTGAATGGCGGTGCAGGCTCGAAAGGCCGAATGGCCTACTCCTGCACTTATTTTCTATGTTTCTATGTTTCTATGAAGGCTCTCAATGGGATGTGCTGGATGACATGATTACACATTGCATGCATTTGGAAAACGCATCCAACACCACCAAAAACATTTTGCCCAAGAAAGGATCCGCATAGTCGATGTGGATCCTCGACCATGCTTTGGATGGCCACGACCACAGACTTAGCGGAGATTCGACTGGTGCATTGCTTAACTGCATGCAAGTGTTGCACTGATGCACACATGACTCCAAATCAGAGTCAACGCCAGGCCACCAAACATCAGACCTGGCAATGGCCTTCATCATCACAATACCGGGATGGGTATTGTGTAAATCCCGTATAAATCCCTCGCTACCTTTTTTGGGCATATCAACACAATTACCCCATAGCAAACAATCAGATTGAATGGATAGTTCATCTTTGTGACGGTTATAAGGTTTGGTCTCATCATGCACTTCCCTGGGAATGGCCGACCAATCACCACTAAGGATACAACGCCTTACAACCGATAAGATTGGATCCTGGCTGGTCCTGGTCCTAACTTGTTGAGCAGTGACAGGCGACCCTTCAGTCTCAAAGGCATCCATGACCAACAGTAGGTCTGCGGGCTGTGGCGTTTCCACCTCCGGCGTGGGCAACAGTAAATGGTTCAATGCATCGGCACAATTCTTGGTGCCAGGTCTATGGTGAATGACATAATCATAGGCAGATAATGTCAGCGCCCACCTCTGGATGCGGGACGACGCGTTGGTATTGATACCTCTATGCTCTGAAAACAAAGATATGAACAGCTTGTGATCGGTTTCAAGCTCGTAACGAAGCCCAAACAGATACTGGTGCATCTTTTTAACCCCATATATGCAGGTTAAAGCTTCTTTCTCTACCACGCCGTAGGCTCTTTCCACCTTAGACATGCTTCTCAACGCGTACACACCGGGTTGTAGTTTGCCTGATTCATTGGATTGTTGGAGCACGCAACCAACCCCATGTGTTGAAGCGTCACAGGCCAATACTAAACGCTTGCACGGGTCATAATGTACCAGCAATTTGTTGGAACAAAGCAGATTTCTAGCCTTCTCGAAGGCCCTGTCTTGAGATACACCCCAAACCCATTTGTCGCCTTTTCTGAGCAGAATGTGCAATGGCTCTAATAATGTGCTCAATTTAGGTAAGAAATTACCGAAGTAGTTGAGAAGACCAAGGAATGAATGCAGCTCCATCACATTCTGGGGTCTGGGTGCATTTTTGATGGCCTCTGTTTTTGAGTCCATAGGCCTGATGCCATCTGCAGCAACCTTCCTTCCCAGGAATTCGACTTAGTGCCATAAAGACGCACTTTGAACGTTTCAGCCTGAGCCCCACTTTGTCCAGACGACATAGAACCTCTTCCAGGTTGTGCAGGTGTTTGGCAGTGTCACGACCTGTGACCAGAATGTCATCTTGAACACCACGGTTCTAGGGATGGACTTCAGTAAACTCTCCATGTTTCTCTGAAATATGGCTGCAGCCGAGCGAATTCCGAAAGGACACCTGTTGGAAATGAACAGCCCTTTATGTGTATTGATGCATGTAAGTTTCTTTGACGATTCGACAAGCTCCTGTGTCACATAGGCTGATGTCAGATCCAATTTGGTGAACGGTTTCCCCCCGGCTAGCATTGCAAACAGGGTATCAGCCTTTGGTAACGGGTACTGATCCTATTTCGAAACTTAGTTGATCGTAACCTTGTAGTCTCCACAAATCCTGATAGTGCCATCACTCTTCAGCACAGGAACAATGAGACTAGCCCATTCGTTAAATTCGACCGGTGAAATGACCCCTTCACGTTGGAGTCTGTCCAGTTTAATTTCAACCTTCTCCCTCATCATGTACGGGACTGCCCAGGCTTTGTGATGGACGGGTCTTGCATCTGAGTCCAGGTGGATCTGCACCTTGGCTTCCGTGAAGTTGCCAATGCTCGGTTCAAACAGCGAGGGAAATTTGCTCAGCACTTTCATCATCCACCGATGACAAAACTTTAATATCGTTCCAGTTCCACTTTATTTTTTCGCGTCAACTTCTGCCGAATAGCGTTGGACCATTGCCTGGAACTATCCACAGCGGTAGATCATGAATCGCCCCATCGTACGACACCTTCACTGGTATGAGCTCTTTGGTGTAAGTACGCAATTTTGCATTTACTGGACTCAGCTTGGGTTTCACGGCCTTGGTGTCCCACAGCTTTTCGAAATTCCTTTGGCTCATAATTGACTGACTCGCACCCATGTCTAATTCCATAGATGCCGGCACGCCGTTCAATTTAACTTCAATCATTATCAATTGGCTCTTTGTCGGGAACGAATGTACATTACACACTTCCTCCTCGGGTATCTCGGATTGCATTGCTGGATCGGCTCCGGATCGGTCATCATCATCCATGTGGTGTGTTGCAGCACGCTTGCTGAGCTGCGGACACATCCGCTGAAGGTGCCCCATTTTCGCACAGCCTCTACAAATATACTGTCTGAAATGGCACTGATGAGGCCGATGATTGCCCCCACAGCGCCAACAGGGTGAAATCAGATTCGTGCCCAATGGCAGACTTCGAACAGTTATAGGTTTCGCAAACATAGTGGGGTAGGCTCTGCCAACCGACAACACACTCTGTTGTACAGTACTTGCCGTGGTGTTCCGACTCTGCATGGATATCTGCTTTGTACTATCGACCGTGGTCAGGCAAGCCTCGGCGATCGTGATGGCCCTGCTCAGATCCAGTGTCTCCACAGCCAGCAGCTTCCGCAGGATCACCTCGTGGTTTATGCCTATTACAAAGATGTCGCACAGCATGTCTTCCAACGCAGTTCCAAACTTACACGGCCCAGTGAGATGCCTCAGGTTGGCAATAAATTCCGCCATGTCCTGGCCCTCAGAATGAACATGCTGGTAAAACCGATTATCTCGAGATAGCGATGCCTTCTTTAGGTTTGAGATGGTCCTGAATCAGAGCACACAATTCCTCATAGATCTTTTCCATTGGACGTGCAGGTGAGAGCAGATTCTTTATGAGGCCATAGATTTTTGGACCACAAACCATGAGGAAAACCGCCCTGCGCCTAACTGCGTCAGCATCTTCATCCATCTTGTTGGCCATGAAGTACTGGTCGAGGCGATCTGTAAAATCCTCCCAGACTTCTCCCTCCAAGAATCGCTCCAGGATTCCAATAGTGCTCATTATTTTTGTGTGTGAAAGTTCGTATTGTGCCTCGTCACCAAATGTTGTGTATGTAATAACTCAATAGGCTAAGTACCGTGAACTCAATCAGGTGCGACCTGACTCTACTTTATCAGTTCTCAAAGTGAGGATTAAACATGGAGGCTCTCTTTATATACAAGGGCTGCACGTGTGTGTCTGTGGCCCAATGACCTCCGATGGTCGCTCCTCCTGGTGGCAGGTAAACCCGGCATATATACATTACACCCATCTTCACTATTTAGTCCCTGAAGCAGCATTTCATTGTTGACGCATCTATATATGTGTGTGTTCTCGCAATGGAGGCTCCCTTTCATCTCATACTTACAGCTGCATGTCAGGGACAAACACTTGTGCTCTCATTTCTGATGCGTCGCCACAGTGGTACTTACCAACTGTTCTTTCTTTTGCAGGTCAAATTGGCTCACAATAGAATGGAGCAAAGGATGACTGATGGTGGCGAGGCAGATATACAGGTCCTCACACCCTTGGAGGAGAGGGTTGAGGCGCTCATGGATGGACATGGTGCCTTCCCTGTGGCCCACAGAACTACTGATGCCGATGTGGGTAAGTGAAGGCCCTCCTTTAATGCTATCTCTCCGTGAATGCTCCAGCACCTACTGTGCATTTCTTTCTGGAAGTCTGCTAGTTGCAGCCTCCGTGTGTCAATTCCTCACCTCTCCCTCACGGCAGCCCTTCTCCCATTTATGCTTGCAGATGAAAGACCAAGTGGCAGCGGGGATGGGAACCTGAGAGATGATTCAGTCGGGAGGGGAGAAAAGCGGAAATTAGAAAGCAAAAATAAAGAAAGTGAGTTTGAAGGAGAAAGGAAACAAGCAGGAAGAAAGGATAAAATAACAAATTTAAAGGCGCTTTGTCTAAATGCACGTAGCATTTGTAACAAAATAGATGAGTTGATGCACAAATTGAGACAAATGGGTATGATCCGATAGCCATTACAGAGACATGATTGCAAGGTGACCAGGACTGGGAATTAAATATTCAGGAGTATTTGACAATCGGAAGGACAGACAGAAAGGAAAAGGAGGTGAGGTAGCTCTATTGATAAAAGATGGAATCACTGCAATAGTGAGAAACGATATATGCTCAAAGGATCAGGATATTGAAACAGTTTGGATGGAGATAAGGAATAATAAGGGTAAAAAGTCCCTGGTGGGCATAGTATATAGGCCCCCTAACAGTAGCAACCCTGTTGGTCGGAGCATAAACCAGGAAATAGTGGGGGCTTGTAAAAAGGGAACAGCAATAATCATGGGTGATTTTAACTTCCATATTGATTGGACAAATAAAATTGGTCAGGGTAGCCTTGAGGAAGAGCTCGTTGAGAAGTATGTAATGGAACCAACCAGGGGGCAGGCTATTCTAGATCTGGTCCTGTGTAATGAGACAGGATTAATAAACAATCTCCTAGTAAAGGATCCCTTTGGAATGAATGATCATAGCATGATTGAGTTTCAAATTCAGATGGATGGTGAGAAAGTTGGATCTCTAACCAGCGTACTAAGCTTAAATAAAGGAGACTATGAAGGTATGAGGGCAGAGTTGGCTAAAGTGGACTGGGAAAACAGATTGAAATGTGGGACAGTTGATGAATAGTGGTGTGCATTTAAAGAGATATTTCACAATTCTCAAGAAAAATATATTCTAGTAAGGAAGAAAAGGTGCAAGAGAAAAGAAAGCCATCTGTGGCTAACTAAAGAAATAAAGGACGGTATCCGATTAAAAACAAGGGCATACAAAAATGGCCAAAACTAGTGGGAGGACAGAAGATTGAGAAGCTTTTAAAAGCCAGCAAAGAATGACTAAAAAAATTATTAAGAAAGGGAAGATAAACTATGAAAGTAAACTAGCACAAAATATAAAAACAGATAGTAAGAGTTTCTATAAGTATATAAAAAGAAAAAGAGTGGCTAAAGTAAATGTTGGTCCCTTGGAGGACGAGGCCGAGGAATTACTAATGGAGAATATGGAGATGGCAGAAACTCTAAACAAGTATTTTGTATCAGTTTTTACGGTAGAGGACACTAACAATATTCCAACAGTGGATAGTCAAGGGGCTATAGGGGGGGAGGAACTTAACACAATCACAATCACTAAGGAGGTGGTACTCAGTAAGGTAATGGGATTAAAGGCAGATAAATCCCCTGGACCTGATGGCTTGCATCCTAGGGTTTTAAGAGAAGTAGCGACAGGGATTGTGGATGCATTGGTTGTAATTTACCAAAATTTCCTGGATTTTGGGGAGGTGCAGCAGATTGGAAAACTGCAAATTTAACGCTCCTATTCAAAAAAGGAGACAGACAAAAAGCAGGAAACTATAGATCAGTTAGCCTAATATCTGTGGTTGGGAAAATGTTGGAGTCCATTATTAAAGAAGCAGTAACAGGACACTTGGAAAAGCAAAATTTGGTCAGGCAAAGTCAGCATGGATTTGTGAAGGGGAAGTCATGTTTGACAAATTTGCTGGAATTCTTTGAGGATGTAACGAACAGGGTGGATAAAGGGGAACCAGTGGATGTGGTGCATTTGGACTTTCAGAAGGTATTTGACAAGGTGCCACACAAAAGGTTACTGCACAAAATAAAAGTCCATGAGGTTGGGGTAATATATTAGCATGGATAGAAGATTGGCTGACAAACAGAAAACAGAGAGTCAGGATAAATGGTTCATTCTCTGGTTGGCAATCAGTAATGAGTGGGGTGCTGCAGGGATCAGTGCTGAGGCCCCAACTATTTACAATCTATATTAATGACTTGGAAGAAGGGACTGAGTGTAACGTAGCCAAGTTTGCTGATGATACAAAGATGGGAGGAAGGATAATGTGTGAGGAGGACATAAAGAGGCTGAAGGAGGACATAGAGAGGCTAAGTGAGTGGGCAAGAATTTGGCAGATGGAGTATAATGTTGGAAAGTGTGAGGTCATGTACTTCGGCAGAAAAAAATCGAAGAGCAAGTTATTATTTAAATGGAGAAAGATTGCAAAATGCTGCAGTACAGCGGGATCTGGGGATACTTGTGCATGAAACACAGAAGGTTAGTATGCAGGTACAGCAAGTGATCAGGAAGGCCAATGGTATCTTGGCCTTTATTGCAAAGGGGATGGAGTATAACAGCAGGGAAGACTTGCTACAGTTGTACAGTGTATTGGTGAGGCCACACCTGGAATACTGCGTGCAGTTTTGGTTTCCATATTTACAAAAGGATATACTTGCTGTGGAGGCAGTTCAGAGAAGGTTCACTCGGTTGATCCCGGGGATGAGTGGGTTGACTTATGAGGAAAGGTCGAGGAGGTTGGGCCTCTATTTATTGGAATTCAGAAAAATGAGAGGTGATCTTATAGAAACATATAAGATTATGAGGGGGCTTGACAAGGTGGATGCAGAGAGGATGTTTCCACTGGTGGGGGAGACTAGAACTAGAGGGCATGATCTTAGAATAAGAGGCCGCCCATTTAGAACTGAGATGAGAAGAAATTTCTTCTCTTGGAGCATTGTGAATCTGTGGAATTCGTTACCTCAGAGAGCTGTGGAAGCTGGGACATTAAATAATTTAAAGACAGAACTAGACAGTTTCCTAAACAATAAGGGGATAAGGGGTTATGGGGAGCGGGCGGGGAAGTCGAGCTGAGTCCATGATCAGATCAGCCATGATCTTATTGAATGGTGGAGCAGGCTCGAGGGGCCATGTGGCCTACTCCTGCTCCTATTTCTTATGTTCTTATGTTCTTACACCCAGCACAGTGGGAGTGACGCATGACCTGACACACCAATGCCAGGCCTTGATGACACCCTTGACGACATCAGTACAGCGATATCTAATGAGAGCATTGATGACATTGAGGAGTCTAGCCTTGTTGATACTGTGGAGTGCACTCCATCTTTTGGGGAACTGACTGATGAGGAAGAGGAAGAGAAGACACTACTGGCACCAACGCTTCACGGCTTCCACCCACACACGCCAGCTCAGATACTGCGAGTGCGCAGTCTGATCAAGTTCAGATATTGCCGGGGTCTGCACTGGGTGTTGAACTGGGACCTAGCGGGCAGCAGCATGGTGACAGGGCTAGGCAACCTCAGGTGCGAATTCTCCAGGGGGCGAGTCCGCACCAGAGTTCTGCTGAGGAGGACTCAGGCGAGGCCATCGATGTTGGGGCTGACGAGAGAAGGGTAGAGACCATGCATTCCCATTTATTGGGGGCACTGGCAAGGGTGCCAGAGAGGCTGTTGGAAGTGGTGTGGAGCATGGAGGAGTCCACTTCCTGCATTGTTGACAGCTCTGCGCACTCCATGGAGCCCATCATTGCTGGTGTGCAGGTGATGGTGGACTCTCAGAGTGACCGTGCGGATCCAGCTGTGCTGCCGCAACCTGCAGGTGATGTCAGCTCCATTGCAGCATAGGTGCGAGGGAACGACTGAATGGGTGCTGGTTTGGAGAGGATGGCCGCGGCCCTGCAAGCTCTTATGCATTCTGGGCAACAGGCCACGGAGCGTCAAACTGCTGCCATTTCTGCTGGCTTTGAGACTCTGGCTGCTCTCATGTAGTCTCAGTTCGATGCCCCCCGACACCTCAGTGTTGCGTTCACGGCTGGGTCCACCACAGGCCATGGGGGACCTTCCGGTGTGGCGCCACAGATTGGTGGTGGTTGTAATGTGCTGCTCCTGGGGAGTGACGCGGGCTCCACGGACCAGGATCCTGATGATATGCTCTCTCAGGATCACAACATTCCTAGACCCAGATCTGTCACTCCGCCATTGCCTCCAAGCATGGACTCGCCTGAGCCAAGCCAGACTAAACCCTCCCAGGAGGGTGGTGACCAATTTTCAGCCAGTCCTTCCAGACCCAAAGCTGGACGAGGACATCCTAGAAGGACACCTGCTGCTTCCACACATGAATTCAGTTAGATTTAAGGTGGAAAAGGACAAGGTTAGACCAGGAACAAAAGTTCTAAACTGGGGAAAGACCAACTTTACTAAGTTGTGAGGTGATTTAGCCAAAGTGGACTGGAAACAGCTACTTGAAGGTAAATCAGTGTCAGAGCAGTGGGAGGCATTCAAGGAGGAGATCCACAGGGTTCAGGCCAAATATGTACCCTTAAGGAAAAAGGGTGGGAATAACAAATCTAGAGCCCCCTGGATGTCTAGGGACATACAGGGTAGGATAGAGTAAAAAAGGGAAGCTTATGACAGATACCAAGGGCTAAATACTGCATAATCTCTCGAGGAGTATAGAAAGTCCTGGGGTAAGATCAAAAGGGATATTAGGAAAGCAAAGAGAAAGCATGAAAAATTCTTGACAAGTAAAATCAAGGAAAACCCAAAGATGTTTTATAAATATATTAAGAGCAAGAGGATAACATAGAAACATAGAAACATAGAAAATAGGTGCAGGAGTAGGCCATTTGGCCCTTCTAGCCTGCACCGCCATTCAATGAGTTCATGGCTGAACATGCAACTTCAGTACCCCATTCCTACTTTCTCGCCATACCCCTTGATCCCCCTAGTAGTAAGGACTTCATCTAACTCCTTTTTGAATATATTTAGTGAATTGGCCTCAACAACTTTCTGTGGTAGAGAATTCCACAGGTTCACCACTCTCTGGGTGAAGAAATTCCTCCTCATCTCGGTCCTAAATGGCTTACCCCTTATCCTTAGACTGTGTCCCCTGGTTCTGGACTTCCCCAACATTGGAACATTCTTCCTGCATCTAACCTGTCTAACCCCGTCAGAATTTTAAACGTTTCTATGAGGTCCCCTCTCATTCTTCTGAACTCCAGTGAATACAAGCCCAGTTGATCCAGTCTTTCTTGATAGGTCAATCCCGCCATCCTGGGAATCAGTCTGGTGAACCTTCGCTGCACTCCCTCAATAGCAAGAATGTCCTTCCCCAGGTTAGGAGACCAAAACTGTACACAATACTCCAGGTGTGGCCTCACCAAGGCCCTGTACAACTGTAGCAACACCTCCCTGCCCCTGTACTCAAATCCCCTCGCTATGAAGGCCAACATGCCATTTGCTTTCTTAACCGCCTGCTGTACCTGCATGCCAACCTTCAATGACTGATGTACCATGACACCCAGGTCTCGTTGCACCTCCCCTTTTCCTAATCTGTCACCATTCAGATAATAGTCTGTCTCTCTGTTTTTACCACCAAAGTGGATAACCTCACATTTATCCACATTATACTTCATCTGCCATGCATTTGCCCACTCACCTAACCTATCCAAGTCGCTCTGCAGCCTCATAGCATCCTCCTCGCAGCTCACACTGTCACCCAACTTAGTGTCATCCGCAAATTTGGAGATACTACATTTAATCCCCTCGTCTAAATCATTAATATACAGTGTAAACAGCTGGGGCCCCAGCACAGAACCTTGCGGTACCCCACTAGTCACTGCCTGCCATTCTGAAAAATTCCCATTTACTCCTACTCTTTGCTTCCTGTCTGACAACCAGTTCTCAATCCATGTCAGCACACTACCCCCAATCCCATGTGCTTTAACTTTGCACATTAATCTCTTGTGTGGGACCTTGTCGAAAGCCTTCTGAAAGTCCAAATATACCACATCAACTGGTTCTCCCTTGTCCACTCTACTGGAAACATCCTCAAAAAATTCCAGAAGATTTGTCAAGCATGATTTCCCTTTCACAAATCCATGTTGACTTGGACCTATCATATCACCTCTTTCCAAATGCACTGCTATGACATCCTTAATAATTGATTCCATCATTTTACCCACTACCGATGTCAGGCTGATCGGTCTATAATTCCCTGTTTTCTCTCTCCCTCCTTTTTTAAAAAGTGGGGTTACATTGGCTACCCTCCACTCCATAGGAACTGATCCAGAGTCAATGGAATGTTGGAAAATGACTGTCAATGCATCCACTATTTCCAAGGCCACCTCCTTAAGTACTCTGGAATGCAGTCCATCAGGCCCTGGGGATTTATCGGCCTTCAATCCCATCAATTTCCCCAACGCAATTTCCCGACTAATAAGGATTTCCCTCAGTTCCTCCTCCTTACTCGACCCTCCGACCCCTTTTATATCCGGAAGGTTGTTTGTGTCCTCCTCAGTGAATACCGAACCAAAGTACTTGTTCACTTGGTCCGCCATTTCTTTGTTCCCCGTTATGACTTCCCCTGATTCTGACTGCAGGGGACCTACGTTTGTCTTTACTAACCTTTTTCTCTTTACATATCTATAGAAACTTTTGCAATCCGTCTTAATGTTCCCTGCAAGCTTCTTCTCGTACTCCATTTTCCCTGCCCTAATCAAACCCTTTGTTCTCCTCTGATGAGTTCGAAATTTCTCCCAGTCCCCGGGTTCGCTGCTATTTCTGGCCAATTTGTATGCCACTTCCTTGGCTTTAATACTATCCCTGATTTCCCTTGATAGCCACGGTTGAGCCACCTTCCCTTTTTTATTTTTATGCCAGACAGGAATGTACAATTGTTGTAGTTCATCCATGCGGTCTTTAAATGTCTGCCATTGCCCATCTACAGTCAACCCCTTCAGTATCATTCGCCAATCTATCCTAGCCAATTCACGCCTCATACCTTCAAAGTTACCCTTCTTTAAGTTCTGGACCATGGTCTCTGAATTAACTGTTTCATTTTCCATCCTAAAGAAAAGGTAGGGCATATTAGAGACCATGAGGGTAATCTGTGTGTGGAGGTGGAAGATGTGGGTATGGTTCTTAATGAATACTTTGTGTCTCTTTTCACAAAAGAGAGGGGCGATGCAGACACTGTTATCGAGGAGGAGGAGTATGAAATATTAGATGAAATAAACATATTGAGAGAGGAAATATTAAGGGGTTTTGCAGCTTTCAAAGTAGATAAGTTCCCAGGCTCGGATGAAATGTATCCCAGGCTGTTAAGTGAAGCAAAAGAGGAAATAGCAGAGGCTTTGACCATCATTTTCCAATCCTCTCTGGTTTCAGGTGTGGTGCCAGATGACTACTAATGTGGTACCTTTGTTTAAGAAGGGAGAAAGGGATAGAGGGGATTTGAGGGGAAATTTCTTCATGCAGAGGGTGGTGGAGGTCTGGAACTCACTGTCTGAAAGGGTGGTAGCGGCAGAAACCCTCACCACATTTAAAAAGTACTTGGATGTGCACTTGAATTGCCGTAACCTGCAGGGTTATGGACCTAGATCTGGAAAGTGGGATTAGGCTGGATAGCCTCTTGTTGGCTAGCACAGACACGATGGGCTGAAATGGCCTCCTTCCATGCTGTAAACTTCTATGATCTATGATTCTTCCCAGACCCATGATGCTGCCACAGGGGAGACACTGAGGTGGAGTAGTAGGATAGGCATGGGTAAGAGGGTTTATAAGGAGATGTTTTTGTGTAAGTTGTTTGGAACGTTTTTTGTTGTGTTGGCTTTTTGCACTGATTTGTATCATGTCATAAATCTTTATTTTTTGCATCCTATATCTGGCCAGGTGTATAATTTGAGAGTGGGCAATTATGTGTGAAAGCACTCTTTGGGATGGCCATGGAAAATAGGAGCTAAAGGGTTATGTGGGGTTGAGATTATGTGAATCGAGCAGCAATCAGACATTTCTGCACCTTCCTTGCAGGGTTGCGATGGCGACGATGCCTCCTGGCTGGGTGACAATGGGGATCCTGGTCCTCCTCCTCCTCCTCCTGGTACTGCTGGCTCGACCTCCAGCGGCTGGCCTCTCATGATGACCAGGTTGTGCAGCATGCAACAGACCATCACGAATATGGAGACCCATTCAGGACAGTACTGCTAGTTGCCACCAGACTGGTCCAAGCAACGGAACCTCTGCTTGAGGATCCCGATGCACTGCTCGATAATGCACCTGGTGCCAGAATAAGCGTTGTGTAGGCATGCTCTCGTGTTGTCCTGGGGTTCCGAAGTGGAGTCAACAGACAAGTAGACGGGGTATATCCCTTGTCCCCAAGCAGCCATCCACAATCGTGGTTTGGCCCAGTGAAAACAGCGGACACACTGGACTGGCGCAGGATGAAGGAATCCTGGCTGCTGCCTGGCGACCTGGCATCAACTACCAGGATCCTACACTGGTGGTCACACACCAGCCGCACATTGAGAGAGTGGAATCACCTTCTGTTCATAAAGAGTTCGGGATGGTTCAGTGGCGCCCTCAGGCCAACATGTGTGCAGTCGATGGCACCCTGCACCCTGCGGAACCCTGCAATCCTGACAAATCCAGCCTGTCGCTTCCACCTGCTTCTCCCTGGTCATCGGGAAAGAGATATATTGGACTCTACTCTTATACAGAGCGTCGGTCACCTGTCGGATGGAGCGATGGGCAGTGAATTGGGAAATGTTGGATATGTCTGTAGTTGCAGACTGGAATGACCCTGTCGTATAAAAGTTGAGAGCTATGGTGACCTTGGTCTCAACGGTGAGAGCTGTCCTCAGCTTTGTCCTGAGCTCATGATCATCAAAGGTGGTCCCTCGAACGAGGATGACTTGCTTCTACATGAGTTCACAGATATTTCAATGAAGGACCCGATATTCCAGTCCTGAACTCCAATTGAAGGGCTGGAAGATGCCTGTGAGTGGATTTTTTTCAATGTGTGGTGACAGTTGCACATCAGCCACCACATGGGCTTGACAGAGCTAGGCCTTTATCCAATGGCAAAGGTTAACCAGGACGACTGGAGACCTGCTCTGCCGCATGGACCTAGTGTGCACACATGTCCCAGTGTGGGCTGGATCGTGCTGCCCCTGGGCCCTGGGCTCTTCTGGGCCCCATATCCTCATTTGCGGCATCTCCGCCACGATCTCTTGCTGCTCCTCTGCCACAAATATTCGCCGCACCTCCGCTACGATCTCTCATCGCTCCTCTCCCACCAAAATACCGGCGGGGCCCAGGTACAGCAATGGAGCGGGTGAGCAGCAAAAGATTGTGGTGGAGTTGCGGAAAGTGATCGTGGCGGAGGTGCGGTGAATGTTTATGTGGAGGAGTGGCGAGAGATCGTGGCAGAGGTATGGTGAATGTGTGAGGCTGCAGATCTTGCCGCAGGACATTGCACAGCTCCCTCACTATGTCCTTTCTAAATCGCAGCCTTCGCAAACATGAGCTCCAGGAAGGAGAACTGATGTCTGTAGACCCTTTGACAGTAGGGCCCCCTTGCCCCAGGTCTGCGCTGGCCACCTCTGATGGCAGCTGGCTGATCGCTTTCTTCCTGTTCCTCTTCATGTTCCGGAGCCTCTGCATTTGCTGCTGGCAAGGTTCCTGGCCCAGTATCAAATGCGCGGGGTCAACGTACCTGACCCTCCTCCTCACGCCATTTCCATCCTGGCCACCCTCTCCACATTGAGGTCTGCAGTCTTCTGCAGGCCCTTCTCCACGTTAGGCAGCCATAGCTGCTGCCTCCCTTGTCCGCTGCCTCTGTACTCGCTGCTGATGGCGCGCCTTATCCTGCATGCCGCCCTCCCTCTCACAAGGTGGACAAGACGTTCCCCTGCCAACACTGAGCCCATTCTGTGTGAAGGCGGGACCCTCACAAGCAGACTTCCTTGGAGCAGAAAATGAGGCCCAGAGGCCTCCACTAATCAGTGAGAGTGAATGTTATATATGCAGACTACAGATATACTCTTTGTGTAGTCACTGTATAGCGACATAAGATGGAGACTTGTTACCTGATGTACTGCCAATAAGGTTTACACTGTGTATATACTATGCTGGCACCACTGGAGGGTGCAACTGGTGGAGACCAGGGTTCCCTGTCCCTGTGGCAGAGGCTGTCCACCAGAGGGCACTGCGGTGGGAGACCTGAGGGTCCATAGGTGTGCAGGGCCCAGTATAAAAGGCTGCCTCACTCTGGAGTTAGGAATAAAGGACCAAGGTCATTACAGTTTGAGTACAACACATTGCCTCGTGGAGTCATTCATAAGTGCATTACAGACATAATAACTGGCGCCAAGAATACGGACTTTAATACAATTATGGCTACCTTTGGCATATTAAAAGACTTCGCAGAGGGTGATGATTAGGAAGATGATGAGCCTTCATGGAAAGGCTCGAGCAATATTTCGTGGCAAATGACCTGGCAGGGGAGACGGACACATTGGCGAAGAAGCGCAAGGCTATACTGTTGACCAGTTGTCGACCCGATGTCTACCGCCTCGTCAGGGACTTGCTGGCACCCACGAAGGCCAAGGATAAGACATACGATGAGCTGACTGAACTAATTCATGACCAACTAAAACCAAAACAGAGCATCCTCACAGCCAGGCACAGATTCTACATTCACCGCAGACCTGAGGGCCAGGAGATTGCAAAATATACTGCCGACCTCAGGAGACTTGCGGCACCATGTGATTTTGGCACGCACCTCAACGAAGCATTGCGAGACATCTTCGTTATAGGAATTGCCTGCGAGGGCCTCCTTCACAAGCTATTATCTGCCGATACCACAGTCAACCTGCAGAAAGTCATCAGCATCAGTCAGGCGTTCATGACCTCGACCTGCAGCACCAAGCAAATTATTCATCCTGTGGACTCAAACTCGGCAAGTACTGAATGGTGCCTTTCACAGGCAAGACTGTAGAACAGGGCTCTGCCCAGGGCAGAGAGCACAGACCTCAGGATTCCAGAACTCAGAGTCCGCCGAGGGGTTTGTTGAGTAGCACCATGCTGGCGTTGCGGAGGAAACCATAGGACTCACCAGTGTCAGTTTGCTCAGTACGAATGCAAAGCCTGTAACACGAAGGGCCACCTCTAGCGTATGTGTAAAAGAAATACAACTCACCGCCTAGCAGAGAAGTCGGTAGATGACTTTGAATCCAGCGAGGAGTATGATGATTTGGCCAGAGAGGCAGCTCAGCCCCAAGAAGAAGTGTATGGAGTGTATACCTGCACCACAGATTGTCCTCCAGTGAAGATGGAAGTTGAGATAAACGGCGTTCCAGTCTTCATGGAAGTGGACATGGGAGCGACTCAGTCAGTGATGAGCCAGGATGTCTTTGAGAGGCTAAAGAACGAAAAACGACCTGAGCTGGTTCCAGTACAGGAATGTAAAGAACAAAATGTTGCAAGATGTCGATACCAGTCCTAATGTAAAGAACAAAATGTTGTTGCGAGATGTTGGTACCAGTCCTAATGTAAAGAACAAAATGTTGCAAGATGTCGATACCAGTCCTAATGTAAAGAACAAAATGTTGCAAGATGTCGATACCAGTCCTAATGTAAAGAACAAAATGTTGTGGCGAGATGTCGGGAATAGAGTGTCCCCAAAAGTAGCAAGTGAGTGAATTCGGGAGGGTAAAGGCGCTGATCCTGATGCCCTGCCCCAGATGTCCCCACAAGTTATAGGCCAGCGACCTCAGGAGGGTGAAGGCACTGATCCCGCAAAGGCCCTGAGTCCTGGCTCGGTGAGCGAACCAAGCCCACCCCGCTAGCAGGGGGCGCAGTGCCGCTATCAGACGACTAGGACCCCGTCCGGTTGCTCTGGAACCTGCATCCTCACATACCTGTACTACTACCTCAGTACTTACCATGACTGAACCATGATGCAATCTACCCAATCCTGGCGCACGACTGCAAAACGTAATGAATGTAAGTCACTGAACCAAGGTGTCATGATACAAACTGTAACTTCCTTTCTTTGTACTTGCACCGTGTCTGATCCTGTATGTTATTGTAACGGGCCTGCTGCATGATCTCGCCTTGGGCAGGGGGGCGAAAATGGATGTATGTAGCCATGGACACACACATGGATCACACCCAGAAACCACTGGAACCTCCACTGCATCATCGAACCATCCAAACTGGTAACCACTACCCAACGTATCATGTGGCAAAATGACTTGTGGGTTAACAGGAAGAGAGCCAAACCAAAGCACAGCCAAGGTGCAAGGGCTATTGGCACTGAAGTCTGTGGAGAGCGAAGCCAGAGCACTTAGTGCAAAGGTAATCGGCACAAAAGACTTGGGGGAGAGTGATGTTATATATACAGACTATAGATATACTCGCTATGTAGTCACTGTATAGTTGCATAAGATGGAGACTTGTTACCTGATGTACTATCAATAAGGTTTACACTGTGTATATACTATGCTGGCACCACTAGGGGGTGCAACTGGTGGAGACCGGGGCTTCCTGCCCCTGTGGCAGAGGCTGTCCACCAGAGGGCACTGCGGTAGGAGACCTGAGGGTCATCTGCATAGGTGCGCAGGGCCCAGTATAAAAGGCTGCCCGCCATGCTTGTACCTCACTCTGGAGTTACGAATAAAGGACCAAGGTCACTACAGTTTGAGTACAACACATTGCCTCGTGGAGTCATTCATAAGTGCATTACAGACATGACAGTGAAAAAGTTTTCTAAACTCAAAAAAAGTTCTGAAAAGTCCATTCCAGGTGTAGCAAATCCCCACAAAGAAATCCCCAAAAGTTTGGACAAAAAATACCCGATCACACAAATCCTCCGTTCTCTTCCTCTGGCCGTCTCGAGCAACCCGGCAAAGTGCACCGACCCAAAAATCTGGTGGGGGCTCTGTCAATAAAAAAAGCAGGAATTTCTATAGCGAATATTGGTGGCATGGTTGCTTAGCAGCGGTGCGCATTCTAATGACGTCATCATGGCCACAAGCCCCATTCCGCAGTGGAAGTCAATGGTTTGAGGCAGAAGTGGACACCGCCCAAAAAGCTCCTGCGCTGAATATGGGTCGCGGGGGCCAATCGACTGGAGAGGGGGGGCCACTCGATTCCGCCGCATGGCCCTTATTGGGATCCTGAATTTCGGCCCCATGATTTTATGCAGATTGGGCTTGCTAAGTCCCGCCCAGCGCGTTTCCCAGACAATTGAAGGAAGCGGGTCTGATGACGTCACTTGATGACGTGTCATCACCTGGTTTCCTTAAAGGGACCATGTCCAAATTTACTTTGACTGTTGTGCTGTCACTGTTCTGCAGCAGTGAGGTTCACCAATCATTGACAAGCACTGCACAGAGGTGCACGGATGCACCAGGCTCTCCCATGACTCTCTCATAGAAACATAGAAACATAGAAAATAGGTGCAGGAGTAGGCCATTCGGCCCTTCTAGCCTGCACCGCCATTCAATGAGTTCATGGCTGAACATTCAACTTCAGTACCCCATTCCTGCTTTCTCGCCATACCCCTTGATCCCCCTAGCAGTAAGGACCTCATCTAACTCCTTTTTGAATATATTTAGTGAATTGGCCTCAACAACTTTCTGTGGTAGAGAATTCCACAGGTTCACCACTCTCTGGGTGAAGAAGTTCCTCCGCATCTCGGTCCTAAATGGCTTACCCCTTATCCTTAGACTGTGACCCCTGGTTCTGGACTTCCCCAACATTGGGAACATTCTTCCTGCATCTAACCTGTCTAACCCCGTCAGAATTTTATATGTTTCTATGAGGTCCCCTCTCATTCTTCTGAACTCCAGTGAATACAAGCCCAGTTGATCCAGTCTTTCTTGATAGGTCAGTCCCGCCATCCCGGGAATCAGTCTGGTGAACCTTCGCTGCACTCCCTCAATAGCAAGAATGTCCTTCCTCAGGTTAGGAGACCAAAACTGTACACAATACTCCAGGTGTGGCCTCACCAATGCCCTGTACAACTGTAGCAACACCTCCCTGCCCCTGTACTCAAATCCCCTTGCTATGAAGGCCAACATGCCATTTGCTTTCTTAACCGCCTGCTGCACCTGCATGCCAACCTTCAATGACTGATGTACCATGACACCCAGGTCTCTTTGCACCTGCCCTTTTCCTAATCTGTCACCATTCAGATAATAGTCTGTCTCTCTGTTTTTACCACCAAAGTGGATAACCTCACATTTATCCACATTATACTTCATCTGCCATGCATTTGCCCACTCACCTAACCTATCCAAGTCGCTCTGCAGCCTCACAGCATCCTCCTCGCAGCTCACACTGCCACCCAACTTAGTGTCATCCGCAAATTTGGAGATACTACATTTAATCCCCTCATCTAAATCATTAATGTACAGTGTAAACAGCTGGGGCCCCAGCACAGAACCTTGCGGTACCCCACTAGTCACTGCCTGCCATTCTGAAAAGTACCCATTTACTCCTACTCTTTGCTTCCTGTCTGACAACCAGTTCTCAATCCATGTCAGTACACTACCCCCAATCCCATGTGCTCTAACTTTGCACATCAATCTCTTGTGTGGGACCTTGTCGAACGCCTTCTGAAAGTCCAAATATACCACATCAACTGGTTCTCCCTTATCCACTCTACTGGAAACATCCTCAAAAAATTCCAGAAGATTTGTCAAGCATGATTTCCCTTTCACAAATCCATGCTGACTTGGACCTATCATGTCACCTCTTTCCAAATGCACTGCTATGACATCCTTAATAATTGATTCCATCATTTTACCCACTACCGATGTCAGGCTGACCGGTCTATAATTCCCTGTTTTCTCTCTCCCTCCTTTTTTAAAAAGTGGGGTTACATTGGCTACCCTCCACTCCATAGGAACTGATCCAGAGTCAATGGAATGTTGGAAAATGACTGTCAACGCATCCACTATTTCCAAGGCCACCTCCTTAAGTACTCTGGGATGCAGTCCATCAGGCCCTGGGGATTTATCGGCCTTCAATCCCATCAATTTCCCCAACACAATTTCCCGGCTAATAAGGATTTCCCTCAGTTCCTCCTCCTTACTAGACCCCCCGACCCCTTTTATAACCGGAAGGTTGTTCGTGTCCTCCTTCGTGAATACCAAACCAAAGTACTTGTTCAATTGGTCCGCCATTTCTTTGTTCCCCGTTATGACTTCCCCTGATTCTGACTGCAGGGGACCTACATTTGTCTTTACTAACCTTTTTCTCTTTACATATCTATAGAAACTTTTGCAATCCGTCTTAATGTTCCCTGCAAGCTTCTTCTCATACTCCATTTTCCCTGCCCTAATCAAACCCTTTGTCCTCCTCTGCTGAGTTCTAAATTTCTCCCAGTCCCCAGGTTCGCTGCTATTTCTGGCCAATTTGTATGCCACTTCCTTGGCTTTAATACTATCCCTGATTTCCCTTGATAGCCACGGTTGAGCCACCTTCCCTTTTTTATTTTTATGCCAGACAGGAATGTACAATTGTTGTAGTTCATCCATGCGGTCTCTAAATGTCTGCCATTGCCCATCCACAGTCAACCCCTTAAGTATCATTCGCCAATCCATCTCAGCCAATTCACGCCTCATACCTTCAAAGTTAGCCTTCTTTAAGTTCTGGACCATGGTCTCTGAATTAACTGTTTCATTCTCCATCCTAATGCAGAATTCCACCATATTATGGTCACTCTTCCCCAAGGGGCCTCGCACAACGAGATTGCTAATTAATCCTTTCTCATTACATAACACCCAGTCTAAGATGGCCTCCCCCCTAGTTGGTTCCTCGACATATTGGTCTAAAAAACCATCCCTTATGCACTCCAGAAAATCCTCCTCCACCGTATTGCTTCCAGTTTGGTTAGCCCAATCTATGTGCATATTAAAGTCACCCATTATAACTGCTGCACCTTTATTGCACGCACCCCTAATTTCATGTTTGATGCCCTCCCCAACATCACTACTACTGTTTGGAGGTCTGTACACAACTCCCACTAACGTTTTTTGCCCTTTGGTGTTCTGCAGCTCTACCCATATAGATTCCACATCATCCAAGCTAATGTCCTTCCTAACTATTGCCTTAATCTCCTCCTTAACCAGCAATGCTACCCCACCTCCTTTTCCTTTTATTCTATCCTTCCTGAATGTTGAATACCCCTGGATGTTGAGTTCCCAGCCCTGCTCATCCTGGAGCCACGTCTCCGTAATCCCAATCACATCATATTTGTTAACATCTATTTGCACAGTTAATTCATCCACCTTATTGCGGATACTCCTTGCATTAAGACACAAAGCCTTTAGGCTTGTTTTTTTAACACCCTCTGTCCTTTTAGAATTTTGCTGTACAATGGCCCTTTTTGTTCTTTGCCTTGGGTTTCTCTGCCCTCCACTTTTCCTCATCTCCTTTCTGTCTTTTGTTTTTGCCTCCTTTTTGTTTCCCTCTATCTCCCTGCATTGGTTCCCATCCCCCTGCCATATTAGTTTAACTCCTCCCCAACAGCACTAGCAAACACTCCCCCGAGGACATTGGTTCCGATTCTGCCCAGGTGCAGACCGTCCGGATTGTACTGGTCCCACCTCCCCCAGAACCGGTTCCAATGCCCCAGGAATTTGAATCCCTCCCTGCTGCACCATTGCTCAAGCCACGTATTCATCTGAGCTATCCTGCGATTCCTACTCTGACTAGCACGTGGCACTGGTAGCAATCCCGAGATTACTACTTTTGAGGTCCTACTTTTTAATTTAGCTCCTAGCTCCTTAAATTCATTTCGTAGGAACTCATCCCTTTTTTTACCTATGTCATTGGTACCAACGTGCACCACGACAACTGGCTGTTCTCCCTCCCTTTTTAGAATGTCCTCCACCCGCTCCGAGACATCCTTGACCCTTGCACCAGGGAGGCAACATACTATCCTGGAGTCTCGGTTGCGGCCGCAGAAACGCCTATCTGTTCCCCTTACAATTGAATCCCCTATCACTATCGCTCTTCCACTCTTTTTCCTGCCCTCCTGTGCAACAGAGCCAGCCACGGTGCCATGAACTTGGCTGCTGCTGCCCTCCCCTGATGAGTCATCCCCCTCAACAGTACTCAAAGCGGTGTATCTGTTTTGCAGGGGGATGACCACAGGGGACCCCTGCACTACCTTCCTTGCACTACTCTTCCTGCTGGTCTTCCATTCCCTCGCTGGCTGTGGACCCTTCTCCTGCAGTAAGACCAACTCGCTACACGTGATACTCACGTCATTCTCAGCATCGTGGATGCTCCAGAGTGAATCCACCTTCAGCTCCAACTCCGCAACGCGGACCGTCAGTAGCCGGAGGTGGACACACTTCCCGCACATGTAGTCGTCAGGGACACTGGTGTTGTCCCCGTGTTCCCACATGGTACAGGAGGAGCATATCACGTGACCGAGCTGTCCTGCCATGACTTAACCCTTAGATACACTTAAATTGCTTATGCTTATGGGCAGGGTCACTGGATAGTGGGAAGGGAGGAGGTAAAAGGGCAGGTGTTGCATCTCCTGTGCTTGCACGGGAAGGTGCCATGGGAAGGGGAGCAGTGTTAGGGGTGACTGTGGAATGGACCAGAGTGTCGAGGAGAGAGCGGTCCCTTTGGAATGCTGAGAAGGGAGGAGAAGAAGTGATTGGTGGTGGGATCATGCTGGAGGTATCAAAAATGGTGGAGGGTGATCCGTTGAACGTGGAGGCTGGTGGGGTGAAAGGTGAGGACAAGGGGAACCCTGTTGTAGTTCTGAGAGGGAGGGGCAGGGATGAGAGCAAAGGTGCGGGAAATAGAGCGGACACGGTCGAGGGCCATGGGTGTTTTAGCCAATGTTCATGTAAAGTTTTTAATGATGTGGTGTCAAACATTGAAATCTTTATTTTCAACACTTTGTATGCTTGGATAGATTTGTGTGCACCTTTGGAAGTGGCTTAGTGAGTTAAATTGAATGGTGAGACATAATGCTATCCCCCGGAATGGTGATGAGTGTGAAAGGAATGACTTGGGCATTATAGGGCTGCTTTATCCTGTTGGTGTGGGGTAGTGCCAACCTAGTGCATCATGTGGCAGTCAGGGTGTACAGCATCTGGCCATGGTGAGGCCATCCCTGGCATCCCGGGCAGCAATGTGTTCGGGTGCTGATGGCCTGTGTCCTGTACAGCATCAGTTGATTGCAGACAAGGTTGGTGTTGTTGTTGGTACTGCTAGTTTGCCTGATGCTGCTGGTGTTGGGGCTGATCGAGCCAGGTTTCTAAGGACCAAGGTGTGATAGTTTCAAGGGCATTGATGTTAATGTAATAGATGGCAGCTGAACTTGAAATAACAGAAGCGATCTGACAATGGTGAGAGACGTTATTCCAAAGAGGTGACTGTGGATAGAAAGCTTGCTCCAAATACTTGCAACCTGCATAAAGCTCGATATGCCTTCAAAATGCAGTAAGCAACTGCTTTTGATCTTGGAGAGTGAACAGCTGTGAGATGGGAGTTTTTGTAGCATATTTGCAGCTGTCAAGTAAAGAAATCATAGAATCATAGAAAATTACAGCATGGAAGGATGCCATTTCGGCCCATCATGTCCGCGCTGGCCGACAAAGAGCTATTCAGCTTAATCCCATTGTCCAGATATTGGTCCGTAGCCTTGTAGGTTTTGGCACTTCAAGTATTTTTTTTAAGTGGTGAGGGGTTCTGCCTCTACCACCCTTTCAGGCAGTGAGTTACAGAATACCACCATCCTCTGGGTGAAAATGTTTCCGCTCAAATCCCCTCTAAACCTCCTACCAATTACTTTAAATCTGTGTCCCTGGTTGTTGACCCCTCTGCTAAGGGAAATAATCCTTCCTATGCACTCTATCTAGGCCCCGCATAAATCCCTTTGTTCCTCTGCACTTCTCAGTGTCCTACTATTTATTGTATATTCCCTTGCCATGTTAGCCCTCCCCAAATGCATTACCTTACACTTCTCCGGATTGAATTCCATTTGCCATTGTTCTGCCCACTTGACCAGTTTATTGATATCTTCCTGCAGTCTACAGCTTTCTTCTTCATTATCAACACAGCCAATTTTTGTATCATCTGAAAACTTCTTAATCATATTCCCTACATTCAAGTCTAAGGGCTAGAATTTCCTCATTTTTTGCATGCTTAACATCCACTTAATGTCCATTTTACCGCTGAAATGACGTATAATTCTCATATATCACCCAGTTAGCCACAAAATGGAAACTGACGGGCATTTTTTGGAAACTTATTGCCGAGCGTTACTTTCCCCATGTGCGTAACGCCGGGAAAAAATAATACCGCCCGCCCACTTTTTTTGGGTGGAATCATCAGAATGGGCAAAATCAACGCCCAGAATATCGCCCAGCATTAGTTTCCACACGGAATTAATGCTGAGATTCAATAGTACCCCCTGCCCACTTTTTTTGCGTAAAGATCACACTTGCTGAAACTAGGAGCCATGAGATCACCCAGCGTCACTTTCACCACCTCGCACGCATATCGCCCACAATATCGCTCACCCAAAAAAACGCGCAGAAAAAGTGGAACTAACCGGAACTAATCACAGCATTATGAACGCAATGTTCTACATCACATGTTGCATTCTTTAAAAGGCTTCAACCTCGTGGGAGTTCGGATGTACTCTGGAGGTTGTTGCATTTGATGTGAACATCTGTACAAACATCTTGACCATACTGTGACCGATTGCAATTTAAGAGGTGTCTTCATCGGGACATTCATTGTTTGTAACCAATCGGAAGAAAACAAAAAGCTATTGCAATGGGCCTGTCCTTTCTCACCATCTCTTGATGACCAAGTACATGCTGCAAACTCGAGATGGTCGAAAATATGCTCCACAGCATTATGTGCACAATGTAAGATGTGCCAGACTGATGAGGAGGACCAGATGTTACACCCCTTGCAAATACAGGGAGAAGCAATCTTACCTTGCCTTGTCCGACACCACCTGCCAGCTCACAAGGGGAGATCTGCAGCCTGCTAGCACCATCAGGACTGCACTGTCCGTCAAGGTCAAAGTCACCGCGGCACTGTTGTTCTACACATCGGGTTCTTTTCAGGCCTCAGCTGGCAACATTTGTGGTCTGTCTCAGCATGCCACACATTGCTGCATTAGCCAGGTCACTGAAGCCCTGTATGCACGCAGGAGGGACTTGATTAGCTTCCCTATGACCAGGGAGGCACAGAGTGAGAGGGATCTAGGATTCTCCAGAATTGCAAACTTCCCCAAGGTGCAGGGAGCAATAGACGATACGCACATCGCGATGTGGGCAGCTTTTCAGGATGCAGAGGTTTTCAGGAACCTCAAGGGATTCCACTCCCTGAATGTCCAACTGGTTGTCAACCACCAGCAAATTATAATGGCAGTGAGTGCTAAGTTTCTGGGCAGCATCCATGATGCTCGCATCCTGCGTGAAAGCACTGTATCTGACTTGTTTAACAATCAGCCACAAGGTCAATGCTGGATGCTTGGTGACAAAGGATATGGCCTCGCCACCTGGCTGAGGATCCCCCTGCGGGATACCCACACCGAAGCCGAGAGGCGATACAACTTGAGCCACAGAGCCACTCACAATATAGTGGTGAAAACCATTGGAGTGCTTAAGCAGTGCTTTAGATGCCTGGACCACTCAGGAGGCGAGCTCCAATACCACCCTGAGCAGAAAGCTCAATTTGTGGTGGTGTGCTCCATGCTGCACAACTTGGCTATCAGGAGGGGACAAGAATTGCCTGCTGAGTCTGACAGTCCACCTCACCAGAGAGAGGAAGAGGAGGACAAGAAGGCAGAGGCTGACATCATCCCACTCAGAGAGTTGTGGGCATGTGGAATTCTCTACCACAGAGAGTTGTTGGGGCCAGTTCGTTAGATATATTCAAAAGGGAGTTAGATGTGGCCTTCATGGCTAAAGGGATCAAGCGGTATGGAGAGAAAGCAGGAATGGGGTACTGAAATGCATGATCAGCCATGATCATACTGAATGGTGGTGCAGGCTTGAAGGGCCTAATGGCCTACTCCTGCACCTATTTTCTATGTTTCACACAATCAGGCTGACGCTGAAGCCATGTCCCCGCCCCCGTGTAGACCACATGAAAGGGCTGGTGGTGGCATGATAGATGCAAGAGCCTTACATCAGGAGCTCATCAATGAGCGCTTTGCCTGAAAGAACGTTGGTGTTATTTACAAAGCTGACACACCGCTGGCTGTGCAGGTCATATATCAATGGTGGACATCAAAGTTTAAGTTGATTGAAGTTAAGTGCAATTATACCCTTTGATGTTAAGGAATCACCAGCGTGTAACGGTGCAGCTATCTGAGCCAATGCGCAACAAGGTTTTGCAAAACATTTAAACTGAACAGTTGCCTGAAATCATAAGTATTTCTGTAAAAACCAACCCTCCCCCCCACCTCACCCGCTTCTCTTCCCCACCTCTACCTCTTCCCCTTCCCCTCCTGACTCCAAGCCACCTGGCCGAGGAGCTCCTCAGGCGATGTTTCATTGGCGATGGGGGGGGATGACGGCCGACCCGCTGCTTGGACGGATACAGGAGAGGACGGCCCCGAGGTGGGAATGTGCTCTGAGCCAGAAGCAAGATGTTGCTGTTGGCTCTCATGTATGGTTGGCAATGAGGGTGCGGCACCTTGGGGTGCAATGCCGCACTCCAGGACCACTGGGAGCCCTCTGCCACCAATGTTCCTGGCTACCAGCTCCAGGGCCTCCACCATTCCTTCCATGTTATATATTATTTGTTGGACAAAAACTCGGTGCCAACTATGTTCTTGATGCTTAGCAGGCTTTTTACTGCTGGTGAATCTCCCTTGTGCCTCCCACAATAGCCAAACAAGCACACACCACAGCCACACACGCTTTCATTCCCTCTCAGTTCTCTCTCTGTCTCCTCTTCTGTGCATGGCATGATGACCCTTGACCTCCTGAATCGCGGGAATCGAGTGTTGCCATGCTGTTGCTAAGGACGGCGACATTTTACGGCAGGTCAGCGAGATTTAACGGTACCACCCATTTCATATCGCTCGGGGTAACGCCCAATTTTGGGCGATAAGCATAAAAGTGATACCACAAAAAGCAAGGGACCTAGTACTGAGCCCTGCGGAACCCCACTGGAACCAGCCTTCCAATCGCAAAAACACCCATCAACCATTACCCTTTGCTTCCTGCCTCTGAGCCAATTTTGGATCCAACTCGCCACTGTGCCTTGGATCCCATGGGCTTTTACTTTTATGATTACAAATGAATTCATGTTGACAACTCCCTACATCCTTGTGATCCCTGAGCAGCGTAAATCTCCTGGACAAGCTGGAAAATGGTAAGTTCAGCTCAAAATTCTTTTTAATAGGCTCTTACCAAGGTCATAAAGAAATAAATTGCCTTCCCCGCCACTGCGTATCGGGTCTGTTCAGCGCTGTTGGACCCTACATCTGGGAAAGTAGCGTGGCGGCGGGCTGACAGTGGGGGTCCCGTCCCGCTGTCAATCATTCTAAATTTAACAGCTGACCCGCCACTGATCCTGTCCGCTGAGCGTCGGCAAAGTTCCACCCGGTGAGTCTGTGAATATAATACTGGTGAGGGAAAGGGAACCAGAATTCTACTAAAATACTGAAAACAATCATCGAAAGCAAATTAATTCTCCATATCTCAACATAGAAATATAGAAATTTACAGCGCAGGAGGAGGCCATTCCGGCCCATCGTGTCTGCACCGGCCGACAAAGAGCCACATGGCCCTTGGTCAGCAATGGTTTCAATTGGAGAAATTAAGAATTGGAAGACAGATTGCTGCTTTTGAAGTTGAGTGGCAGTGTTGCAATTTACTGGCACCTTTCTCAGTATTTGATGTATTTTTTGCATTGTGTGTAAAAGATTTTGAATTGTATTAATTTGATTCGATTTTGTTGCGAGCAGCTGTTACTATCTTGCAGGACCACAGGGAAAGCAAGATAAGTATAAAATAATGTATAAAATAACACAGTTACTGTACTATGGAAGTCGTCAGACATGCCGGCATTGTAGTCTGGAAGCGTTCTACATCAAAATACACTTGAAATAGTTTTTCTATGTTCTAGTGCAGCTGTGGAATTCAGGGTCAACAGCTACCATGGCAACAGAAAAGTATTTTTCTCGAGAGGTGATATAGATGAAGTAACTACTTGAATAGTTTGATAAATCATACTACTGCAGCAATAGCAATGCCATTGTCTTAACAGAGGTCCTAACGGTCCATTGGGTGTTTAGTCAGCACAGGGAAACATTTACCAGAAGAAGGTAGAAACTGCCCACGGGCCAGTGTTTTCAATTCCATGTTACTAGGAAGTGCTGTGAAGTCAGCTCGAGTTCTCAGGGCCCTCTGGGGAATTACCTGTGCAGCAACATAAGTTATTGTCTATTTCTGGGAAGTTGATATTGTGAATAGTATTTTATTTCTCTTCATTTTTCATTTCATGTTCATTGTCCTATTGAGATTCTCCTTCACTCTCGTGTCTCATCCCATACACTGAGAGAATAAAAACAAGCCTACTGCAACAACAACAACTTGTATTTATACACCGGCTTTAACATAATAAAATGTCCCAAAGCGCTTCACAGGAGAATTATGAGATAAAAATTTGACAATGAGCCACATATGGAGAAATTAGGGCAGGTGACTTGGTCAAAGAGGTAGGTTTTAAGGACCGTCTTAAAGGAGGAAAGAGAGGTAGAGAGGCGGGGAGCTTTAGGCAGGGAATTCCAGAGCTTGGGGCCTCGGCAACAGAAGGCACAGCCACCAATGCTTGAACGATTATAATCAGGGACACTCAAAAGGGCAGAGTTAGAGGAGTTCAGCTATCTCGGAAGGTTGTGCGGCTGGAGGAGATAGGGAGCACCGAGTGGTATTGTGAGAGAGGTCCTCTATATTTAGGACTTGGTTTGTGTTAAGTCCTGACTCTAATGTACTGACTTACACGAGACACATGCTGAAGTCAAGGTCACTCAGGACCTGCACCTTTAATTCCAGCTCTCCAGTGCTGCACTCGCCTGAGACCTCCCTTTATATATCTCAGTGGGACAGGTATGGAGTGTCTCCTGCAAGTGCACCCATGGTGGTAAGGTATGCTTATTGTTACAGGTCATATCCAGTTACAGTCATGTATAGCATGGTAAGATACAGTTATATACAGTAATGTGAGATACATGACAGTTTGTATATGACATAAGCCTCCACAAAGCATCCTTCATCCAGCAAGACTCGAGCTTTGAATCTGATAATGTGATGGGGGGAAGGGTGGAGGAGCAGAACTCATTGAATGGAGGGGGAGGTGGATGGCAAATTTCTCTGAAGTGTTGTTCTACACTCCTGACAGCTGGTCCAAGAGGACATGACAGCAGATCAGTGGCCCACCCAGATGGCTGCAGAATGGTGCATGGCACTTAAAAAGTTTTCTTCACGTTGAAAGTCTTCAGTGATTTCAATTATGATGTTCTTAGTAGAATTAATTCTTTAATAGCAAAAGTATTGGGGGGTGACTTTCACTTTGAGGAGGCGGTAAAAAAAGCAATCTTGCCACCCGCCCAAAGTCCTCATTGGGTGGCCCAAAATAATTTGATGGCAACCACAGTGCTCATTGGCTGAACTAGTGCTTGCACGGGGGTGTGGTGTGGGGGATGGTGGGACATCTGACAGCTTTTGTAATTCATTCATGGGAGGTGGGTGTCGCTGGCAAGGCCAGCATTTATTGCCCATCCCTTAAATGCCCTTGAGAAGGTGGTGGTGAGTCTCCATTTCAGAGGGCAGTTAAAGGTCTGGAGTCACATACAGGCCAGACTGGGTAAGGATGGCAGATTTCCTCCCCTAAAGGGCATTAGTGAACCAGATGGGTTTTTATGACAATCCGGTAGTTTCATGGTCACCATGACTAACACTCGCTTTTCATTCCAGAATTATTTAATTGACTGAATTTAAATTCCCCGGCTGCGTGGTGAACTCGCGTCTCCGGATAATTAGTCCAGGCCTCTGGATTGCTAGTCCAGTAATATAACCACTATGCTACCGTACCTTTACATGGAACCATGCTGAATGTTGTGATTTGTCTCTTTAAGGACCGATGATGAGGTTTCTCAAAATCTAGTACCAATGCACAGCATGCACGTGGTGCATAATCCATCTGTGGCACCTCACAATTGCATCGGGGTCCTATACCAGCATAGAAAAGAACATAAGAACATAAGAATAGGAGCAGGAGTAGCCATTTGGCCCCTCGCGCCTGCTCTGCCATTTAATAAGATCATGGCTGATCTGATCATGGGCTCAGCTCCCTGCCTGCTCCCCATAACCCTTCACTCACTTATTGTTCAAAATCAGTCAATCTCCACCTTAAATCTATTCAATGACCCAGCCTCCACAGCTCTCTGGGGTAGAGAATTCCACAGATTTACAACCTTCTGAGAGAAGAAATTTCTCCTAATCTTAGTTCTAGATGGGCGGGCACTTATTCTTAAACTATGCCCCCGAGTTCTAGATTCCCCCACGAGTCGAAACATCCTCTCTGCATCTACCTTGTCGAGCCCCCTCAGTATCTTATACGTTTCAATAAGATCACCTCTCATTCTTCTAAACTGCAATGAGTATAGGCCCAACCTGCTCAACCTTTCTTCATAAATCAACCCCTTCATCTCAAGAATCAACCTAGTGAACCTTCTCTGCACTGCCTCCAATGCAAGTATATCCCTCCTTAAATAAGGAGACCAAAACTGTAGCCAGTACTCTAGATGTGGTCTCACTAATACCCTGTACAGTTGTAGCGGGACTTATTTGCTTTTATACTCCATCCCCCTTGCAATAAAGGCCAACATTCTATTTGTCTTCTGATTACTTGCTGTACCGGTATACTAACTTTTTGTGTTTCATGCACAAGGACTCCCAGGTCCTTCTGTACTGCAGCATTTTGTAATCTCTCTCCATTTAAATAATAATTTGCTTTTTTATTTTATTTTTCCTGCCAAAGTGGATAACCTCACACTTTCCCACATTATACTTCATCTGCCAAATGTTTGCCCACTCACTTAGTCTGTCAATATCCCTTTGTAAATTCTTTTTCTCTTCCTCACAACTTGCTTTCCCACCCATCTTTGTATCTTTGCATTACACATGGTCTCTTCATCCAAGTCATTAATATACATTGTAAATAGTTGAGGCCCCAGCACCGATCCCTGCGGCACCACACTAGTTACCGTTTGCCTACCGGAAAATGAACCATTTATCCCGACTCTCTGTTTTCTGTTAGTTAGCCAATCTTCTATCCAAGCTAATATTTTATCCCCAACCCTGTGAAGTCTTATCTTGTGCAGTAACCTTTTATGTGGCACCTAATCGAATGCCTTGTGGAAATCCAAATACACCACATCCACTGGATCCCCCTTATCCACTGAGCTCGTTACATCCTCAGAGATCTCCAGCAAATTTGTCAAACATGATTTCTCTTTCATAAAACTATGCTGACTCTGCTTGACTATATTATGCTTGTCCAAATGTCTAGCCACTGCTTCCTTAATAATGGATTCCAGCATTTTCCCAATGACAGCTGTTAGGCTAACTGGTCTATAGTTTCCTGCTTTCTGATTGCTCCTTTTTTAAATAGGCGTGTTACTTTTGCGGTTTTCCAGTCTGCTGGGACCTCTCCAGAATCCAGGGAATTTTGGTAGATTGCAACCAATGCAATCACTGTCTATGTAATCACTTCTTTTAAGATCCTCTTTTAAGATCATGGGGACGTGTCAACCTTTAGTTCCATTATTTTACCAAGTACTTTTTCTCCAGTGATAGTGATTGTTTTAAGTTCCCCCTCCCTTTAGCCCCCGATTATCTATTATTGGGATGTTTTTAGTGTCTTCCACCGTGAAGAACAATATAAAATATTTGTTCAAAGTCTGCCATTTCCCTGTTCCCCATTATTAATTCCCCAGTCTCATCCTCTAAGGGACCAACGTTTACTTTAGTCACTCTCTTCCTTTTTATATACCTGTAGTTTACTCTTATAATCCATCTTCTCTCTCTATTTTTTTTTAGTCATCCTTTGTTGATTTTTAAAAATGTCCTAATCCTCTGGCCTCCCACTAATCTTGTCAATATTGTATACCATTGTTTTTAATTTGATACCATCCTTTACTTCTTTAGTTAGTCACGGGTGGTTCTCCGTTCTCTTATAGCTTTTCCTTCTCACTGGGATATATTTTTGTTGAGAGTTATGAAATATCTCCTTAAATGTCTGTCACTGTTTATCAACCGTCTAATGTATCATCCCAGTCCACTTTAGTCAACTCTACCCTCATATCTTTTAATTGCCTTTATTTAAGATCAGGACACTAGTTTGAGACCCAGCTTTCTCACCCTCCAACTGCATTTGAAATTCAACCATGCTATGATCACTCTTTCCTAGAGGATCCTTTCCTATGAGATCATTTATTAATCCCGTCTCATTACACAGTACCAGATCTAAGATAGCCTGCTCCCTGGTTGGTTCCCCAACGTTCTGTTCAAGGAAACTATCCCGGATACATTCTATGAACTCCTTGGCTAATTTGATTTGTCCAATCAATATGAAGATTAAAATCGCCCAAGATTATTGCTGTACCTTTTTTACAAGCCTCCATTATTTCTTGATTTATACTCTGTCCAACAGTGTAGCTACTGTTCGGGAGCCTATAGACTTAGCCCACTGGAGACTTCTTCCCCTTATTATTTCTTATCTCCACCCAAACTGATTCTACATCGTAATCTTCTGAGCCAATATAATTTCTCACTACTGCATGGATCTCAAGCTTTATTAATAGAGCTACCCCACCTCCTTTTTGATTTCTGTCTATCCGTCCGAATTGTCAAATACCCCTGAATATTCAGTTCCCAGCCTTGGTCACCTTGCAACCGCATCTCTGTAATGGCTATCAGATCATACCTATTTATATCTATTTGTGCCGTCAATGTATCTATCTTGTTACGAAAGCTGTGTGCATTCATTTTACCATTTTTCCCTGCTTTAACCCACTTTCTGATACACTCTTATTTTTATAAATTCTGTCCCTTCCTGTCACACTCTGGTTATAATTTCCCCCATAACTACCCTGCTCTATTGCCTTCTTCTTTCTCTTTTTAAATTTCCGCTCACCTGAAACCCTCCACTATTTAGTTTAAAGCCCACTGTACTGCCCGGAAAGAGAGACTTGCATTTATATTGTGCCTTTCACGATCACCAGATGTCTCAAAGGCACTTCACAACCAATGAAGTACTTTTGGAGTGTAGTCACTGTTGTAATGGATGAAACGCGGCAGCCAACTTGTGCACAGCAAACTCCCACAAACAGCAATGTGATAGTGACCAGATAATCTTTGCTTTGTTATGTTGATTGAGGGATAAATATTGGCCAGGACACTGCGGATAACTCATCTGCTCTTCTTCCAAATAGTGCCATGAGATCTTTTACATCCACCTGAGAAAGCAGACGGGACCTCGGTTTAACCTCTCATTTGAAAGGTGGCATCTCTGACAGTGCAGCACTCCCTCAGCACTGCACTGGAGTGTCAGCCTTGATTTATGTGCTCGAGTTTCTGGAGTGGGACTTGAACCCAAAACCTTCTGACTTAGATGCAAGAGTGCTATCCACTGAGCCACAGGTGACACTATTGGAGAAGCACTCCAATTTGCATATTAAAGTTGGCTTCCACCTGTAACAGCCTGGAATCTGAGCAGCATGGTGAAAGCCCTGAAGAAAATGGCGATGGGCAGAGCAAAAGCGAGGCCATGGGTAGGCCGAGGTTTTCGGGATGTTACCACCCCGCAATCATTCATGTGATTTGTCATCTTCCCCGAACCCTCCTCCCCCACCTGTCGCGTGCTGCGATCACATAAAGCCACCCACCCCACAACCACTCTCTACCCACACCCTCCACACTCTCCCCTGCGTGTGGCCTTGTGCTGCAGCCTTTCCTGCCGGACAGACAGACAAGCCTATCAGTCAGGCTGTCTGTCGGGCTGGGAATCTGGGGAAAAAAATCCAAACACGATTTGGATTAAAACTCCACAGAGTTCGTGGTAACCCACACTCATCCCGACCATAACTCCTCCCACACCCCCCATCCCAGCTCCAAAACCACTCCCCAGCAAATATCGAGGTCGTGTCTTAGTATGTTAGAATAATTGGACCATGGCATCTATGGAAATGGTTTGAGTCCTTTTCACGTCCTATTAAAGATCGAGAACTGCCTTTATCTTCTAAACAATTAGCACTAATCTGTTACTCTCACTTAAAGAGGCCATAGGGTGCATAATATAATAACTGAAAATGAGACACTGGTGCAAATAAACGTAAATTTTAATGGCTGAGTTTTTAACATGCTCTTAGATGAATATTGGGGTATATGTTGCACCTGAACTCACAGGATTCATAGTTTTAGGGCATATTTCAGAAGGATTTTGGATTGTTTTGCTTCTGAAGAAGCAGTTAGGGTAGGCAACACAGAGAATAATAGATGTCTGTGAGCATTTTAGTGATACACTTCATCTCTCCCCAGCTCCAGTCATTCTCATTATTGTATTCCACCTTAGGAAAGATATTTATTACTTTGGCCAAGGTACTCAGGAAAAATGCCACATATGAAAAATAAAAATCAACTCTAGAGTTATGGTACATAGGTTTAGGAATGCCTATTTATCTTGGGGAAACCAAGACTACAACAGGGGAATTAGAACGGAATTATGGATGCTGATGAAAGAGGAAAATGAAAACAATTATAGCTGTGGTCTTGTAACACAATGGCAGGAACATTCCTGAGAGCTGCGTCCACTCTGCAGGGGTTACTTTGCTGTAAATGGGATTTTCGCAGCAGTTGTGGTGAAGTAACGGTGACGGAGTGGGCGCAGTTCAGAGGAATTTGTCGGCCATTGTGCTGTTACATGATATAATTGGTTGCTTCAGTGGCATATTTACTATTGAAAAATGGGTTGATGCTTACACTTATTGGGGGCGAAATTGCCCCTTTTGATAGCCCCGTTAGAACCTCCGAAGAGCGCTCGGGCATAAGACAGTTTTCGTCCGGGGGAAGGGCCTACCGCCTCATGGAAAATTGCCCGGGAGGTTTCGAGGCTCTGCCTTGGCAGTGCCCTGGACCACCGCGCAACCGGCAATGACGTCATGGCAAGAGCCTTTACTGCCCCGTCCCGACCGCTTAACACCCCATTGGAGAAATTGCCCCATGGGCCGCGAGGCTGACGGACAGCCAACGCCCTGGGCCGCCATCTTTGTTTGTCGGCCAACTCTTGGGTTGGCTTGATGATGGCGGCCCTAGCGTAGTTCGGGCCGCCATCGTGCAGCCCAGCATTGTGTCTTGGGTGCTGAGCTATTGGCCCCCATAGCGGCTATCAAAGGGCCTGCAGAATGCACAGTGGCTCTCCCCTTTAATCCAAGGGGAGGGACTTTGTCGCACATCAGCTTGACTGAGCGCCACAGTAGTCTCCGGGACCTGCCCCTACAGGAAGCGGAGCACTGGAGATTGTGCTTCACTTATTTTGAGGGGCGGTAAGCCCAATTCAGCGTTGGGGGCAGGATTTCTGCGCAGGGCGCTTCAAGTCCCGCCCCCAAAAGGTTACCACCCCTAATCGGGGTGCGGGGCAATTTCGCCCCCAATGACTTACTAGTAAAATTACCATAACATTCTCAGTGGGAAATAAGAACGTTTATCGCTATAACAGAAAAGAACAAACATTGTGGCAGTTCAGTAAACCTCCACTCCACCCGGGGTAATTTATCCTATCCAGGTACAATCATGATACCAACTCTGCAGACAAGATAACTCGCTCAACAGTAATGCTCTTTTATTTACCGTGGAGGCATTATATCCTAGATTGACGATGACCCAGGGACTTAAACTGACAGTCTTTTAGAACAGTTTATTCATTCTGAAGGGCAGTGTTTTAGATGTTGTGCCTACCGTCAAAATGGAAAGCAAGATTTAAAAATGTCCTTAGAATCATAGGATGATACAACACAGAAGGAGATCATTCAGCCCATCGTGCTTGTGTTGGTTCTTTTAGGAGCTATCCAATTGGTCCCATTCCCCGGCTCTTTCCCCATAGCCCTATAAGGATTCTGTAAAGGTTTGTTTAAGTCTCAGAAGGTTAATATTATTGCAATATTATTGAAATAAACCTTCTCTTGCTATGAGTAGCTTTATTACTGTAATATGAGTGTTTATTTCAGCATCAGCGGATTTTAAAACATTGTAAAATGACCAACCTAGGAAGCCTGAAGCTTACACGCAGCTGCTGGAAGTTTAGGGGTTAACAGTTGTACCATAGATCAAGTAGGAATCGTGGCCCTTTTTGGGCTTAATACATATTAATAAATAAAATTCCAAAATATAAAATGCAGCTGCTCTGCTAAGTAAAGTACATATCGGAAAAAACCACTAATAATTCCAACAAATGTGTTCATGCTTTATAATTAGAAGACTCAAACTCAGTTCCTGTGTCAATGCTTTTGCTCCAACCACAGCGTTCATTGGCAAAAGTATCAATCCCAGCAATGTTTACAGACTTCTCTGCAAAGCGCTGGAACCAAAATGAAGTACATTATGATTGAAAACTGATTTACATCTGCTTCTAATTAACAAGCACAACTTAATGGGAACATACGATTTCTCGCCACAAAAGGATACATGCTATAACTTTGTGGCCCAGAATTAGCCTCCTTAGCACCTCCCGTTATCGCCTCCGGGTGATGATAACGGGGCGCTAACGACTTACTGACTGGGCGCGACGAGATGTACGACTCCCGCTATATTCGGCGGGAGGTTTGTGGCAGCAGTAAGACATTGTGCCCCGATCTCCTGCGCCAGGAGATCGTGACATCATTGCCGTGTGCATCGGTCCGGTAGTGCCCCCAACCAGAACTTTGGTTCCACCCCTGCGGCATCGCCGGGCAAAAACACTGACAGCTGCAGGAGGCGTCCATCATTTCTCTTTAGCCGCGATCAATCAGCCCGGCACTCTGCTGGAGAACATGGGGCTGATTGGGCCAGATTGCGGCTGCTATCGGAGATCAGCTCACTGCTCCCAATGCAGAGCCTGCATCGATAGCCCTTCCCTTTAAGGGACGGAAGGAGCCTCGGATCGTGGCAACACTGCACGGGACATTGTGCAGCACTGCACCGCTCATTACCTCGCCTGCGTCCTGTAGCGCTCCAGGAAGGAAGTGAAGCGCTTCCTTCCTGGAGCACAAACTCTGAATTTTTTTAAAGCTGAGAATGACTAGCTAAAGATTCCCAACTTTCAAAAGTTAGCGCCCCAAATGGGGGGCACTCGAATTTCTCCCCCCTTATTTACTTGGCTGAAGTCTCTCGAGAAACATTTTCTTTCCCCACAGAGTGGGAAATATTAAGGAGAGAGAGCCCCTACCTCACTTAGTTTGAAATAGAATCATAGAATGGTTACAGTACAGAAGGAGGCCATTCGGCCTGTCAAGCTCGTGACAGCTTTCTGCAATTGTAGCTATTGTTATGTAATGCAAAAATAATTTCAACAAACTATTTCAGCTTCAAGCTACATTGACATAATTTAATATTAAATATTTCATAGTAGGTCACTGATGAGTGTTGCATTAATATTGTTTGCCCTGATTATCCACTCACAGATATCAGGTGATCTCATTTGTGCAGGCATCAGCCTGGTTGACTCTCAATGAATTATATTATTCAGATTGTAATGATTTGTTTACAAGGTCACTGGTAAGAAAGTGCTGCAGCTCACTTTGTTTTGAGCGTTTCTGTAAAAACAAGAAGTGGTTCAATGGAAACAATGCAGGGGAGGAAAGTTTCCCACTATGCTGAACATGACAATTCAGCTAGTCCCACTCACCCGCCTTTTTCCCCTAGCCCTGCAAATTTTTTTCCTTCAGGTACCCATCCGAATCCCTTTTGAAAGCCACGATTGAACCTGCCCCCACCACCCTAGTGCAGTAAATATAGTGAGTCAAAGTGATTTCTTTGCAGTATAAGCCTTACAGCAGTTGGAAGTGCTCAACAAATCCAAATCACTAAATCTCATTTGAGGATTCAGCCCCACCAAATCGTATATTTAAGATAATTAGTATTATTTCTGGATGTAAATGTCATGTTCAGCATAGTGGGAAACTTTCCTCCCTGCATTGTTTCCATTGAACACTTCTTGTTTCTACAGAAACGCTCAAAACATAGTGAGCTGCAGTACTTTCTTACCAGTGACCTTGTAAACAAATCATTCCAAACTGAATAATATAATTCATTGAGAGTCAACCAGGCTGACGCCTGCACAAATGAGATCACCTGATATCTGTGAGTGGATAATCAGGGCAAACAATATTAATGCAACACTCATCAGTGACCTACTATGAAATATTTAATATTAAATTATATCAATGTGGCTTGAAGCTGAAATGGTTTGCTGAAATTATTTTTGCATTACATAATAATAGCTACATCATGTGGGGGATAAACAATTTAAAATGCAACCAATGACAAATATATATATATTTTTAAAAAAGATCAACATCACATTATATTCAGCAGAAGAGCAATTTTACAATAGTAATAATCCTAAATAGAAGTTCATAACAATCAAATGCCCGAGGCAAGATTAGTCCATCAGCAGTAACACTGAAATATAATTAGAACAAAGACAAGAGTTATTCTGAGTCGCGACAAGGAGTAAGCCAAGGCGAACAAATGGAAGCCTTTGCATGCTCAATGCTGGTAGGACCGCTTGTGACCAGGACAGCAAGTTATGGAGATTACACTAGGAAATGTCGTAGGCATGATTTACAGGGCTCCGAATGATCAGTCGGATGTGAGAGAATGAATATTTGTCCGCATGCCCGATTGTAGACTCCCGAAACAAGCACTCTACTCCGAGCTACGTCACGGCAGGCGAGTCCCAGGAGGGCGGATAAAGTGCTTCAAGGATACCCTCAAAGCGTCCTTGAAAAAATGCAACAACCCCACCGACTCTTGGGAATCCCTGGCCCAAAGTGGAACAACCGAGAAGGCGCCGAACACTTTGAGGCCTAGATTTTCCACTTTTTTTGCATCGATACCACCACTTAACGTCCATTTTAATGCTGAGATGAGGTATAACGCCCAGATATCGCCCATTTAGCAACAAAATGGAAACTAACGCTCACTTATCGCCCAGTGTTACTTTCGGCATGCAGTTAACGCTGAGAATTAATAATAGGGCCCGCCCACCTTCCTTTGCCGTAAAGATCAGAATGGGTGAAACTAACGCCCATAATATCGCCAAGTGTTATTTTCGGCACCTCGCCCATATATCGCCAAAAATATCGCTTGCCGAAAAAAACGCTGAGAAAAAGTGGCTCTCACCTGAACTAAACCCAGCGGTATGGAAGCCATGTTGTAAATGGGAGGTCAGTTCATATAAAAGGCTGCTTCAAGTTCTGGGGAGTTTTGATGTACTGTGCAGTTCTTTTAAGGTGATTTGAACATCTGAACAAATATCTTATCATACTGTAGGCAATTTGAATTTAATTTAGGTGTTTTAGTAGGTAAAGTTATTGTTTGTGAACAATAGGTATAATACTGACTGTTATTGTAATGGGGTCTGTAATTTCTCAGCTTGTCTTTGGTGCATACATAATAAAGGATGAAACTGAGTACTGTGTACAATGAGCAAGTGTGACCTTAGCTCCTTTAATAAGACTCCAGAGTGCAGGTACCTCGTGGGTGGCCTGCTTATATACTGTGCTCCCAAGGGATGGTGGGATCCCTTGGGACTCCAACAGGTGGACCCTCTGGTGGTCAGGTGTCATGCAGGTTACACAGGGTTAAATACATAACATCACTCACCTGTGAAGTCAACAGTACACTTATTTACAAGGTGAGATGTACACTTATTTACAATATCCTAGGAGGAGTGTTTGTTAGTGCTGTTGGGGAGGAGTTAAACTAATATGGCAGGGGGATGGGAACCAATACAGGGAGACAGAGGGAAACAAAATGGAGACAGAAGCAAAAGACAGAAAGGAGATGAGTAAAAGTGGAGGGCAGAGAAACCCAAGGCAAAAAACAAAAAGGGCCACTTTGCAGCAAAATTCTAAAGGGTCAAAGTGTGTTACAAAGGCAAGCCTGAAGGCTCTGTGCCTCAATGCGAGGAGTAATCGAAATAAGGTGGAAGAATTAACTGTGCAGATAGCAGTTAACGGATACGATGTGGTTAGCATCACGGAGACATGGCTCCAGGGTGACCAAGGCTGGGAACTCAACATCCAAGGGTATTCAACATTTAGGAAGGATAGACAGAAAGGAAAAGGAGGCGGGGTGGCATTGCTGGTTAAAGATAAAATTAATGCAATTGTAAGGAAAGACATTAGCTTGGATGATGTGGAATCGGTATGGGTGGAGCTACGGAATACCAAAGAGCAGAAAATGCTAGTGGGAGTTGTGTACAGACCTCCAAACAGTAGTAGTGATTTTGGGGAGGGCATCAAACATGAAATTAGGGGTGCATGCAATAAAGGTGCAGCAGTTATCATGGGTGACTTTAATATGCATATAGATTAGGCTAACCAAACTGGAAACAATACGGTGGAGGAGGATTTCCTGGAGTGCATAAGGGATGGTTTTCTAGACCAATATGTCGAGGAACCAACTAGGGGGGAGGCCATCTTAGACTGGGTGTTGTGTAATGAGAGAGGATTAATTAGCAATCACGTTGTGCGAGGACCCTTGGGGAAGAGTGACCATAATATGGTGGAATTCGACATTAGGATGGAAAATGAAACAGTTAATTCAGAGACCATGGTCCAGAACTTAAAGAAGGGTAACTTTGAAGGTATGAGGTGTGAATTGGCTAGGATAGATTGGCGAATGAGACTTAAGGGGTTGACAGTGGATGGGCAATGGCAGACATTTAGAGACCGCATGGATGAACTACAACAATTGTACATCCCTGTCTGGTGTAAAATTAAAAAAGGGAAGGTGGCTCAACCGTGGCTATCAAGGGAAATCAGGGATAGTATTAAAGCCAAGGAAGTGGCATACAAATTTGCCAGAAATAGCAGCGAACTGGGAGAAATTTAGAACTCAGCAGAGGAGGACAAAGGGTTTGATTAGGGCAGGGAAAATAGAGTACGAGAGGAAGCTTGCAGGGAACATTAAAATGGACTGCAAAAGCTTCTATAGATATGTAAAGAGAAAAAGGTTAGTAAAGACAAACGTAGGTCCCTTGCAGTCAGAATCAAGGGAAGTCATAACTGGGAACAAAGAAATGGCTGACCAATTGAACAAGTACTTTGGTTCGGTATTCACTAAGGAGGACACAAACAACCTTCCGGATATAAAAGGGGTCAGAGGGTCTAGTAAGAAGGAGGAACTGAGGGAAATCCTTATTAATCGAGAAATTGTGTTGGGGAAATTGATGGGATTGAAGGCCGATAAATCCCCAGGGCCTGATGTTCTGCATCCCAGAGTACTTAAGGAGGTGGCCTTGGAAATAGCGGATGCATTGACAGTCATTTTCCAACATTCCATAGACTCTGGATCAGTTCCTATGGAGTGGAGGGTAGCCAATGTAACCTCACTTTTTAAAAAAGGAGGGAGAGAGAAAACAGGGAGTTATAGACCGGTCAGCCTGATGGGTAAAATGATGGAATCAATTATTAAGGATGTCATAGCAGCGCATTTGGAAAGAGGTGACATGATAGGTCCAAGTCAGCATGGATTTGTGAAAGGGAAATCATGCTTGACAAATCTTCTCGAATTTTTTGAGGATGTTTCCAGTAGAGTGAACAAGGGAGAACCAGTTGATGTGGTGTATTTGGACTTTCAGAAGGCTTTCGACAAGGTCCCACACAAGAGATTAATGTGCAAAGTTAAAGCACATGGGATTGGGGGTAGTGTGCTGACATGGATTGAGAACTGGTTGTCAGACAGGAAGCAAAGAGTAGGAGTAAATGGGGTCTTTTCAGAATGGCAGGTAGTGACTAGTGGGGTACCGCAAGGTTCTGTGCTGGGGCCTCAGCTGTTTACATTGTATATTAATGATTTAGACGAGGGGATTAAATGTAGTATCTCAAAATTTGCGGATGACACTAAGTTGGGTGGCAGTGTGAACTGCGAGGAGGATGCTATGAGGCTGCAGAGTGACTTGGATAGGTTAGGTGAGTGGGCAAATGCATGGCAGATGAAGTATAATGTGGATAAATGTGAGGTTATCCACTTTGGTGGTAAAAACAGAGAGACAGACTATTATCTGAATGGTGATATATTAGGAAAAGGGGAGGTGTAACGAGACCTGGGTGTCATGGTACATCAGTCATTGAAGGTTAGCATGCAGGTACAGCAGGCAGTTAAGAAAGCAAATGGCATGTTGGCCTTCATAGCGAGGGGATTTAAGTACAGGGGCAGGGAGGTGTTACTACAGTTGTACAGGGCCTTGGTGAAGCCACACCTGGAGTATTGTGTACAGTTTTGGTCTCCTAACTTGAGGAAGGACATTCTTGCTATTGAGGGAGTGCAGCGAAGGTTCACCAGACTGATTTCCGGGATGGCAGGACTGACATATCAAGAAAGACTGGATTAACTGGGCTTGTATTCACTGGAGTTCAGAAGAATGAGAGGGGATCTCATAGCAACGTTTAAAATTCTGATGGGTTTCGACAGGTTAGATGCAGGAAGTATGTTCCCAATGTTGGGGAAGTCCAGAACCAGGGGTCACAGTCTAAGGATAAGGGGTAAGCCATTTAGGACCGAGATGAGGAGAAACTTCTTCACCCAGAGAGTGGTGAACCTGTGGAATTCTCTACCACAGAAAGTTGTTGAGGCCAATTCAAGAAGTATATTCAAAAAGGAGTTTGATGTAGTCCTTACTACTAGGGGGATCAAGGAGTATGGCGAGAAAGCAGGAATGGGGTACTGAAGTTGCATGTTCAGCCATGAATGGCCTACTCTCTATTTTCTATGTTTCTATGAGATGATCTGGGGCTTTACACTCCCTTGTCGATCATCTCGGTACAAATGCGGGTGTGGGTGGGTTGGTCAGTTCTTCACTGGGCTATTCGGCAACTAGCCTTGCCGGGCTGCTGGGGATAGTGAGCTCGGCTTCGTGGTCAACCATGATGTCAGTTGCCACTTGTGTGTGTGTTGGTGGGTCAAAGTTGGTGGTGTCTTCTTCGGGTTGTTCGTAGCAGTTGGTGAACCGCAATTTGATTTGGTCCAAATGTTTTCTGTGCATTTGTCCATTGGCCAATTTGACCTGAAGCACCCCTCTTTGGCTGTGACGTGCCAGCGAGTCATTTGGGATGATGTCCATAATTGAGCACAAACAGAGGATCATTGATCTCAATATCGCGTGACAAATTTGCGCGGTCATGGTACACACTTTGTTGATGCCGCTTGCCCTCCACGTGATCATGGAGATCAGGGTAGACAAGAGAAAGCCTTGTTTTAAGTGCCCTTTTCATGAGTAGCTCAGCTGGGGGAATCCTGGTGAGTGAGTGGGGTCTGGTGCGGTAGCTGAGCAGCACTCGGGACAGCCGGGTCTGCAGGGAGCCTTCCGACACATGTTTCAAGCTTTGCTTGATGGTCTGAACTGCCCGTTCTGCCTGGCCGTTGGATACGGGCTTGAACGGAGCAGATGTGACGTGTTTGATTCCGTTGTGGGTCATGAATTCCTTGAATTCAGCACTGGTGAAGCAAGGCCCATTGTCACTGACTAGGACATCAGGCAAGCCATGCGTGGCAAACATCATTCGTAGACTTTCAATCGTGGCTGTGGACGTGCTTACTGACTTAATTGCACATCAATCCATTTTGAGTAAGTGTCCACGACAACCAATAATCAACATGGATCCTCGGCCACGGTTTGGAGGGCCATGACCACAAACTTAGCGGTGCCTCTCTGGGTGCATTGTTCAGCTGAGAGCAAGTGTTGCACTGGCGCACGCATGACTCTAAATCTGAGTCGATGCCAGGCCACCACACATGGGATCTGGCTATGGCTTTCATCATTACAATGCCTGGGTGGGTGCTGTGCAGTTCACATATGAACGTATCTCTGCCTTTCTTGGGCAAGACCACGCGATTGCCCCACAATAGACAGTCCGCCTGCAGGGACAACACGTCTTTGATTCTGTGGAACTACTTAATCGCCTCCTGCATCTCCACTGGGCACTGGACCAGCTCCCATGGAGGACACAGTTTTTTTACCAAAGACAGTAAAGGATCCTGGCTGGTCCAGGTCCTGATCTGGCGGGCCATAACAGGGGACTTCTCGTTCTCGAATAGCTCCATGACCATGAGCAAATCCACTGGCTGTGCCATTTCCACCTCGGTGGTGGGCAATGACAGCCGACTGAGAGCATCTGTGCAGTTCTCTGTGCCCGGTCTGTGGCGGATTACATAGTTGTATGCCGACAACGTGAAGGCCCATCTTTGGATTCGGGCAGTGGCATTGGTATTAATCCCTTTGCTCTCAGAGAACAGCTATATGAGCGGCTTATGGTCAGTTTCAAGCTCAAACTTGAAGCCAAATAAGTACTGGTCCATTTTTTTCACCCCGTAGACACATGCCAGAGCCTCTTTTTCAACCATGCTCTAGGCCCTTTCGGCCTCGGACAAACTCCTGGACGCATAAGCGACCGGTTGCAAAATCCCCGATTCATTAGCCTGTTGTAACACACACCCAACCCCATATGACGACGCATCGCAAGCTAGCACTAATTGTTTACAAGGGTTATACAGGACAAGCAGTTTGTTTGAACACAACAGATTTCTGGCTTTCTTAAAGGCAGCCTCTTGTGAATTCCCCCATACTCAGTCATCTCCCTCATGTAAGGGTTCTAGCAGGGTGCTTAACCCAGGTAGGAAATTACCGAAATAGTTCAGGAGTCCCAGGAACGACCGCAGTGCCATCACGTTCTGTGGTCGCGACGCGTTCTTGATGTCCTCCGTCTTGGCATCGGTGGGTCTGATGCTGTCCGCTGCAATCCTTCTTCCCAAGAAGTCGACGCCCTGTGCCAAAAAAACACACTTCGAGAGTTTCAACCTGAGTCCCACGCGATCCAACCGACTAAGAACCTCTTCCAGATTCCAAGTGCTCCATGGTGTCCCGACCTGTAAACAATATGTCATCCTGGAAAACCACTGTGCAAGGAACCAACTTTAGCAGGCTCTCCATGTTCTGCTGGAAGATTGCCGCAGCCGAACGAATCCCAAACGGGCACCGGTTGTAGATAAACAGACCTTTGTGCATGTTGATGCAGGTGAGGTCTTTCGAAGACTCCTCCAGCTCCTGCATCATGTAGGCCAAGGTCAGGTCCAGCTTGGTGAACGTCTTCCCTCCAGCCAGGGTCGCAAATAGGTCATCTGCCTTGGGTAGCGGGTACTGGTCCTGCAGTGAGAAACGTTACTTTATAGTCCCCGCAAATTCTAACTGTGCCGTCCTCCTTAAGTACCGGGACAATCGGACTGGCCCAGTCATTGAATTCCAGCAGCCTGTCCAGCTCGATTTTCACTTTTTCATGCATCATGTATGGTGCTGACCGTGCCTTGTAGTGGATGGGCCATGTACCGGGAACCAAATGGATCTGCACTTTTGCCCCCTGGAAGCTTCCAATGCCTGGCTCGAACAACGATGGGAATTTGCTAAGAACCTGGGTACATGAGGCGTCGTCGATGGATGAAAGCGCTCGGATGTCATTCCAGTTCCAGCGGATTTTTCCCAGCCAGCTTCTGCCAAACAACATGGGGACATCCCCTGACACAATCCACAACAGGAGTTCATGCACTGCTCCATCATAGGGGACTTTGACTTCAGCACTGCCAATTACAGGGATTAGTTCCTTGGTATAAGTCCTTAGTTTAGTGTGAATGGTGCTGAGCTTAGGCCCATGTGCCTTTTTGCCCCACAGCCTGTCGAAGGTCTTTTTACTCATTATGGACTGACTTGCTTCCGTGTCCAATTCCACAGATACTGGAATACCGTTCAGTTCAACTTTCAACATTATTGGTGGACATTTCGTAGTGAATGTGTGTACCTTGTACACTTCTGCCTCCTCTGTACGAGTCTCCAATTCAGCCTGATCCACAGTGGATCGATCTTCCTCTGCAACGTGGTGGTTTGCAGCTCACCTACACATTCATTGAAATGTCCTATTGTTCTGCAACCATTGCACACATAGTTCTTAAAGCGACACTGATGGGGCCGATGATCACCTCCGCAGCGCCAACAAGGTGTTAATTGCCTCGCATTAACGATTGATGGCAGACTCTGGGTCAATTGAGGTCGGGCCACAGCAACCGGTGTGTACGTTCTGCCATGTACGTTTCTGCTCAAGACCGATGTTACTTTATGCACAGTACTAGACGAAACTTCTTTTCTCTGTGAAATCTGCTTGGTGTTGCCTGGGCTATCGTTATGGCTTTACTTAGATTCGGAGTTTCTACAGTCAACAGTTTACAAAGGATTGTCTCATGTCTAATGCTCAGTACAAAAAAGTCTGAGCATTTGTTCGAGGTATCCCTCAAACTCACAATGTCCTTAGTTCGGCGACATAGCTCGCCACTTCCTGGCCCTCCGATTGTTGACACGTGTAGAACCGATAATTCGCCATCAAAACGCTTTCCTTAGAATTTAGGTGCTCCCGAACCTGCATATACAATTCTTCGTAGGATTTCTCTGTCGATTTTGCCGGGGCCAGGAGATTCTTCATGAGGCCATAGGTTGTTGCCCCACAGACAATTAGGAGGATCGCCCTTCATTTGGTAGCATTCTCGTCCCCTTACAGCTCATTGGCCATGAAGTATTGGTCGAGTCTCTCCACAAATGCCTCCCAATCGTCCCCCTCTGAGAACTTCTCCAGGATACTGATTGTTCTTTGCCTTTTCATACGGTTGCTCGTTACCTCGTCGCCAATTGGTACACTCACAATAAAGGATGAAACTGAGTACTGTGTACAATGAGCAAGTGTGACCTTAGCTCCTTTAATAAGACTCCAGAGTGCAAGTACCTCGTGGGTGGCCCACTTATATACTGTGCTCCCAAGGGATGCTGGGATCCCTTGGGACTCCAACAGGTGGGCCCTCTGGTGGTCAGGTGTCATGCAGGTTATACAGGGTTAAATATATTACAGGCTTGATGACTACGCACATGCTGCAGACTAGAAATGGCAGATGGTATATTCAAGAGCATTATGTGCCCAATCAAAGAGGTGGCACAATGAGGAGGAGGACGAGAACTTACTCCCCACGCACTTACAGGGAGAAGCGGTCTTATCTGAGACAATGCGCAACAAGGTTATGTGAAATAAAAACCATTTAATGAAAACATTTGTATAAAATCATAATTATAACTAAAAAACACCCCACCCCACAACAAATTGATACATTTATATCATTCATAAGTGTTCACATTTCAAACAAAACTTCATAATCAAAGAACACAAATGCAAAAAAACAAGGTACCCCCCCCCCACAACCTCCCAACAAAATAGCAACCACAACATACTGTGACCAATACAACTCATGCAGCCATGCACCTCACTTTCCTTTCCCCCCACCCCTCTGCTTCTCCTCCCTACCTCTACCCCTTCCCCTCCTGAGTCCAAGACGCTTTGCTGAGGAGCTCCTCAGGCGCTACTTTATTGGGGGGGATGACGGCAGATCCGCTGGTTGGACGGATATGGGAGAGGACGGTCCTGAGGAGGGAACATCCTCTAAGTCAGATGCAAGACCTTCCTCCTGGCTCTCATGTGTCATTGGCAATGGGGGTGCAGCACCTTGGGGTGCAGTGCCGCACTCCGGGACCACTGGGAGCCCTCTGCCACCAATGTTCCTGGCTATCACCTCCAGGGCTTCCGCCATCAGTGGCACGTACTGGGTCATGGTGGCAGACATGCCGGCCAGCTGTTGGGATATGCCCCCTATTGTCTGGAGGATCTGCTGACCTACCTCAATACTCCTACTGGACAAGTGTACCTTGCCCCTGCTCAGAGCTGCCACTTGTGCAGCAGACCTGCTGTGTCGAACCAACCTCCGCGTGGTTGGCGCTGTCCTGGAGACACCTTGGGTGCCCTGCGGCAAGGTGCTTTGTCCCACTTCATTCACGGTGGAGGAGGGCATGGCCGCAGGAGCACTCGATGTAATCGGTGTCGAATGTCTTATGGAGCTTGGCAATGCAGACTCCTCGAAGTTGGCACTGTCATCCATGGAGAAGACACCCTGCAGCTCCACGTGCGAGAATAGGGGCTCCTCAGTACCAGATGTCCGATCATCCGGTGACTCTGGCCCCGGACTCCCAGCTCATAGAAACATAGAAACATAGAAATTAGGTCCAGGAGTAGGCAATTCGGCCCCTCGCGCCTGCACCACCATTCAATATGATCATGGCTGATCATTCAACCTCAGTACCCCTTTCCTGCTTTCTCTCCATACCCCTTGATCCCTTTGGCCGTAAGGGCCATATCTAACTCCCCTTTGAATATATCTAACCAACTGTCCTCAACAACTTTCTGCAGTAGAGAATTCCACAGGTTAACCACTCTCTGAGTGAATTAGTTTCTCCTCATCTCGGTCCTAAATGGCTTACCCGTTATTCCTAGACTGTGACCCCTGGTTCTGGAACTCCTCAGCAATGGGAACCTTCTTCCTGCCTCTAACCAGTCCAATCCCGTCAGAATTTTATATGTTTCTATGAGATCCCCTCTCATTCTTCTAAACTCCAGTGGCTACAAGCCCAGTTGATCCAGTCTCTCCTCATATGTCAGTCCTGCCATCCCGGGAATCAATCTGGTGAACCGTCGCTGTACTCACTCAATAGCAAGAACGTCCTTCCTCAGATTAGGAGACCAAAACTGAACACAATATTCCAGGTGAGGCCTCACCAAGGCCCTGTACAACTGCAGTAAGACTTCCCTGCTCCTATACTCAGATCCTCTAGCTATGAAGGCCAACATGCCATTTGCCTTCTTCACCGCCTGCTGGGTTCGGTGGTATTGCCTGGGGCCACGCTGCTGGCTGAGCTACAAAACATAAATGAGGTTATTAGCAGAGAAGGGGGTGCTAGGGTCACAAGGTGATTCCAACGCTACACACAGCATATGCAAGACAAAAGCACCACCGCTATCAAAATCATCACAGACATCACATTTTATGACCATGACCAAATTCTGCATTGCAATGATTCTCCTGAGGCCATCATTATTTAGATAACACTTTTATCAATCATCTTTCATATTATTGTTCAGATATGAGTGGGTGTGGCATCGATTGACTTTACATCGCGCAATGGTGTAAGCTTTACTCACATGGCATCACATCAGGTTTTGCTGCTGTTTGCGTGGCCAACCTTGGATGGCTTCCCACTAGTGCCAGCACCAGCTCCTCAATGTTGGTGAGCTCACTGATGACTAGTGGCCCACCACCCATTCGCCTTTGCTCGGCCTTATTTTTCAAAAGCTTCTTCTGTAAAAGGTAACACCAGCACGACATGGCATGAGATCATTGCATGATATCATTGCTAGGTACTGTCACAGACACTGATACAACACATAACCGACAGATGTAAGCATGATTAACATGAAAAATATCATTATTTACCTAAAGACGTACACCGTCAATGCAGGCTTTGAGTAAAACAGTCTCAGTATAAGTGCAAGACATCACATCTTATTTTAATCACTCATTACACTTACAATTCAAATTATATAAATATATAAGTACATGTTAATAAATGTAATACTGACTCTGGCAGCTCCGACAAGGTCGTTCCAGCACTTGCGGCACTGGGTGCCCTCACGCACCTTGTTCATCGCCGATGAGACCACCTCAGTTATGTCGGCCCATATCTTCTGGTAAACCTTTGGGGTGGGCTTCCCATGCCCACCCCGCGTCAGTTGACCCCAGCGTGACACTACCTCCTGCAGGAAGGAGGCATTTGCCTCGTCGGAGAATCTCCGAGCTCGTTTTCGTCCTCCCAATAGTTCCACTGCTTTCGCCAGCATCCTCAGTCTCCACAGTCGGCTGTGTCGCCTCCTCCATCCCTTCCATTTTAACGATATTTTTTTCCCCAAAAACTCCGTGGGAACAACATTATTTATGCTCACAATCTTCCTCCTACCTCCCACAACAGCCAAACAACCACACAACACACCCACACAAGCTTTCAGTTTCTCTCTGCTCCCTCTCTCTCGCTCTTCTCTTCTGAGCATGTATTGATGACCTCTGCCCTCCTGAAATGCGGGAAATGACCGTTGCCATGGTGTTGCTATGGTCGCTGACAGTTTCTGGCAGAAGGTCAAAAAAATTAACGCTCACACCCATTTCAGATCGCTTGCGGTAACGCCCATTTTATAAAGTGGAAAGTTGGGGTTTTGAAAATGGGCGATAATCCGGCGATCTCAAAACCCATATTAACCGCCAACGCTGGAAATAACGCCTATTTTTGGCCGATCTGCACAAAAGTGGAAAGTCTAGCCCTGAGTCTCTTCACTGGGAGCACGCAGAAGCCAAGTACAAACAGTTGAAAGAGCGTTCGACAAATCAAGCACTCCACCCACCCGTCCCTCCAACCACTATCTGCCCTACCTGTGACAGAGACTGTAGATCCCACATTGGTCTCATCAGTCACCTTCGAACTCATTTTAGTGTGGAAGCAAGACATCCTCGATTCTGAGGGACTGTCTAAGAAGAAGAATTCGGAGCATTCAAATGGGCACCACACCTGTGGGAAGAATAAAAATCAGAAGAAAATGGGCAAACACTAAAACTGGAAGGGCATGAGGGCAAGAAATGGGTGCAAATGAGCTGTGCTTGTAGCAGGATTTCCCTGCCCATAAAGGAGGGGAATAACAATACTGAATCTTCTAGAATTTTGCATCAGCAAGTCCAGCCCTGGCACAAATTCAACAGTTAATTGAAACCACCAGGACAGTGCAAGTCATCTTCTAATGTAAGTATGTTTAGCCTGAGCTAATTGAACCAAATAGATCATTCTCTCTGACTCACCCACCTTTCTAGACCGAGGGAGATAGAATTGCTGCCTGCCTTCAGAGAACTGGATGGTGACAATGCTGTATGTACAACAGGGGAGCAATCAAATGCCCCATTGAAATGTCCAACAAAATTTCAACAGAAAGGTACAAAACACAATGCAATGAATTGCATATAATAGAGACATTTGTGATTCATTTCTCCATCTACAGTATTAGTGACACAATATGATGTTAATATAGGACAAGCCCAGTAGGAAACAAAATGGGAGACTGTGGAAAGATAGAAAAAGAGCAACCATAGATTGCAAGGCTTGCTGGGACATTATATTTGGTCAACCTAAGAATTAGAGCTTACTTCAGCAACTATACCAAATAAGCTGTCAGCAGTTGAAACCACGGGTTGCATTACCTCACGGCAGCTAAGGTCATCTGTCTTCTCTGTCTAATTATAATCACAATAAGGATGTGTAAACCAAAAAAAAACAGACAGTGTGAGGTTAGCCCAAAATAAGGAAAAGGTAGCTAAGACAAGTAGCCATTGGATAACACTGATGAGGTAATTAAATTAACTGCTAGACTCTGCACTATTACAAAAAAAAGAGGAACCATCACATATAGAAACATAGAAACATAGAAAATAGGTGCAGGAGTAGGCCATTCGGCCCTTCGAGCCTGCACCACCATACAATGAGTTCATGGCTGAACAGGCAACTTCAGTACCCCATTCCTGCTTTCTCGCCATACCCCTTGATCCCCCTAGTAGTAAGGACTCCTTTTTGAATATATTTAGTGAATATGACAGGAGTTGTTTACTTGGGTGTATAAATATTCCAAAATTTCTGTAGATTGTCGGAGTTGGTACCCTAAGCCTTTGACTAGGGCACTCTCCCCTTGTATACAAGTAAAAATAAACTAACAATTTGACGGTCTGCTTGTGTTAAGAGTCTTACCTTGAATCGGTGTCTTTGACAGAATTTATTGGAGGTTCTATTTGCCGGTGAATAAACGGACAAGAACACGGTGAAACTCGAGGGAAGGACTCGAACTGCCAGTTATCAGTGACATTTTTTGTTACTAAAGGAGCCCTTCCTTGGAGAGAGCGCGAATGTGGTCTGTTTGTCTCGGCAAAAGTACTGCGATCGTAGGACTCACTTCAGGATTGAGTTAAATATTTGTAATCACTTCCTCTTTCAGCTTGACAGTAAGAGGGGACGGATTCCGAAAAGCAAAAAAGTTCAGCGCTGAAGCGGGCCGCCAGATTGTAAAGGGGGGAAGGGAAGAAAAACGTCATTAAAAGGTCCTTGTTTCTTGTGTGATAGAAACAAATACCATTGTGTGATAGGGAGAAATAAGATGGAACGCGATCCTTGTGTGATAGGATCATAGAAATTATCCTTGTGTGATAGGATAAGTCATCCTTGTGTGATAGGATGAGGACCCTTGTTTGATGGGGTCATTTAGAATAAGTTAAGGACTCAGTCTGTAGGGGCGTACAATGCAGACTAAGAATTGATTATTTGTTTAGTTAAAGCATAAGGATTATGATCTGTGCACCCCTTTGGGTTTTCGCGTTTTTATTGTCTTCATAATATTGTTATGTGCGTCAATTGTCTATGAGCTCTCAGGAAGACATAACAGGGAAATCAACAGGGGAGGTTGTGTTTCAGAAATGTATAATTGGTTGAGACAGGACAGGGATCGGTTGATTAGCAGCGAGTGACTCGTGTCCAACAATATCTCAAACACCCAGACTGAGCCCGAATTAAGAACCCAAATGGGTCACGTGACGACCAGGTGAATTGGGCGTGGGGAACTCGGTTGGAGTGAGAGGACTGTGATACGGAGAACTGTGATATCTCAACCAGTTAAATATGGGTGCCGGAGCAAGAAGGGGCACACCAGTCTTTTTTATGCTCCAGAATTGTGGTCAGTCTTCAATTGATCACCTAAAAAAAAAAAATGGGTAAAGCGGACTAAGGGTGAAAACAGGCCATTTCCACCCGATGGTTCATTCAATTTAGAGAGAACAACATGTAGAGGAGTGTCTTATAAATAGAGACCCAGGGGAAAAAGAAAGTAATAAAAAAAAAAGGCCTGGGTTCCGATTCTTCGAGCCCACGTAAAATTAACAGAGGAAGTAAATCAATATGTAAGAAAAGGAAAAAAAAAAGAAGAAACCTTATAGTGATGCATATGGATCCAAAATATAGAGCTGGCCGAACAATAAGCTTTGTTGAATGAAGAGAGACTTTTGTGAATGTCTGTTTTTGAGTGAGAGTACTTGTGTGATTTTGACTGCGGAATGAACGAAAGCCTGTTTGGGAAACTGGGGAGTTGTCGGTTTGTTTTAGCTCCGCCCACTTTTTCAAAGAGTGAAGTTTTTTTTTAACCCTTCGTAGTGTTGTCCTGTATGTGGGAAGTTTAAGAGTGTGAACCTTATTGAATTACATTTTAAGTTAGAAACGAAGGTGTGGAGTTATTCAGATGATAATTTACGGAGCTAGGAAATGAACAAAGGATTTGTTGAGCAAAATATATTTTTTTAAAAGCCTGCATGGTCTGAGAAGGGAAGTTGTAATGCATTTTTTGAAAAAAAATGCCTGCATGGTCTCTCGAGGCTGCAGGCTGGGGGAGTACGCTCCCATTGCCCTTTGTGTAAAACCTTGACGCGAAAGCTTCTAGCTCAGTAAATAGATTGTAAATAAAAGATTGGCAGTACAATATCTGAATTGGGATTTTGAGATATTTCAGGTGATTCTCCTTGATAAACATTTTGGTTGTATTGGAAAAATCTTGGGTTTGGAAGCCTTTTTAATAAAATTACACAACTACTGAGTCAGGAGCTGAAGCTTAAAAGATTGTAACTTATGAGACACTGTATCATAAAATTGAAGTTACAGAGCAAAATATTGGAGTTTTTGATGTTCAGCTTCTAAACTAGGAGTTGGGCACACAATTATAAAACAAGTACTTTGCATTCTGTGATCTGTGAATCACTATAAGCATAAATGAGAAGTCCGATTTAAAAAAAAACGGTATTACCATATTTGACATTTTGTAATCCAACAATAGATACAAATACAAAAGGGGGACGGCAGATTATATTTTGGCAACTTGGTATGCACCAGGTATTTCGGCAATTGCAAAACAAATTAGTGAAAAATGTGTTATCTGCCAAACCATGAATCCGGGAAAAACAGAAAAGGTACAGGCTGCCTCCCACCCAAATCCAATAGGTGCTTTTGTAAATTTGCAAATAGATTTTATTGAATTACCCCCATGCATGGGATTTAAGTATGTATTAGTAATTATAGATGTGTTTTCTAAATGGGTTGGAGCTTTTCCATGTAAAAAGAATGATGCAACTACTGTCGCGAAGCATTTGTTAAAAGAAATTGTGCCACGATTTGGCATACCTGTACAACTCTCAAGTGACAATGGGTCACATTTTACTGGGACAGTTGTGAAAGAAATGTGTCGAGCGTTACAAATCGACCAACATTTCCACTGCAGTTATCACCCACAGTCAGCTGGATTGGTGGAGAGATACAACGGAATGTTGAAGAATAAACTAGCAAAGTTATGTGATGAGACTGGACTCAAATGGGTCGAACTGTTACCTTTGGCAGTAATGGTAATGTGATCAACAAATAGAACGACAGGATTATCACCACATGAAATCGTCATGGGACGTCCCCAACGTTTGCCTTTTTCTGCACCGTTTACTGCTAAACAAATGGATGTCCACAAAATGGAAGAAAATATGCTAAACTATTGCATTGCTTTAACAAAATGTATTTCTAGCTTTCATTTCCAGGTAAAGGAAGTCCAAATTGATCCTGCTGAAAGAAGATGCCATAGCTTGGAGCCTGACGAGTTCGAGTACGTGAAGGTGTTCAAGAGGAAAAATAGTCTTCACCCAAGGTTTGAAGATCCATTCCAGATCCTGTTGACCATCAATACTGCCGTGAAGATAAAGGAGAGACCAACATGGATCCACACCTCACACTGCAAAAGAGCTCCAGGACACGAGGAAAAGGAATCGCCAACCCCATCAGTAAAGGGAAATGGACATTAGGACTCTGTTTCCTTGTGACACTTATAATACCTGTAATGCCCGAATTGCATGTAAACACCTTCTTGTATATGTCCCACAAATACGCTACGGAAAACAACAAAGAAGGAGGTTGTTGGATATGTACCCAAACCCCTCTCTACGCTAAGGGAGGGATTCCTCTTAGACCTATCCCACTTAACCTGTCAGAAGTAGTAGAATGGTATATCTACCAGAACGGCACACGCCAATTCCCTAGGATGATAAGAGTTGCATCTGTGGTAGTATACCCACCATCGGGCGATGGGAAGATGATGAATCCTCTAGTTTATCATTTTACCCCATATCTGCAGTCCTGGGAAAAAGGGGGGATATCGCCTGAATACCTTTGAAGGGTGGTACCAACCGAGGTAAGACCACTCCCAACAGCCTCCCTTCCTCACCCTTACCAGGGCCACAGGTATGGGAAGGCCACCGGGGACAATATGTTTAGTAAGGAACTTGGCCGGGGGAATATTCGTAGGCATGAGTCGGTGCGAATGTAATTTTACAGTGATTGGTACTCCTGACGAGTTTTCCCTTTATACGTCCTCTCAGTTTTATGGTTGTACATTGAATGTCCCATACGCCAACCAGATAGGTACTTTCAACTATTCCCTGGTATCCGCAGGGTTTGATGTGGATAAAACCACCTCGTACAATGGAACATACTTTGTTTGTGGCCACAAGGCCTACCCCTGGTTGCCAAGTGGCTGGACAGGATCATGTTACCTGGCATATGTGCTACAATACATTCGTCACTTATCCTCTCTAGCAAATCACCAGACGAGCCATTACAGAAACAACAATTCTTTTCTATCCTTGTTCCCCCTCTAGGAGTAGCATTTGCCATAAGAGAAATAAGAATATTAGAAGAGGTAGCAAACGACACTGCAGAAGCTATAAGCAGATTAAACGATGAGATGGTGGCTGGAAGAACAGTAGCTTTGCAAAATAGAATGGCTCTAGACTATCTGCTAGCAGAAAAGGGTGGAACATGTGCACTAATGGGGTCCGAGTGTTGCACAGACATTCCTGACAATTCTGAGGAAATAGGTAACTTAGTGGACCACATCCGGAAGGAAGTTGAAAAGTTAAAGAAACCAGGTTCCTGGGGCATGTTTGATTGGGCAGGCGGATGGTTCGGGCCTATAGGTCAAACCATAGTACAAGGGCTGATCATATTCCAGGTCATTATCTTTGCTCTATATTTGGTATTTGTCCTGATAAAATGCTGCTGTGCGCGACTAGAGGCTACAGCCGTACCAGTGGGGGCGACCACCATGATGATAGCCACAACCCCAGAAGCCTCAGAGAAGGCAGAAACCATGGAGATGGACAGACTCTGTAAAATTCAGTTGGACTAAAAGTTATTGTCACTATAGGGACAAAAGGGAGGAATGTAGAAAGATAGAAAAAGAGCAACCATTGATTGCAAGGCTTGCTGGGGCATTATATTTGGTCAACCTAAGAATTAGAGCTTACTTCAGCAACTATACCAAACAAGCTGTCAGCAGTTGAAATCACGGGTTGCATTACCTCACAGCAGCTAAGGTCATCTGTCTTCGCTGTCTGATTATAATCACAATAAGGATGTGTAAACCAAAAAAAACAGACAGTGTGTACAGGGGGCAAGGAGAGGTTAGCCCAAAATAAGGAAAGGGTAGCTAAGACAAGTAGCCATTGGATAACACTGATGAGGTAATTAAATTAACTGCTAGACTCTGCACTATTACAAAAAAAAGAGGAACCATCACATATGATAGGAGTTGTTTACTTGGGTGTATAAATATTCCAAAATTTCTGTAGATTGTCGGAGTTGGTACCCTAAGCCTTTGACTAGGGCACTCTCCCCTTGTATACAAGTAAAAATAAACTAACAATTTGACGATCTGCTTGTGTTAAGAGTCTTACCTTGAATCGGTGTCTTCGACAAGACATCCACATTCTCACCGACATTGGCTCAGAATCTCAGGCTGCCAGATAGATTTTCAGCTTCCGCTCAACTGATTAATCTAAAAACTGCAGACCAAGTACCCACATGTTATCCAAAATTATCCAATTGAAATTGGAAGCCAACTTCTCTTTGTAATTAAGATGAGCTCACCTTGATCATAGAGATCAATATAAAAGAGTTATGAAATCTTTGGGCTAGAACCTGTACTTTTTTTGCATGCTTAACACCCACTTTCCGCCCATTTTACTGCCGAAATGACGTATAACGCACATATATCACTCATTTTGACACAAAATGGAAACTAATGGGCATTTTTAGGAAACTTATCGCTGAGCGTTACTTTCCCCATGTGCTTAACGCTGGGAAAAAATATTACCGCCGGCCCACTTTTTTTGGGTGGAATCAGCAGAATGGGCGAAATCAACACCCATAATATCGCCCAGTGTTAATTTCTACGCTGATTTAACGCCGAGATTCAATAATACTACCCGCCCACCTTTTTTTGTTATAAAGAGCATATTTACTGAAACTAGCGGCCATGAGATCGCCCAGCGTCACTTTCACTACCTCGCACACATATCGCTTACAATATTGCTCGCCCAAAAAAATGCCCAGAAACATAGAAATATAAAAAATAGGTGCAGGAGTAGGCCATTCAGCCCTTCGAGCCTGCACCACCATTCAATAAGATCATGGCTGACGATTCACCTCAGTACCCCTTACCTGCTTTCTCTCCATACCCCTTGATCCCTTTAGCCATAAGGGCCATATCTAACTCCCTCTTGAATATATCCAATGAACTGGCATCAACAACTCTCTGCGGTAGGGAATTCCACAGGTTAACAACTCTCTGAGTGAAGAAGCTTCTCCTCATCTCAGTCCTTATCCTTAGACTGTGTCCCCTAGTTCTGGACTTCCCCAACATCGGGAACATTCTTCCTGCATCTAACCTGTCTAGTCCCGTCAGAATTTTATATGTTTCTATGAGATCCCCTCCCATCCTTCTAAACTCCAGAGAATACAGGCCCTGTCTCTCCTCATAGGTCAGCCCTGCCATCCCGGGAATCAGTCCGGTGAACCTTCGCTGCACTCCCTCAATAGCAAGAATGTCATTCCTCAGATTAGGAGACCAAAACTGAACACAATATTCCAGGTGAGGCCTCACCAAGGCCCTGTACAACTGCAGTAAGACTTCCCTGATCCTATACTCAAATCCCCTAGCTATGACGGCCAACATACCATTTGTCTTCTTCACCGCCTGCTGTACCTGCATGCCAACTTTCAATGACTGATGTACCATGACACCCAGGTCTCGTTGCACCTTCCCGTTTTCCTAATCTCCGCCATTCAGATAATATTCTGTCTTCATGTTTTTGCCATCAAAGTGGATAACCTCACATTTATCCACTTATACTGCATCTGCCATGCATTTGCCCACTCACCTAACCTCACTCACCCTGCAGCCTCTTAGCATCCTCCTCACAGCTCACACCACCACCCAGCTTAGTGTCATCTGCAAACTTGGAGAAATTATACTCAATTCCTTCATCTAAATCATTACTATATATTGTAAATGGCAGGAGTCCTAGCACTGAGCCCTGCGGCACACTAGTCACTGCCTGCCATTCTGAAAAGGACCCGTTTATCCCGACTCTCTGCTTCCTGTATGCCAACCAGTTCTCTCTACTCGTCAGTACATTACCCCAATACTATGTGCTTTAATTTTGCACAAAAATCTCTTGTGTGGGACCTTGTCAAAAGCCTTTTGAAAGTCCAAATATACCACATCCACTGATTCTCCCTTGTCCACTCTACGAGTTACATCCTCAAAAATTCCAGAAGATTTGTCAAGCATGATTTACCTTTCATAAATCCATGCTGACTTGGACCGATCCTGTCACTGTTTTCCAAATGCGCTGTTATTTCATCTTTAATAATTGATTCCAACATTTTCCCCACTACAAATGTCAGGCTAACTGGTCTACAATTACCCGTTTTTTCTCTCCCTCCTTTTTTAAAAAGTGGTGTTACATTAGCTACCCTCCAGTCCATAGGAACTGATCCAGAGTTGCTGGACTGTTGGAAAATGATCACCAATGCATCCACTATTTCTAGGGCCACTTCCTTAAGTACTCTGGGATGCAGACTATCAGGCACCGGGGATTTATCGGCCTTCAATCCCATCAATTTCCCTAACACAATTTCCTCACTAATAAGGATTTTCTTCAGTTCCTTCTTCTCACTAGACCGTCGGTCCCCTAGTATTTCCGGAAGGTTATTTGTGTCTTCCTTCATGAAGACAGAACCAACGTATTTGTTCAACTGGTCGGCCATTTCTTTGTTCCCCATTATAAATTTACCTGAATCTGACTGCAAGGGACCTACGTTTGTCTTCACTAATCTTTTTCTTTTCACATATCTATCGAAGCTTTTGCAGTCAGTTTTTATGTTCATGGTAAGCTTCCTCTCATACTCTATTTTCCCCATTCTAATTAAACCCTTAGTCTTCCTCTACTGAATTCTAAATTTCTTCCAGTCCTCAGGTTTGCTGCTTTTTCTGGCCAATTTATGTGCTTCTTCCTTGGATTTAATACTATCCTTAATTTCCCTTGTTAGCCACCGTTGAGCCACCATCCCCGTTTTATTTTTACTCCAGACAGGGATGTACAATTGTTGAAGTTCATCCATGTGATCTTTAAATGTTTGCCATTGCCTATCCACCGTCAACCCTTTAAGTATCACTCGCCAGTCTATTCTAGACAATTCATGTCTCATACCACCGAAATTACCTTTCCTTAAGTTCAGGACCCTAGTCTCTGAATTAACTGTGTCTCTCTCTCCATCTTAATAAAGAATTCTACCATATTATGGTCACTCTTCCCCAAGGGGCCTCGCACAACAAGATTGCTAATTAGTCCTTTCTCATTACACATCACCCAGTCTAGGATGGCCAGCCTTCTAGTTGGTTCCTCGACATATTGGTCTAGAAATCGATCCTTAATACACTCCAGGAAATCCTTCTCCACCGTATTACTACCAGTTTGGTTAACCCAATCTATATGTAGATTAAAGTCGCCCATGATAACTGCAGTCCGCATCCCTAATTTATTCTTTGATGCTGTCCCCAACTTCACTACGATTGTTTGGTGGTCTGTACACAACTCCCACTAGCGTTTTATGTCCTTTGGTATTCCGCAGCTCCACCTATACAGACTTCCGCTGCTCAAACTCCCGCCTGTCGAACTAACCGGAACGAATCACTGTGTTATGGACGCCATGTTGTAGATCACATGTCGCGTCCTTTAAAAGGCTGCTGTGCTTCAACCTCGGCGGAGTTCGGATGTACTCTGCAGGTCGTTGGAGTTGATGTGAACATCGCTACATCTTGACCATACTGTGACTGATTGGAATTTAAGAGGTGTCTTCATCGGGACATTCCTTGTTTGTGACCAATCGGTGGAAAACAGAGAGCTACTGCAAAGGGGCCTGTCCTTTCTCACTCTGTCTTGGTGACCAATTAAATGCGGCAGACTTGAGATCGCTGAAGGTACGCTCCACTGCATTATGTGCCTAATATAAGACATGACAGACTGATGAGGAGGACCAGACGTTACACCCCCCGCAAGTACAAGGGGAAGCATTCTTACCTCGACTTGCCCGACACCATTTGCGGACTTTCTCAGCATGCAACACATTGCTGCATTAGACAGGTCACTGTACTCACGCAGGAGGGACTTGATCAGCTTCCCTATGACCAGGGAGGCACAGAGTGAGAGGGCTCTAGGACTCTCCAGAATTGCAAACTTCCCCAAGGTGCAGCGAGCAATAGACCTTACGCACATGTGGGTACCTTTACAGTGTATCTGACTTGTTTAACAATCAGCCACAAGGTCAATGCTGGATGCTTGGTGACAGGGGATATGGCCTCGCCACCTGACTGATGACGCCCCTGTGTGATACCCACACCAAAGCTGAGAGGCGATACAATGTTGAGCCACAGAGCAACTCGCAATATCATGGAGAAAACCATTGGAGTGCTGAAGCAACGCTTTACATGCTTGGACCACTCAGGAGACGAGCTTCAATACCACCCTGAGCAGGTAGCTCAATTTGTGGTGATGTGCTCCATGCTGCACAACTTGGCTATCAGGAGGGGACAAGAATTGCCTGATGAGTCTGACAGTCCACCTCACCAGAGAGAGGAGGACGAGAGGGCGGACGCTGACATCGGCCCAGACAATCAGGCTGATGCTGAAGCCATGCCCCCGCCCCTCTGTAGACTGCATGAAAGGGCATGATAGCTGCAAATGTCTTACGTCAGAAGCTCATCAATGATCGCTGTGCCTGAAAGAACGTTGGTGTTATTTACAAGGCTGACACACTGCTGAGTGTGTAGGTCATACAGCAATGGTGGACATCACCTCGGTGACAGTTAAAGTTTAAGTTGATTGAAGTTAAGTGTAATTATACCCTTTGAGGTTAAGGAATCACCAACGTGTAACGGTGCAGCTATCTGAGCCAATGCGCTGCAAGATTTTGTTAAATAAAAAACATTTAAACCGAACATTAGTCTGAAATCATCAGTATTTCTGTACAAACAAACCCTTCCCCTTCCCCTCCTGACTCCAAGGCGCCTGGCCGAGGAGCTCCTCAGGCGATGCTTCATTGGCGGGGGTGGGGGGCGGTGACGGCCGAAACGCTGCTTGGACGGATACGGGAGAGGACGGTCCTGAGATGGGAACGTGCTCCGAGCCAGAAGAAAGATGTTGCTGTTGGCTCTCATATGTGGTTGGCAATGAGGGTGTGGCACCTTGGGGTGCAGTGCCGTGCTCTGGGACCACTGGGAGCCCTCTGCCACCAGTGTTCCTGGCTACCAGCTCCAGGGACTCCACCACCCTTCCATGTTATATCTTATTTGTTGGACAAAAACTCAGTGCCAACTATGTTCTTGGTGCTTAGTAGGCTTTTTGCTGCTGGTGAATCTCCCTCGTGCCTCCCACAACAGCCAGACAAGCACACACCATAGCCACACATACTTTCAGTGCCTCTGAGCTCCCTCTCTCTCTCTGTCTCCTCTTCTGCGCATGTCACGATGACCCTTGACCTCCTGAATCGCGGGAATCGAGCATTGCCATGCCGTTGCTAAGGACGGCGACACTTTATGGCAGCAGGTCAAAAAAATTTAACGCTACCACCCATTTGATGTCACTTGTGGTAACGCCCATTTTCAAAAATGGAGACTAGGTGCTTTGAGAATGGGCAAAAAGCCGGCGTTCTGAAAACCCTTTTTTAACGCCCACGTCGGAAATATCGCCTATTACCACAAAAGTGGAGGTTCCAGCCCATGGTGTCATCTTCATCCGAATCAATCAAAACTGATCCTCAGCACCTGCCTGGAGACTTGGGATTGGATTTTAATGTGCAGAAGCGCATAGCTTTGGAAGCAGGTTAAAGCCAGCGGAATTAACAGCGCATCGGGAAGCCCGCTGGCTTTAACCCACCATCTTCCAGGTTCACTGCAGCTGATTAGGCTGCATGTGTGCAACCCCTCGAGAGGTGCGGATTAGGCTGCATGTAAACAACCCCTCGGGAGGGACGGATTAGGCTAGATGTGAGCAATCCCCTAGGAAGTGACGGGTTGCCACTTAACATATGTTAATTGCACAATTAGAATGATATTGATGTAGGTTTTCAACTTTAACGTCAGGTCCATGGTTTCCTGGGCTTCCTGGGACTCACCAGTGGAAGCAAGGCGAATGCACAGCCACAATTGACGAGGGCTGAATCAATCTCAGGGAAACATGCCTATCAGTACTCACTATGCATAGCTGCCTCCTTACATGCTTGTGGGAAAGGGTTTACTCACGGTATTTGTGTTGAGATGTTACTTTACACATTTTGGAGATTTCTTTCGCACTTTGGAGGATTGTCGATCTGATCTGCACTTTTTTGGAGCTCTGATCTATCTGATCAGGATGGGTACCGCTTATGCTGCCTTTGATTGGATGTCAGATAAGGACCAAGATGACCAATACCAGCAGCAGCAGCTTTAATGGCAGCAGCAGACTGCTGCTCACAAACCTGTAGCTCCACAGTAGAGAGGTACAGCTCACATGAGGCTGTACCCGACATACAGAGTCTACAGGCAGAGGATAAGCTCCCGCAACATGTCCGAACAGCATTGTCACAGGAGTCTCAGGGTGTTGCGTCAGGTGGTGGCAGACATTTGCAGCTTGTTGGAACAAGGCCTGCTGTCAGATGGACCTGGAGGCCACGCATTACCAGTCGTATCTGCCCTCAAATATTTTGCTTCTGGCCTTGATTATTGCAAAGGTTCACTTAGGTTCAACCAGTGCATCCATCTCACATCCACATGCAAGACACTTTTTCCCCCCTCGGTCAATGCCACTAACACAAAGTAGTGCTGAAAGCAACCAACCACCCCTTTCACATCTCTCCATTGGTCACTGTCAATTCAGGTCTTCCCATCCATCATCAAACAACAACAAGGCCACTTGTCAGTCAGCACCAAGAATGGGCAAGAAATGACACTTAACAGTACAGAATGTCTAACACACCCATATGCATATCCTTGTGCAACTACAAATCTTTACTCTTCCTTTTCCTAGCACTTCTACGTGGTGCAGCCCCTGTAGCTTGAACAGAGCTCGAGGCAGGCTGCTCAGATCCCTGCTCTGACTGCTGAGATGCTCTTGGCCAACGTCTTCTGGGTTTTGGAGCCCATCAGGGCCCCGCTGTGCAGGGGCAGACTCGGCCATCGGGAGAGGAGGCAACATGTCGGGTACTGACTGGGGGGGGGAGGGGGGGACGGTGCAACGAGTAAGAAGCGGAAGCGCTGTGAGTGTAGTTCCTACTTCTATGTCCCCTTTCACCATCATCCCTCTCATGGCCCAGCCACACTTCACTGCTACCACAGTGTTGGTGAACACTTGGCTGCAGATGAACGGGGGATGGCAAGGCCAAGGCCTGCATGCACTCGTTCGATTGCTGCATTTGATGCTCCATGCAGCTGGCCACTCTATCCATGGAAGAAGACATAAGCATAATGGCCTGCGACAGGAACCCTCTCTTGGTTGAGGTGGACTCCTCCAATCTCTCTATAATCATGGACAGTGTGCTTGGAATATCTCTTGGTACATCGCACATTCTCTGCTGCTGTTCAATGATTCTCCTCTTCATCAACGCCCCCGGGGTACAGCATCTGTGTCCAGCTGAGCAGAGCGTGGAGAGGGCTGTGCCCTCCAACACGGACTCTCCACAGCCGTCACTGACTCTACCATCTGCTCTTGCTCACTTGTGACGTGTGAATTACCAGGTGAAAACTCAACTATCTCTTTATCTGGTCCCACCGAAGTGCGAGTATCTGAGCCGATGCATGGTCTACATGTGTCCTGTGATGGTGCACCCTCGGAGGGATAGAGCTCCTCTGAGGAATCAGCGGCGGTGACTTCAACCAACTCCTGCTCGACGTGAGGTAAAAGACGTGATGAGTACAGTCAAGATAAGAATGTTGGAAGTTATCATGATGAACATGATCATATTTGACTCGCTATTGCCATCAAGTCAACATAACAGTGCTGTATGACATGTGGCTGTCTTACATTTATTTCTGTCACCAGGTAGGCTGGGAGGTCCCCATCTTCCCATATCTGATGGTCAAGCACACTGAGAATCTACTGATCTCCAGTGTTGCCTCCTCTGCAGCTGTTAATTGCAAGCTGGCTGGAGAACCACCTCTGATTCGCTCTCTCTCCCTGCCGTTCTGTGCTCTCTTCTCCTGCAAGGAGGGGTAGTCACACCCCTTAGGTTAACTAACTCAGATTTGGCTAGCATTCAAGGACAGGAGGGTGTGACTATGAGTGAGGAAGGTATGGGGATCCAGGAGATAGTGATGGAGGAACCTCAGACCTTGCTCTTGTCCAACAGGTTCAAGGCTCTTACTCCCCATGTGGACGAGAGCAGGGATGCAGGGAGGATGAGCAAACTGGTACAGGAGGCCATTCAAGCAGGGGGGCGGGGGTGGGGGTGGAGTAAAAAGAAACATTGTAATGGTAGGGGACAGTATCATTAAGAGGATAGATACATGTCTCTGCAGCCATGAGTGTGAGTCCCAAAGGCTGTGTTGCCTGCCAGGGATAAGGACATCTCCTCAGGGCTGGAGAGGAACTTGGAGTGGGAGGGGGTGGATCCATTTGTTGTGGATAGACAAGAAGCTTCTGCTAAGGGATTATGAGCAGCTAGGGGCCAAATTAAAAAGCAGAACCACAAAGGTAATGATCTCTGGATTACTACCCGAGTGACTAGCAAATTTACATAGGTCAAATAAGATCAGAGAGCTAAACTCATGGCTCAAAGACTGGTGTGGGAGAAATGGGTTTTGGTTCCTGGGACATTGGCACCACTACTGGGGTAAGAGGGAGCTGTTCTGTCAGGATGGACTCCACTTGAACCGCTCTGGGACCAGTGTCCTGGCAAACCAAATAACTAGGGCTGCAGAGAGAGCTTTAAACTAATTAGTGGGGTAGAGGGTTCAGGTGAGCAGAAACCTAAAAGCTCAAAGATCAAGCTGAATGAAATAGAGCAGAGTAGCATTGGGGGAAACAAAAACCAGAGTGTGTCAGGAAGGGTCAGAATCTATATGTTGTGTATGGAGAAAGAGTCAGACTGAACACTGTGAGTTCAAAGTAAAGTGTGACCTTAGTCTTTTATTGCAGTTCTCCAGAGTGCCTCTCCAACCTGTGACGCCTCCTTAAATACCTGTGCTTCCAAGGGATTATGGGATCCCTTGGGACTCCGGAGAATGAGCCCTCAGGTGGCTGTACAGAATAAATACAAGTCCACATATATAACAACACTCCCCCCCCAAAGTCAATAGTGTAACTATTTACAATGTGAGTCGATCTGGGGCCCTTCTTGCCCTAGTTGATCGTCTCGGTGTGAAAGCTAGTGTTGTTGAATCATTTGCTGGGCCCTCGCTGGGCTGCTGTGCAGCTGGCCTTGCTGGGCTGCCTGGTGTGTTGGGTCCTGCAGGGCTGCTGTGGATGATGGGTTCTGCTTCGTGGTCAACCGTGGTGCCCTTTGCCACTGGTGTGTATGTTGGGGGATTATAAAAGGTAGGGTCCAAGGTGGGTTGCTCAGGATAGTCCGTGAATCTGAGTTTGAGTTGGTCCAAGTGTTTCCGGTGAATGAGTCCATTTGAAAGTTTGACCCGAAACACCCTACTCCCCTCTTTGGCCACGACAGTGTTGGGAAGCTACTTGGGACCTTGTCCATAATTTAATACAAATACAGGATCATTGATTTCAATCTCGCTTGACACATTTGCGCTATCATTGTATGCACTTTGTTGAAGCCGCCTGCTCTCTACCTGTTCATGTAGATCAGGGTGAACTAACGAGAGCCTTGTCTTAAGTGCTCTTTTCATGAGCAGTTCAGCAAGTAGGATCCCAGTGAGTGAGTGGGGTCTCGTGTGGTAGCTAAGCAGGACTCGGGATAGGCGAGTCTGCAGTGAGCCTTCAGTTGCCCTCTTCAAGCCTTGCTTGATGGTTTGCACTGCTCTCTCTGCCTGATCATTGGACGCTGATGTTAAAAGGGACAGATGTCACATGTTTGATCCCGTTATGGGCCATGAATTCTTTGAACTCAACACTGGTAAAACATGGCCTGTTGTCGCTCACCAGGATATCGGATAAGCCGTGAGTGGTAAACATGGCCTGCAGGCTTTCGGTAGTGGCAGCGGATGTGCTAGCCAATGTTATCTCACATTCAATCCACTTGGAGTATGCGTCTACAACCACAAGGAATATTTTACCCAAGAACGGTCCTGCATAGTCGACGTGTACCCTAAACCATGGTTTAGAGGGCCAAGAACATAAACTTAGCGGCGCCTCCCTGGGTACATTGCTTAACTGCGAGCATGTCTTACATCTGTGAATGCAGGACTCTAAATCCGCATCGAGACCGGGCCACCACACATGGGATCTGGCTATCGCTTTCATTATTACGATACCTGGGTGACTACTGTGGAGGTCATTGATGAAGGTGTCGCTGCCCTTCTTGGGGACCACTACTCGCTTGCCCACAGAAGGCTTGTATAGACATTTCATCTTTGCACTGCTGGAATGGCTTAATCTCTTCCTGCATTTCCACTGGGACACTGGACCAGTTCCCGTGAAGCACACAGCTTTTCACTAGAGATAATAAGGGGTCCTGGCTTGTCCAGGTTTTGATCTGCCGGGCAGTGGCGGGTGAGTGCACATTCCCAAATGCTTCCATAACCATTGCTAGATCTGCGGGCTGCGCCATTTCCATCCTGGTGGTGGGCAATGGCAGCCTACTGAGAGCATTGGCGCAGTTTTCTGTGCCTGGCCTGTGGCGGATGGCGTAGTTGTATGCGGACAACGTGAGCGCTCATCTCTGGATGTGGGCCGATGCGTTGGTATTTATCCCTTTGCTCTCGGAAAACAGGGATATAAGTGGCTGATGGTCAGTTTCCAATTCGAATTTTAGCCCAAGCAGGTATTGATGCATTTTCTTTACCCCTTAGACACACGCTAACGCTTCTTTTTCAATTATGCTGCAGGCTCTCTCAGCCTTAGACAGACTCCTGGATGCATAAACAACCGGTTGCAGTTTCCAGAAATCATTAGCTTGTTGCAATACACACCCGCGCCATATGACGACGCATCACATGCTAGCCAAATGCTTACATGGATCATACAACACAAGCAATTTGTTTGAGCATAACAATTTTCTCGCTTTTACAAAGGCATTTTCTTGGCTTTTGCCCCAAAATTATTCACCCCCTTTTCATAGTAAGACATGTAGTGGTTCTAGCAGGGTGCTGGGAACCGGTAAGAAGTTACCAAAGTCGTTCAAGAGTCCCAGAAACGACCGCAGCTCCGTCTCCTTCTATGGACTCGGTTCGTTCTCGATTGCCTCTGTCTTCGCGTTGGTGGGCCTGATGCCGTCCGCCGCAATTCCTCCTTCCCAAGAACTCCATTTCAGATGCCAGGAAAACGCACTTCGAGTGTTTTAACCTGAGCCCCACGTGGTTGAGTCGACTAACAACCTCCTCCAAGTTCTGCAGGTGCTCGACAATGTTCCAGCCTCCTAGGAATTTCCCGATGCCTGTTTCGAACAGCGAAGGAAATTTGTTTACGACCTGGGCACACAAAGTGTCGTCAGTGGACAATAGCGCTCGGACGTCGTCCCAGTTCCATCGTATCTTTTCCAGCCAGCTCCTGCCGAGCAGAGTGGGACCATCGCCCGGTGCCACCCAATGTGGTAGCTTGTGCACCGCTCCATCGTAGGAGACCTTTATGGTAGCACTGCCGATTACAGGAATCAGTTCTTTTGTGTAAGTTCTTAGTTTTGAGCGAACTGGAGTTAAGACTGGCTTTGAGGCCTTGTTGCACCACAACCTTTCGAAAGTCTTTTTGCCCATGATGGACTGGCTCGCGCCCGTGTCCAGCTCCATTGACACTAGGAGTCCATTTAGTTTAACATTCAGCATTATCGGGGGACAATTCGTGGTGAATGTGGGCACCCCATATACCTCTGCCTCCTCGATCAGAGGCTTTGGTTTGTCATGATCTTCTGTGGATCTGTCCTCCTCTGTAACATGGTGGTTTGCAAGTTTAACAGACTTTGCAGCTCACTTGCACACTCGTTGGAGGTGCCCCATTGTTCCCCAGCCCTTGCAAATGTACTCTTTAAATTGGCATGAATCATGAATGGAAACGATGATTACCCCCGCAGCACCAACAAGATATTAATGACCTTGCATTCATCACCCTTGATGGTGGACTCTGAGTCATCTGTGGACGTGCAGCTGCAGGTATGTGTGACCTGCCCTGTACGTTATGATTCGGAAACAATATCACTTTGTTCACAGTACTTGTAGCAGCACTTGTGTGCTGAGAGGTTTGCTTCGTATTGTCACTGGTGGCAATGAATGCCTGGGCTATCACTATGACCTTACTCAAGGTTGGGGTCTCTACAGTCAAAAGTTTGCGAAGTATGGTTTTGTGTCAAGTACGAAAAAGTTTCTGAGCATGTGCTCCAAAAGTCCTTCAATTTGCAATGTCCTGCAAGACGTCTTAGCTTGGTGACATAACTCGCCACTTCCTGGTCTTCAGACCTTTTGTAGATGTAGACCGATACCTCGCCATCAGAATGCTTTCCTTCGGGTTCAAGTGCTCTTGGACCAGTGTGCACAAATTGTCATATGATTTCTCCGTGGGTTTCGCTGGAGTGAGCAGGTTCTTCATGAGGCCATACGTTGGTGCCCCACAGATGGTGAGGAGGATCGCCCTTCGTTTGGCAGCGCTCTCTTCCCCATCTAGCTCGTTGGCCACAAAGTATTGGTCGAGTCGCCCCACAAAGGTTTCCCAATCAGCTCCCTCCGAGAATTTCTCCAGGATATCCACTATTCTCTGCATCTTTGGGTTCGTTATCTGTATCTCGTCGGCAGTTGTTGTGTATGGAGAAAGAGTCAGACTGCACACTGTGAGCTCAAAGTAAAGTGTGACCTTCGTCTTTTATTGCAGGTCTCCAGAGTGCCTCGCCAACCTGTGAAGCCTCCTTAAATATCTGTGCTCCCAAGGGATTATGGGATCCCTTGGGACTCCTGCAGAAGAGCCCTCTGGTGGCTGTACAGAGTAAATACAAGTCCACGTATATAACACTATAAACATAAGAGTGAATCAGAAATTGGGGCCACAGCAGGAGAAAATGGTAAGAAAACACATTTAAAAGCTCTTTATCTGAATGCACGCAGCATTTGAAACAAATTAGATGAGCTGTCGGCACAAATAGTTACAAATGGGTATGATCTGATAGCTATAACAGAGACATGGTTGCAAAGTGACCAAGACTGGGAACTAAACATTCAGGGGTACTTGACAATTCGGAAGGACAGCCATAAATGAAAAGGATGTGGGGTAGCTTTGTTGATAAAGGATGGAATCACTGCAATAGTGAGAAATGATATTAGCTCAAATGATCAGCATGTTGAAACAGTTTGGGTGGAGATAAGAAATAATAAGGGGAAGAAGCCACTGGTGGGTCAAGTCTATAGGTCCCTGAACTCGCAACTCTGTTGGTCGGAGTATAAACCAACAAATAGTGGGGGCTTGTAAAAATGGAACAGCAATAATAATGGTATTTTTATCCTCCATATTGATTGGAGAAATCAAATTGGTCAGGGTAGCCTTTGAGGAAGAGTTCATTGAGTGCATAAGTAGTCCTTTTGTTCATGTGCACTTAATAGTGTAGATGAACAAAGGGACCTTGTAGTGCTTGTCCACAGAACTCTTTTTGGGAGGAAACTAAAACATTAAATCGTGTCCCCCCGGTCTGGGGAACACACCAAACATTTTCAAGGCACTTTTTTTTGTGTTTTATTTTTTTTTGTGTTTTTGTTTTTTTTTTAAAGTTTTTTTTTTGGGCACTAAAATCATATATTTTTTTTCTCCAGGTGCCCTTTATAAAAGGGGAGGGGGACACTAAAAAACACCAGCAATTAAAACAAATTAAACTTTAAAACATAAAATCAAATTAAAATTTGGTTGCTGGGCGTGATGATGCACTCCAGTCCCTCCGGTGCCCACCTCTCGCGGAAGGCCGCGAGCGTACCGGTGGACACCGCGTGCTCCATCTCCAAGGACACCCTGGCGCGGATGTATACGCGGAAGAGAGGCAGGCAGTCAGGCTGAACGACCCCCTCGACCGCCCGCTGCCTGGACCGGCTGATGGCACCCTTGGCCGTGCCCAGGAGCAGTCCTACGAGGAGGCCCTCGGACCTACCCGCTCCCCTCCGCACAGGGTGCCCAAAGATCAGGAGTGTGGGACTGAAGTGCAGCCAGAATTTCAGGAGCAGCCCCTTTAAATAATAAAACAGGGGTTGCAACCTCGTGCATTCAATAAAAACATGGAACATGGACTCTTCCAGACCGCAGAAATTGCAGGCGGCCTGGGAGCCCGTGAACCGGCTTAAACATTTATTGCACGGCACTGCCCCATGCACCACCCTCCAGGCCAAGTCCCCGATAAATAGTGGGAGGACTCCCGCGTAGAGTGCCATCCATCGGGGACCCCCGCCTCCTCCGGACGGCAAGATGGTACGCCATGGCGTGTCCGGACGGCAGGCGAGGATGGCAAAGTTGAGAGTGTGCAGGAGCAGCCCGTACAGGAAACCCCTCCGCGCGGAACTGAAAGGCACGGAGGGGATTTCCCCGAGGCGGCTCAAGTTGTGAGGCGCCGGCTCCCAAGGGAGGTTCCGGGGTTTGGCGCCGATGAGGAATTCCGTCCGGACGGGGGTCAGTTCGGACGGGATCTCCCCACGTGCTTGAGCCTCCTCGATGCACCTAACGGAGTCAGGGCCCAGAGCTGTTTTTAGCGACTCGATGGCATCGGCCGCGCGGCGGACATCGGCCGAATTTAGGTGCCGCGCCATCGTGTCTGGCGACATCCAGCCCGCTCCTCCGCCATCGAGCAGGTCCCTGACCCTGGTCACCTCACCAGCCACAGCTCTCTCGTCCGACTGCCACCTAAAACCTCGGTCGTGGAGGTACGGATTCCCGAGCAGCGGCTCCTGCAGGACAGCCGCCACTCCAGCCGGTGGAGAGCTGCGCTTGGTGGAGACTTTGTTCCAGACCCTGATGAGTTCCTGGTAAAAGACAGGCAGCTCCTGGAAGGCGGTCCTGACGCCCCCCGAGCTCACAAACAGGAGCTGCGTGTCGAAGTTGAGGCCGTGCTGCTGGCGGAAGAAATACATCGCCAGAGCACGCCACCTAGGAGGGGGCTCGACGTAAAGGTATCTCTGCAGGGTCTGAAGATGGAAAGTCGCGAGCTGGGTGCTGGCGCACACCAACGACTGACCGCCCTCCCCAAGCGGGAGACTCAAGACTGCGGCAGAGACCCAGTGCTTCCTGTTGTTCCAGAAGAAGTCCACCAGCTTCTTCTGTATCTTGGTGACAAACGCAGGGGGAGGGGTCAAAGTGACCAGCTGGTATCACAGCATGGCGGCCACCAGCTGGTTTATGACTCGCGCTCCACTCCTGTAGGACAGCACTCGGAGCAGTCCTGTCCAGCGCCCTAGGCGAGCGGCGACCTTGGCCTCCAGCTCTTGCCAGTTCGTCGGCCAGGCTTCCTCGTCGGGGCTAAGGTAGACTCCCAGATAGAGGAGATGGGTTGTGCGCCAGGCAAAAGGCCTGAGCTCCTCCGGCAGGGAGTCCACCCGCCACTGACCCACCAGGTGTCCGGAACATTTCTCCCAGTTGATCCTGGTGGAGGATGCGGCCGAGTAAATCTCCTGGCACTCACGCATCCTCCACAGGTCAGCGGGATCCCCTACCGCGAGGAGCACATCATTGGCATAAGCCGAGAGGATGACCTCCACGCCCGGCCCTTGCAGAGCCACTCCCGTCAACCTCGTCCGCAGGAGGCGCAGGAAAGGCTCCACGCAGATGGCATATAACTGGCCGGACATGGGGCATCCCTGGCGCACCCCTCTCCCAAAGTGAAGGGGCGCCGTCAACGTCCCGTTAACCTTAATCAGACACTCCATGGCGGCGTACAAAAGTCGGATCCGGGCGACGAAATGCGTCCCGAACCCGAAAGCGCGCAGAGTCCCGAACAGATAGTCGTGATCCACCCTGTTGAACGCCTTCTCTTGGTCGAGAGATAGGAAGGCGACCGACAGACCAGCCTCCTGGGAATGATGGATGAGGTCCCGGACCAGATGGATGTTATCGTGGATTGTCCGGCCCGGGACCGTGTCGGACTGGTCGGGCTGGATCATGTGGTCCAGCACGGCACCAAGGCGAGCAGACATCGCCCTGGCGAAGATTTTGTAGTCCGTGCTGAGGAGGGGGACCGGGCGCCAGTTCTTAAGGAGGCGGAGATCGCCCTTCTTAGGCAGCAGGACGATGACTGCCCTGCGCCAAGAGAGGGGCATCTCCCCGGTCAACAGACTTTCCCCCAGGACCCACGCGAAGTCGCCCCCCAGGACGTCCCAGAACGCCCTGTGGAACTCCACAGTCAACCCGTCCAGCCCCGGGGCTTTTCCGCTCGAGAGCCGGTCGAGGGCACCGGTCAGCTCCGCCAGGCTTAGCGGAGCTTCCAGATTTTCGGCGCCCTCCGGGCTGACCTTCGGCAGGTCCTCCCACAAAACTCTACGCACTTCCTCGCTGGACGGATCCGGAGAGAACAGAGCCCCGTAATATTCACGGGCCCTGTTGTTGACGCCCTCCGGATCCGAGACGAGAGAGCCGTCGTCGGCCAGCAGCGTCAAGAGCTGCTTACGGACACTCTGTCTTTTTTCCAGCGAGTAGAAGAAGGGGGAGCCGCGGTCCAGATCCCACAGGAACCGGATCCGCGACCTCACGAACGCGCCTCAGAACCCTACGAGCTGCAGGTCCTTCAGCGCGGCCTTCTTCGCTTCATATACCGTCCGCAGGGCCGGGTCCTCGACGACTTGACCGAGACGGGATTCCAGGTCCAGCACCTCTTTTTCTAGGCGCCCGACCCTGGCCGCCCGCCTCTTGGTCGACCCCCTCGCGTACTCTTGACAGAAGACGCGGACGTGAGCCTTGCCCACGTCCCACCATAGCCTCAAGGAGGGGAAGCCCCCCTGCTTCCTTCTCCAGTCGGCCCAGAAATGACGGAACGAGTCCTGGAACCGCTCGTCCTCCAGCAGCTGGTTGTTAAAATGCCAGTACGCGGACCCCGTCCTCGCACGGAGCGAAGCGAGCTCTGCCCACACTAGGTGGTGGTCCGAACACGGCACTGGCTGCATGGAGGCCGCCGGAACGCAGGAAACGTACGCCCGAGACATGTAAAGGCGGTCGATTCTGGACCATCCTACTCCAGACCTCACCCAAGTAAAGGCGCTGAAGTCGGGGTGGAGATTTCGTCAGACATCCACCAAGTCAAAGGACCCGACCAGGTCCCTCAACTTCTCGATCGCCGTCATGCTCTGCAGTTAAAACCCCCCCGAGGACAATGCAGTCGCCGACGCCGACGGAGCCAAGAAGAGCGGACACTTCTTCGAAGAAGCGCGTTTGCTGCGGGCCGGGCTGAGGGGCGTACACGTTCACGAGATGGAGCGGCACGTCCCCCAGGCAAACCGTGACGTGCAGCAAGCAGCCTGGCACGGGCTCCTCGACCCCCAAGATCTCCGGCTGAAAATGCGGGGCCAGCAAGATGGCCACCCCACAAGAAATGGCAGTGAGGTGGCTCATGCGGACCTCTCCTTGCCATTCCAGGAGCCACGTGGCTTCGTCTCCCGGAACGGTGTGGGTTTCTTGCAGGAAGCACATCGCATATTTCCCCTCCCGCAGGAGCGAAAAATTGTTCAATCTACGGCGTGCCTCTCTGCCGCCGTTGATGTTGAGGCTGGCTATGGTTATCTTCATGACAAAAGCATAGTGCAACCTCTACCAAACCTATTGTGGGGGGGGAGTGGAGTAGTTTGTTGACCTCCACTCCTTCAGCAGCCCAGCGAGGAACCTTTTGAGCCAGCGCAGCTCAAGGCCTTGTGTCTTTGATAAGGGCCCGCCCGCGGCCATGGTTTTAATGGCGGCGCGGACGGACGCGACGAGCAGCCCCGGCTCGGACCATCTTTCCAGGGCCAGATGGGCTCGGTTGCGGCGACCCTGGCTCTGGACCAAAAAGTTCCGGAGTTCCTTTACAGGAATGAGGGGGGACTCAGTGGCGGGCACGAGGAGATCCACCGCCTCACTGGCGATGGACTCAAGATCTTCTCCCGAGTCCCCCACCGAGTCCCCGTCCCCCTCCGGGAGGTCGCCGCCAGCAGCCGGCCCGTCGACCGCACGAGGTACGGCAAACGGCCCGGCCGCTCCATCCGGCCCTGGCTCTGCCCCGATCCCACCCCCAGGATCGTCGGCAGAGGAGTCCCCACTGGGCTCTTTTAAAAGCGGTGCTGGGTCAGGAAGTGACAGCGGAAGGAGTTCCTCCTCCGCCCCAGGAACCGGGGCACACGAAGAGACCTGGTTTAGGAAATTCTCCAGGTCTACCCAGTCTCCCAGCTCCAAAGTAGGGGGCGAGGGTTGGTGTTCTTTCCCCTCCCCGCCGCCACCCCTCCGGCCCAGCGTGTGGATGTATGTTAAAAATTTTTAAATTTTCATTTTCTGCCGAGTCAAGCAAGCCCCGGGGCAAGTTGGATAAAGGCTGGGCGGGCTCAGGTTTGGCCTTTTCGGCCCCGCCCGCCTCAGTCCCCGGGATGCTTGACCCGGCGGCAACGCATTCCTCCACTGGCCCCGCGCCCCCCACGACAGGCAGATCTTCCACACCATCCCCGGGAGGCAGAGGCTGGGCAGCCTCGACTGCCCCACCCTCCCCGGGGACAGATTCCTCACGCCTACGGCGCAGTTTGGGGGCGCTGGTGGGTGACGCGGGACACGCGGCGGGCACCAACTCCTCCGTGGAGGGATGTTGTTCCCCCTCCGCCTCATTGGAGCGGCGCCTCCTTTTGTTCCTGGGGGTGCGCGGAGGCAGGGAGACCTCCATGTCTGCCGAGGCCTCCCGCTCCACCCCCCCTTTTTCTTATCTTGCCCGCGCCCGAGCCCCTCTGCAGTATTGCTCAAGGGCTCGGGCACGGGCTCAGGGCACCCCGCGCTCGCCGATGTCAGGGTTGGGCTGAACGCGGTGATCAAACTGTCTGGCGCACTGAGGGGACCCGCCTCGAGATGTTGCGCCTTCCTCCGCGCCTTCTTTCCGATCGGACGCTCTCCCTCCCCCCCGCCGGAGGCCGTGAAAACAAAGGCCTCCGACGATGCCCGCGCACCCACAGCTTCCGGCACGCGGACGCTACTAGGGGGAGGGGCGGCGGCGGCGCCAGCCTTGACCGCCCTCGGTGGTTTGGCGGCCTTGGAGGCGGGGCAGTTCTTACGAACATGCCCCACCTCCCTACAGGCATTGCACCGCACGCCGTCTGACGTCCAGAAGACGCGGTAGGCAGTCCCCTCGTGCACCACATTAAAACTACCCTCTGTCGTCTCCTCCCGCGCCAGCCGGACAAAGAGCTGGCGGCGGAAGGAGAACACGTGGCGCAGGCTGTTCTCCCTGAGGCCGAGCGGTATGGGGTTGATCCCTGACCTTACCTCCCCCAGTTGGTGTAGGTGAGGGAGGAGGAGCTCAGCGGGAACAAAGGGCGGGACGTTAGAAAGGATGACCCTCTGCGCGGTGGCCTCGAGTGGGGCCACCGACAGGAACGTCCCGCCCACTGTGAGCCCCTTTTCAAGGGCCAGGGACACCGCCCGCTCCGACCCCAGGAAGAATACAGCCTTCCCAGACATCTTGGAGGCCGCGACAATGGCCGAGGGGTCGACTACCCCAGCCATCGCCCGCACGCACTCCTCGATGCTCATTGTGGGGTGAGTGTAGCTCTTGACCCTGTGATTTTTGTTATAAGTCTGAACGGTGGCAGGGCAGCAGGAGGCCCAGGAGGCACCGTGGATGTGGACGCTGCCTGCGCATATGTCTTTGCTGGCCCTGCCACCGGCGTGGATGGGGTCGCCATCACGGGGTCCCTTTAAGGGCTACATCCACCCCAACGTCACAGGCCTTAATGTTCTTAAATTGGCCTCGTTTAAGTTTATGAGCAGAGGAGCTCTCAATGAGGCACACCTCTCCCCTAGTTGACAATTGGGGAGGGGTCTTGCTCCCTCTGCTCAGTTGTCTCAATTGTTTGTTTCAATTAGGAGAAAGGGGCTCTCAGAGAGAGAGGGGAGAGACAGAGAGAGAGAGAAAGATAGAGGGGGGGTGGGAAAGAGGGAAGCTGTGAGGGTAGGTCTCCCCTCACAGTGATGGGTGGGTGTTTTTCACTGGGGTGCACTCCCCAGATGATGGAAAAAAAGCTAGACACAGTCTTTGGGTGGGGGGAGAAGATGTCTTCACCTGGGGCAGCTGGAGCCACCCAGGCACACACTCCCAACGATGTTAAATAGGGTGATTAATCGGTCTTCAGCCAGGTAGCTCCAGCTATCCCAGGCTAGGCAATGGGGGAGGGGTGCTTCAGTGGTGTGTGGATCCTAGCTGTAAGCAAGACCCCCACACACACTTCCACACACACACACCCCCCGCAATGTTCCGGCCCTTGGAATGGTCTTCTTTCATCCCACCACCGATACAACAAAGTCTTTAGGGGAATGCACCAAAATACACCCACCTTTTGATGATGAAGTCTTTCCCTCCTTCCACACTGGATAGTTGTTGTTCTTTTCCCCCTCTCTCCAACTCTTTGTAAAAGTAATGAAGTTGTTAAATTTTCTGCTCTCCTCTGGATGAATTGGAATTGTAGTAAGCCCCTTCCTCCTCTTCCTGGGCTGTTTCACAGGTCTTACAATGGCCTTACAGGCAGGAGCAACAGCAGCAAGCTCCTTCCCTCACTGCTCCAGGCTCCAAATGATCAGGCCATGCCTCCAAAGCTCCACCATTGATCCACAGATCCCTGAAAGTAGCAGGCCAGGTGGATAAGGTGGCGAAGAAGGCATACGGAATGCTTGCCTTTATTGGCCGAGGCATAGAATATAAGAGCAGGGAGGTTATGCTTCAATTGTATAATACTTTGGTTAGGCCACAGCTGGAGTATTGCGTGTAGTTCTGGACATGATTGCACTAGAGAGGGTGCAGAGCAGATTTACTAGGATGCTGCCTGGAATGGAGAATTTTAGTTATGAGGACAGATTGGATAGACTGGGTTTGTTCTCATTGGAACAGAAAAGATTGAGAGGAGTCCTCATTGAGGTGTACAAAATATTGAGTGGCCTGAACATAGTGGATAGTAAGGGTCTATTTTCATTGGTGGAGGGGTCAATTATGAGGGAGCATAGTTTTAAGGTGGTTGGTGGAAGGTTTAGAGGGGATTTGAGGGGGTGGGGGGGCTTCTTTACACAGAGGGTTGTGGGGATCTGGAACTCGCTGCTGGAAGATGCAGACACCCTCACCACTTTTAAGAGATGGTTGGATGGGCACTTAAAGTGCAGCAACCAGCAGGGTTACGGACCTAGAGCTGGTAATTGGGAGTAGGTTGGGTGACCTTTTGTTGGACGGCGCGGATATAATGGTAAGTACTGCAGGGAATAGAATACGGCCAGGGTGATCTCCTGGACTAGTTTCGATCGCCTGGATGGGTCGGAGAGGAATTTTCCCATATTTTTTCTCCCTAAATTGGCCTGGGTTTTTGTCTGGTTTTTCCTCTCCCAGGAGATCACATGGCTCTGGTTGGGCTGGAGTGTAGAATGTTTTAGTATAAGGAGTGTTGCAGTTGTGTGAGGCGGACTGGTTGGGCTGGGTGCTCTTTGCCTTTCTGTCATTGTTCATAGGTTTATATGTAACCTTGAGGGCTGGTGACCAAGGGCCGTGTGAATCTTTGTCGGCCGGCGCGGACACGATGAGCCGGAATGGCCTCCTTCTGCGCTGTAAATTTCTACGTTTCTATGTTTCTATAAGGGACGGGTTCCTTGAGCAGTATGTAATGGAACCAACCAGGGGACAGGCTATCTTAGATCTGATCCTGTGTAATGAGTCAGGATTAATAAACAATCTCCTAGTAAAGGAGCCCCTTGGAATGAGTGATCATAGCATGGTTGAATTTCAAATTCAGATGGAGGGTGAGAAAGTTGGATCTCAAACCAGCGTACTAAGCTTAAATAAAGGAGACTACAAAGGTATGAGGACACAGTTGGCTAAAGTGGACTGGGAAAACAGATTGAAATGTAGGACGGTTGATGAACAGTGGCGTACATTTCAAGAGATATTTTATAACCCTCAAGAAAAATATATTCTAGTGAGGAAGAAAGGGGGTAAAAGAAAAGATAGCCATCTGTGGCTAACTAAAGTAATAAAGGATGGTATCCGATTAAAAACAAGGGCACACAAAGTGATCAAAACTAGTGGGAAGGACAGAAGATTGGGAAGCTTTTAAAAGCCAGCAAAGAATGACTAAAAAAATGATTAAGAAAGGGAAGATGGACTATGAAAGTAAACTAGCATGAAATATAAAAACCGATAGCAAGAGTTTCTATAAGTATTTAAAAAGGAAAAGAGTGGCTAATGTAAATGTTGATCCCTTAGAGGACGAGACCGGGGAATTAGTAATGGGGAACATGGAGATGGCAGAAACTCTGAACAAATATTTTGTATCAGTCTTTACGGTAAAAGACACAAACAATATTCCAACAGTGGATAGTCAAGGGGCTATAGCGGGGGAGGAACTTAACACAATCACAATCACAAAGGAGGTGGTACTCAGTAAGATAATGGGACTAAAGGTGGATAAATGCCCTGGACCTAATGGCTTGCATCCTAGGGTCTTAAGAGAAGTAACGGCAGGGTTAGTGGATGCATTGGTTGTAATTTACAAAAATTATCTGGATTCTGGGGAGGTGCCAGCAGATTGGAAAACTGCAAATGTAACGCTCCTATTTAAAAAAGGAGGCAGACAAAAAGCAGGACACTATAGACCAGTTAGCCTAACATCTGTGGTTGGGAAAATGTTGGAGTCCATTATTAAAGAAGCAGTAAGAGGACATTTGGAAAAGCAGAATTCAGTCAGGCAGAGACAGCATGGATTTATGAAGGGGAAGTCATGTTTGACAAATTTGCTGGAATTCTTTGAGGATGTAACGAACAGAGTGGATAAAGGGGAACCAGTTGATGTGGTGTATTTGGACTTCTAGAAGGCATTTGACAAGGTGCCACATAAAAGGTTACTGCACAACATAGAAACATAGAAATCCACAGCGCAGAAGGAGGCCATCTCGGCCCACAGCGCCCGCGTCGGCCGATAACGATCCGCACGGCCCCCGGCCAGCAGCCCCAAAGGCCACATACAAATCAATGAACAATGACGGAAGGGCAAAGAGCACCCAGCCCAACCAGTCCATCCCACATCCCACCGCGACACCCCCCACCCCCCACACCGAAAACATTCCACACTCCACCCCAATCGGAGCCACGCGATCTCCCGGGAGATGCAAAAACCAGGCAAAAGCCCAGGCCAATTTAGGGAGAAAAAATCTGGGAAAACTCCTCTCCAACCCATCCAGGCGACCAAAACCAGTCCAGGAGACCATCCCGGCTGCACTCCATTCCCCGCAGTACTTACCATTATATCTGCGCCGTCCAACAAAAGGTCACTCAGTCTAATCCGAATTATCAGCTCTAGGTCCGTAACCCTGCAGGTTGCTGCACTTCAAGTGCCCATCCAACCATCTCTTAAAAGTGGTGAGGGTTTCTGCATCCACCACTCTTCCAGGCAGCGAGTTCCAGATCCCCACAACCCTCTGCGTAAAGAAGCCCCCCTCAAATCCCTTCAAAACCTTCCACCAACCACCTTAAAATTATGCCCCCTCCACCAATGGAGATAGACCCTTACTATCCACTATGTCCAGGCCCCTCAATATTTTGTACACCTCAATGAGGTCTCCTCTCAACCTCCGCTGCTCCAATGAGAACAAACCCAGCTTATCCAATCTGTCCTCATAACTAAGATTCTCCATTCCAGGCAGCATTCTAGTAAATCTCTTCTTCCCCCTCTCTAGTCCTTCCTATAATACGGCGACCAGACCTTCCTATAATACTCCAGCTGTGGCCTAACCAAAGTATTATACATACATTTAAGCATAACCTCCCTGCTCTTATATTCTATGCCTCGGCCATTAAAGGCAAGCATTCCGTATGACTTCTTAACCACCTTATCCACCTGGCCTGCTACTTACAAGGATCTATGGACAAGCACTCCAACGTCCCTTTTTTCTTCTACACTATTAAGTGACCCACCGCTTAATGTGTATACCCTTTCCTTATTAGCCCTCCCAAAGTGCATCACCTCACACTTCTCTGAATTAAATTCCATTTGCCACTGCTCTGCCCACCTGACCAGTAGATTGATATCCTCCTGTAGCCCATGACTTTCCTCTTCATTATCAACCACACAGCCAATTTTAGTGTCATCTGCAAACTTCTTAATCATATTCTCTATATTCAAATCTAAATCATTGATATATACCACAAAAAAAGGGACTGAGTACTGAGCCCTGCGGAACCCCATTGTAAACATCCTTCCAGTCACAAAAACATCCATCAATCATTACCTTTGCTTACTACCTCCAAGCAAATTTTGGATCCAACTTGCCACTTTGCCCTGTATCCCATGGGCTTTAACCTTCTTGACCAGCCTACCTTGTGGGACCTTATCAAAAGCCTTGCTAAAGTCCAGATATACTACATCGTATGCACTACCCTCATCGACCCTCTTGGTTACCTCCTCAGAAAATTCAATCAGGTTAATCAAACACGATTTTCCCTTAACAAATCTGTGCTGAATCTCCCTAATTAATCCTTGCCTTTCCAAATGCAGATTTATCCTGTCTTTCAGGAATTTTTCCAATAATTTTCCTGCCACTGAGGTTAGGCTGACAGGCCTGTAATTATTCGGCCTATCCTTTTCTCCATTCTTAAACAAGGATACTACATTAGCAGTCCTCCAATCCACTGGCACCATGCCCAGATCCAAAGGGGACTGGAAAATGATGGTCAAGGCCTCTGCTATTTCCTCTTTTACTTCGCTCAACAGTCTGGGATGCATTTCATCCGGGCCTGGGGACTTATCTACTTTCAAAGCTGCTAAACCCCTTAATACTTCTTCTCTCACCATATTTATTTAATCCAGAATATCACACCCCTCCTCGATAGCAGTATCTGCATTACCCTTTTTCTTTGTGAAAACAGATGCAGAGTATTCGTTAAGAACCCTATCAACATCTTCCGCCTCCACACAAAGATTACCCTTATGGTCTCAAAATAGGCCCTACCCTTTCTTTAGTTACCCTCTTAATCTTAATATATTTACAGAACACTTAGGGTTTTCCTTAATTTTACTGGCCAAGAATTTCTCGTGCTCTCCTAATATCCTTTTTAATTTTGCCTCTTATCTTTCTATATTCCTCTGAAGATTCTAAAGTATTTAGCCGTTGGTATATGACATAAGCGTCCCTTTTTTTCTTAATCTTCCCCTGTAAGTCCCTAGACATCCAGGGGGTTCTAGAATTATTTTTCCCAGCCTTTTTCTTTAAGGGCACATGTTTGGCCTGAGCCTTCCGGATCCCCTCCTTAAATGCCTCCCACTGTTCCGACACTGATTTACCGGCAAGATAAAAGTTCATTTGGGGATGGGGGTAATATATTAGCATAATAGAGGATTGGTTAACTAACAGAAAACAGAGAGTTGGGATAAATGGTTTATTTAAGGGTTGGCAATCAGTAACTAGTGGGGTGCCGCATGGATCAATACTAGGACCCCAATTATTTACAATCTATATTAACGACTTGGATGAAGGGTCCGAGTGTAATGTAGCTAAGTTTGCTGATGATACAACGATGAGAGGAAAAGCAATGTGTGAGGAGGACACAAAAAACCTGCAAAAGGACATAGACAGGTTAGGTGAGTGGGCAAAAATTTGGTAGATGGAGTATAATGTTGGAAAGTGTGAGGTTATGCACTTTGGCAAAAAAAAATTCGAGGAGCAAGTTATTTAAATGGAGAAAAATTGCAAAGTGCTGCAGTACAGCGGGTCCTGGGGGGGTCCTGGTGAATGAAAGACAAAAGGTTAGTATGCAGGTACAGCAAGTGATCAGGAAGGCCAATGGATTCTTGGCCTTTATTGCAAAAGGGATGGAGTATAAAAGCAGGGAAGTCTTGCTCCAGTTATAGAAGCCACACTTAGAATACTGCGTACAGTTTTGGTTTCCACATTTACTTAAGTATATACTTGCTTTGGATGCAGTTCAAAGAATGTTCACTCGGTTGATTCCGGAGATGAGGGGGTTGACTTATGAGGATAGGTTGAGTAGGTTGGGCCTCTACTCATTGGAGTTCAGAAGAATGAGAGGTGATCTTATCGAAACGTATAAGATTATGAGAGGGCTTTACAAGGTGGATGCAGAGAGGATGTTTCCACTGATAAGGGAGACTAGAACTAGGGGGCATAATCTTAAAATAAGGGGCCGCCCATTCAAAACTGAGATGAGGAGGAATTTCTTCTCTCAGAGGGTTGTAAATCTGTGGAATTCGCTGCCTCAGAGAGCTGTGGAGGCTGGATCATTGAATATATTTAAGACAGAGATTGACAGTTTCTTAACCGATAAGGGAAAAAGGGTTTATGGGGAGTGGGCAGTGAAGTGGAGCTGGGTCCATGATCAGATCAGCCATGATCTTATTGAATGGCAGAGCAGGCTTTAGGGGCCGTATGGCCTATTCCAGCTCCTATTTCCTATGTTCTTATGTAGAACAGACCTATAAGTGAGAGTAATGGCATGTGTTCACCCGACGGATGGAGAGCATTTGTTGAGGGTGACGATGAGGGCCAGGCATGAAATTACATAGGGATGTGTGTGAGAGTCAGTGGTGGATATGAGAATGCGTGTAGGCAGAGAATGATGTGTGCACCTCCAAGGTATGTGGGTGTGAGGAATGATGTGCTGCAGTAGGTTTGAGAAGGCAGGATAAGGGGGTTGGGGTGAAAAGCTCATCAGGATATGCCACTGCTCTCACCTTTCCTGCCCTGCTTAGGGTCATTAAATCGCTTCCTGCATTGAGTCCAGTAGTGTGGTGCTACACTCCTGCTGATGGCCTTGTCTGCCACCTCCAACCATGCCTTCTTGGTTTCTTCAACAGGCTTCTTCCTCGCATTGCCAGGGAAGAGTATCTTCCTCTGGGTCTTCACATTCTCCAGCAGCACATCCAGGGAGGCGTCCGTGAAGCGGGACGCAGCCTTTGACTATCTACCTTCCATTGCAACACTTCATTCTCTCTTCTTCCCAAATCCAATTGCTTCAAGCTGCACTTTTGGATTGTCCCTTTAAATACTGGAGTTGAGATTGCGTCCTGCGGGTTGTCTTCGGTTACTGCCTGCTGACGGTAATTGGACGGAAAACCCAAAATTCAAATGCTAATGAAGTGGCTGCATTATTACGTCACTGATCGATGCACTTAACATATTTCCGGGTTTCCCACACGTTATTGGGCCCCACACCCACCCTGCCCCCAGCATATCTGCACATTAAAATCCAGCCCTTAATGTATGGCTTCTGGTAAGGAAAGGAAAGGATGGATATGGAGATATCTAAAACAGTCACCAAGGTTAAATAATACTTGACACAGAGAAAAGCAGAGCATTCATTAAGTTCCTCCATCTGAGCCCAGGGGCAATGAGGAGTGTTGATGCATCCCTTCAGCCACCTGGCGAAGATGAACTAACTCAAGTCAAACCTGGGACGCTCCTAATCCAAATGGCCCCAGCTGCCTATTGAGTGAATTCACTGAGCTGTTGAGATCACGAACACCCGAGTTGTTCAGCGCTTGGTTTTCATACATTGAAACCAGGCAGGATGATACGCCAAGCCATTGAACTTGGGTTCTCACTTGGGATTCCACAGCTTGGCTATGTCACCATGGGAAGGTAGTAAGCAGAGGCCAGGAGCTTGCTTGCAGGAAGATGTTGTAAGTCTTCCATCTGAGACCAGTTTTGTGCCTTTAACTTAAAGACTCAAAACCAACAGTGTCAGAGGAAACATGTGTGATGCCAGGGAAAGGCAATAATAGCAACTTAGGGAAATGGATGGGGTAAGGTTTACTGATAGAGGTATTTGTGTGGTCTCAGAAAAGTGCTGATGGTTACTTTGGTTTCCCAGTTTAAATGTGTTATGTCTTGAATAAAGAGTCAGACTAGATACTGGAAGCTCAAAGTAAGATGTGACCGTAGTCCCTTATTACAGATCTCAGAGTGCCTCTCCAGCCTGTGAGGCCTCCTTATATACAGGTGCTCCCAACGGATTGTGGGATCCCTTTGGACTCCAGGAGATAAGCCCTGAGGTGTTTTGACATGGTACTCACAGGTTTACATACATAATGACACTCCCCCTCCAAAGTTAATAGTGTAATTATTTACAATGTGAGTCGATCTGGGGTCTTCCTTTCCCTGGTTGATCGTCTCAGTGCAAATGCTGGTTTTGGTGAGTCGTTTGTTGGGCCCTCGCTGGGCTGCTGTGAGCTGGCCTTGTTGGGCTGCTGGGTGTGGTGAGTCCTGCTGGGCTGCTGCGGGTGATGGGTTCTGCTTCGTGGTCAACCGCTGGATCGGTTGCCACTTGTGTGCGTGTTGGAGGGTCGAAAAAGGTGGCGTCTATTGTGGGTTGTTCTGGATAGTCTGTAAATCTGAGTTTGGTTTGGTCCAAGTGTTTCCTGCAGCTAAGTCCATTTGAGAGTTTGACCACAAACACCCTACTCCCCTCTTTGGCCAAAACAGTGCCAGGAAGCCACTTGGCACCTTGTCCATAGTTCAACACAAATACAGGATTATTTATCTCAAATTCGCATGACACATTTGCGCGATCATGATATGTATTCTGTTGAAGCCGCCTGCTCTTGACCTGTTCGTGTAGATCAGGGTGTACGAACAAGAGCCTTGTCTTCAGTGCCCTTTTCATGAGCAGTTCAGCAGGAGGGACCCCAGTAAGCGAGTGGGGTCTTGTGCGGTAACTAAGCAGGACTCAGGATAAGGGAGTCTGCAGTGAGCCTTCAGTTACCCTCTTCAGGCCCTGCTTGATTGTTTGAACTGCTCGTTCTGCCTGACCATTGGACACTGGTTTAAATGGGGCAGATGTGACATGTTTGATCCCATTGCGGGTCATAAACTCCTTGAACTCGGCACTGGTAAAGCACGGTCCATCGTCACTTACAAGAACATCAGGCAGGCCGTGCGTGGCAAATATGGCCCACAGGCTTTAATGCTGGCAGCGGACGTGCTTGCCAGCATTATCACACATTCAATCCATTTGTAGTATGTATCTGCAACCGCTAAGAACATCTTTCCCAAGAATGGGCCTGCATAGTCGACATGGACTCTGGACCACGGTTTGGAGGGCCAGGACCATAAACTTAGTGGCGCCTCCCTGGGTGCATTGCTTAACTGTGAACATGTATTACATTTGTGCAAACAGGACTCTAAGTCTGCATCGATACTGGGCCACCACACGTGGGATCTGGCCATCGCTTTCATCATTACAATGCCTGGGTGGGTGCTGTGGAGATCACTGATGTAAGTGTCCCTGCCCTTTTTTGGCACCACTACCCAATTACCCCATAGGAGGCAGTCTGCCTGTATAGACATTTCATTTCTACGCCGCTGGTACGGCTTTATTTCTTCCTGCATCTCTAACAGGACACGAGACCAACTCCCATGGAGCACACAGTTTTTTACTAAGGAGTCCTGGATCGTCCAGGTTCTAATCTGTCGGGTGGTAACAGGGGCCACCTTACCTGTTTTATTTTTACTCCAGACATGGATGTGCAATTGCTGAAGTTCATCCATGTGATCGAATCCCAATGGGCATCTGTTGCAAATGAAGAGACCTTTGTGCGTGTTGATGCAGGTGAGGCCTTTTGATGATTCCTCCAGCTTCTGCGTCATGTAGGCCGAGGTCAAGTCCAGCTTCGTGAATGTTTTCCTTCCCGCCAGCATTACAAATAGGTCGTCGGCCTTCGGTAGCGGGTATTGATCCTGCAGTGAGAAACGATTGATAGTTACTTTGTAATCACCACAGATTCTGATGGTGCTGTCTCCCTTGCGGACTGGAACAATTGGATTGGCCCACTCATTGAATTCGATCGGCGAAATGATACCCTCTCGTTGCAGCCTGTCCAGCTCGATTTCCACCCTCTCTCTCATCATATAAGGTACCGCTCTTGCCTTGTGATGGATGGGTTGTGCCCCCGGAATCAAATGGATCTGCACTTTTGCTCCTTGGAACTTCCCGATGCCTGGTTCGAACAGCGAGGGTAACTTGTTTAAAACCTGGGCACATGAGGTGTCGTCGACGGCGCTCGGACATCGTCCCAGTTCCAGCGTATATTTCCCAGCAAGCTCCTGCCGAACAGCATGGGGCCATTGCCGGTACCACCCAGAGTGGTAGCTTGTGCACCGCTCCATCATAGGAGACCTTTACGGTCGCACTGCCAATTGCGGGAATCAGTTCCTTTGTGTACGTTCTCAGTTTAGTATGAATAGGAGTCAGGACTGACCTTGAGGCCTTGCTACGCAATTTATCGAAAGTCTTTTTGCTCATTATGGACTGGCTTGTGCCTGTGTCCAGCTCCATGGACACCGGGAGTCCATTTAATTCAACCTTCAGCATTAACGGGGGACACTTTGTGGTAAATGTGTGCATCCCATATACCTCTGCCTCCTCAGTCTGAGGCTCTGGTTCGTTGTGATCCACCGTGGATCTGTCCTCCTCTGCAACATGATGGTTTGCAGGATTAGCAGGGTTTGTAGCTCACCTGCACATACGTTGGAGGTGTCCCATTGTTCCACAGCCCTTGCAAACATATCCTTTGAAGCGGCATGAATGGAAACGATGATCAGCCCCAAAGTGCCAACAAGGTGTAATGGCCTTGTATTCATCACCTTTGATGGTGGACTCTGAGTCATCTACAGACATGCAACTGCAGGCGTGTAAGTCCTGCCCTGTACATTTCGATTCAAAAACAACGCTACTTTGTTCACAGTACTTGCAGCAGCACTCGTGTGCTGGGAAATTTGTTTGGTATTGTCACTGGTGGCGATAAACGCCTGGGCTATCGCTATGGCTTTACTCAAGGTTGGAATCTCGACAGTCAAAAACTTGCGAAGTATTACTTCATGGCCAATGCCAAGTACAAAGAAGCCCCTGAGCATATGCTCCAAGTGTCCTTCAAATTCGCAATGTTCTGCAAGGCGCCTGAGCTCGGCGCTGTAGCTCACTACTTCCTGGCCTTCAGACCTCTTGTATGTGTAGAACCGACACCTTGTCATCAGAATGCTTTCCCTTGGATTTAGATGCTCCTGGACCAGTGTGCGCAATTTATCGTACGACTTGTCTGTGGGTTTCGCTGGAGCGAGTAGATTTTTCATGAGGCCATACGTTGGTGCCCCGCAAACAGTGAGGAGGATCGCCCTTCATTTGGCAGTGTTCGTTGCTCCTTCCAGCTTGTTGGCCACGAAGTATTGGTCGAGTCGCTCCACGAAAGTTTTCCAATCATCTCTCTCTGAAAATTTCTCCAGGATACCCACGGTTCTCTGCATTGTTGCGATGGAGTTCGTCAATTGTATCTCGTCGCCAGTTGTTATGTCTTGAATAAAGAGTCAGACTAGATACTGCAAGCTCAAAGTAAGGTGTGACCGTAGTCCCTTATTACAGATCTCAGAATGCCTCTCCAGCCTGTAAGGCCTCCTTATATACAGGTGCTCCCAAGGGATTGTGGGATCCCTTGGGACTCCAGGAGATAAGCCCTCTGGTGGTTCGACATGGTATTTACAGGTTTACACACATAACAAAATGAAAACAGCTTCAAATGATATTAAACATATCATATGAGTGTGGCAGACAGACTATTTCATGGAGGTCCATGTGTTATCTTTCATTTTTTAATTTCCACCGAGTGACTAACAAGCTTGGAAATAAAAACCACCTCAATGAAGTTTTCATTTAAATACTGATTTGCGATTTTGGTTCAATGGAGTATATTTTCCACAAATTTGAATTGAGCATTTGTTCATTGGCTTCTTGTCATGAATGGGGTCTGCCCGTTTGGGTTTCGTCTGGTCAGATTCATGCTTCACAATCTCAGTATTTTCATAACAGAAATGGGAAAAGGAGAGAGGTCTTGTAATGTTGCTCATTTTCCTGCTTCTCAGGCAGCTCATGAACTGCTTGATCATCACTTCTTATCAATCGATGATAAATACAACGTAGAGGAATTCACAGTGCACAAGCAATGGCTGTGCAGGTTCCTTGCAACAGGGTCTGGTGGTATCGTGGTTAAATTACTGGACTGGTAAACCAGAAGCCTGGACTAATGATCTGGAGAATGTGAGTTCAAGTCTCCACATGGTAGTTTGATGAATTGAATTCAGTTTAAATAAAATGCTGTTACAGGTTGAACCTTTCTTGGGTGGCGCAGATAAATTTTTTAAATACTGACCAATATTTTCTGCTCTCCTGAAGACGGATTCTGAAGGCACTGATTGCCTAAATGGCCCTGAGAATGGGTATTCAAGTCGATGGCAGGGGAGGCGTGGGGAAGAGAGGTTCAACCTGTACTACTAATAATTATATTTTGAGTTAAATTATAAAAAATTATTAAAAAATATATATATGTGTGTTTAAACCACCTGGCTAGTTTTTCGCTTTGCCGAGCTTGGCTGCTATCTACCTCCTCGATGCCGGGAACTCCTGCAATTACAGAGCCGCCATAGCTCCGCTTACGCTGGATGAGCTTGCTCTTATCAGGATCCCGGCTCAGCACACGAATTGCACTGAGTCCCATCGACCTGCCTTGGCCGGGGCCGGGCCAGCGGGCCGTGCCCTGAGCTGGCTGCTCCTCCCCTCCACTCCCTCTGGTGTCGGGCCGGCAGGCTGTGTCCTCAGGCCGGCCACTCCTCCCCTCTGCTCCCTGCTGCCCTTGGCGCTCTGCCAAACAAAAAAAATACCTCTTCAATACTTTCAATGAGTCTTGGAGATCGTGGTGGGAGGCGGCGGGGGGTGGGGGGGGGATGCTGGATGGTGGTGGCGGTGTATAGGATGCTTGTTTTTCACTCTACTCTGATTCTTAGACCTTGGAACTTATAGTGGCACAAAATTTAGGCTTAACCCAGTGTCAGTTTTATTACACACTAAAAATGACTAAAACTACAGGACTAGACTTCTGAGAGATACAGCTTATAGGCTGCCCGTCCTCGTACTTGAACCCACATACCGGCTGGTCGAAAGGGTTCAGATAATAGGGGCATAATATCACGTATGTACCTCCTCTCTGGCATCCCTCCAGACTAGCACCGGTTATTGAGTCTCCCAATTTTACCATGTACTGCGGGGTTTTATGATGCTTCACATGTACCCCATTCTGAATTACCCCAAAGTTTTTCACTCAGTATATCGGTACGGGTTGTTGTGACTGATCCATTACCGGTATTCAAAGCACTATCCCCGTTATGGATTGTTTACTTTGACCACAGTTGACCGGGACTGGATACGCTTCAGAGGCCGACCGTAGCTGGCATGAATTCAGGAGGTTGTTATAGACACTCAATAGAAACATAGAAAATAGGTGCAGTCGTAGGCCATTCAGCCCTTCGAGTCTGCATCGCCATTCACTATGATCATGGATGATCCTCTATCTCAACTCCATATTCCCACTTTTTCCTCATACCCCTTGATGTCTTTTGTTTCTAGAAATCTATCTATCTCCCTCTTAAATATATTCAGTGACTTGGCCTCTACAGCCTTCTGTGGTAGAGAATTCCACAGGTTCACCACCCTCTGAGTGAAAACATTTCTCCTCATTTCGGTCCTAAATTTCCTACCCTGTATCCTGAGACCGTGACCCCTTGTTCTAGACTTCCCAGCCAGGGGAAACATCCTCTCCGCATCCAGTCTATCCAACCCAGTCAGAATTTTATACATTTCACAGAGATCCCCTCTCATTCTTCTAAATTCTAGTGAATATAGGCCTAGTCGACCCAATACGACAATCCTGCCATCCCAGGAATCAGTCTGGTGAACCTTTGCTGAACTCCCTCTATGGCAAGTATATCCTTTCTTAGGTAAGGAGACCAAAACTGCACACAATACTCCAGGTGCAGTCTCACCAAGGCCCTGTATAACTGTAGTGAGACATCCTTGCTCCTGTACTCAAATCCTCTTGCAATGAAAGTCAACATACCATTTGCCTTCCGAACTGCTTGCTGCACCTGCATGTTTGCTTTCAATGACTGGTATACAAGGATATCCAGGTCCCTCTGTACATCGACACTTCCCAAGCCATCACCATTTAAATAATACTTTGTCCTTATGTTTTTCCTACCAAAGTGGAAAACTTCACATTTATCCACGTTATACTGCATCTGCCATGTGTTTGCCCACTCACTCAACCTATCTAAATCATCATGCAGCATCTTTGCATCCTCCTCACAACTCACAATCTCACCTAGTTTTGTGTCGTCAGCAAACTTGGAAATATTACATTTGGTTCCCTCATACAAATCATTTATATATATTGTGAATAGCTGGGGCCCAAACACTGATCCCTGTGGTACCCCACTATTCACTGCCCGCGACCCCGAAAAAGACCCGTTTATTTCTACTTTCTGTTTCCTGTCAGTTAACCAATTTTCAATCCATGCCAATACATTACCCCCAATCCTATGTGCTTTAATTTTGCACACTAGCCTCTTATGTGAGACTTTATCAAAGACCTTCTGAAAATCCGTTATCACATCCTTTATAATAGACTCTAGCATTTTCCCTACTACTAATGTTAGGCGAAATGGTCTGAAGTTCCCCGTTTTCTCTCTCCCTCATTTTTTAAATAGTGGGGTTACATTTGCCACCCTCCAATCTGCAGGAACTGTTCCATAATCTATAGAATTTGGAAGATGACAACCAATGCATCTACTATTTCCATGGCTACCTCTTTTAGTACTCTGGGATGCAGATCATCAGGCCCTGGGGATTTATCTGCCTTCTTTCCCATTAGTTTCTCCAGCACTATTTTGTTTACTAATTATTATTTACTTTAATTCCTTTTGCTCACTAGACCCTTGGTTCCCTAGCACTTCTGGGATGTTATTTGTGTCCTCTTCCGTGAAGACAGAACCGAAGTATTTATTTAATTGTTCTGCCATTTCCTTGTTCCCCATTACAAATTCTCCTGTTTCTGTCTGTAAAGGACCTACATTTGTCTTCACTAATCTTTTTCTTTTTACATACTTGTAGAAACTTTTGCAGTCGGTTTTTATGTTCCTTGCAAGTTAACTCTCATACTCTATTTTTCCCCTCTTAATCAATCTCTTGGTCCTTTTTTGCTGAACTCTAAATTGCTCCCAATCCTCGGGCTTGCTACTTTATCTGGCAACTTTGTATAACTCCTCTTTGGATTAAATACTTTCCTTAATTTCTTTTGTTAGCCATGGTTGGGCCACTTTTCCTTTTGTGCTTTTATGCCAGAAAGAAATGTCTAACTTATGCAATTCATGCACTCTTTCCTTAAATATTAGCCATTGCTATCCACTATCATGCCTTTTAATGAATCCCAATCTATCATAGCCAATTCATTCCTCATACCTTTGTAGTTTCCTTTGTTTAGATTTAGAACCCTAGTTTCGGATTGGACGACTTCACTTTCCATCTTAATAAAGAATTCAATCATGTTATGGTCACTCTTCCCTAAAGGACCCCACACAACAAGACTGTTAATTAACCCCTTCTCATTACACAATACCTAATCTAGGATAGCCTGTTCCCTAGTAGGCTCCTCAACATACTGGTCTAAAAAACCCATCTCGTACACTGCAGGAATTCATCTGCCACAGTTCCCTTCACCCGTAGCCCTGCGATCTCCTGAGAGAGGCAAAAAAACAGGTAAAAACCCATTGGGGGAAGAAATCTGAGAAAATTCCTCTCCGACCCAACTAGGCAATCGAAACTAGTCCAGGAGATTACACTGGCCGTATGCTGTGGCTTTTATCCCTGCTCTCGGGCCTCGGTCTGCTCCCACTCAGGTACGCCGCCGCTCTGCAGAAAAAGTTAGGAAAAACAAGGCAAAGCAACACCTCCCGCTCCCACTTCACCAAACTCTCCCACTTACCAAACTCTTGTTTTCTCACTCTGAGCTGAAGCACACAATGCTTTTAGATGCTTGTTATTGACCCACGACGTTACGTGGCCTTGTTTTAAATCCTCCAAATTGCAGCGTCCTTCATTTAACAACCAAGCTCTATACATGAGACACACGTCACTCTGAGCAGCTTGATCTGATGCTTTTCTACCCTCCTTTATTAAACCATTGATGGTCTGAGCGTGTTTTTCCACCTCAGCTACCATCTCTTTCAAATGAACTGTCATTGCCTGATCCTCCTGTAATTCATTACCCTCTATGGGCCCAAGTTTCGGGCCGTGCTTAAAACGGCGCAGCCCTGACCTGGACGCCCATTTTTCGCGCTCGAAAGTGCGCCGAAAGAAAACTCTGATATTCTCCGGCTCCTCGCAGGTCTTCAGCAGCTTGGCGCGGTGCGTACAGAACAGCGGGGGGGGCGGAGCCAAACACACGCGCCGATTCTACAAGCAGTGGGGGGCGGGCCCAATTTAAATAAGGCAACGTCATACGCGCAGTGGGAAATAAACATTGGCACTCGGCCATTTTTAAAGAGACGAGAGGAAAAGTGAAGATTTGTCTCGTGGACCCCTGGAAAGGCTTGTGATTTAATTTTAGTGATTTATTTTGTGTGTGAAGGAGTGCTTTTAGCAGCACTGTTGAATAAATCACCTGCTGAAATCAGTGAGTGCAGCTTTTCACTGCTAAACTTGGTGCATGCAAATTAAGGACTGTGTGTTTTGAGAAAAAAGAGTGTCAATTCAACTTTGCAATGGATCAACGTCCACCAAGAACAAAGAATTTCTTGCATGAGGAAGTGGAGATATTAGTCAACGTCATTGAGCAGAGATGGCAGGAGCTAGATACCAGCAGCAGAGGTCGCATAAAAGTACCATCAAAAGAAATGAAGAAACGCTGAAACCAAGTTGCAGAAGATTACTGCGCAGTGGTGCATACCATGAGATCTGGAAGCCAGTGTAAAAAGAAATGGCACGACCTTGGTCAAGTAGTTAGTGTAAGTAATATTTTCCATTTTTAATGTAATCGTAATTGTAACCTGGCTATCTGTATGTCCCACCTTGCAGACTGACACACTCTGTAAAAAGTTATATTTTACTCTTTGCAGAAGAAATTGACCCACAACAAAAGGGAAGCAACTCGGACAGGAGGAGGCGTGCCCAATCTGCATCCACTGACACCCTTGGAACAGAGGGTAGCTGCTATGATGAGTCGGACATGGAGAAAAGCAATCGGTACAGCACAAGCTGGGCTCACACGTGAGGAAGAGGGTAAGTCCTGAAAATGCATCATGGCCCTTTAAATCAATCTGCTGCCTGGCCTGCTATGTGTGAGAGTACTCACGCCACCCATCCGGCCCCCTCCCTTGCTGTTAAACATTTGACTGTTCTGATGTATTTTGCAGAACATGATGATGATGATGATGATGATGATGATGATGATGATGATGATGATGATGCTGCCAACCCTGAGGATCCTGAGGATACAGAACAAGAACCAGTACAACCAGATGCGGATGAACCAGACTGGATGATGGCAGCGATGACTGAAATGTCTGCAGGGGAGAGCTTCCAAATTAATGTTTATGAGCCCCCATCAAGGGGCATCAGAGTTTCAACCCCTAGCATAGGTTTTGGTTCTACCTTCCATGGTTTTGATTCCGATGTTGCGGGTCCCAGTGGTGCTGCTGGTATAATGCAGCATTCTACAGTCAGTGCACTATCGTCCGAGCCTACGTCTTCCACTTGCATTGGTTCCGGTTCCACCTTCTATGGTTTTGATTCCGACGTTGCGGATCCCAGTGCTGCTGGTGATATCATGGAGCAGTTTACACCCATTCACCCACCATCCCAGCCCACGGCTCGCACTCGAGTGCTGTCGTCTGGAACACGGAGCTTCCCATCGTCCCAGCCCACGCCTCCCTGTGTAGTGGTGCCACTTGCAACACCGAGCGTCCCACCATCTGTGCCCGCGCCTCCCAGTGTAGTGGTGCCACGAGGCAGACCCAGGCAGAGGAGGAGGAGATTGGAGACAAGCTCTCCTGAGATGCAGCGTGCAACAGATGCGGCTCAGGTTGTGGCATTGGGTATGGAGACCAATGAGCTTACCCGATCACTCATCGGCAGCATCAGTGCAGTGGGTGAAGAGATGACGGTCCTGACGGGAGAAATAGCAGTAATGACACAGGAACTTAGGGAGGGAATGTCCGAGGGGGTGCAATTGACGGCATAGGCCGTCAGGGAGGGCCTGGGTGAGGTAGCTGCTGCAATAATAAGGTCACACAGCCCGGCCAATCAAATGACACTCCCATGAAGAAGTGAACATTCACTGAGATGTGGATGAGACATGGTTGTAGCCTTTCTTTGCTGCTTTTGTTCTTGTTCTTGATGAAGCTGTAGTAGCGTTTTTCAAATTGAAATTGTTTTGTAAGTTTTGTAACTTTACAACTTATAAGTGATCTTAAATTCTTTAAGTGATCTTCAAGAGGCATATTAAAAAGTATAGTTTGACACAACAAATATTTTATTACAGTGACGTTAACTTTTCAATAAAATATTTTTTCATTCAAACTGTTTCATGTTCCATTAACACAACACAATGTAGGAACAACTGCAAAGAATAAGCATGTCCATACGCAACAGTGGTCGCAGAGCCCTCAGGCATCAGTAGTTGAAGCGTTCACGGATGAGCTGCTGGCGCAAGGCTCGAGCAATCGTTAAAGGAGCACGATGGACGGCCCTCCTCCGACCTCGTGCTCCGGCATCAGGCACTTGCATGCTTTCCTGATCATCGTTATCATCCACATCCTGCTGTTCTGTAATATTATCATCATGCACTGGACCCTTACGTAGGTCTTCTGGTTCCACTACCAGCTCCTGCTGCCTCATGATGGCTAAGTTATGAATCATGCAGCACACAACAGTGAAGTGACCGACAATCTGAGTAGAGTATAGCAACTGTCCCCCAGAATGGTCCATGCATCGGAATCGCTGTTTCAATGTGCCAATGATCCTCTCAATGATGCTGCGCGACGCAATGTGCGCCATGTTGTATTGACGGTCAGCTTCTGTCCTTGTCACGCGTAGGGGCGTCATGAGCCAGGTGGTCAGGCCGTACTCTTTGTCTCCCAGTAGCCAGCTCTGCCATTCTGGCTGCTGCTCAAACATGTCAGATAGAACGCTGTTGCGTAGGATGAACGCATCGTGGGTGCTGCCAGGGTATCTCGCATCGACTGACATGATGCGCTGCTTGCCGTCACACACGAGCTGCACATTGATAGAGTGGAAACCTTTCCTATTTCGGTACTGCTCAGATTCCTCCACAGGTGCTCGCAAGGCTATGTGGGTACAATCAATGCAGCCCTGTACCTTTGGGAAGCCGGCAATCCTGAAGAAGCCCACAGCCCTCTCATGGATTGCTTGTGCGGTCATTGGGAAATTGATGAAGTCATTCCTTCGCGCATACAGTGCAGCCGTGACCTGGTAAACGCAGGATTGTATTGCACATTGAGAGATGGTGCACACATCTCCAGTTGTAGCCTGAAATGATCCCGAGGCATAGAAAGAAAGTGCAGCTGTTACCTTCACTGCAACAGACAAGGCAGTTGGAGTTCTGCTTCTGGGCTGCAAATCTGCTCTCAGTATATCACAGATCTCAACGACAACTTCTCTGCGGAAACGCAGCCTTTTGGCACAATCAGCCTCACTCATGCCCAGGTACGAGTGCCTGGCTCGATATTGTCGACGTGGGTAAAGTCTCCTGCCCATCAGCCTACGGGCTATGACGTTCCTGGTGCTGTGTCTTTGGCTGCTGTCCAGTCACTGACGATGCCCCTATCCCATGGCCAAATGGCCTCAGTCCCCCTCACAGCTCGAAGGCTGCTTGCTGTATCTTCGGCTGCCGATCAGCCACTGATGCCGCCCCTATCGCGTGGCCGAATGGCCTTAGTCCCCTTCGCAGCTCGAAGACTGCTTGCTGTATCTTCAGCTGCTGGTCAGCCACTTGGAAGGAAGGCGTGCCTGAAGCACCGCAGCTCGAAGACTGCTTGCTGCCGTTGTTGGGCTGCCGTCGAGTCACTGACGCCACCCCTGTCTCCAACATGGAAGGCCTGCCTGAAGAACCGCAGCTCGAAGGCTGCTGCTGCTTCACACAGGTAGGAACATGGAATATTTAATCTTTGCTTTGTTTATAAATTTTTATTCAGGTTGGATCTTTATTTGTATAAGTATGACTGCTGAATGATTGTAGAATTTAATTACTTCCCTTCCCCCCCTCCCCCCTCGCTCCCTACGCCTGATTTGTAACCTACGCCTGATTTGTAAAGTGTAGGCAAGGTTTTTTCGAGCGTACAAAAATCTTCACTTACTCCATTCTAAGTTAGTTTGGAGTAAGTTTTCACTGCCTAAACTTTGAAAACAGGCGTAAGTAGCCGGTCACGCCCCCTTTTGAAAAAAAAATTCTGTTCCAAAGTGAAACTGTTCTAACTGACTAGAACTGGAGCAAACTAAATGCCGAGAATTGCAATTTCTAAGATACTCCATTCTAAACCAGTTGCTCCAAAAAAACAGGAGCAACTCAGGCTGAAACTTGGGCCCTATGTCACTACCCTCCTCCAATATTTTCTTTTACTGGTACTTTAAGATATTCACTTGGACTTGCAACTGCATGTTGTCCATACTATTTACCAGTGATGTCCCAGTATTAAATGCTGCAGCCAAATCACTCATTTTCCCCCTTTTCCGTCTCGGCTTGTACGCTTCCCCCTGAGTCTTGTTCCGGTAATTCTTTTGATAGAATTGTTTAAACATTTCCCTTAACAGTTTTCCTTCTAACTTTTCCGTTTCTGGTGGGCAGCACCGGGGTAATTGTAACTCTGTTAAATTTAGAATAACTGATGCAACTTCATAATATACAAAATGATACAACATTTTCCCTGTTGGGATTAACGTGAATCCTTTCTTAGGTCTGGGTGTTAGGACAGGACATGGAATTTCTTGGTTTGAAATCTCCAGCATTTTAGGGAGATGTTTTAATTTGCTCGTGATCAGTTCGGTTACATTGACTGTTGTTGGATGTTTCAAGGTTACACATAGAAACATAGAAACATAGAAAGTAGGTGCAGGAGTAGGTCATTCAGCCCTTTGAGCCTGCACCGCCATTCAATGGGTTCATGGCTGAACATGCAACTCCAGTACCCCATTCCTGCTTTCTCGCCATACCCCTTGATCCCCCTAGTAGTAAGGACTTCATCTAACTCCTTTTTGAATATATTTCGTGAATTGGCCTCAACAACTTTCTGTGGTAGAGAATTCCACAGGTTCACCACTCTCTGGGTGAAGAAGTTTCTCCTCATCTCGGTCCTAAATGGCTTACCCCTTATCCTTAGACTGTGACCCCTGGTTCTGGACTTCCCCAACATTGGGAACATTCTTCCTGCATCTAACCTGTCTAAACCCGTCAGAATTTTAAACGTTTCTATGAGGTCCCCTCTCATTCTTCTGAACTCCAGTGTATACAAGCCCAGTTGATCCAGTCTTTCTTGATATGTCAGTCCCGCCATCCCAGGAATCAGTATGGTGAACCTTCGCTGCACTCCCTCAATAGCAAGAATGTCCTTCCTCAAGTTGGGAGACCAAAACTGTACATAATACTCCAGGTGTGGCCTCACCAAGGCCCTGTACAACTGCAGTAAGACCTCCCTGCTCCTATACTCAAATCCCCTAGCTATGAAGGCCAACTTCACCGCCTGCTGTACCTGCATGCCAACTTTCAATGACTGATGAAGCATGACACCCAGGTCTCGTTGCACCTCCCCTTTTCCTAATCTTCCGCCATTCAGATAATATTCTGCCTTCATGTTTTTGCCACCAAAGTGGATAACCTCACATTTATCCACATTATACTGCATCTGCCATGCATTTGCCCACTCACCTAACCTGTCCAAGTCACCCTGCAGCATCTTCGCATCCTCCTCACAGCTCACACCGCCTCACAGTTTAGTGTCATCTGCAAACTTGGAGATATTGCACTCAATTCCTTCATCTAAATCATTAATGTATATTGGAAATAGCTAGGGTCCCAGCTCTGCGCCCTGCGGCATTCCACTAGTCACTGTCTGCCATTCGGAAAAGGACCTGTTTATCCCGACTCTTTGCTTCCTGTCTGCCAACCAGTACATCCACATCAGTACATTACCCCCAATACCATGTGCTTTGACGTTGCACACTAATCTCTTGTGTGGGACCTTGTCAAAAGCCTTTTGAAAGTCCAAATACACCACATCCACTGGTTCTTCCTTGTCCACTCCACCTCCTCAAAAAATTCTAGAAGTTTTGTCAAGCACAATTTCCCTTTCATAAATCCATGCTGACTTGGACCGATCCTGTCATTGCTGTCCAAATGCACTGTTATTTCATCCTTAATAATTGATTCCAACATTTTCCCCACTACTGATGTCAGGCTAACTGGTCTATAATTAACTGTTTTCTCTCTCCCTCCCTTTTTAAAAAGTGGTGTTACATTAGCTACCCTCCAGTTCATAGGAACTGATCCAGAGTTGATAGACAGTTGGAAAATGATCACCAACGCATCCACAATTTCTAGGGCCACTTCCTTAAGTACTCTGGGATGCAAACTATCAGGCCCTGTGGAATTATCGGCCTTCAATCCCATCAATTTCCCTAACACAATTTCCTGCCTAATAAGGATATCCTTCAGTTCCTCCTTCTCACTAGACCCTTGGTCCCCTAGTACTTCCGGAAGGTTATTTGTGTCTTCCTTCGTGAAGACAGAACCAAAGTATTTGTTCAATTGGTCTGCTATTTCTTTGTTCCCCATTATAAATTCACCTGAATCCGACTGCAAGGGACCTATGTTTGTCTTTATTAATCTTTTTCTCTTCACATATCTATAAAAGCTTTTGCAGTCAGTTTTTATGTTCCCGGCAAGCTTCCTCTCGCAGTCTATTTTCTCCCTCTTAATTAAACCCTTTGTCCTCCTCTGCTGAATTCTAAATTTCTCCCAGTCCTCAGGTTTGCTGCTTTTTCTGGCCAATTTATATGCCTCTCCCTTGGATTTAATACTATCCTTAATTTCCCTTGTTAGCCACGGTTGAGCCACCTTCCCTGTTTTATTTTTACACCAGACAGGGATGTACAATTGTTGAAGTTCATCAATGTGATCTTTAAATGTTTGCCATTGCCTATCCACCGTCAACCCTTTAAGTATCACTCGCCAGTCTATTCTAGCAAATTCACACCTCATACCATCGAAGTTACCTTTCCTTAATTCAGGACCCGAGTTTCTAAATTAGCTGTGTCACTCTCCATCTTAATAAAGAATTCTACCATATTATGTTCACTCTTCCCCAAGGGGCCTCGCACAACAAGATTGCTAATTAGTCCTTTCTCATTACACATCACCCAGTCTAGGATGGCCAGCTCTCTAGTTGGTTCCTCGACATATTGGTCTAGAAAACCATCCCTAATACACACCAGGAAATCCTCCTACACCGCATTGCTACCAGTTTGGTTAGCCCAATCAATATGTAGATTAAAGTCACCCATGATAACTGCTGTACCTTTATTGCACGCATCCCTTATTTCTTGTTTGATGGTGTCCCCAATCTCACTACTACTGTTTGGTGGTCTGTACACAACTCTCACTAGCATTTTCTGCCCTTTGGTATTCCATAGCTCCACTCATACCGATTCCACATCATCCAAGCTAATGTCCTTCCTTACTATTGCATTAATTTCCTCTTTAACCAGCAATGCCATCCCACCTCCTTTTCCTTTCTGTCTATCCTTCCTAAATGTTGAATACTCCTGGTTTTTGAGTTCCCAGCATTGGTCACCCTGGAGCCATGTCTCTGTGATGCCAACTACATCATAACCGTTAACTGCTATCTGCACAGTTAATTCATCCATCTTATTCCGAATACTCTTCGCATTGAGGCACAGAGCCTTCAGGCTTGTCTTTTTTACACACTTTGCCCCTTGAGAATTTTGCTGTAATGTGGCCCTTTTTGCTTTTTGCCTTAGGTTTCTCTGCCCTCCACTTTTACTTTTCTTCTTTCTATCTTTTGCTTCTGCCCCCATTCTACTTCCCTCTGTCTCCCTGCAGAGGTTCCCATTCCCCTGCCATATTAGTTTAACTCCTCCCCAACAGCACTAGCAAACACTCCCCCTAGGACATTGGTTCCGGTTCTGCCCAGGTGACAGGAATCAAAACCCTGCGTCCAATTCATTCCTGACCCAGAATCTTGCCATTGCCGTTTAAAGATAATCCCACACCTCCCCGGCATTTCTGGCTAGATCCAATCACACAGACATAAATCCCTTGTTCCTCTTTCCACCACTTTTCCCAACACAATTTCGCCCCTTCTTTTGTTCCTGTGGTCCGTCTGTTTGAGCTATTACCCAGTTTCTCCCATTCTGTGGATGTATTAACTTTTCCCCTGTCTGTTTTCCGTAACCACCACCCATTATATTCCAGAAAAACTTGCCGACTCTCTCTCACTCGTACCTTCCTGGTCATGATATTTAACCTGGGGCAAGACACTGACAGCTCCCCAAGTTTGTTTCTGGTTTGTCTGGAGTACTTGGTCAAATTTGACCCAAACCACCCTGGCCAACTCCCAGTGTGAGCATAGGGGTTTGTGCCCTTGTTGCTCCGTTTGGCTTCCCCTTGAGTTACAGTGGGGCCGGTTCCTCCCATACACCCGTATGTAAGGAATGTCTCAGTGTCTCCCCGATCTCCCCATCCTTTAATAGTAATGGCCATCCACAGGCCTATCCACAACGTCCACCTCATCTCATATCCCTGGCTCGATTCGCTCCTATGAAGACAAAAATGAAAGAAATACTTTTGCTCTGTGGGGGCTTCCCCTCACAGGTCCTTCTTCAGTTATTCACATATGTATATAACCCACTTGGGCCCTTGACCATGGTTAAGTACATACACTGGGTCATTTATAGATATGTCGCGTGACACTGCGGTGCGGTGGTGATACCACTGCTGGCGTTGACGTCGGGTTTCGACGTGATCGTTAAGGTCAGGATGGATTAGAGAGAGCCTGGTTTTGAGGCCTCTCTTTATCAATAGTTTCGCAGACGGTACCCCGGTGAGCGTGTGTGGCCTTTTCCTGTAACTGAGCAGTATGGAACCGTGAGTTACGTGTTTCAGGCTCTGCTTGATGGTTTGAACTGCCCACTCCGTTTGACCATTGGACGCAGGTTTGAATGGGGCTGACCTCATGTGTTTTATGCCACTGCGTTTATTGAACTCTTGAAACTCCAGGCTCATGAAACACGGTCTGTTGTTGCTGACAACGATGTCTGGCAGACAATGTGTGGCAAACATGGCTCTCAGGTTCTCAATGGTGGCAGTGGAAGTGCTGGATGACATGATCACACATTCTATTCATTTGGAGTATGCATCCACCACCACAAAAAATATTTTACCGAGGAAGAGGCTCGCAAAGTCGATGTGGATTCTAGACCACGTTTTGGATGGCCATGACCACAGACTGAGCGGAGCTTCCTTTGTGGCATTGCTTAACTGCATGCAAGTGCTGCACTGATGCACGCATGACTCTAAGTCCAAGTCAATGCCAGGCCACCAAACATGGGACCTGGCGATGGCCTTCATCATGACAATACTGGGATGCGTACTATGTAACTTCCGTGCAAATCTCGCCCTGCTTTTCTTGGGCATTACAACACGATTACCCCACAGTAAGCAGTTGGACTGGATGGAAAGCTCATTTTTGCGATGGCTGTACGGTTTGGTTTCATCACCCATTGCCTTGGAGATGGTCGACCAGTCCCCATAAAAAACACAATGTTTTAGAACAGATAGGGTCGGATCCTGGCTGGTCCAGGTCTTAATTTGTTGAGCAGTGACAGGCGACCCTTCACTCTCAAAGGCATCCATGACCATGAGTAGCTCTGCTGGCATTGGCGTCTACCTCCGGTGTGGGCAACGGTAACCGGCTCAATGCATCAGCAGGGTTGTCGGTGCCTGGTCCATGGCAAATGCATAATCATAAGCAGATAATGTCAGCACCCACCTCTGGATGCGGGACGACGCATTAGTATTGATACCTTTGTGTTCCGAGAACAATGATATAAACAGCTTGTGACCGGTTTCCAGCTCGAAGCGAAGCCCAAACAGGTACTGGTGCATTTTTTTTTTACCTTATAAACACATGCTAAAGCCTCTTTCTCTACCATGCCGTAGGCTCTTTCCGCCTTGGACAGGCTTCGAGACACATATGCAACTGGTTTTAGTTTGCCTGACTCATTGGCTTGCTGGAGTATACAGCCGACCCCATAGGACGATGCATCACAGGTCAAAACTAGACACTTGCATGGGTCATACAGTACCAGTAGCTTGTGGGAACACAACAGATTTCTAAGGCTCTGTCTTGAAGTTCACCCGTCACTCAGTCGTTTCCTTTCCTGAGCAGCTTGTGCAAAGGTTCTAATACTGTGCTCAATTTGGGTAAGAAGTTACCAAAGTAGTTGAGAAGACCCAGGAACGAACGCAGCTCTGTCACATTTTGGGGCCTGGGCGCATTTCTGATAGCCTCTGTTTTCGCATCTATAGGCCTGATTCCGTCTGCAGCAATCTTTCATCCAAGGAATTCGACCTCCGGTGCCATGAAAACGCACTTCGAATGTTTCAGCCTGAGTTCTACTTTGTCCAGATGACGCAGAACCTCTTCCAGATTGTGCAGGTGCTCGGTGGTGTCACGACCTGTGACTAGGATGTCGTTTTGGAATAACATGGCCCTGGGGACGGATTTCAATAGGCTCTCCATGTTTCCCTGAAATATGGCTGCCGCCGAACGAATGCCAAAAGGGCACCTGTTGTAAATAAACAGTCCTTTGTGCGTGTTGATGCACATAAGTTTCTTTGATGATTCAATCAGTTCCCGTGTCATGTAGGCCGACGTTAGATCCAATTTTGTGAACGATTTTCCAAAACAGGTCATCAGCTTTCGATAGCGGGTACTGATCTTGTTTCGAAACTCGGTTGATCGTGACCTTGTAGTCTCAACAAATCCTGACCGTGCTGTCGCTCTTTAACACCTGAACAATGTGACTGGCCCATTCATTAAAGTCGATCGGTGAGATGACCCCCTCGCGTTGTAGCCTGTCCAATTCGAGCTCGACCTTTTCTCTCACCATGTGCGGGATCGTCCTGGCTTTGTGATGGATGAGCCTTGCGTCGGGCCTCGGTAAATCTGCACCTTGGCTCCCTTGAAGCTGCTAATTCCCGGTTCAAACAGTGAGGGACATTTGCTCAGCACTTGAGCACACAAATCATCATCCACTGATGACAAAGCTTTGATAGCGTACCATTTCCATTTTATTTTCTCGAACCAACGCCTGCCGAATAAGGATGGGACGTTGCCCGGGATAATCCATAATGATAGATCATGAACCGCTACCTCGTACAACACTCTTACTGCTGCACTATTGATCACTGGCATGAGCTCTTTGATGTAGGTGTGCAACTTCGCATTTATCGGACTCAGCTTGGGTCTCTCTGCCTTGGTCTCCCACAGCTTTTCAAAAGTCTTCCGGTTGATTATCGATTGACTCGCACTCGTGTCTAATTCCATGGATTCCGGCACGCCGTTTAATTTTACCTCCATCATTATCGGTTGGCTCTTTGTTAGGAACGCATGTATGCTATACACTTCCTCTTCGGAGTTCTCAAATGTCTGCGGTTGCATCGCTAGATCCATGCTGAATTGATCATCATCCACGTGGTGTGTCGCAGCTCGCTTGCTCTGCTGTGGACACGTCCGCTGAAGATGCCCCATCTTTGCACACCCTCTGCATACATACTGCCTGAAGCGGCACTGATGGGGTTGTTGATGCCCCCGCAACGCCAACACGTTGAGCTCAGATTTGCACCCGAAGGCGGGCTTTGAGCGGCTTCTGTTCTCGTATACGCAGACGAGTAGGCCCTCGATGGCGAACTTTGAGCAGCTCCTGGTCTTGCAGACGCAGTTGAGTAGGCTGGCCATGTGCAGCTCTGCCGGACATTGATAAAATTTGGTATACAGTACTTGCCGTGGAGTTCCTGTTTTGTCGTGATATCTGCTTCGTGCTTTTCTGCGTGGACATGCAAGCCTGGGCGATGGTGATGACCTTGCTGAGGTCCGGCGTCTCCGCAGCCAGCGGCTTACTTAAGATCGCCTCGTGGTTGACCCCGATCACGAAAAAGTCACGCAGCATGTCTTCTAATGCAGGCCCAAATTTGCATGGCCCTGCAAGACGTCTCAGGTCGGCAACAAATGCCGCTACGTCCTGGCCTTCTGGACGAACATGCGTATAAAGCTAAATCTGGATATGAGGATTCCTTCCGTGGGTTTAAGGTGTTCCCAAAGTAGAGCAAACAGTTCTTTGTATCCTTTTCTGTAGGAAGAGTGGATTAGAGCAGGTTCTTGATGAATGCCTAGATCGTGGGGCCACAGACGGTGAGAAGAACTGCCCTGCGCTTCTCTGCTTCCTTGTCTTTGTTTCGGTCATTTGTCACGAAATGCTGGTCAAGACGATCTGTGAAATCTCCTCAATCCTCTCCCTCATTGAATCTCTTGAGAATTCCAACAGTACTCGATCATGCTGTGCTCGCCATACTTTTTTGCCTCGTCGCCAGTTGTGGTGTATGAAATGATACAATGAACTCCGTACTGTGAGCCAGTGACTAGGTTTAACCTGGTCAATCTTTAATGATTTCCAGAAGTGTAGATACAAAGGTGAAGTTCATGTTAAGTACCGGGCCCAGCACGAGTGTACCAATGACCCTAGGACCTCCGACGGTAGTGTCCCCTGGTGGTGAGCAGACCTTAGGTACATACATTACAGTCAGATTTTTCATTCGCTTTCCACTTGGGCTCTGTCTTAGAGTGTGCTTTGACCTTTTGGATGTTGTAATCTTTCTGGTCCCTACCCGTGAAGTCCAAAATGACTTTTAACAATGGAGCTGTCACCAACGGTTTTCCGTCTTAGGATTTAAACCCTCGCCTAGCCCACATGGCTAAATACTCTGTACAGGAGTTACAAGTGAACATGGAGTCCGAACATATCGTATAGGGAGTTGCGAGTTCGTTTGGGTATGTGACTACGTACCCTACCACTGCTAGCTCGGCCTGCTGCGCACTTAAGAGTGTTGGGGAGTTTTATGGCTTTCTCTATCCCTGCCTCGCGATCGTAAATCCCACAGCCTGTTTTTCTCTCTCCTTTTTTCACTGAACAAGAGCCATCTACATAGATGTCCCTGCCTGTCGGGTGTTCCCCTGCTCAGAATTCCACCTCTACATCCCACACTCCTTGCACTGAACACCCATGAGCTGCCCCCGGATAAATCATGTTCGGGGCTAGCTTTGGTTCTCCTAGCCTCTTGACCTTCAGGTCTAACTGAGTAAGCAACAATATCCAGCAGGCAATCCTGTTACTGCTCACTGTCCCATCTTTCATTGTACCGTCCAATAACATCTGTGTCAGGGTGTGACAAATCAGTAAAATTACTGTAGCTAACCCTGTGAGTGACCGAAAATGCTTTATTGCCCAAAACGTTGCTAACATATGTCGTTCGCAGTTTGAAAAGCTCTTTTCTATTTCGCTGAGAACCCGGGAGGCGTAGGCCACCGGTCTCCTCTTGCCGAGTCGTTCCTGGAGTAACACTGCACTCAAACTGTCCCCAGTCGCTGCTACCTCCAGACTAAAGTCCTGGTCCCCATTTACTGCTCCCAACACTAGTGCAGTCTGTAACACCTCTTTTAACTGAACGAATGTTTCCTGACAACTCTTGCTCCATTCCCATTCTACTCCTTTCCTAAGAAGCCTCAACAAAGGAGCTGCCATGGCTACATACCGCTCTTTGAATTTCCTGCAGTAACCCGTTATTCCCAGGAAAGACCTTACTCCTGACACGTCCTTAGGAAGAGGTAGTTGCTGGACTGCCTTTCTTTTAGCTCCATCTATGGCTCTCTCTCCTGCCCTAATGGTCAAACCTAGAAACTGCATCTCCTCTTTGCCTATTTGAGCTTTCTTGGGATTTACTTTAAAACGTGCTTCTTTCAACAAATACAGTAACTCACTCAATAATGGCCTGTGGTCCTCCGCACTTTCGGAGAATAACATATTGGACCAACCGATCTGGCTGACTGAAACATTTTAGTGCCTTGGCCATACTTTGGTGAAAGATCGAGAGACTATTGTGAAACCCTTGTGGAAGACATGTCCATGTGTACTGCTGACCCTTAAAGGTAAAGATAAATTTATACTTGTCCTCCCGTCTCAGGGGAATGGACAAAAACCCGTTTGAAATGTCCAGCACGGTGAAAGCTGTAATGGCTGCAGGGATACTGCCTATCAAATCCAGTACCACTGCTACCGTGGGTGCACAGGCTGGAATATTTTTCTTCAGGACTCTGTAATCTACCGTGGCTCTCATTGAGTTATCAGGCTTCTTTACTGGCCATAGGGGTGAGTTTACATGTGTGGCTATGGTTCTCAACACACCATGATCCACCAGGGAATTTATAGCAGTTTCCAAATCCCTTTCGGCTTCCCGGGAAAAATGATATTGTTTCTGGGGCCGTGTCATCGGATCCTGTGTGTCTTCACCTCTACCCCAGTTACAATCCCGCAATCATGCTCGTGCATTGCAAATGCATCCATATTCTCCCGTACATACCCTTGATACCTGGCCAGTATGTTATCAACTTATCCATCTCAGTCATAACTCCCTTTCGGCTCCATTGTGCAGGTGCTGCCTTTGTCTGTACTGTCCCTGGGAATCACTACAATCTCTCCCATTCTATCTGCATCAACTGCCCCCATAGACAATTGTTTTTCAAATCCACTATGAAGTGGTATGCCAACATGTAGTCAGCCCCGAGAACTCTCGAATCGGGCTGTTCCCACTTCATTAAAATGCACTCCCACTTTGTTGTGTTAGGTCCTAACTCTATGGTTAAGGGTTTCGACACTGCCCCAGCATGCTCATTACCTGTAAAACCCACCAGTGTAAATGGGACTCCACTCGACCACGGGGAAGTGGTCGGATTCGGTGAGTGGACAACTGTGCTAGAGGCTCCTGTATCCACTAGATACCTTCCCTTAACTGTTTCCACCTTCACATCCACACATGGCCTGCCCCATTTATCATATATGAGCGAACACAGGTATTCTGGCAGGGCGCAACGTCAAAGAGGGGCTGCTGACGCATTGGATCCCTTTTCTCCCACTGCTGGGTCCAGCTTTCCACCACCCGTGCCCATAACCTGCTGTAATGCAGTCACCAGAATCTGTACTGGGTCGTCGGCTACCTTTGTTAAGTATCTAATAACTCCACGAGGCTAAGTACAGTGAGCGAGTTCAGGCATGACCTTACTCCAGTTTATTTATTCTCAAAGGGGGGATTCAACATGGCTGCCAACATTATATACATGGCTTGCACGTGTCGGCCATTGATCATTAGGTCTCCGACAATTTCGCCCTCCGGTGGCAGTTAAAACCCAGTTAACATACATAACATCATTACCCCCAAAGTCCTGGGTTCAGGTTGTAATTACAAGGAGAGACGGTCCGGGGCCTTCCGCTCCCTGGTTGATCTTCTCAGTTCGAACCCAAGCTTGGGTGAGTTAGTAGGGCCATTGCTGCATTGCGGAGCAGTCGATCTGACTGGACTGTTGGGAAAGGTAGGTTCGTCTTTGTGAATGACACAAGGGTCAACTGATGGTTGGATGTGTGTTGGTTGGTCGATGATGATGTCATCTTCAATTTGTTCTGGGTTGTCCGTGAATCGCAGTTTGGTTTGGTCGATGTGCCTCTGGCATGTTTGGCCATTTAACAGTTTGATTACAAACACCCTGTTCCCCTCCTTGGCCAAAACCGTGCCAGCAACCCACTTTGGACCATGACCATAATTCAGGACAAACACAGGGTCATGAGCAGCAATGTCACGTGATACAGCCAAGCGATCGTGGTACCATTGGTGCCGTTGCCTTCTGGTTTCGACATGATCATTGAGATCCGGGTGTGCAAGGGAGAGTCTGGTTTTGAGGCCTCTCTTCATTAACAGCTTGGCAGAAGGGACCCCGGTGAGCGAGCAGGGTCTCGTCCGGTAACTGAGCAGAATGCGGGACAATCGGGTCTGTAGGGAGCTCTGCTTAATGGTTTAGACAGCCTGCTCCGCTTGACCGTTAGACACGGGTTTGAAAGGAGCAGACCTGACATGCTTGATGCCATTACGGGTCATAAACTCGTGGAACTCCGAACTGGTGAAACACGGTCCGTTGTCGCAGACAAGGACGTAGGGCAGGCCATGGGTGGCGAACATGGCCCGGAGGCTTTCAATAGTGGCTGTGGACGTGCTGGATGACATGATTACGCATTCAATCCATTTCGAGTAAGCATCCATTACCACTAAAATCATTTTGCCGAGAAAGTCTATGTGGAGCCTTGACCATGGTTTGGATGGCCATGACCACAGACTCAACGGAGCCTCCACAGGTGCGCTACTCAGTTGCATGCAAGTGTTGCACTGATGCACGCATGACTCCAACTCCAAACATGAGACCTGGCAATGGCCTTTATCATGACAATGCCTGGGTGGGTACTGTGTAAATCTCGCACAAAAGTTTCCCTGCCTTTTTTTGGCATAACAACACAATTACCCCATAACAGACAATCAGACTGAATAGACAATTCATCTTTGCAGCGGCTATAAGGCTTAATTTCATTCTGTATTTCCCTGGGAATGACAGACCAATTTCACTTTAGGACACACCTTTTTACGCTTGACATTACACGAACCTGGCTGGTACAGGTCCTAATTTGGTGAGCCGTGACGTGTGACCCCTCACTCTCGAAGGCATCCATGACCAGCAGCAAGTCTGCGAGCTGCGGCATTTCTACCCCGGTTGTGGGCAATGGTAGCCGGCTAAGTACATCAGCACAGTTTTCAGTGCCTGGTCTGCGGCGGATGACATAATCATAAGCGGATAATGTCAGTGCCCATCTTTGGATGCGGGCCGAGGCATTGGTTTTTATACCTTTGCTCTCAGAAAACAATGAAATGAGCGGCTTGTGGTCTGTTTCAAGCTTAAACCGAAGCCCAAACAGATATTGGTGCATTTTCCTAACCCCATATACGCATGCTAAAGCCTCTTTCTCTTCCATACTATCGGCTCTTTCAGCCTTAGACAGGCTTCTGGACATGTATGCAACTGGTTGGAGTTTGCCTGATACATTGGCTTGCACTAACCGCTTACAGAGAAACATAGAAAATAGGTGCAGGAGTAGGCCATTCGGCCCTTCGAGCCTGCACCATCATTCAATAAGATCATGGCTGATCATTTACCTCAGTACCCCTTTCCTGCTTTCTCTCCATACCCCTTGATCCCTTTAGCCATAAGGACCATATCTAACTCCCTCTTGAATATATCTAACGAACTGGCATCAACAACTCTCTGCGGTAGAGAATTCCACAGGTTCACAACTCTCTGAGTGAAAATGTTTCTTCTCATCTCGGTCCTAAATGGCTTACCCCTTATCCTTAGTCTGTGACCCCTGGTTGTGGACTTCCCCAACATCGGGAACATGCTACCCACATTTAATCTGTCCGTTCCCGTCAGAATCTTATATGGCTCTATGCGATCCCCTCTCATCCTTCGAAACTCCAATGTATAAAGGCCCAGTTGATCCAATCTCTCCTCATATATCAGTCCAGCCATGCCAGGAATCAGTCTGGTGAACCTTCGCTGCACTCCCTCAATTGCAAGAACGTCCTTCCTCAGATTAGGAGACCAAAACTGAACACAATATTCCAGGTGAGGCCTCACCAAGGCCCTGTACAATTGCAGTAAGACCTCCCTGCTCCTATATTCAAATCACCTAGCTATGAAGGCCAACATAGCATTTGCCTTCTTCACCGCCTGCTGTATCTGTATGCCAACTTTCAATGACTGATGAACCATGACACCCGGGTCTCGTTGCATCTCCCCTTGTCCTAATCTGCCGCTATTCAGATAATATTCTGTCTTCGCGTTTTGCCTCCAAAGTGGATACCTCACATTTATCCACATTATACTGCATTTGCCATGCATTTGCCCACTCACCTAATCTGTCCAAGTCACCTTGCGGCCTCTTAGTGTCCCCCTCACACCTCACACCGCCACCCAGTTTAGTGTCATCTGCAAACTTGGAGAAATTACACTCAATTCCTTCATCTAAATCATTGATGTATATTGTAAAGAGCTAGGTTCCCAGCACTGAGCCCTGCGGCACTCCACCAATCTCTTGTGTGGGACCTTGTCAAAAGGCTTTTGAAAATCCAAATACACCACATCCACTGGTTCTCCCTTGTCCACTCTATTAGTTACATCCTCAAAAAATTCCAAAAGAGTTGTCAAGCATGATTTCCCTTTCATAAATCCATGCTGACTTGGACCGATCCTGTCACTGCTTTCCAAATGCGCTGCTATTTCATCCTTAATAATTGATTCCAACATTTTCCCCACTACTGATGTCAGGCTAACCGGTCTATTATTACCCACTTTCTCTGGCCCTCCCTTTTTAAAAAGTGGTGTTATGTTAGCTGCCCTCCAGTCCATAGGAACTGATCCAGAGTTGATAGACTGTTGGAAAATGATCACCAATGCATCCACAATTTCTAGGGCCACTTCCTTAAGTACTCTGGGATGCAGACTATCAGGCCCCGGGGATTTATCGGCCTTCAATCCCATCAATTTCCCAAACACAATTTCCCGCCTAATAAGGATTACCTTCAGTTCCTCCTTCTCACTTGACCCTCGGTCCCCTAGTATTTCCGGAAGGTTATTTGTGTCTTCCTTCGTGAAGACAGAATCAAAGTATTTGTTCAATTGGTCTTCCATTTCTTTGTTCCCCATTATAAATTCACATGAATCCGACTGCAAGGGACCTACGTTTGTCTTCACTAATCTTTTTCTCCTCACACATCTATAGAAGCTTTTGCAGTCAGTTTTTATGTTCTCGTCAAGCTTCTTCTCATACTCTATTTTCCCCCTCCTAATTAAACACTTTGTCCTCCTCTGCTGAATTCTAAATTTCTCCCAGTCCTCAGGTTTGCTGCTTTTTCTGGCCAATTTATATGCCTCTTCCTTGGATTTAACACTATCCTTAATTTCCCTTGTTAGCCACGGTTGAGCCACCTTCCCCATTTTATTTTTACTCAGACAGGAATGTACAATTGCTGAAGTTCATCCATGTGATCTTTAAATGTTTGCCATTGCCTATCCACCGTCAACCCTTTAAGTATCCTTTGCCAGTCTATTCTAGCCAATTCACGCCTCAAACCATCGAAGTTACCTTTCCTTAAGCCAAATCGCCTTCTCTTTTGACCCTTTGTGGTTGCTATTGACTGTCCACTGCCGCTTTTTCCTGCAGATCCCCAGAGTGCAGCATTTCCCGTGCCCATGGCTCTGAAATGTCCAATTTGTTGCATATATATGCAGCTACCTTAACCTCTATGGACTTTATACGACTGCTCCTAGCCACGGGCTCCACCGCGTTTTGCTGCGGTGAGTCCATTTCCAGTGCCTCTGGCTGAGACATTCTCTTTGACTATCTTGTTCTCCCCTGAGACCACCTCACAATGACCTATGGTTACTGTTAATCAGGCTTCTCACTTTGGCTACCCTAGTTCATCCGAGAGTTCTCCTGCCTGTCAGAGACTGTTTCTCTCCTGGTCCCCTAGTCGCCCTTGAGATCACCCTTGGCCTCCCTGAGACCCTTTTCTTTCGCAGACTACCCACGATTACTTTTCCCATGATTGCCCTATTCAGCCGGAGCTCTTCGGCTACCCTACTTGCCCATGAGAGTACTTGGATCTCCCTGAGACCCCTTTGCAGACTACCCACGGCTTTCTCGGTGGCCTCTCTAGTCCATGCGGGATTACTCCAGCCTACCTAAGACTGTTTCCGTCCTCTGCTGGCTGCCCTAGCTGCCCTTGAGAGTACTATGGTCTCCCTGAGACCCCTGCGCAGACTACCTGTGACTTCTTTTCTCGGTAGCTACCCTAGTCAACCCGGGATTACTCCAGCCTACCGAAGACTGTTTCCTTCCTCTGCTGGCTGCCCTAGCTACCCTAGAGAAGATAACTTTTGGTCTTTCTCAGACCCCTGCGCAGACTACCTGCGACTTCTTTTCTCGGTTGCTACCCTAGTCGACCTGAGACTACTCCTACCTGTCAGAAACTGTTTCTCACCTGGTCGCCCTAGCCGACCTTGACAACATAACTTTCAACTACCTTAGCCGACTTTAGACTTAACCAAATCTCCCTCGGGGTTCTTGCCCTGGTTTTGTGTTGTGATCCTATTCCCAATGCCGAGGTTCTGCCGCGGGTCACCAATTTCTGTAGGGTGTTTGTTTTTCACTCTACTCTGATTCTTAGACCTCGGAACTTATAGTGGGAAAGGATAACACGTGGCACAAAATTTAGGCTTAATCCAGTGTCAGTTTTATTATGCATAAAAAATGACTAAAACTACAGGACTAGACTTCGAAGAGAAATTGACTGAAAACATACAATCACCCTTCCTGGCTGCAGCTATTGTAGGTTCATGGTCATTGGTTCCTTGACCGGTTGGTTCTTCTTCTGACCATTCTCTGCAGTGCTGTTCCTTTCATGTGCGTTCCATACAACATGTCCTTCCGTCCATTCGTCTGTTCATTCTTTCGACTTGTATCCATCTGTACTCGTGTCCTTCTACTTTTGTGTGCTTCTTCTTCTGTCTGTTCCTGTCCTTCTTCCGTCTTCTGCTGAGCTGCTTCTAACTCGCATATTTATATCCAGGTTTTGACTGATCTCCCGCCACTGCGGTTTTGATAAAGTGTTTGCATCGATACATTGTTTTGTGGTCCCTTTGGTTGATTGACTGCAATGATGCACTCGTCTATTTTCCCATTTGCACATTGAGTCTGTAAGGCTCAAGTTGATTTCTCATCTTAACACCTCGTCCCGAAAAAATGTACACCTGATATGGTTCCTTTGTTGTCCGGTCTTTTTACTGACTTGGTGTCTCCAGTTGGTTTGTTTTTCCCCACCCTGGTCAATCAAGTTCAGGGCTTCACGTAACAACTCCATTGTTGTTATGCATGACGTCAGTTTTGGTTCCTGACCACAGAGTGTCCTTAATTGTTCAGCTTAATTCCAAAAGCTAGTATTAATCAATTTTTAGTTCATGGTCTCCTTCTGTGCTTTTTTGAAGATTAGTAACCTTACAGGTGGATCGCAGTGTCGGGGATATTTGTATCGGGGCTGGCTGGCTGGGGCTAAGGGCTGGCAGTTCTAAAAGACAGTAGAACATGTGACCTTCCCTCATCCGGCAAAATCCCTTACCCGGCACAGGCCAGGTCCTGAGGGTGCCAGATAAGAGAGGTTCAACCTGTATCAGTAAAAGTGATCATGAAGTTGTTGGATTGTTATTAAAAACCCATTGTAATGTATGCACCTGTGAGTATGTTCACAGGTTTGTAGAGCTGTTGCGGCACGGCGCCTAAATTCGGCCGACGTCCACGCGCGGCCAATGCCATCGAGCCTCTAAAAACAGCTCTGGGCCCCGACTCCGTTAGGTGTGTCGAGAAGGCTCAAGCACGTGGGGAGATCCCGTCCGAACTGACCCCCGTCCGGACGCAATTCCTCATCGACGCCAAACACCGGAACCTCCTTCGGGAGCCGGCGCCTCACAACTTGAGCCGCCTCGGGGAAATCCCCTCCGTGCCTTTCAGTTCTGCGCGGAGGGGTTTCCTGTACGGGCTGCTCCTGCACACTCTCAAACTTGCCATCCTCGCCTGCCGTCCGGACACGCCATGGCGTACCAACTTGCCGTCTGGAGGAGGTGGAGTCCCTGATGGAGTGCACTCTACGCGGGAGTCCTCCCACTATTTATCAGGGTGGTGCACGGAGCAGTCCCGTGTAATAAATTTTTAAGCCAGTTCACGGGCTCCCAGGCCGCCTGCAATTTCTGCGGTCTGGAAGAGTCCGTGTTCCATGTTTTTATGGAATGCACGAGGTTGCAGCCCCTGTTCCATTATTTAAAGGGGCTGCTCCTCAATTTCTGGCTGCACCTCAGTCCCACACTCCTGATCTTTGGGCACCCTGTGCAGAGGGGAGCAGGTAGGTCCGAGGGCCTCCTCATAGGACTGCTCCTGGGCACGGCCAAGGGTGCCATCAGCCGATCCAGGCAGCGGGCGGTCGTTCAGCCTGACTGCCTGCCTCTCTTGCATGCTTACATCCGGGCCAGGGTGTCCCTGGAGATGGAGCACGCGGAGTCCACCGGTACGCTCGCGGCCTTCCGCGAGAGGTGGGCGCCGGAGGGACTGGAGTGCATTATCACCCCCGGCAACCAAATTTTAATTTGATTTTATATGTTTTAAAGTTTAATTTGTTTTAATTGCAGGGTTCTAGTGTCTCCCTCCCTTTTTATAGGAGGCACTTGTAAAATTTATGGTTTTACTGCCAAAAAAAAAGCAAAAAAACACAAAAAAATAAAAAACGATAAAAGGGCAGTTGGAAAGTGTCTGGAGTGTCCCCCAGATCGGGGGGCACTTGATTTAATGTTTATTTTTGGTTTCCCAAAAGAGTTGTAGAGCTGTTGCATTGCGAATGGCTTAGCCAGTCATGTGATGTTCACAAGACTCAATGAAACCCCAGTCAGTTGGGTCTAGATCATCCACGATGAGGCATGCGGTTGTGAGCCTAATGGATGAACTGGTAACATGTAGTGTGGTTGTCAAACCTTTGCTGTTAAACCACCTAGTTCTTAATAGCAATGTGTTGCTATGAATTCTTTAATGGGCCCAAGTTTCCGCCCTCTGGAAAAACGGTGCATCTCGATAAGTTGCGCTGACTTTCTGGAAGAAAAAGGGCGGTGGAAACTTACCTTGTGATTCCCTGGTCTCCGCAGGACATCTTCATGCTCGGCGTGGGGCAGCACAAGGGGTTGAGGACGGAGCCAGGTCCCGGCGCTGAAAACAGCTAGAGGCTGCATGGGGGGGGCCCGACCCTAGCCCTGGCCAATTGGCTCCCTCGGCGAAGATCGGACTAGACCTCCCTCTCGTTCAGCTCCCTACCCTCCCCTCCCGCCCTCCCGTTCAGCCTTCCCTCCCCTCCCTCCCCTCCCTCCCCCCTCTTCTCTCCCTCCCTTTCCCCCCCTCTTCTTGCCCCACCCTTCTTTCCCCCCACCCTCTTCTTCCCCTCCCCTCTCCCCATAGTCATCGGCCGCCTGGCTCGGCCTTGCCCGGCCCGGCCCGTTCAGCCTCTCCAACCCCTCCCTCCCGTTCAGCCTTTCCCCCTCCCTCTTCTCCCCCTCCCTCGTCTCCCCCACTTCTCTCCCCCCCCCCCGCCGTCCTCTTCTTCCCCCTCCCTCCATGTCGTGGCAGGCCCCGCCTGAAGTGTCATCGGCGGCGACAGCCCAACCCAGCCCATTCAGCCTCTCCCCCCTCCTCTTTCCCCCTCCCTCCTCTCTCTCCCTCCCTCCTCCTCTCTCTCCCTCCCTCCTCCTCTCTCTCCCTCTCTCCTCCTCTCTCTCCCTCCCTCCTCCTCTCTCTCCCCCTCCCTCCTCTCTCTCCCTCCCTCCTCCTCTCTCTCCCTCCCTCCTCCTCTCTCTCCCTCCCTCTCCTCTCTCTCCCTCCCTCCCTCCTCTCTCCCCCTCCCTCCTCTCTCTCCCTCCCTCCTCCTCTCTCTCCCTCCCTCCTCCTCTCTCTCCCTCCCTCCTCTCTCCCCCTCCCTCCTCTCTCCCTCCCTCCCTCCTCTCTCTCCCTCCCTCCTCCTCTCTCTCCCTCCCTCCTCCTCTCTCTCCCTCCCTCCTCCTCTCTCTCCCTCCCTTCCTCCTCTCCCTCCCTCCCTCCTCTCTCCCCCTCCCTCCTCTCTCCCCTCCCTCCCTCCTCTCTCTCCCTCCCTCCTCCTCTCTCTCCCTCCCTCCTCCTCTCTCTCCCTCCCTCCTCCTCTCTCTCCCTCCCTCCTCCTCTCTCTCCCTCCCTCCTCCTCTCTCCCCTCCCTCCCTCCTCTCTCCCCCTCCCTCCTCTCTCCCCTCCCTCCCTCCTCTCTCTCCCTCCCTCCTCCTTTCTCCCCCTCCCTCCTCTCTCCCCTCCCTCCTCCTCTCTCTCCCTCCCTCCTCCTCTCTCCCTCCCTCCTCTCTCCCCCTCCCTCCTCTCTCCCCTCCCTCCTCTCTCTCCCTCCCTCCTCCTCCTCTCCTCCATCCTCCTCTCTCCCCCTCTCTCCTCTCTCCCCCTCCCTCCCTCCTCTCTCTCCCTCCCTCCTCCTCTCTCTCCCTCCCTCCTCCTCTCTCTCCCTCCCTCCTCCTCCTCTCCCCCTCCCTCCTCTCTCCCCCTCCCTCCCTCCTCTCTCTCCCTCCCTCCTCCTCTCTCTCCCTCCCTCCTCCTCTCCTCTCCCTCCCTCCTCCTCTCTCTCCCTCCCTCCCTCCTCTCTCCCCCTCCCTCCTCTCTCCCCTCCCTCCTCCTCTCTCTCCCTCCCTCCTCCTCTCTCTCCCTCCCTCCTCCTCTCTCTCCCTTCCTCCCTCCCTCCTCCCCCCTCTCCTCCCCCCTCCACTCCTCCCCCTCACTCCTCTCTCCCCCTCCCTCCTCTCTCTCCCTCCCTCCTCCTCTCTCTCCCTCCCTCCTCCTCTCTCTCCCTCCCTCCTCCTCTCCCTCCCTCCTCCTCTCTCTCCCTCCCTCCCTCTTCTTTCCCCCTCCCTCCTCTCTCCCCCTCCCTCCCTCCTCTCTCTCCCTCCCTCCTCCTCTCTCCCCTCCCCCTCCTCTCTCTCCCTCCCTCCTCCTCTCTCTCCCTCCCTCCTCCTCTCTCTCCCTCCCTCCTCCTCTCTCTCCCTTCCTCCCTCCCTCCTCCCCCCTCTCCTCCCCCCTCCACTCCTCCCCCTCACTCCTCTCTCCCCCTCCCTCCTCTCTCTCCCTCCCTCCTCCTCTCTCTCCCTCCCTCCTCCTCTCTCTCCCTCCCTCCTCCTCTCCCTCCCTCCTCCTCTCTCTCCCTCCCTCCCTCTTCTTTCCCCCTCCCTCCTCTCTCTCCCTCCCTCCCTCCTCTCTCTCCCTTCCTCCCTCCCTCCTCCCCCCTCTCCTCCCCCTCCTCCACTCCTCCCCCCTCCTCTCCCCTCCTCTACCGTTCTCTCCCCTCTTCTCCCTCGCTCCCCCTCTGTGCGCTCTGCTTGACCATCTGGACTGGGCAAAAAGTGAGGCTTTGTGAATTCAAAGGAATTCCTATTGGGGTTAAATCGGAGCTGGTGCCTGGAAATGAGGGAGAAAGTGCTGCGAGGAATGATGGTGATCAGGTTGGGACTGAGAAACATGGGAAACCTTCATCTAAATACTGGCAGGTCCAACTTCTTTCCAATGGCATAACAGCGGGGCGTGGAAATTCTCCCCCGATATTTAATCAATAACTGCCATTAATAAGGATTCCCTGTGCTAGTTTTTGGTCCAAGCATCTTAATTTCAAATATGTGTAAGGACATGTTCTACTGAGTTTCTAAATGATTTACATGCTCTGAACTGCCGAAGTGCCCCAAAAATCCACAGTCCTCCATCCCATTGGGTACTTTTGGGCAACTCCCCCGATGACAGCCAGATGATACTTGTCAGAAAGAATGACTTGCATTTATCTATCACACTTTTCACATCTTCAGGACATCCCAAAGCACTTTATAGAAAATAAAGTACTTTTAAAGAGTAGTTACTGTTGTAATGTAGGAAACGCGGCAGCTAATTTGCGCACAGCAAGCTCCCACAAATAGCAATCTGATAATGGCCAGATAATCTGTTCTAGTGATGTTGATTGAGGGATAAATATTGGCCAGGACACTAGAGATAACTCCCCTGCAGTTCTTCAAAATAGTGCCATGGGATCTTTTACATCCACCTGAGAGGACACCTGAGATGGTTTAATGTCTCATCTGAAAGACAGCATCTCTGACAGTGTAGCACTCCCTCAATACTGCACTGGACTGTCAGCATAGAATTTTGTGCTTAAGGGGCCGAAATTGATCAACTCAGCACCCACTGCCGCCGGCATTCCTCTGCAAGATCTGCCCAATGCCACTTTCGGTGTGGCCTGGAACGGGCGGGAGCGGAGAGCCGCCGGGAACCGCCCGCTGACGTCAGCCGGTGGCGCAACTGACCTCCCGCCTGCCGAGCTGCCAGATTCATTTGGGTGGGAGTCGGCGCCAGAATGGGGGTGGACCGCCGGCTAGAGGCTGGTCTGTCCCCGACGGTATGTCTGAAGATCCTGAAAAAAGGCTAGTGAACATTTTATATATTTTTTTTCCATGGTGACTTCCCTGGATGGGGTCCCCTGAAGGTCTTCTGACAGTTTTAACATTTTTTCCTATTGATTTTTTTTTTTCAGCTGTTCAACCCTCAGTTGGCCCGACTCTATCCTCTGCCGCCGAGAATGGGACCTCCCGCCCGCTGCCGCCCAGATTGGCAGTGTACGTCGTTCATTTGCCGCCCACCAACCTTTGAGGGACCTCGGCGATGAATATCCCTCTCAAAGTACCGTCCGGTACCTCGGCGGCCATTGGCGGCACTTGGGCAGGCGGAGGCCTTGACCAAATTCAGCGCCTAAGTATCTGGAGTGGGAATTGAACCGATAACATTCTGACTCAGAGGCGAGAGTGCTACCTACTGAGCCACAATGACAGATGATACTCTCCAGTAGCTAATTCATTTTTTAAAAACTAGGGTTTTCCTTTCCTTTTCTGTATTTCAGTTTGCTTAATTTAATCCAGTATCAAAATGTGTGTCCATTGAAGGTGTCCATTGAAGGTGATGGTGATAGTGCTGGCATGCAGGAGAGGCGTGAGTTCTGGGCCCAGAAGAGGCATGGGCCCAGGGGCAGCACGGGTCAGCCCAAACTGTGATACGTGTGCGCGCACTAAGTCCGTGCAGCAGAGCAGGTCTCGAGTCGGCTTGGTTAATCCTTGCCACTGGACCAAGACCTAGCTCTGTAAAGCCCGTGTGGTGGCTGGTGTGCAATGGCCACCACACGTTAAAAAAGTCCATGCACAGGCATCTTCCACCCTTCAAGATGTAGTTCGGGACCTGGAATATTAGGTCCTTCATTGAAACACCTGTGAACTCATCCCTTTTTGGCGTGGAAGCAAGTCATCCTCATTTCGAGGGACTGCCTATGATGATAATGACAGTGCTGGGGCAGTGGGGGGGTGGGGGGCAGGGGGTGGGTTCAGATAGCAAATTTAAGGGAAGTAGGAAAGGAATTCAAGGGGATATTGATTAAAGATTTCTGCCACCAATGGGACAACTAGGGCGTCTGGTTCAGTCTGAGACACTAGTCGGGGAAGGCACAATGTTTGTGGCGCAAGCTGAAGATGATGGTTTTGGTCTTCCCAATGTTTTGCTGAAGGAAATTGGGGGTCATCCAAAACGGAATGTCAGTTCAGAACTCTGACAACACAGAGGCAATGGATGGAGCGTGAGAAGTGGTGAAGATGTAGACCTGGGTGTCATCAGCATACATGTGAAGGCTGACCCCAATCACCAAGATATCATTAAGAGGCAGTGCATAGATGATGAAGGGGAAAGGGGTCAAGGATAGATCCTTGTGGGCTCTAAAATTAATGGTTCTGGGGTGGGAAGAAACATTATTTCTAGAGATGTTCAGATTATGATCAGGTAGGTAGAGTGGTTTCAATGCAGTTCACAATATCCCACTCTTGTGCGGAGTACATGTACAATCAAAGGAAACAAAAATAAAACCCTTACAAACATTATTTTTATGGAGGGGTAAATCTAATTTCTATGAGTTACTGTGAGACATTTCAATCTGGGGAATGGAACACCTTTTCATTTTCAGCACGCAACACGACTATGACGCATTCAAACCCAGTTATAATATGGGCATGTACACTGAAATTCCTCGTTTAATCTCCAGTGATGTACCTTCAAAGCAACCGCAAAAGAGGACCCTGCCTACACTACTGTGATATTTCCATTTCCTGCATCAGCAATCCTTGCGACCTCTGAGTGAGAATGCCAATTTAATGCCAAATTAGGAGCTATTTTGGTCTGTGGAATTGTGGATTGAGAGTGTTCAAGCTCATTACACATGGGACAAACAGAGAGAAGAACCTTCCATTCCATCAGTTTGGACTGGATTCAAAACCCAGGCCCCAGGAATAAATGGAGAATGAATTAACTGATTGCACCATCCAGTTTGTCATGTGTATTTGTTTTATAATGACAAAACTTAACTTTAATTTCTTCCACGAGGAAGAAATTACAACATTTGTGCCATTTTCTTCCGAACATTTAAATACAAATCAGCAGCACTGTAGTGAAGTTATTGCAGAAATCCATTCAATTCTGATAGTTATTCAGTGGTAAATCCAAGTTGATGTTTGACAATCAATAACGCTATTTTTTTGAATAATTAAAAACAAATGAAATATTGAATATCTTGACCCTTATCATCTTATTAAACTGGAGTCTTTCCAATCTCCTACAACTGATTTGAAGATGAATCAATATTAAGGTACTCCACCTAATACCGGAGCTAACAATGAACAAAACACCTTGCAGCATTGACAGGGCGCTGAGTGGCAAGCAGCGTCTGACTATCTGGCTGAGACGCCAGAACATTAGTGATGGACTGGTGACTGTAAGATTCGTCGAAAACATCGACAGCAAAAAACTTAAAGTTTTGGACATTGCTTGGACACATTTTCTGTTACTGCAGAGAGCAGACAGCACTGACTGGGGGCAGGTCCAATCATGCTCCACAGGAATACACATCAGGTAGACAAGGAATCAATAGCAAGAATGATTGATGGACAGGCCTTTTGTCTTGCAATCAGTAAGACAGTAAGATATTAAGTAAAGTGGCCGGAGTTTCAGGCCATCGAAAGACAGAGGAAAGCTATTGACCACAGACTCATCGGAGCCACACATCGAGGTACAGCCCAGTTGACAAAGGAACAGACCAGAGACTTGATTTTGCTTTTGAGTTGCACAGCCTCAGGGGAAGGACAGTTGGACTTTTGGCACGAGAAGAAGCATTTTTGCAAATATAAGAGAAGCAGTTTTGGCTGCCATCTCTCTCTCTCTCTCTCCTCTTCTACGCCTGCTTGCTTCGTTCAATGCACAAGGACTGAGCACTCCATCTGGGACGGAGAGAAGAAACACCAGAGAGCCTTGCTACTTCGACTGGAAAGCTGAGCTTGAGACTGGACTTGAAGACCCAGAAGATACGTGTCACCGGGAGAAGCAGCGAGTAAGCCAGAGGGGTAATTGGTGAACATTTATCCCAGCCCACGCATCTTTAAGACCACCGCATAATGTGAAAGGGAATCGTGCGTCCCAACTAAGCCTTAGAGGTTTTAGTGGGGAGGTTTTTGCAAGGATCATAAGCGTATGCACATTCTGTTGGACAGATTTCAGTGGTACTTTTGAATCTGAGCAGGGGTGTTTTAGTTGTGGGTACTTTGCGTTAGAGGCCTTTTTAGACGGGCCAGAGTTGTGTGTTATACTGTGTTTGTTTGTATTACACTACCAGGGTGTGTTTTTACTGGGTGCAGGTGTGTGCTTTAACTTGAATAAAAGCATTTTGACGGTTGAGACCGAAAAGATCTGACTATAACTGTATATTACTGTTCACAACTATAATTCCGGGGTCTAGAACTGTTGTAAGAGGGGTGATTCGAAACCACCAGGGGCAAAACCACTTACAGAATCTGATGACCGGGCCGGACTCTGTTATGAGTTAACAGACAGTTATGGAAGATCTAAGGTCAAGAGATCGACAATGGGGATAGGATTTCCTCGTACGTATTTGGAAAAGTTAATGTAACACAGCAGTGGGTGTTAGACCTGTTGTGGTCTGAGAGTCCTGAGGACAAAGCTGCTGAGTGGACGGGGGGTAAGGAGCACAAAATAGCAAAAGAAAAGGCCATTTGGCTCCTGTGTCTGCAGAAGCAAGTCCAGCTTCTCAGGGAGCAGGTTGATAATCTTAAGGCAGAGCTCCAAGAGTCCGAGGAGCAGTCAGTCGCAAGGGCCACAGTGGGGAACAGATTAGTGGATGAGTTACGCGAGGAGAGGCAGGAAAGGCATACTCAGGAGGAAACCTCCCGTAACACCGGAGAGTACCTGCAATGCCAGGTCACTGAGGCCAAGCTCAATGAGCAGGTTGTACGGGAGGAGAACGCCCGCTTAATGGGTAAAGTTGACGGGCTGGAGGGGCAACTGAGAGATATTAAGACAGCTTACAGAGTAGCTAGCAGGACGCGGTTTGAGAGGGGAATCACAGGTCCTGCCAAGAAAAAATCCAAAGCTTGACTCAAGCTCTATCCAAAGCCAAAGGCATGGTTTGCCTGATGGCCCCGGGGGAAGGTTAGGTGAACTGGGAAGAGGGAGGAGAAGATAGCGAAGATTGGAGGCAGGGTAGGGACGTCCGACCATCGCTTGAAGCACCAAAGGGACCGATGTGGCCCATACGGCAGCAGAAGTTCGGCCTGCCCGTAGATAGTGCGGGTCAGGGTGTGCTGCAAAGCGATTTTATGGTTCCATTCACCACCCCGCAGCTGCAGAATATGATCTCGGGGGTTAAGTTAAAGAAAGAAGGGGACCCCTCAGTTCACTTCACCGAGGTGGACCAGGTTGGGGGGATTAACGAGTGTAGTGAGGCCGAGGCTCACAAGCTGTTACTGTTTTCCCTGGAGGGGAAACTGTATCAGGCCCTGTCTGCCGAGACCAAATGGGGACCGGGGACCACGGCCGGCTTAAAGGAGGAAATCCTAAGAGCCATGGGTCACACCCAGGGTGGTCCGTTCTCTAGGGTAGAGAGGACACTGCAACTGGCAGGGGAAGCACCTCAGCCCATCTACGAAATGGCCACGGGTAGGGTGCTCGACAGAGCACAGTTGCAGGGGGGGCCGAGAAACCATTGGCTCAGAATTCTCGTGGCCTCACGAATACAGAGGCCGCTGTGCTCCATCACATGAGCCTGGCTTTTAAAACCGGCTCAGAGGAGGAGGTCAAACCAAGTAAGGGCAAGGTACATGAAATGAAGGCCAGTGAGGCGAGTAAAAAGGAATGGCGTCAGGAAGGGGTTAGCGCAGGGAAGGCTAGAACGTGTTCCGGGTGTGGGAAGACGGGACACTGGAGGAGAGACTGTCCGGCCATGAGGAGGAGGCAAGGCAAAGGGGATCCTCCAGTGCCTAAGACAAAACCTGTCGAGGCGAAGGGACCGACCGCGGAACAATTTGATGTTCTGGTGGCCGCCCTTCGGATAGTTTTTGTGCCAGAGCAGGGAAGGGTAGACGCTGCCGTGAGCAGGGAAATCCCGACCGGTAATCCCACCACCCTGACTAGCACGCACCCAGCCTGAGTACCTGTGTTCGCTCACGTACAATGAGTGGAGTAGACCATGCGTGAGAATGGGGGTGGAGAAGGTAGAGGGAAGTACTTGGTGGATACCGGAGCTTCGAGCACGGTGATCCAGCGAGTAACCCGACCGATTCACCCTGGTCCAGCAAGTTCCATTCAGTCTCAGGGGGTTCACCGGGAACGAGCAGGCGGGGGCGATGTCCAGGCCGTTTGCCATCACATTTAAGAACCCTCCACAGCTGATGGGAAAATGTCCTAATAAAGTGGGAACAGCCAGGGTCAGGAGTCCTAGGGGCCGACTTTATGTAAACCCACAGGATTATAGTGGATTTGAGGAATCACTGACTTGGGTGAAATGAGAAAGAAGTTGTAGTGATTTCAAGGAAAGGGGAAGGAAAAGGCAACATGTGTACCATGAAGTCGAAGGGGAGTTACGACCTAGAGCAATTGGTCAATATTACGTCAGCCGAGTACCAGGCGTACGTGCGGGACAACCTCGCATCGTTCGCCACACACAAACACGACTGTGGTAGGGTGATGGGGGTGGAAGTCCGAGTACAGGGGGATTCCATGTCACGGCCACAGAAGCAGTACAGTTTCCCCAGAGAGGCAGAGGCTGACTTGGAGACAGCACTGGGATCTCTGGTAGCACAGGAAGTGTTGAGGCCCATAGCCACACACATGAACTCGCCACTTTGGCCGGTTACAAAACCGGACCAGTCGTGGAGAGCCACCGTGGACTATTGGGTGCTCAACAAAAACATCCCAGCCTGCACGCCCACAGGGAGTATTCCAGCAAATGCAACCACATTTATGGTGCTGGACATTTCAAATGGGTTTTGGTCGATTCGCCGAAAACGGGAAGACCAGTACAAGTTTGCCTTCACTTTTAAGGGACGGCAGTGCACATGGACATGACTTCCCCAGGGATTTCATAACAGCCCCTCCATATTCCACCAATGTATGGCAGACACCTTAAAGGTTTCAGCAGACCCCAGCAGTTGGTGCAGCATGTGGACAATTTGCTTTTGTTCTGCGATGAGGGGGAGGGGGAGGAGCATGGTCCGCTGCTGGCTGAGCTGCTGGAGCTATTGAGGGAGACAGGGTTCAAGGTCAATCCTAAGAAATCTCAGATCGGTCAGAGGCAAGTAAAATTCCTCGGGCTGACCGTGTGGGCTGGGGAAAGGGCTATAGACGAGACCAAACAGAAGGCGGTACAGGAGTTACCAGCCCCCACGACCGAGACAGGTGTGAGATCATTCCTGCGGCTCACGGGGTACTGCCATCTCTCTCTCTCTCTCTCTCCTCTTCTACGCCTGCTTGCTTCGTTCAACGCACAAGGACTGAGCATTCCATCTGGGACGGAGAAAAGAAACACCAGAGAGCCTTGCTACTTCGACTGGAAAGCTGAGCTTGAGACTGGACTTGAAGACCCAGAAGGTACGCGTCATCGGGAGAAGCAGCGAGTAAGCCAGATGGGTAATTGGTGAGCATTTATCCCAGCCCACACATCTTTAAGACCACCGCATAGTGTGAAAGGGTGTCGCGCGTCCCAATCAAGCCTTAGAGGTTTTAGTGGGGAGGTTTTTGCAAGGATCATAAGCTTATGCACATTCTGTTGGACAGATTTCAGTGGTGCAATTTTGAATTCGAGCAGGTGTGTTTTAGACGTGTGTACTTTGCGTTAGGGGCCTTTTTAGACAGGCCAGACTGTGTGTTATATTGTTGTGTTTGTGTTACACTACCAGGGTGTGTTTTTACTGGGTGCAGGTAAGTTCTTTAACTTGAATAAAAGCATTTGACAATTGAGATCGAAAAGACCTGTCTATGACTGTATATTACTGTTCACGACTATTATTCCGTTATCTAGAACTGTTGTAAAAGGGGTGATTCAAAACCACCAAGGGCTAAACCACTTACACTGCTTCCCTCTATTCACTTCAAATCAATCACCAAAGTAGCTCATATAGCATTTTATTTATGTTTTTCCCCAAAATGTTCTCCCCATTTCTCCTAAAAGGTACAGAGTTTCAAGAAAAAAAGTAATAACTTGCATTTACATAGTGCCTTTCATGACCTCGGAATGTCCCAAAGCACTTCAAAGGCAATGAGGTACTTTTTGAACTGTAGTCACTGTTTTAATGTAGGAATACACAAAGCTAACTTGCACACATCAGATTTGTAAAAAGCCAGTTTTGCTTGCAAATTTAATCGGAAATAACAGCCTTAGAAAGGCACTTGATAAGGTTGCATATAGGAGACTAAAATTAAGGCATGTGGGGCTGGATTTTCGGCTTTGCTCATTTCGGGACGGTAATGCCGGCGAGGCGGTAAAGTTTGCACGCGGGAACAGTTTGCGCCTCAGTCAGCAAAATTCGGCAGCTGGGCCCTGAATGTGGGGCAGGAGGGCTAAGGGAGGCATTGCGCACCACTCTTAGGATGCTAGGCTAGCTGAGCATGCGAAAATCCCGAGCTAAACAACCTCGGGGCGCCCTAAGGGAGGCCTGGGTGGTGGGGCGGGGGGTGGGGGGAGTGGAATCTGAAAATAAACACCAAAAACATTCCCAATAGATAACTCACTCCACCACAACATAAATCGCAAAAAAATAAAATAAAAAACAATCGTGCAGTTCTGGTCGCCATATTGTAGGAAGGACGTGATTGCACTAGAAAGGGTGCAGAGATTTACTAGGGTGTTGCCTGGACTGGAGAATCTTATTTATGAGGACAGATTGGATAGGCTGGGTTTGTTCTTATTGGAAGAGAGGAGGTTGAGAGGAGACCTCATTGAGATGTACAAACTTTTGAGAGGCCTGGATATAGTGGATAGCAAGGGCCTATTTCCATTGGTTGAGGGGTCAATTACGAGGGGGCATAGTTTTAAGGAGCTTGGTGGAAGGGCCAGAGGGGATTTTAGGGAGGGCTTCTTCACGCAGAGGGTTGTGGAGGTCTGGAACTCACTGCCTGGAAGGGTGGTGGATGCAGAAACCCTCACCACATTTAAAACATGCTTGGATGGGCACTTAAAGTGCTGTAAACTGCAGGGGTTAGGGACCTAGAGCTGGTAATTGGGATTAGACTGGATAACTTCTTGTTGGCTGGCGCTGATATGATACTAAGTACTGCAGGGAATTGAATATGGCCAGAGTGATCTCCTGGACTAGTTTCGATCGCCTGGATGGGTCAGAGAGGAATTCTGCCAATTTTTTTTTCCCCATTTGTCTTGGGTTTTTGTCTGGTTTTTGCCTCTCCCAGGGGCTCTGGTTGGGGTGGAATGTAGAATGTTTTAGTGTAAGGGATGTCGCAGATGTGTGGGGTGAACTGGTTGGGCTGGGTGCTCTTTATCTTTCTGCCATTGTTCATTGTTCATAGGTTTATATGTAACCTTCAGGGTTACTGACCAAGGGCCATGCGTCTCTTTGACGGCCGGTGTGGACACGATGGGCCGAAATGGCCTCCTTCTGCGCTGTAAATTTCTATGTTTCTATGGTTCTATGTTTACATACCGGAGGTCGACATTATTTACCTCATTGCAGCTGCTGCAACTCGGATTGCAGCTTTCACAGGCAGTCCCAGCATGGCGCTCTATGGAGTGCTACGGATCGGGCGACAGCCAAAAATTGAGCCGGTGTCACAACCAGGAGCGTTGCACACTGGCTCGTCTCTTCTGGGCGGTAAAGCTCCACGTCCTGCCGAAACTGGCATAAAAAATTCTAGAGGGACGCTGGAAACTGGCCGCCCAACCAGAAGGTCTTACCGCCGCCATTGCTGCCCCTCTGGGGAAAAAACAGAACTAGCAATAAGCTGAAAATCTAGCCATGAGATTAAAGGGATTGGGGCACATGGATAGGAAGTTGGCTAAAGGACGCAAAACAAAATGTACTGTTTGAAAGATATTTTTCCGACTGTAGGAATGTAAACAGTGGGGTATCATCCAGGGGTTATTGCTAGGATCATTGATCTCATAAATAAATAATCTGGATTCAGTTATGGCGCAGGAGTGAGGCGGGGGTGAGAGGGGAGTGCAATATCAAAATTTGCAGATGTGACAAAAATAGGGATTGTGGTTGACTTTGAAGAGATCTGTCAGCAACTAGAAGGACATAGATTGGTGAATAGATTGGGCAGATAGATGTCAAAGAAAATGTAAAGTGGAGAAATATGAGATGATACATTGTGATAGGATGAATAAAGAGAAAATGTACACTAATTCGTAACAATTGAAAAGGAGTTAGGGTTTCATATGCACACATCTTTAAAAATGGGAGGAGAAGTTTATAAAGCTGTTCAACAAAAAAGCATATGGAATCCTAGGTTTTAGAAATAGAGGCACAGAGCACAAAAACACTGAGGTAATGTCAAACCTAGGCCCAGTTAGAATATTGGCCAGAATTTTGACTTTGAAATGAGTGCGGGTTTGTGAGCAGGTGGGCAGTTAAAAGCGCTGAAATTGACAGCACTTCGGAAAGCTGCCTTCATCCCGTTGTCTTCTGTGTTTAACTCCAGCGAGTTTCTCAGCACGCCAGAGACCCACTCAGGAGAGGCCAATGATCTAATTCAAGTACTTAAGAGCTCGTTAACAGACTAACAGGTTTTTTAACCTGTTACTGGCTGTGCACAGCATTCACGGGCTTTCTGAACCTCACCTGTGAAAGCAAGGCGGGAGCTGAATGGCCATTGTGTGAGTTGAACAATTGACAGTTGAGAAAATGTCATAAATACTCACACTTCACACCGGCTTCCTTATCTAAGGGAAAGGCTCTTCCTGACACCAATTGTACAGAGAATTTGCCATCAGGAGTTTGCAGGTGATTTCTACAACCTCGGAAGTCACTCTCGCTACATTACAAGCCACTCTCACGACATTGGAGGATTGTCCCTCTGATCTCCTGGCATCTATCAGGTCTGCATGTGTGCCGATAATGCTGTTTCACTTTGGACCTCACATTCGGACCAAGATGAGCCCCAGCAGCAACAACACAAGCAGCCCTTTCCTCAGTGACCTACTGCCCCACAGGAGAGAGGGGATCAGCACAGGAGTGATCCTCTCTGGAAGTAATACCCCCAACACAGGGTACATAGGCAGAGCATGAGCTTCCTGGACATGACTGAACAGCAGAGGCACAGAAGGCTCAGGCTATCGAGCCAGGTCATCGCAGACATGTGTAGCTTGCTGGAACAAGACCTGCTGCCAAGTGAACCTGGTGGGCACGCTTTACCACTGGCTGTAAAAGTCACTAGCGCACTCACCTTCTTCGCTTCAGGCTCCTTCCAGGGATCTGCAATAGACATTTCCAGGATCACGCAGTCAGCCGCCCACAGATGCATCACCCAGGTGACCGATGCCATGTTACACAAGTCAGCCACTTATGTACACTTTGCCACTGATGAGGCCAATGTTACTGAGTGGGCGCCTGGCTTTGGGACTCTGGCTGACTTCTCACGGGTGCTGGGCATCACTGACTGCAATCAGATGGCCATCAAGGCACCCCCTCATCACCCAAGAGTGTTCGGGAACCTGAAGGGCTTCCATCCCCTCAAAGTGCAGCTTGTCTGCAACCACAAAAAAGCATCTTGCATGTGTGTGCCAGTTTTCCTGGCAGCTGTCATGACCTTTCATCCTGCGCCAGCCCACCCTCTCTCAGCTCTTTACACCTCCAAACAGACTTACCAGCTGGCTGCTTGGAGACAAGGACTATCCATTGAAGATGTGGCTGATGACACTCTTGAGAAGGCCACGTAGCGAGGCCGAGGAGCGCTATAATGAAAGCCACATGTCCACCAGATGTGTCATGGAGCAGACAATCGGGATGCTGAAGACGTGCCTCAGATGCCGATGACAGATCTGAAGGAGCCCTTCAGTACGCATCAGCCAGGGTCTTCAGAATCATTGTCGTTTTCTGCTCGCTGCATAACATAGCGCAGCAGCGAGGATTGGAGCTGCAGAACGAGCAAGGGGCAGAGCACAGAACTTCTTCGGAGGAGGTTGAGGAGGAGAAGCAGGTGGAACATGAGGAAGCAGAGGAAGAGGAGGAGGAGGAACTTGAGTTGGAGATGGCACCAGCACCAGCGCACATGGCTGCCCAATTTAGCTAAGTTGCACCAGTGCACCCATATGGCAGCCAGATGCTGAACCAACTTCACCCCCCCACTCCAAAACTATTAAGCAGACCTAAAATGACCAAACCATTTTGGTCACACACATACCTATGCTTGAAGTTAAGTACTGTCTTACAATTCACTCCAATTGACAAGGCCACCTCCCAAGTAGCAAGCACAAATGGATAAAACGGGAAAGTTGTGCAAATACATGAATTTATGTGGCTCATAAATACAATTGAAACTTAACTCTCTAACATTTTATAACACACCCATGTGCACACCCTTATGCATCTACAATTGTGTCATTTTTCTTTTCCTACTACTGTGGCTTCAGCAGAGGTAGAGACAGGCTGCTCACTTCCCTGCTCTGAATGTTTCGACACTTTTGGTGGATGTCCTCTGGATTTTGGAGCATGTGAGGACCCCGCCAAAGATTGTGCAGGGGCAGACACGGCCATCGGGATACGAGGAAGCATGTCAGGTATGACTGAGGGGGAGGCAATGAGAGAGAAGTGTGAGCACTTTGAGCAGGGCCACTACTTCCATGTTTCCTCTCATCGTCATCCCTCTCATGGGCCACCCGCACTTCCCCGCTAGCAAGAAGCTGGAGAGCACCTTGCTGCACATCAGTGGGAAGGTGACCGCCCAAGTCTAGGTTTGTATCACTCCGAGATATGGCTGCAAGCACAGACTGCATGCACCCGTTTGACTGGCACACTAGCTGCTCCCCGCAGGTGGCCATCCTTTCCATGGAAGAGCACATCGTCGCCATCGCCTGCGACATGGTGCTGCTCATTTTGGAGATGGAGGCCTTCACACTGCCTTCACAGTGTCTGTCTCGAGGGCCTCCTGGACCCCTGCAGATACATGACCTCTCTCCTCTTGTTCACCTCCTGCATGAAGTGCTGTGTCGGAAAACCTTGGAGCCTTCTGTCTGGCATGTTGTGCCATTCCTGTTTCTTTGCCAGGGCAGACTCACTTCTGGAATGACTTTTTGCACCTGCTTGCGTCAAACTGCAGCACCCCTTTGAGAAATGCAGGTTAGCTTTAAATGGTGCTAGCCTCACACGAACTTGAGCCCCCTGCTGAGTGTGCAGCCACTCAGCAGCGTGTTCAGCACTGGGCTGCACGCTGCAATCATTGCGTTCATCATGCCTATTTTCAGGGACAATGGGGTTTTTCCCCCATAGGATTCTGACTCAGTGGTGATGAAGGAATGGCGATATATGTCCAAGTGGGTATGGTGTGTGACTTGGAGAAGACCTTGGAGCGATGGTGCCCTTGGCCTTCTAGGTGGTGGAGGTTGCAGGTTGTGCGGTGCTCCCAACTACTGCCACAACTGAGATGCACTAACCCGGCACAGATTGGAGATTGAATCTGAGACTTTCTGACTATAGACCAGTGCCACAATTTAGAATGTTCATCCATTGAGCTATTACAGGTAACTGTATTTGTAAGTTATTTATTCAATACTTGCTATTAAATCCTGAAAATAAATAAATATTTTTTATTTATATTACTGAAGAAAGAAAATGGAATAAATCGTCTGTATCAGTAGTGTTGCTGCAAATTGCCTTTGGTCTGAAATTATAATTTCACATTAATGTTGAAATTTTATTATATTTAATAGAGAGTGCAGGAAGCATCCCGGAATCTATTCTGTGTATTTAGTTATATTTTTATTAGAATTTCTATACTGTGCATATTGATATTATGCTTTCTTAACAATTTCACTAAGTTTTAAAACAGGAGGAAGTGTAAAAGGGGGAAAAGTAGACTGATGCTTAACGTTGCTGGTTGGATTTGGAGGTCGTTTGGAGGCAGGGGACAGTATAAATACATAAAAACATAAGAACATAAGAAATAGGAACAGGAATAGGCCATACGACCCCTCGAGTCTGCTCCACCATTCAATAAGATCATGGCTGAACCGATCATGGACTCAGCTCCACTCCCCATAACCCCTTATTGTTTAAGAAGCTGTCTATTTCTGTCTTAAATTTATTCAATGTCCCAGCTTCCACAGCTCTCTGAGGCAGCGAATTCCACAGATTTACAACCCTCTGAGAGAAGAAATTTCTCCTCATCTTTGTTTTAAATGAGCTACCCCTTATTCTAAGATCATGCCCTCTAGTTCTAGTCTCCCCCATCAGTGGAAACATCCTCTCTGCATCCACCTTGTTAAGCCCCCACATAATCGTATACGTTTCGATAAGATCACCTCTCATTCTTCTGAATTCCAATGAGTAGAGGCCCAACCTACTCAACCTTTCCTCATAAGTCAACCCCCTCATCCCCGGAATCAATCTAGTGAACCTTCTCTGAACTGCCTCCAAAGCAAGTATATCCTTTCGTAAATATGGAAACCAAAACTGCATGCAGTATTCCAGGTGTGGTCTCACCAATACCTTATAAAGCAAGACTTCCTTGCTTTTATACTCCATCCCCTTTGCAACAAAGGCCAAGATACCATTGGCCTTCCTGATCACTTTCTGTACCTGTTTCATGCACAAGTACCCCCCGGTCCCACTGTACTGCAGCACTTTGCAATCTTTCTTCATTTAAACAATAACTTGCTCTTTGATTTTTTTTCTGTCAAAGTGCATGACCTCACACTTTCCAACATTATACTCCATCTGCCAAATTTTTGCCCACTCACTTAGCCAGTCAATGTCATTTTGCAGATTTTTTGTGTCCTCCTCACACATTGCTTTTCCTCCCATCTTTGTATAGTTAGCAAACTTGGCTACATTACACTCAGTCCCTTCCTCCAAATCGTTAATATAGATTGTAAATAGTTGGGGTCCCAGCACAAGGAATGTTCCCTGATTCGAGGGATGTGACAAGTGAGCTTCCTCAGGGATCTGTAGTGGGGCCTCAGCTTTTCACCTTTTATATTAATGCCTTGGATGAAGGAATAGAGAGTTGCATATCCAAGTTTGCAGATGAAGTTAGGAGGCACAGTAAGGTGTGTCGATGGGAGTAGGAAGATACTAAAGGATACAGATCAAATTAAGAGAGTGGGTTAAATTTTGGCAGATGATGTTCAACGTGGGGAAGCATGAGGTAATCCAATTTGGATCCGAGAACAATAAATGAGAATATTTTCTTAATGGCGAGAGACTAGGGACTGTGGAAGAGCAATAAGATTTAGATGTCAATGTACATAAATCACCATTCTTATCTATTTAATCATAGCCAGAGAATCACCTGCAATGATGTCTTTTCCCACTCCTGCATCGTTACCTCTGATGGCCCCCAGGATCTGTCCTTGGCCCCCTCCTATTTCTCCTTTATATGCTGCCCCTTGGCGATATCATCCGAAAACATGGCGTCAGTTTCCACATGTACGCTGATGACACCCAGCTCTACCTCACCACCATGTCTCTTGACCCCTCCATGGTCTCTAGATTGTCAGACTGCTTGTCCGACATCCAGTACTGGATGAGCAGAAACTTTCCCCAATTAAATATTGGGAAGACTCAAGCCACTGTTTTCGGACCCTGCCACAAACTGCATTCCCTTATCATCGAGCACCTGTCTGAGGCTGAACCAGACTGTTCGCAACCTAGGTGGTATATTTGATCTTGAAATGAGCTTCCGACCACATATCCGTGGCATACCTAAAACCGCCTATTTCCACCTCCGTGACATTGCCCGTCTCCATCCCTGCCTCAGCTCATCCGCTGCTGAAACTCTCATCCATGCCTTTGTTACCTCTAGACTTGACTACTCCAATGCACTCCTGGCTGGCCTGCTACATTCTACCCTACGTAAACTTGAGATCATCCAAAACCCGGCAGTCCATGTCCTAACACACACAAAGTCCCAGTTAAACAATGCCTCGATTTCAAAATTCTCATCCATGTTTGCAAATCCCTCCATGGCCTCGCCCCTCCCTATCTCTTTAATCTCCTTCAGCCTCACATCCACTGAGATAACTGTGCTCCTCAAATTCTACCCTTCTGAGCATCCATGATTATAACTGCTCAACCATCGGTGGCCGTGCCTTCAGCTGCCTGGGCTCTAAGGTCTGGAACTTCCCCGAAATCGCTCCTTCTCTCTATTTCTCTTTCCTCCTTTAAGACGCTCCTTAAAACCTACCTTTTTGACCAAGCTTTTGGTCATCTGCTATAAATTCTTCTTACGTAGCTCAGTTTCAAAATTTTTTTCTCTTATAACACTCCTGTGTGAGGCCTCAGCAGTGAGATAAGTGCTGTTGGTTGAGGAATGAATGTTAGCCAACCAAACAGGAGAACTGTTTTGGAAAAGTGGCAGGAGCTCTTTTATGTGCAACAAGAACAACATCAATTTGTATTTATATAGCACCTTTAACATAGTGAAATGTCCCAAGGCACTTCACAGGAGTATTATGAGATTGAAAAAATTGACACCGAGCTGCGTAAGTATAAATTAGCGCAGGTGACCAAAAGCTTGGTCAAAGAGGTCGGTTTTAAGGAGCGTCTTGAAGGAGGAAAGAGAGGTAGAGAGGCGGTTTAGGGAGGGAGTTCCAGAGCTTAGGGCCTAGGCAACAGAAGCCATGGCCACCACGTGCAACTGAACAGATAGGTTTAATGTCTTATTCCGAAAGACAGCAGCAGTGCTCTGTCAACACTGCACTAAAGTGTCTGTCTGGATTATGTATTTAAGTAATGGAGTGAGGCTTGAACCTTCGACCATCTGACTCAGACGGGAGTGCACTGGCATTAAAGACAATGCAGAGGCCATGAATTTGCACAAGGTGTAATAAATATAGCTCCACCCAGTGGACTACTGTGGTAATGCAGCCATTGCTGTTTACAACAATAAAGATGGAGCAAGTTACTTGACAGGTTCCTGAAGTTATCAGCCATCTTAGAGCCTGTGTGTTTGTGAGGTCATACAGAAGATATCAATTGGTGATGAAGGATAGGATTTCTAGATAACTTAGCTGAAATTGTTGTTGGTGGATGATTCAGCCAACCGACAGGGAGACTTTAAGAGCTTCTTTATTTTGATTAACAGCTAAAAATCCAAGGTAAATTACAAGCGTACTTGACTGAACTGCCAGAGTCCAGATGGCAGCACCTATGTGAATAATAGGGCGCTTGGGTGAGTTTCAATGCGACCGTGAGACTTTCGGAGAGTATGTGGAGTGGCTAGAAATGTTTTTTACCGCGAATAGTATAATTGAAGTCCTCGTTGATGAAAACTGTAATCGGGTGGTGTTGGAAAGAAAACGAGCTATTTTCTTAACTGAAGCAGGGCCCAAAGTGTATGACACCCTGAAAAATGTGCTTGTGCCTATCAAGCTAAACGATACATCACTTAAGCAGATTCTAACTAAATTAGAAAAGCACTATAGTCCTGAGCCTCTGGAAATTGCTGAAAGTTATCGTTTTGGAATATGAGATCAATTTATTGACGGAAGTATCAGTGAGTACATTGTAGCATTAAATAAGCTATCTATTCACTGTTATTTCAGAAATTTTCAGGACCGAGCATTGCGTGACCGCTTTATTTGTTGGATGAAAAATGATTTGATCAGAAAAAAGTTATTGGCCCAGAAATCTCGGCCTCCCCGGGTCCATATGGAGTTTCTACGGCGCATAGCCTACTTTTACAGGTATAAGAGTTTTATAACACACAAAAACATGGTAAAATAACATTTTAAAAACACATGTTATTGTTAAAAACCCTCTGCATTACGGTAACTTTATTTTAAACCATAATTTTAAAAATATTTTTAAAAATCGGAAAAATATATATTTTTTAAATATGTAAATAACTTTAATTTAAATTAATAAAAATATGTTGTGCATTTTTTCTGTCTTTTATTATTGGTTATTAGTGTTTCTGGGCTGTTTCTCATTCATAATATTGGGAACTCCAACTTACGGAGTTCTCATTATTATGAATGAGAATATACTACACCTGATTGGATGCCCAGAGCTATGTGACTCCAGCTCCAGGCGTGCGCACGTCCCGACGTGCACGCGATGCGACGCGCAGTCAGGAGAGGCCTCCAGACCGGGATCTCGTGTGGCCGCAGCAGCTTCAGGTAGATGCGCTTCTTTTTTCTAGAATCCAGTCGAACGCCCGCGGGAAGGAGAAACCGAGATTTCTGGGCCACTGACAACTCCTAACGTGACTTTTGATTTAGCTTGTCAGACAGTTATGTCAATGGACATGGCGGACCAATATTCCCGAGAATTTTGTACCATTTCCAGTCGTCAGACAACCGAGGTGAATCGCCTGCAGGTTACAAGTCATCATCATCATTGTCATAGGCAGTCCCTCGTATCAAGGATGACCCGCTTCCACGCCAAAAAGGGATGAGTTCACAGATCTTTCAATGAAGGACCTGATATTGCAGGTCCCGAACTGCATGTTGAAGGGTGGATGATACCTGTGTGTGGATTTTTTTAACGTGTGGTGGCTGTTGCACACCAGCCATCACATGGACTTTATAGAGCTAGGTCTTGGTCCAAGACGACAGGAGACCGTGTTAAAGCTAAATGATGGGAGTGCACGGCACTTGGAGGTGGAGCTCAGTAGGTTACTTTGCAGCACAAATGTGCTAGATATACAGGTATGCACATCATAAAATTGCCACCATGTCAAATGAAAGATTGA